>NW_028327179.1:73787518-74412518 GCF_987537825.1 Furipterus horrens | reverse complement strand
CAGGACATTAAAAGGATAACACACCATGATCATGTGGGATTTATCCTTGGCACACAAAGATGACTCAACCTACACAAATCAATAAATACCCCTGATGAACATAGATGATAAGATCCTTAACAAAATGTTAGTAAATCAAATCCAGCAATACATTAAAAAAATCATACACCAACAGCAAAAGGGATTGATTCCAGGGATGGGGATGCAAGGTTAGTACAATATTTACAGATCAAAAGGTGTAATACATTACATAAACAAATTGAAGAATAAAAATCAGATTATCATATCAATAGATGCAGAAAAATCATTTGATAAAATCCAGCACCCATTTATGATAAATACTCTTGGCAAAGTGGAAAAGAGGAATCATACATTAACACAATAAAGGCCATACTCAATGGGCAAAAACTAAGTGTTTTCCTAAAGATCAGGAACAAGATAAGGATGTCCACTTTCACCACTCTTATTCAACATAGTACTGGAAGTCCTAGCCACTGACATCAGACAAAAAGAAGAAATAAAATGCATCAAATTGGAAAGGAGAAGGTAAAACTGTCATTATTTGCAGATGACATGATATTATACATAGAAAACCCTAAAGCCTTCACCAAAGAACTAACTATCTAATAAACAAATTTGGCAAAGTAGCAGGATACAAAATTAATATCCAGAAAGTGGTGTCACTTTTATACACCAATAATGAACTCTCAGAAAAAGAAATTTTTAAAAAATCATATTTACCATTGCAAAAAAATAAAATAAAATAAAATACCTGGGAATAAACTTAACCAAGAAGGTAAAAGACCTGTGCTCAGCAAAGTATAGGACAATGAAGAAATAAATGGAAGAGAAGATACAAATAAGTGGGAGCATATATCACGTCCATGGATAGGAAAAATTAACATCATTAAAGAGTCCATACTACCCAAAGCAATCTATACATTCAACATGATTCCTATTAAAATACCACTGGCATACTTCACAGATCTAGAACAAATATTTCAAAAATTTATATGAAACTAGAAATACTCCAAATATCCTCAGCAGTCTTGGAAAAGAAGAGCAAAGTTGAAGGAATCACAATACTGAATATCAAACTATATTACAAAGCCATTGTAATCAGTACAACCTGGTACTAGCAGAAGAACAGGCATATAGATCAATGGAACAGAACAGAGAGCCCAGAAATCAGCCCACACCTTTAAAGGCAAATAATATTTGACAAAGAATACAAGAACATATGATGAGTAAAAACAGTCTCTTCAATTATTGGCATTGGAAATATTGGACAGGTCATGCAAAAAAAAGGAAAAAGGAACTAGACCACTAACTTACACCATACACAAGAACAAATTAAAAATGGATAAAAGACTTAAATTCAAGTTGTGAAATCATAAAAATCTTAGAAGAAAGCATAGGCAATAAAATCTCAGACATCTCGTGTAGCAATATTTTTGCCAATATATCTCCTGCAGCTGGGGAAATGAAGGAAAAAAAAATGACTACATCAAACTAGAAATATTTTTTCACAGCAAAAGAAACCATCAACAAAATGAAAAGGGAACCCACTGTATGGGAGACCATATCAGCGAATGATACATATGATAAGTGGTTAATTTCCAAAATATATAAAAAACATACAACTCAACATCAGGAAGACAAACAACCCAATTTTTAAAAATGGGCAAAGGACCTGAATAGACACTTCTCCAAAGAGGACATGCCCATGGCCAATAGACATATGAAAATATGTTCATCATCAATCATCCAAGAAATGCAAATCAAAACCACTATGAGATATCACCTCTCACCTGCCAGATTGGCTGTCATCAATAAATCAACAAAATACAAGTGCTGACAAGCATGTGAAGAAAAGGAAACCCTTGTGCTCGTTGGTGGGAATGCAGACTGGTGCAGCCACTGTGGAAAGCAGTATGACGTGTCCTCAAAAAACTGAAAATGGAACTGCCATTTGACCCAGTGATCTCACTTCTGGAAATATATTTTAAGAATCTGGAAATACCAATCAGAAAAAATATATGCACCCCTATGTTCATAGCAGCACTATTTACAAGAGCCAAGATCTGGAAACAGTAGATGAGTGGATAAATAAGATGTGGTACATTTACATAATGAATACTACATGGCTATATATAAAAAAAAATTCACCAGGATAGACCTGGAGAATATTACACTAAGTCAATAGTCCAGTTAGAGAAAGACCAATACTGTATGATTTCACTCATATGTGAAATCTAATGAACAAAATACACCGATGAACAAAATAAGATCAGTGGCATGAATACATGGAATAGACTGAGAGATCTCAGGAGGGGTTGGGGAAACTGGAAGAAATTAGCCAAATAACATATATGCACATATGCATAGCCCATGGACACAGACAACAATGTGGTGAAGGTCAGGGTGGGAAGTGATCCTGGGTGGAGGTGGGCAAAGTTGGGGGGGAGGTGGAGGGGTATCTATAATAGTTTCAACAACAAATAAATGAATATATATATATATATGTATATATATATATATGATACACCACATTAATATAATGAAAGATAAAAATCAAATGATTACCAGGCTCCAAAATAGGCAAATGGTGAAACTGAAGTTTTTGAACCCATGTAATCTGAACAGTAGGAATGGGAGCAGACATAGAAATTATTATCCAATAAATAAGTTCATGGTGTGTCTAATTAGGAACAGGCTTCACGTCAGGTGCTACCAGAAATTCACCATTTTTTCCACTTTCCTCCACATGGGGCATTGTGTGAAGGGTGGAGGGTCTACTTTCCAGTCTTCAATTGTTTGATGTTTATATGATATATATATGTTTGCATACTGGTGCGGGGCTGTAGGTTTCACATAGCTCCTACTAAATTCAATACTGCCACCACAGGTGTCTAGATATTTTCTCCTAAAACCCAGGGACACAACCTTCTTTATCACCTGCTTCCAGTTTGTCCTGAGTTATCCTGCAACACATGTTATGTGTGGGTGTTAATGAGTGTCAGCAATAAGTGTTACAGGGCAGCCTATTTACAGATTGGACAGCACAAGTGCATAGCCCCTTGGTGCCTGAAGTTCATGTCAATTTAATGCAAACTCTCAAAAGAATTTCCTTGTTGTTGGTCCAAACATTGCTATTAATATTTCTAAAGTACCTTCCCCTTTTTTTATAGAAAAATTTTAATTTTAATTTTGAATACATGGGCATTTAGAGAAATGCCCCTTTTTAAATATTTTATTGTTATTCTATTACAGTTGTCCCAATTTTTCAACTTTGCCCTCTTCTGCTAAGCCCACTGTCCACTCCCACAGTCATTCCCCACCCTGTACCTCCCTTTATCCTAAACATCTTTATCCAAATTTACACTCTTTGCTTCTTTAAAATTTATCCCTTTGTTTTCTCTCTTTTTCCCTTGGTTCGTAGGTATGATATTAACCAGTCTTGTGAATTTAGGCAGTTTACTTGACCTTCTTAGGTTTGTTTTCCAGCTGAGTTGGACTGAATAATCTTGACCTGTCCTTCCAGTTGAAAGTGTATGTAAAAGCTCTTTGTGAATTATTAGGTGCCCCAAAGAGATAAGAGATAGTTATTATCTCTGTTATTTTTTTTAACTTTATTTCTGGATTCCCCTCAACTGCCTCTACTACCCCTACATCACACACACCCAGGATAAGTTTTCCATTGCAGTTTATGAAAAAGAAGATGATAAGAGTATTACAAATATATAACAGCTTCTGGAAGAGTGTCTATATATGTGTTTCTCTTTTTACAATTCTCTATTTATACATCTATAAAGGAAACAGCTACCTGAGATTTTAGAACATGCACGATGTAGATACAAATAATCAATAGCAGTAATTCAAATTTCACTAGCTTTGGTCCTGCTTATTCTGTGAGGATCCTAAACCCTTTCAATCCACCTCCCCACTAACCTCGTAACTATTCCTGGAAGTCTCTGGTCAGATAACACAATGTTGGTATCTACCTTTTATTTTCCTTTTTTCTGCTGAGTCCCGCTTCATCTGGTTATGATTCTGTTCCCCAGACATCATTGCACTCACCAGGTTCCATCCCACCTTCCACTATAGTTGAATCACGGGAGCCTGGGAGATGCCAACGCTGCATAAACAGACTTGCTGTGAAATGGGAAAACAGACTTCACTCCCCTTTCTGTGTAACAGTAGAGATGCTGCTGAAATCTGCCAAATGGCACAATATCTGGTGAAAGTGGTCTCTCAGTTTGTATTTATGTTTCACATCCTTAGTTTTGAATATTATTTCAAGGGGTGAATTGACTGGGAAACAAATCGAAGTGATAGATTTAAGAACAGATCAGAAATTTCCATTCTCTTCCAGGGAATAAGCATTTCCTTCATATTCAAGCTTGAAATACCTGCATCCTTTTCCTCATAAGATGGTTTTCTCTCCGGAGCATTTCAGTCTTCTAATAGATGACCCAGAAGTTCAGTTTGTCAGATGTGCCCACTATATATAAAAGGTGAATAAAAATTATATTCTTAACCTCTGACACCAGAAAGCCTTAAGGGATGAAGCTGTCTTTAGGAAACCCCCCTCAACAAGTGTCTCTAGCAGGTGGAAAATAAGATGCAAAGGCCTGGGAGTTGACTATTACCAAGGTACATTGTTGCTAGTGGGTGAGGTTTGAAGAGGAGAGAGATGATGAGAGAGATGCTGTGGGGAGAAGGTGGGACTGCATCCTACAAGGAAAAGGGTATGAGAGAAACCTGTGGGGATGGTGAGGCCTAAAAGGACTTCAAAAGAACAGGAAAGTCCTATAGGTGATATTTAATTTATTACTATATGGTTCCTATATTCTTATCTATTTGGGGAGAGTTTTGAACTGTCACAGAGGAAGGAATAGAAGAATATAGAGATTTTAAGCTAATGTCACTCAGATTTTATGAAATAAGAATTTCCAGATAATGTCTATGTTATATATGGAGTAAAACCAGCTAATCCTTAACCTGGGAATCTTTTTAGAAAGTTAATTCCAAATTGTAGTACAATAGAAGGACAAGGAAACCATATACAATTGACATAATTAAGTTGTGAGTATTTAGAGGTGTTCTAGGACAAATCTAGATTGGGTATGTAGTTTGATATTCTGGGGATAATATGATGCCTTGACAAGTGGAAATGAAAGGAAGGAGAGTTAAGTTTTGGCTTGAGTTTTAAAGGAATAAAGGCACATTATTTGGAAGAGAAACAAATAAGAAAAGTTATGTCATTGGATAAAGGTCCAGATGCACCAGAGACTTGACTCGTTGGCAGCCGTCCATCTCGAGAGACGATGGTGTAGCTTCTTAAGAGTCTATCTGCACCGCCGAGAATGGCTGTGCAGTCCGACTCGGGAGTGACACGGTATCTGTCTCCTCCCGTGTTGAATCGACATCTTGCGATGACACTGGAGTGTCCTCTCCAGTGAAGCTGAAGCTACAGAGCCTGGGCAGGGTGATATGGAGGGTCTGCTGTTGCCCATGCAGCAGACCCCCCCTCTCTTCGCAGCTGAAGGGTCCAAGGGAAAGACGGAGTCAATACAGCTTGGCTTCAGGTGCGCCGCAGGAGTTGCCGGTGTTGACTACAACGTCAAACCGCCTTAGGGACTCCGGCTCCGGATTTTCTGTCGGGGTTTACTCCCTTAGCCTTTCCCCTGAAGAGGTATGCCGCAAGGCAGCGGAGGTTTTTTGGAATCAGAGTTTTCCTTCTCTGACAGAGACTTGACTACATTTAGAAAAATTAATTGACTGAGGCCTTAGCATGAGCAACCTTCAGGGTGTGGGCAATAAATTCTTGTGGGGGGGCTATTGCTGTTCACACTAACATGTGAAGTAATTTGCAGTCATGAAAAGAATAAACTAAATATGATGTGTGGACATCATGATTTTGGCTTTCCTGTGTAGAATACACTTGGAGTAAAACTCCAGAGGTAGAGAAGACTCAGGAGAGATGGAGATGCCATGAGAAAGCTGGGACCAACCCAGGGACTGTGGAAAGGAAAAGAAAGGAGCAGCATAGAATAGAGAAAGGACTGATTGTTTACAGATGAATGCTGTGGGAATGGAAGAGAATGAAACTTGTTTGCATTTATGGTACATTATTATCACATAAGGGATTGTCAAAAGTAATGTTTGTTTATTTGTATTAGTTGCATTACTGCAAGCTCCGATTTTCTCATGGTCTTGTTGTATCCAGTGCTTCATGCAGCCTCTAGGCCCCAGCATCTTACCTTTAAAACCTTTTTTAATTTAGGGCTGCTCAGCATTAATGAAGTGGAATGAATAAAGACTATAGCATAAACGATAGTTTCCCTGGCCCAGTACCAGGATTTTGTATCCCATAAGATGTACACAGTGGCGAAGATTATGATCAGAAAATAAGAGGTGAAGAGGATGAGGAAGAAGGCAAGAAACCTCAGGGCAGTGGAGTGAGCTTTCATGCTGGAGTTGCTGTGACCAGTGGTGTGGTGTTGCATCTGCCCCAAATGTTGGGACAATGAAGCTATGAGCAGAATGGTGGAGGCCAGGAACAGGAAGAAAGGAATAGTCAATACAACCACTTGCTGATATATTAAAAAATTATCCATAGATGTCTTGAGTCTCTCAGTCACCGTGTTGTTTCCAGGGAACTGCAACATGAAGAGAAACTGAATCTCTGCGTGATGCCTAATAGCTGAAAAAATGATTGTCACACAAGAAATCAACAGAGAGCCCAGCAACAGCCAGGGAACCAACTTCAAAATTCTCCACCTCAGCCAGAGGAAGATGGGGTGGGTGAAGGGAGAGATTTTGACACAGTAGACCACAGCAAGCAAGCTGGTTAACCAGAATGTAAGAGTATTAGTATATTCCCAGATGATTGATATGTACCGAAGTGCAAAGTTAGGGCTGAAATAGAAGCAAAAATTGTACAGCATTGATGACCCCTGTAGACAGAAGCGGCAGACGCCCAGGCTGATGAAAATCATGTCCACAGGTGACAATCTTTTGACTTGTACCCACTCTCTGCTCAGCACTGCAACGATTAGGCTACTCTGCACAAGTATTGCCAGGGACTCAAGCACATAGATGATTATGAAGAAAACGGTAAGTTGGTTGAGTATCATCCTTCTATTCCAAAGTATCTTCCTATCTTCCTGCATGAAGACTCAGAATTTCTGCAATAATTTCTAAGTAGGAAACACATTCCTGGTCTCACTATTATCATATGCAAGAAAATACCTCCCAGAGGATGCAAATTTTCCTGGGCTTTTTAAATTTTGTCATTTTCTCATTTGCAGGATTTGCTTATGCTTTGCTTACTGGTTTGGGTGCAGGGAAATGTTGTTTGGATGTGGATTCCTGCTTCTGAGGTGATTTGATTATTTCCATAAAAGAAATACTTATTTAGTAACCATGCCATTTATTTCCTCTTTATCTCTGTGAGGTGATTTTAACTTATTAGTCCATCTTTAAATGATGGTTTCACTCTTTTAACCTAAAATTTGAACTGCAGGAAAGATTGCTCATTCATGTGTTGGGCAATATATCTATTCTGCTAATGGAGTGCTGTAATCATGACAACTTAGGAACTATGTTTCCCCAGCCTCCACAGTAGCTGGGGGTTGATGTGGCAACTCAAGTATGAGTGCCAATAAAAAGTAATACAGAAAAAAAAAATCCTTACTCCGAGATTTCACCCACAAAATTGCTGGAACCTCAGACCTTTAAGTATCACCTTCCAATAAAGACCACATTCATAACCGCCCATCAAATTCATCAACTTCCCCATTGCACTTTCTACAATCAAGGTATGGCATCTTTCACTATTCTTTCAATTCCAAAACATTGACCTTTCTTTATCTTTGGGAATTTTTCTTGTTCCATTAACATTACTGTTTTTCTTTTTCTTTCTAGTCTGGCTAGACTCTTTCTGTTATGCTCACATTTCTGAAGATGATTTGAAAGAGATCCTCTTTACCACTAGTAAAATAATTTAAAAAAAAAAAACCTGCTGAATAGAAAAGCCTAGAAGCCTTGCTCACTTAAAAAATTTTTTTTCCTTGAGCTTCCCCTTCTCTGAATAGCCTGTGGAGATAAGTGGAATTGTTGATCGTGTTAACAACAAATGCCACTGACTCTGGTGCAATCTGGTTCTGTAACATTGCACTCCTCTCAGAAGTACTCATTAGATATTTCTGGAATAATCTCCTGTGGTCTTGCAGAGAAGTCTGACCCCAGTGAATTACTTCTAGATATCTAGAAATTAATTCATAGCTATCTAGGCAGACTAGAGAATAAATTCAGAAAGTGAGTTCAGAAAAACCAGGTAGAAACCAAATATTTAATTAATGGCTTCAATTATGGGAGGAGAATTCTAATAATTGTTACTTGGTGAGGAGGATAACGTGAGTCATTGATGCTATATGTGATAAGCACTATGTCTGGGTGAACTTTAATTATTTGAAAATAGAAGTAATCTAGCATAAAGTTTAGAATTCTTGAACATGAAACAAGAAACAACTGAGCTCATGTTGCAAAGGTAAACCATAGTTTTAAAAAATTACACTAAGAATCAGAAATTCAGAAAGCATCTGCTTTGTATTCTCAATAAAATGTAACAATCAGGAAATTAAAAAATGAGATGACAAAATTGTAGTTTGCAAGTAAACATAATAAGAAGGGTGAAATATAAGAAATAATGGTAAGTAGGGAAATATGCAATAATATCATTGACATCCACCTTTTTGCCTGGTTAAGCTAAGCATGTTGCCTCCTAAATATACTGCCTCATTCTAAGAAAACCCAGAAAGCTTGTGATGCTCCACACTTCCATCTGAGGGTCTTTGAAGTGCAGCCCCATGCTACAGCCCTCATGAGTGGATGCCAGACATAGCAATTTGACCAGGAATGAGCATTTGTGCAAAGTAGCAACTCCTATGCTGACCTGCAGTCAGAGACATGGCCCAACATTACTCTGCTCCACAGGGACACTGTCTATGTGCTAGTGACCAATTACATAATCCAGATATCCTCTTTGGGAGAGTTTGAATGTGAAACATTCATAGTGTGCCCTTAGACTGGTGGTTGATGTTTCCTGGAGTTAGGAGTTCCAAAGCTGGCTCTTTTATTGTATGCACATGTGAATCCTGCAGCGCCATCTCTGGAGCCTCTTGATTGAACAACTAGAACACTACACCACCCAGGAGGTACATAGAAAATATCTGTGTAATGATTGATGAAAACAGGAAGAGCAGACTAGAGAGGCAGGCATGTGTTCTACTATATTACAGGTCTCAGAGTCTTGAAAATCATAAAACAAGCATACTAGCATAGCTGATAAATACACATTTTTATTACATATGATTACATGTAATTCAAATAACTGAAATTGGCAAGGATGCTAAAATATGTGTGCCCAAATTGGCAGCCAGTTTTCTAGGGAAAAACTGGTGTCTTGGGTATTTCCTTTGAGCAAATGCATTGAAATTGAATGAGACACATGGTGATTACAAATTTTTCCATCATATGTGACATGGTAAACAGTGATTCCCATGGCCTATATTGTGCACATGCTTTATTGATCAGTATTTGGACTAATGAGACTAGTAAAATAAACCTCAACTTAATAAAATGTGAATTCAACAATGTTCTGGTCATATCTTCATCACATGGTAACTTATTTACATTGTTGCAAGTAAAATAATAGCCCCAGAATATTTCCATTTGAATCCCCCAAACCTGCGAATATACTAAAGTATATGGCAAAAGAAACTTTGCAGATATGATTAAGTTAAGAATCTTGAGATGAGAATATTATTCTGAAAAATCTGGGTGGGCTCACAATCACAAAGGTCCTTTGGAAGAGAGAGGTGGGGAGCTGAGAGTCAGAGAGAAATGAAATGATGGAAGGAGAAATTGGAGTCATGAACCAAGGAATTCAGGCAGCATCCAAAAGCAGGAAAAGGCAAGGGGGAGATTCTAGAGAAGAAACACAGCTCTACCGATACCTCGATTTAAACCCGTAAGAGCCACTTAAGACTCTGACCTTCAGAACTTGAAGATAATAAATAAATTTGGTATACAGAAATACCCTCTAACCTGTAGGGGATAGTTTCCAAGACCTCAGGTAGATGCCTGAAAAAATGGATAGTACCAGACCCTGTGTACATACATACTTAGGATAAAGTTTAATTTATAATTTAGGCATAGTAACTTATTAACAACAACTAATAATAAAATAGATTATAACAATATACTGTAATAAAAGTTATATGGAGGTCTCCCTCCCTCTTTCAAAATATGTTAATGTACTCTAGTCACCCTTTTTCTTGTGATGATATGAGGCTTACCTACATGATGAGATGGAGTGAAGTGAATGACATAGGAATTGTAATGCAGCATTGGACTGCTATGCACCTGCTGACCATAATTCAGGATAATCATCAAGCCACAATGACATCATGTCTTCCACCCACAAATTTAATGTCTTTTTCATCTTAATGAAGCACAACATGCACTGTGGCTGTAACTCTTGCAGTCTGAGGTGCAACAGCAAAACTATCAAGAACTCTTCCTTCTTCACAAGTTTGCAGATAGATTTGTTCTTACCATAGATTTTAGTAACCTCAGCATACAAGTTGTTTTCTTTACTTAAGTCAATGACTTTCACCTTTTCACATCAAGGAAGCACTTTGTGGCTTCATATTCAAATTGGCAGCATTACTACTATAGAACTTCAGAGTCATTATGAAATAAAACTTAGGGTCACTTGAACACAAGCAGGGTGATACCACTCAATTGATGTGATAACCAAGACTGAGGCTCCTAGTGACTGAAGGGCAGGAACATACACTGTAGACCAAAGAGATGAGTCATGTCCTGGGAGGACAGTCGGGACATCACAAGATTTTACCCAGTTACTCAGAACAGCAAGCAATTTAAAACTTGTAAATTGTTTATTTCTAGAATTTTACATTTAATCTTTTGGACTGCAATTTACTGTAGGTAACTGAAACCTTGGAAAGTGAAATCACAGATAAGGGGGGACTCCTTTAAGAAAGAAGGAAATCTTATTTGTGACAACATTGAGGAAATTATGCTAAATGAAACAAGCTAGTCACAGTAGGATAAATACTACATGATTCCACTTATGTGAGTTACCAAAAATAGTCAAATTCATAGAAGAGAATACAATACTGGTTTCCATGGGCTGAGTGGTGGAGAAAATGGGGAATTGTTATTCAATGTGTATAAATTGTCAGTTATACTAGATGCATAAGTTCTAGAGATCTGCTATACAGCGTAGTGCCTATGTTAACAATATGGTAGTATGCATTCAAAATTTATTAAAAGGGCAAATTGCATGTTCAGTGTTTTAGCACAAAGACAAAACAAAACAAAAAACAAATACAGGGAAACTCAGGGAGGTGTTCCATGTCTGTTATGTGATTGTATATTGCCAGTGTTCATACATGTCTAAACTCATCACATTGCATACATAGAATGCGTGCAGTTCTTTTTATATACATTATACCTCAATAAAACTTTAAAAATAAAATTAAAATTAAAACAATAACTGAGACCTAGGTTTAATCCCTAATACTGTGATTTAATTTTCTGGGGTGTGGCCTGGATATCAGGATTTTAAAAAATCATTCCATCTAATTCTAAGTACAGCTCAGTTTTAGATTCACTGCTTTAGGGCCTCCTCTATGGAGAAGTTATATGCTTGGGCGGTGATAATAACAACACTGTTAAATATTTTACTTTGAAAATCATCAGTGGGGAGGGAAGTGAGCTCTTAATTTCATTAGCAGTTAGCGGTTGGAAAATGACAGGAGTGTCCGCATCTCCAGGAAATATTTTTGTTAATCCATGCTATGAGAATGATTCTCTTTAAATAGAGTTTTGTCACTCAGTGCATTCACACAATATGAAACTTGCTGGAGCTTTCTTTGTTTCCAAATTTGTGAGTATGCATCAAGTACCTCTGCTATCACCCAAAAATCTGATATATTGATTGTACTAGAAAAGGTACAACTTTTCTGTAACCACAAATTAAATATTTAATGCTATATATTTCAATATTTCAAAGAATTCAACAACTCTATGTGTGTTATAATTATCTAATGGCATTAGAGCCTGCACATTAGACAAAATCTGTCTCCTTTAGCTTCCCTGTGTTATATAAATCCAGAGATAATTCAGCTTTGGAGGTAACAAACCTACTCTTGCTTCCTACAAAGAAGCTCTTTGCTTCTTTTCAGTCTGTGATTCAATCTCATTCTTCCTTGTATATATTTGTTCTATGGAGGAAGACTGCATCTACTTTTGAACACTTGGAGAAAAACTATTTCATCCTCACCCCAAAATGAACAACATGGTTTATTTACCTACCTTCTCCTTCATAACTTCCTTTCCTGAACAACAGAATTCTTTCCCCATAGGCTGGTCATGGACTTTTGTGCCTGTGACCCTTGTTAAAGTGATCCCATATTTGTAAAAAACAAAACAAAACAACAAACTGTGGGTCCAGATGTTTCCCAATCAGTCAAACACATTTTCTTCCTTGTGTTACTAGTATTCAGTAACAGGGTTGTTCTTTTTCATGTAGCAACAACACCAAAATCGTCAGCATCTTAAAAAGAATACCTGTCCTGTCCAGGTAACTCAGTTGATTGGAGCACCATCCCATACACCAAAAGGTTGTGGGTTCAATTTCCAGTCAGGGCAAATACCTACATTTCAGGTTCAGCCCTGGTCAGGTGTGTGTACAAGAGGCAACTAATCCATGTTTCTCTCTCACATCGATGTTCCTCTCTCTTTGTCTCCCTTTCTCTTTCTCTAAAATCAATAAACTTATCCTCAGGTGAGGATGTGTGTGTGTGTGTGTGTGTGTGTGTGTGTGTGTGTGTTTACTTATTTAGTAATTGATGTGCTTCAAGCACAGGAACAGGGTGCATTCTCAATCCTATTTCTAATTCTGTCACCAAACTGTGTAGCTTAAAGTAAGTAATTTTAAAATTTCATTCTTTAAATAATAATAATAGCACTAATTTGTTCAGCCTGCAATTTATTGAATGTACACATTGCTGAAATTCTGTATGTAGTGAACTGGCAAATTGCTAATCATAGAAAATACAATAACTACAATTTAATACTAAAATGATGCCTCCCATAGGGTTTAGGTGAAATTCTGAACAAAAGCAGTTAAAAGTCACTGTCATCATCAACAGAAAACTGTATTTCAGGTGACACTTGTAACTCCACTAGGAACTATCTCTGTTTTCATCATTCTTGCCAGGAATTATCTCTGATGCTCTAGAAACTCTGAACATTCAATGTTCAGAGCTTCTGGTGTGCTGTACTAATGTAGAGGAGAATAAATCCCCTCCCCACTCCCATTATATTCAGTTATAGGGATACCAAAGCCAAATACACACTCCAGAGCCTCAAATATGTTTTACTGACTTTGTCACTCACCCTAGGACATACCATAAGTGCATGAGGCTGAAAGGGTTAGGCCAGAATGATAAACACTACACTCAGATATGCTCCTGTCTTACAAAGTCTAAAGCCATGGTTCCCATGTATCGACATCATCAGCATCTCCCAGAAAATATTAGAAATGCACATTCTTGCCCTACCAAGACTTAATAAATCAAAAATTCTAGTATGTGGACCCAATAACTTGAATTTTAATGAGCCTTTTAGGTGATTTTGATGCATGATAAAGCTTGAGAATCATTGATTTAAACACATCGTGTCTGATCTCTTTTAGCCTTGGGATGACTCTGGTCCCTGTACAGACAGGCTACCCTATAGCCTCTCTAGCTGTGAACAGATTTATCTGACTCCAGTGGAAGACACAACCTAGGTCTAAGCTGACATTCTCTCAACATATAAAAGAAGTGAGGTTTTTGTTTTTGTTTTTAACAGTGTCCCACTGTGAAATTTTCCTTGTTCTAATGTTGGGGCAGTATAATATTTTCAGAGGGTGAGTACCTTAGAGAGACATTTTGGAATAAATACTTAATAATATGTGGTAAAGACACATGAGAGATAGATGGGCTACTGAAGAGCTGTGGGAAACCTTCACCTGGTTACCCTCTGTATCTTTCTCAACTATAGGAACAGTAACTCATCAGCCAGCTCTGAGTGCAAACAATGATGCCAACCCTCATAGATGATGTATATCACTCTGTAGCACCCAAAGGATTTGCATAGGAAAAACAAAATAGAGGAAAAAAAATAACAAGAAGGAAAGACAGGATAATGAAGAAAAGGGAGGAATAAGAAACAAAAAGGAAGAGGACAAGAGTTCTTAAGTCCCTTGGTCTTTGTACCATCTCAGAATTCAGACTTGTTCACAGGCTGCTTAAACACTCTTTGCAGAGGCAAAGAAGGCTCTGCTGGGACTACATCCCTGGAGTTTGGAAATAATCATGTCTCACAAGTAAAAATGCCAGTCACATGCCACCATCCTGCTAGGAACAGTTCCCATCCTCTAAACCTTCATGCCCATAAATTCAAACATTTTTTCCATCACCATTTATACACCCTATACCTTCTTCCATCTTCACCCCCAGCCCCTGTAATCACCACACTGTTTTCCATGTCTACAGTTTTAAAAGATAAGTGATAGTATGTTTTTATATGATAGGAATATATGTTTTTATATTATAGGAATGAGGGGAAAACAATGGTTCAGGGAGAAAGAGAGAGAGAGAGAGACTATCTCATTTTTGGAGCTTTGTTTTTAGTAGCTGGAGGCAGTGATATTTAGTCAAGCAGAGGATTTGATCTTTTCTATATGCAATATGCAAGGATGGTTTTTGTCTCCTAGTAGCAGGGGGAAAAAGAAGTATACACATAATAACTTGCAGATGGTAATAACATGATAGAAATTTCTTTCTTTATTGTGCCTTTTTTTTTTTTTTTTAGTGAAGTTGGAAGGAAGATCCCATGAGCTGAGAATGAAGAATGAAAATGTTCAAATGTGAACACAGGAAAATTTATGCAATAGATGTTTAGATGTAGAGACATCCAGGGGTTGTGCCTTGTAGAACTGTAGAGGGCAGCATTTAGTAGACTAGTCAGCATGGAGCTGTGGCACCCAAGACCATGAAAAGATGCTGCCCAGATTTCCTGCTGCTGGCAACATAACCAGCTAATGGTCCCAGCTTCTGCCATTGTAAATCCACAATCACACTTGCAATAAAAGCTATACTTCCCCAGGGGCTGCCCGCACCTGCTGATTGAGCGTGGGGCAGGAGTAAAAGGAGGAATAATGCAGATCCATCCCTGGGAGATTGGGGACTCCTCAATGGTATGCCTTTGGCTCTAGGACACTTTTCATTCAGCCAGAACATTCTTAGAACTGCACTACAGTCTAAGAATCTTCCTACCTAATCTTCTTTCCTCCCTCCAATCATTTATAGAGGTCAGGTCTCATCTTATTCTGAATTTTACCTCTGTCTTCACTAGCCTTATCACTTTTTTGTTTCATAGATATTTCTCCAGTAAATCTCTTGCACTTCTAGTACTACTTTGAGGTCTAATTTTTGGAAGTCTGAACAAACGTAAGTGGTACCAGGGGTGGTCTAAGGAATATATTTTTTAAAAATAGGGTTTGATCAGAAACAAAAGAGGAGAAATCACAACTGATACCAAAGAAATACAAAGGATTGTAAGAAATTACTACAAACAACTGTATGGCAAGAAATATGACAACCTAGAAAAAATGGACAAATTTCTAGAAGCATATAACCTTCCAAAACTGAATCAAGAAGAAGTAGAAAGTCTCAACAGACCAATAACAAAGAAGGAAATTGAAACAGCAATCAAAAATTTCCATACACACAAAAACCCTGGACTGGATGGCTTCACAGGTGAATTTTATAAAATATTTAGGGAAGAACTAACTCCTACCCTCCTCAAACTATTCCAAAAAATTCAAGAAGAGGGAAAAATCCCAAACTATTTCTATGAAGCCAGTATTACCCTAATTTCAAAACCAGGTCAAGACACAGCAAAGAAAGAAAACTACAGGCCAATATCACTGATGAACAGAGATGCTAAACTCCTCAACAGAATATTGGCAAACAGGATCCAGCAATACATCAAAAAGATCATACACCACGATAAAGTGAGATTCATCCCAGGGATGCAAGGATGGTTTCATATTTGCAAATCAATAAATATAATACATCGTCTAACAAAATGAAAGACAAAAATCACATGATCATATAAACAGATACAGAAAAACATTTGATAAAGTACAACACCCACTTATGATGAAAACATTCAGCAAAATGGGAATAGAGGGAGCATACCTTAATATAATTTAGGCTATATATGAGAAACCTGAAGCAGACATCGTACTCAATGGACAAAAAATGAAAGCATTCCCCCCAAGATCAGGAACAAGACAAGGATGTCCACTCTCTCCACTCCTATTCAACATAGTGTTGGAAGTCCTAGCCACAGCAATCTGACAATAAAAAGAAATAAAAGGCATCCAAATTGGGAAAGAAGAAGTAAGACTATCATTATATGCAGATGACATGATAGGATACATAGAAAACCCTATAAACTCCACTAAAAGTCTACTCAATATAATAGGTGAATTCGGCAAAATAGCAGGGTACAAAATAAATATACAGAAATCTTGGACATTTCTGTACACCACCAATAAAATATCAGAGACAGAGACAAAAAAGAAAATACCATTTACTATAGCAACAAGAAAAATGAAGTACCTAGGAATAAACTTAACCAAAGAGATAAAAGACCTGTACTCTGAAAATTATGTAACATTGAAGAAAGAAATAAAGGAAGATACAAATAAATGGAAACAAATACCATGTTCTTGGAAGGGAAGAGTCAACATCATCAAAATGGCCATACTACCCAAAGCAATTTACAGATTCAGTGCAATCCCTATTAAAATACCAATGACATATTTCACAGACCTAGAACAAATACTCCAAAAATGCATATGGAACCAAAAAAGACCCTGAATAGCAAAAGCAATCTTGAGACAGAAGAACACAGCAGGAGGAATCACAATACCAGACATCAAACAATACTACAAAGCCACTGTGATCAAAACAGTCTGGTACTGGCAGAAGAACAGACATATAGATCAATGCAACAGAATAGAGAGTCCAGAAATAAACCCAGTCCTCTATGGTCAATTAATATTGGATAAAGGAGGAAGGAACATAAAATGAAGTGAGAAGAGTCTCTTCAACAAATGGTGCCGAGAGAACTGGACAGGGACGTGTAAAAAAAATGAAACTAGACCACCAACTTACACCACGCACGAGAATAAACTCAAGATGGATCAAAGACTTAAATGTAAGCCTTGATACCATAAAAGTCCTAGAGAAAAACATAGGCAGGAAAATTTCAGATATCCCACGTAACAATATTTTCATGGATACATCTCCTAGGGCAAGAGAAATAAAGAAAAAAAATAAACAAATGGGACTACATCAAACTAAAGAGTTTCTGCTCAGCAAAAGAAAACATCAGCAAGATGAAAAGGAAACCAACCATATGGGAAAACATATTTGCCAATGATATCTCAGACAGGGGACTGAGCTCCAAAATATATAAAGAGCTTATATGACTCAACATCAAGAAAACAGACAACCCAATTAAAAAATGGGCAAAGGTACTGAACAAACACTTCTCCGAAGAAAACATAGAGAAGGTCCATAGACACATGAAAAAAATGCTCAACATCACTAACCATCAGAGAGATGCAAATAAAAACCACAATGAGATACCACTTTACACCAGTCACAATGGCCATCATCAACAAATCAACAAACAACAAGTGTTGGCGAAGTTGTGGAGAAATGGGAACCCTACTGGACTGTTGGTGGGAATGCAGACTGGTACAGCCACTATGGAAAACAGTATGGAATTACCTCAAAAAACCAAAAATGGAACTGCCTTTTGAACCAGCCATTCCACTCCTAGGATTATACCTGAAAACTCCTAAAACCCTAATTCAAAAGAACTTATACACCCCTATGTTCATAGCAGCGCTGTTTACAATAGCTAAGTGCTGGAAACAGCCTAAGTGCCCATTTGTAGATGAGTGGATCCAAGAACTGTGGTACATTACACAATGGAATACTATGCAGCACAAAGAAAGAAGGAACTCCTGCCATTTGCAACAACATGGATGGAACTAGAGAGAATTATGCTTAGTGAAATAAGCCAGGCAAAGAAAGAAAAATACCATATGATATCACCTAATACAGGAAACTAAAGAACAACATAAGCAAACAAACTAAATAGGACAAGGAACAGAATAACAGTCAATAGGGGGTTGAGGGGAGGGAGAGAAGGGGGACTAGTAAGGGAAGGGTTTAGACAAGGAACGTATATAAATGACTCATGGACATGGATAACGCGGAGGGATATGAATATGGGGTAAGGGGTGGGCTGGGTGGTTGGGAGAGCAATGGGGAAAAAATGGGACAACTGTAATTGAAAAACCAAAAAATAAAATTAAAAAATATATATATATACGGTTTGGTGACTGACTCACTCATACTTTAGCAAATAAAGAAGACCACAATATGAGTGTTATTTGAAGCAGAAAGTGTCCCTGGCACAATATGGTGGCCTGGTTGCTAAAGATTTCACCTCTAGTGAAACATATCGGTGGAATGAACTGCTCTTGTAGTTGTGATAATTTAGTCATTTGAAAGATACCAAGGGAACATTATCAACAAAGACATTGGCATTGGCTAGTTATTGATAAGTTGTATTGACACTCTGGAGAGAGACTGTTGGGTCCAAGACCCCTGAATAGTGAGGTGGGCTCTGGTCTGGCAGTGAAGAAAAACTTCTGTAGTACCTTCGGGAGCTTTTGATGCTTTATTGGTGTGGTGTGGCCAAGAGACCTGGCAGTACACTCTCATGTCTACTATACAGTGCAATGGCTTTATATATACTTGTTACACAAAGGTGGCTTCTAGCCAAGTGGTTACATCACCTGCTGAATTAGCCACTGGAAGTGGTTTCATTAGTGGTTACACAACACCTGCTGAATCAGCCACCGGAACTTGAATGCTGAATCATCTAACCAGAGGTAGGCCCAACTCCATTTTGAAACCTTGGCCACATATAGCCAGGACCTTCCCCTGACCAGGATAAGTGGCAACTATGGTCCACTGGAAAGCAATTAAAGGCTAAATGTGAGAGCCAGAGGCACCTTTGGTAGATTCTAATGAGGTCCTTATCTCTTATAGTGGAAGAACAAAGACAGGGCACAACTAAACTTGATAGTTTTGAAGAGACCCATAGCCATTTAAATGTTCAGCTAATTCAGGTCTATTAGGGTGAAGTCAAGGACTCTGTTTTAGAAAACCTGGGATACTTTACACATGGATAAAAAATATCTGATTATCTGTTCCTTAGGATTTTGGGAATGTAGACACCATTGGACACTCAGAAGTTTTTAGGTATTCCCACTATTTTCTGTAAAAGCTAGGACATCTCCCACCTGGAAGATGATATAGAGGCCAATCTCTTCTTTCTTGGGTGACAGGCTGATAACAAAAGTTAAATTCCAGCAGGACCTAGATGGGGACATAATAAACATGATAAAAGGGGAAAGAGATTAAATATAAAAGTAACAGGAAGAAATTGACTAGATAGAATAATAGCAGATTATACTTACATCAAAGAAATGCAAACCAAAGCCACAATGAGACACCACTTCTCACCTTTTAGAATGGTCATCATCAAAAAGATAAGACATAGTGTTGGTGAGGATTTAAAGAAATAGAACTGCTTTGTATTGGTAGTGGGAAGATAAATTGCTATAACCATTATGGAAAACAGTATGGAGTTTCCTAAAGAAATTAAAAATAGAACTAAACATAATATAGCAATCTCACGCTAGGGTATGTATCCAAAGGAAGTGAAATCACTATCTCAAAAAGATGTCTATACATCCATATCCCTTGTAGCATTATACACACTAGCCAGAACATGTAAACGACCTAAGTGTCCATTGATGGATGAATGGATAAAGAAAATATTATTATATGTCTATATTGATATAGATATTATATACATATATTATTTAGCCAGAAAATCCTGCCATTTATGATAACCTGGATTAATCTGGAGGGCATTATGCTATGTGAAGTAAGTCACACAGAGAAAGACAAATACTGTATGTTCTCACTTATGTGGAATCTAAAAAAAGCCTAATTTATACAAGTAAAGAATAGACTGGCGGTTGCCAAGGACTGAGGAATGACAGAAATGGGAATATGTAGATAAAGTGTACAAACTTCCAAATGAGTAAGTTGAATAAGTTCTGAGAAATTTAGCATACGGTGTGACTACAGTTAATATTTTATATTATGTACATACTTGAAACTTCTTAAGAAAAGTAGATTTTAAATGTTTTCACAACACACACAAAATATAATTATGTGAGGGGCTGTAGGTGTTAACTAACCCTGTTAGGCTAATTATTTCACAATATATATGTGCATCAAATAATTACATTGTACAGCTTAAATTTACATGTTATATGTCAATAATATCTCAATAAAGCTGGAAAAAATAACAGATTAGACACTGCAGATAAAAAGATTAGTGAACTTGAGAAAGTAATCATAAAATCTACTGAAACAAAACTCAAAGCAGAAAAGGTATGGAGGGGTAAGAGAAAGAAAAAAAATGCTGTAGGACAACTTTGAGTGTCTTGATATATATGTAATGGGATCCCTGAAGGAGATAGGCTGGTGAGGAGGGGAAGGAACAAAAAAACATTTGAAGGCATTTTTTAAAAAGGTGGTAGGCTCAGTACATAAATGGATAATGTGTGATACAACCATACAATGAAATCTTATTTAGTGCTAAAAATAAATGAGCTATCAAGCTATGAAATCACATTGAGAAATCTTAAATGCATATTACTAAGTGAAATAAGTCAATCTGAAAAGGCTACATACTCTATAATTGCATTCTATAATATTCTGGAAAAGACAAAATTATGGAGATATTAAAAAAAATCACAGTTACCAAAAATTGGGGGCTATGGATAATTATCAGGGCAATAAAACTATTCTGTATGCTACTGTAATGGTAGATACATGTTATGATATACTTGTCAAAACCCACAGAATGTATATCACCA
This sequence comes from Furipterus horrens, assembly GCF_987537825.1. Taxonomy (NCBI): domain Eukaryota; kingdom Metazoa; phylum Chordata; class Mammalia; order Chiroptera; family Furipteridae; genus Furipterus; species Furipterus horrens. Next base: position 74,391,319 of record NW_028327179.1, on the reverse strand, counting down.
AAAGAGTCAATCCTAATGTAACTTATAAACCTTAGGTAGTGGTAGTGATCCGCTCATGGTAATAAATGCATTGATCTGGAGCAGGATGTTGATAGTGGGGATGGTGCTGCATGTGTGGAAATGGGAACTGTATGAAAACTCTGTATTTTCTGTTCAATTTTGCTGTGCATCCAAAACTATTCTAAATTTTTTTTTAAATAATGGCAGCCCTTGCCATGTGGCTCAGTTGGTTGGAAGGTTGTTGTTCTGTGCACTGAAAGGTTGCAGGGTCGATGCCTAGATCAGAGCACATGCCTAGGTTGCAGGTTCTATCCCCCATTGGGTTAGAACTTTCTATTAATGATCAGTCATCTTCTGTTTTTGTTCAGATCCACTGAGAAGCTGACACCAAAACAGGGTTAGATGCACCATAGATTTATATTATAAATGCTCATGAAAGAAAAACGTATATAGCTGAAGAAGGTGAGAAGATTCTTTGGACACTGTAGAAGGTCTGACCTGTAGTGGAGGAGAGAGGCCAGGAGGAAGATTGAGTAGCAAGAGTCTCAGACTGCAGTACAGTTCTATGAAAGTTTCAGTTAGGCCAATGAGGAATCGTCAAGTCATAGTTGTACTGTAAAGGTGTCTCCTGTCTTGCAGGAATGAGACATAATTTTCAATGTTCTAAGCTTTTCCAAGGCTATTCCTAACTTCTTGAAAATATCTGCCCATTATAGCAAAGGGAACCAGATGAAGGAATGTGATGGACAGCTGCTTGGAAATACACCCCATGTTGGGAAAATAATTCAACATGAATGCTATAATGGTGTTGAAACCACAGAAATCTCTTCATGAAGAAATCCAGCACCTGCCTTAACACAGATAAAAGTTGCCACTGGTGGCAGCTGGGCCTTGTGTCTGGACTATATATTGATTCATTCATTATTTCATGGTCAATAGTGCAAGATTTCATTTAACCCAACAGATAAATTTGTAAACAATATCATGGAAGTAAAATGCAGTGCTAGTGAGGAAAATAAAAATAGTACTTGAGAAAAAAATGTCAATTAGGCTTATGAAATATGATAATAAATAATATGTTGCTGATTTGAATATCCTCTCAGATTAGATGTGTACAAGATGTTCTTTCTTTCTCTTCTGTTGTCATGTGCTAAAATAGCACATTTTTTCAAATTACCTTGTAATGCAATGAACTGACTAGAAAAAGTTTATCAGAGGATAAATTTACTCATCCCTCACCTCCTCCACTCATGTCAGTCTTTTCCTCCAGGTACTTGACCCAGTTTTCAGTACTCTTTATTTTCATCCATTTTCCTTGGTCTCTCTCCTCTTGTGACTTCTTCATTAGCTCCTTCAGCAATGGTAATGCTACCATACTGTAGCAAAGCTGTCTGATAATTTTTCTGTGCCTAACCTTCCCTGTATAGTTCATAGGTCACTTAATGGCTGGACACCCAGACTTTTCCTCTTTTATTTCTTTTTATTTACATTTTTCTTAACCCTCAATTCCCCAACTAACCATAATGCCTAACCAAGTCTTTACAAAGGATATTAGTAATTGTTCTTATATCTCTATTCTTCCAAACAGCTCAAGAAAATAGATTTCTATCCCCTTTCTGAGACTATGCTCTTCACTCCTCTCCTCTATCTCATCCTTTCCCATGTACCTTGGCTTTCTTTCACATTTTGTTCTTTCCTTTAAAAACATTCTCTTTCTATCTCCAGAGACTTTCATACTCTAAAACATCCTCAACATTCTCAGATGGTAAAATCAAGACAAATAAAAACCAAACAACTAGAACTAAAATTACATAAAACCCAAAAAATATTTTTGGCCTTATTCAAGCGCTCATCTTTTTTTATTTTCAATTACAGTTTATATTAAATATTCTCTTGTATTATTTTCAGTTATACAGCATAGTGGTTAGATAATCATATACTTTACAAAGTCCTCCCTTCAATATTTCCAGTTTTCACTTGACCCCATACATAGTTATTATAATATTATTGACTATATTTCCTATACTGTACTTTACATCTTCATGACTATTCTGTAACTACCAATTTGTACTTTTTAATCCCTTCACCAGTCCCCCCATCCCCTTTTTCCCTTGGCAACTATCAGTCTTCAACCTCTAATCTTTTAATGTAAAACTCAGGTGTGTAAACTCCTTTGACATTTTTGTTTTTTCTTCTGTTCACATTTTATACTTCATTTCTTTTTCAGCCATTTGCCTGAAAATCTGAAATTACTCACCAGTATATCACCAATTAACACTTTCTGACCTTCTTTTATTTTGCCCCTAATAAATTAGTGAGTGTCTGCTATATCAAAGGACTATAGTAGGCAGTGTGAAGGGAGGATAAGACAATGAACACACACACTTGCTTCAAAGGAGAAAGGTTAGGCTACTTATTGAGTGCCGAGTAGAAAAATATAACTGGATGTAAAAAGCAGAAGGTAAGAGAAATAAGAATTGTATGTGTAACAGTATAAGAAACAAATGATAATTACAGTAAGTGAAGAGTGTTACAGTACAGTGACAGAATTTCCTGGTTTCACCACTTGATAGTTCTGTGACATTAGTCAAATTTTGTATCTCCTTATATATTTTTTATGGGAATACAACCTATTATATTGGTTGTATAAAGGTTGGCTTGAGGATTTTAAAAATTTATGTAAATAATTTAGCTCATTTTCTAGCATTTAGTAAAGACTCAATAAATGCCCATTATCTTTATTATCAAATTGCCTAAAACAAATATTCCTAAAACAAAAGAATATTTGAAATAGGTATTTTGGTGTGTGTGCTATAGCACCTAGGCTGATACAATTTTTTCTGTAGTTCCTATTGTTCATCGCATTCTTTACATAGTTTATCTTACATATTTTTTGGAATTTGTGATTAAGACTGTTAGTTGCTCTCAATATCTATTTCCCCCTCCTTCTGTAGTAGCATAATCTTGATTTTCAGCTGGTCACCCTGAAGTCTATTTAAGAGACTGTATTCCCTAGACTCCTTTGCAACTTACACATGACCATATAACTAAATTCTGGCTAAAGAGATGTAAACACAGATAATGTGTAGGGTTTCAACAAATTCCCTTTCTCCATCTTGTTGCCTGGAATGTAAATATAAGAGCTGGTGCTCTAGCAACCACAATGGCTCATAAATCAGCCTGCTAAAGCTCCTAAGGCAGCATCAGTGAGGTGCAAGAAACATGGGCCCCCAATGACCATGGAGCTGTCATTTCTTCAAAGACTGCTAACATTTAGAGTCCTTTTAGGAAATATATAAACTACATTACTCAAGACATTATTTTTGTTGCTGTCTTTATGTGCAGCTGTGCCTAATTTTGACAGACTACTTTTCAATTACCCTCCTTTGATAATTTACTTTAATTTTCTCTATTTTACTTTACTTTTATCCAAGATTTCCCAAAATTTACTCACAAAAGGCAGCAGGCACTCCAATAGAGTTGAATTGCCATTTTTATTTTCAAAACATTTTCTATTAATTAGTGTGATAATATCCTATTAATTTGGTACCACAACCTCATTAATCTGTTTGTTATTCTGGTAGTAACACAGACAAACAATAGTTTTGCTAGATGAGAAAATAGAAAAGTGGATGATTAATCATACATTGGGGAGAACTGTGAAAAAACAACATTGCTAAAGGAGGTTTAAAAAAATGTTACTTTCCTTAAGAATAACTTGAAAAGGGGCCAGTTATTTTAGTATAGACTTCATCATGAGAGATAAGAAATTTTGAAAAAGTGGTGTTTGTGTTCACAATGCAGGAAGACTGCCTCCTTTAGAAGTAATTGTAGTGTATAAGTAAGAGGACAACATGAATGGAGCATAGTAATCAAGATTTAATAAGCATAGGTCACAAAGGCTGTGTAAGTCATGAGCCTGAATTTGGAAAATGAACAACACAGACCTGTAACCATGGAAACACAATGGGATAACTATAATTCTAAACCTTTGATCAGTTTTTGTTTAGTATTAAATGCCACTTGGAAAAGAAGGAAAATGGAGTGCTGAGAATATCCAGATATACACTTCATAAACCTTTTTAAAGTCAAATAAGCAGAGATATTGAATGTTTGCCATGACTAAAGGCAGGCTCATATTCCAATACTTGTCTAATCAGATACCAGAATGAGTCCCTACAGAGAAAGTGACAAGACTAGCAAAGTTTTCATTCATTCTTCTGTTGGTTTAAAAGATAGAAAATCAAATTTACTAAAGACACATGACCAGGTATGTGAAATGATTGATATAAATAAAATAAAAGTGTAGACACTTACAGACTATTTAGTCTATTTCATTGTGTATCACACTGAGAGAAGAGGGCCATGATGTTAATAAATTTCAACTTATTTCCATTCTATTCCATTAACATTCATTCTTTGGCATCTTCTATATGCTTAAGACTGTAGTTAGCAACTGCAACCTGCCTGAGACTCAGTTCTGATGGGGAAAAATCACTGTCAGGAGGCATGTGAAGATGGCCTTTGGAAAGTACAGTGCACTTCATAGAAGTCTGTGTACTCATGTTGAACACTGTGCACAAGGAAAGTCTTTCAGACCCTCATTCATAATATATTTATTATTTTACACACAGTTTGGTTAAATTTGAATCTGTAGTGACCAAGCACCTAAGCATATTAGAAGCAAAATCTAAAAAGAAAGAAACAAAGACACTGACAATGGGCACATTGACTCTGGTAAGGATGACAAGCATGACCCCTGAGTACATGAGTGATGAATGACAACAACAAAAGAGATTTAAAGACTTTTTAAAATCAATTTTGAAAACCTTGAGGATAATTAATCACAGTTATTAGTTTTAGGAATTGATGGCCCTGCTTAATTTGTCAGCCATGAAAATATATTATATAACAGAAAAATAATTGATGATAATTAACATCTACGAGTTCTTATTATGTGCTAGGCACTGGGTAGGTATTTTGAATATGTTTGTTATCTCATTTTGTTCTTGAAACAAGCATATGCTATAAATATTATTTAAAGCAAATTTATTATCTTATAGTTCTGGAGGTCAGATGCTAAAATGGGTCTGCAGGGCTGTGCTCCTTCTGAAGCTCTAGGGAGGACCTATTTCATTACCTTTTGAGCTCTTCAGAGGCTTTCCGCATTTTTTTTTTTTTTTTTGGCTCGTGGCCCCTGCCTCCATCTTCAGGGCCAACAGTGTGACATCTTCAAATGCATGTCTCTGTATCCTCTGCTTCAGTCACCACATCTTCTCTGCCTCTGTTGTCACATTGCCTTCTTTGACACCTCTTGCTTCCCTTTTATAAGGATTTCTGTGATTGTTGGGCTACTAGAATAATCAGGATACTCTTCCCATCCCAAGATGCTTAACTCAATCACATCTGCGACTTTCCTTGGACCATGTAAGGTAATGTGTTCACAGGTTTTGGGGATTAGAACAAGAGCATTTTGGGGGATCGTTGTCCTGCTTACCACAGTAGTCTTAATAGTAATGACAGAAGTAAGTTAAAACAATAAGCATTTAAAAGATATATAGGCATTCCATGTTTGTCTGGTGGGAGTATAAATGGTTAAATTCTATAAGACATTTTAGTACTATGAACCAAAGAACTTCGAAATAGCTATATCCTTCTGGTCTCCCATAATATATATTCACGATATTGTTTATAAGAAAGAAATTTAATTACAATAAATGGGCACAATGCATCATAGGATAATTAGTTAAAAACATTTGATATATCCAACAGTATTTTTAGTAAAATAATTTTGAAGGATATTAAAAGATATTTAAAAAGCCATTATGGTATTTTCATAAGTGAAAAAGTTTCACTCTACTATATACTACATGACCCCAGTATGTCAAAGTTACATATTAAAATATTTACGTACATGCATATATAAAAGTTGAATGGATATATAGCAAAATTCTTACTCTTCACATTTCAGTAGTGGAATAAGAATAACTTTAATTTTTGTATGATATTCTCTATATTTTCCAGTTTCTAAGTTGAATATGTATTATTGTAATAATAAAAAGAATACATACATTTTAGAAATTTCAGTGACCTGGCCCTGGCTATTGTGGCTCAGGGTATTGAATGCCTGAGGACCAGTCAGGGAACATGTGTGGATTGCAGGCCAGGTCTCAATTTGAGGACTCATAAGAGGCAACCATACATTGATGTTTCTCTCCCTCTCTATCTCATTCCTTTCCCTTGTCTCCAAAAATTAATAAATAAAATATTTAAAAAAAATAAGAACTTTTAGTGATCTTAATCCACTGGACTGAAGATTTTTTAGAAGTAAGTTTTACATATGTCAGCACACTAATCATAATTTCTAAGATGGGACAGATGGATGAACACACTATAGCATTTTAATTATGAGCATCAGAAATACTTTTCAGGCCTTTGTATTTCTCAGAAACACCTCAGACTTATTCTTCTGACTTTTATTTTTATATTATTATTATTATTATTAATTCTTTAAGCTTTCAACTTATGTAAAATTTAGATAATTTATTTTTCCTGTATGCCTACTTAATTAAACTCCTTTAACATATGTTAATATTGTTATTCATTATATTGCTGTCAGATTTTAGCTTGTACAATTACTATTCTAAGAGCACATTGTTTAAAAATAAAACCATGTAATTATACAGACATGGAAGAAAATTTCTGTGGCAAATCCTTGCAATGCCCCAACAATTTTATTACATAAGGAGATGAATTCTCAATTAGCCAGAAAACTTGAGGAGTAATCAAATCTTATTCCTCAATGATAGCAGATAATAAATATTTGTGTATTTAATATTTCTTTGTACCAAGTGCTTAGAAATACACTTTAAATATATAATACTCTTTCTTTATTACAGTATTCCATATAGTCTATTTTTAGTAACTGGGAGGCATTCAAGACCTTTTAATAAATCATTCAGTTATTCAGTAGTTAAGCAGCAGAGACTCAACAATACTCTTGCAAGTACCCTCCCCTGGAAGCATAATGCACGGTATCATTTGACCTCTAATATAGACCCAGAGAGTGTTAGAGCTATAGTGATCTTGGAAGTGATTTTCCTTGAAGTGAAAACATTGCTTCTGTGGTAACCCTGATACTGTTCAGTATTCAGCCCCCCAAAATAGGTATACCAAATGACCGGTTTGCTGCAGAATTAACTGAGAGTATTGTTTCATTAATTGTTTTAACATTCTAGTGACTTTCCAGCATTTTATATTTGCAGGTCTAAGAAGAGAGAATCATTAGGAATATGATAATAATAAAATAATATTTACCAGAGACCATTCAGAGTCCTGTGCCATGACTTCTATGTCCTTAGACAAGTCACTTAGCCCTTTGAGTTTTGATGTTCTCATCCCTTGAGAAATGGTCAGGAGACGGTGGTTAAGATTTCAAAGATCTAAGTGATTCCTCTAATGTCTTAGAGAGAAGAGATTTGTGATTTCTTCTGGGTCCTCTTTTGACAATTAAAAAATGTCCAGAAGAGAAATGTCCATACTAGAGAGAAAGCAGGTAAATGTCTCAAATGAGGATTTGGGGAAATTTACCTGAGAGAAGAGAAAATACAGGGAAACCTATTTTGAAATATATGCAGAGACATGGCCTGGTGGGTTGGTTGGTTGGAGCATTGTCCCATACACCAAAGACTGCGGGTTTGATCCCTGGTCAGGACAGATACTTATGTTGTGAGTTCGGTCCATGGTCAGGGTGTGTATGGGAGGCAAATGATGGATGTTTCTGTCTTATATAAACATTTCTCTCTCTCCCTTTCTCTCTCTCTCAAATCAATAAGCATATCCTTAGATGAGAATTTAAAACTTTGCATATATATCCTTCATAGAGCTGCTATCTGATGGGTCAAGCTACAAGGATCTGGAAAACATAAGCAAGTGCCAGATAGAAGATGCTACACAGACAGGACAAATGGTGCAGGTGCTTTGAAGTTGAAGGGAAGAAGATAAGACAAACTGACAGTGGAACAGGCTGCCTTACACTGGTAATAGGAGGAATACAGAGGATCTGCTATTTTATCAAAAAGAGGTATGGATCGAGTAAGAGACTGAGCTATAAGACTTTTCTAGTTTTTTTAGTCTATTTTTTAATGATCAGAACAATATTATCTTATAAATGAAGATAAACAGATTTAGTTAAAATTTATTTCATTTTACTTTTATTTTAAAAGCATAGAAAGACAGCTTGGGGAGTGGAATCAGATGGCATTTTAGTACCGGTTTTGATTCTTCCTCCTAAGTGTGTGACCTTGATCAAGTTACTTGAAGTGTCTGTTTCCTCATCTGTAATAGATAATAGCTATCTAATTTTTGAGTTTGTTGTGAGGTCAAGTTAGAAAATACACATGTATGAAACTTTCTTGTGAAACCCCCTTGCATTGCAGAAAGTGCTAGACAATCATTTGCTTCATGTTATTAATATTTTTATTAAAACCTCTTTTATTGATTATATAACAGGATTTTTCTCCATTCTCATAACCACTCCAAAAGGATTATTCACCTCTATTTTACAATTCAAAACTGAGACTAACTGCAGGTTAAATTGCTAGTCATATCTAAACCCAGAAAAAGCACAGATTTTCTTCTCAGTATAGAAATGAAGATGCTCTTTTCAGGTAAAGAAGACATTTCTATGAGCTTCTTCATTTCAATTCATGGTGCTAGAAGTTGGTGTTCAAGGTTACTGGTGTCTGATGTGTAATTTGATCAGCAAATAAATGGGTGAAAGCTGAAAAATGACAGAGAAGTAATGGGGCTGAAACTGAGGGGTAATTCATGGGGAAGAGGGAAGAGAATATTTGTAAATTGCACAAGATGGGCTGACTCCTAGGTAATCCTGACTGAGTTCAACTATTTGATGAGCAATTATGGGTTAGGGGATACTGAATTTGACATAGATTTTGTGAGACTTTAAGCTATCTCTCTATATGTCTCTTGGAAAGGTCATATTTTCAATTTCCTCAGAGGGTAAAAGAAAAATTGCCTTTCATTAACTTCAGACATTTTTTTCTTTTCTATTTGTGAAGCACTGAAAGTTCTAGAATGAAAGTAAAAGACACATTCTCTGTTACAGTAGTCCATCTCTATATCGCAGTTCATTTATTGTGGCCTCACTGTATCACAGGATTTTTAAAAATATTATATTTAATTATTTACCGCAGATTTTTCACTATATCGCAGGATTTTGCAATACTGTGTACATATGTTGTTAAAGTTACGTAGGTTTAAGAGTGTAGGATATGTTTAAGAACATAAGTAGTGTTTATAAAAATGTGGAAAAGATTAATAAGGGACTGGGAACAGTTTATAAATGTGTGGGAAGGGTTTATAAAGCCTTAAAACATATATAAATACTAAAATAAATGTAAGGTTCCTACTTCGCAGATTTCACCTATTGCAGTGAGGAGGAGTCTAGAATGTAATACTGCGATAAGTGAGGGAATACTGTACTTGCTGTTGTAACTACAAAAAACAGAAGACAAGAAGAACAGATAAGCCCCCGAGAAGATGATACGAATCCTGCCAAAAGCAGTAAAAAAGAAAAATCTGAGTTTCCAAGAATATTTACCATTTGAAAAACGTAATCGTCATTCTTAAGGAACTGAAAAAAACCATAGGACATTGAGCACTCAGCTAACCAGAGATGTTGGTCAGCTTAGAGAAATCTATGGCATGTTGTCCTTGAGCTGAGAAAATACACAAAAATATAGGGAATGGCTCCATTTACTACACTACTGGGATTCTTGGTGGATAATTTCCTTTCAAAAGATTGTCAGAGGACTTACATTTGTCACTAAGTATTAAATTGAAAGGTAAATAGGGTGGTAATTGAAAAGGAAATATTAGTCACAAAGGAGAAATGTTGAAAGGAGAGGGTAATTGGTGTGTATGATATTTTTAATGCAGAAATTTCAAGAGTTGATCTGTTTATATAATCATGATCATAACAAATACATTTTAGTTAATGGGCAGTTGCCTAGACAAGGAATATCAAATGGTTTTTTGGAAGAAAACAAAATATTTAGCAAATTTTGTTATTGTATTACTTTTTTTTCAGTTGAGAATGCCAGAGTACAAACCAAGAAAATTGATCTACAGGGGACATTTACCTGCAAACAAAAACCACGCGTGGACAAAAGGAAAGAAAAGGTCACTAGGAAAAAGACCATATTTTTATAGGGTCACTTTTTTTCCCTTTCTATAATGAAAAGGCCACCAAGCAACACTTCTCTATTTTTAAAAAACGTTCTTAGACTTCCTTTCACCAATGCTGGCAAGCTTCCAAAAATTTATGAGGAAGATATCTGACCTCTAATCTGACCAAGACAGTGGGGAACATTTCAGTTTTGTTTCTCATCCTGTGACGCCCCTTACATTGTCATGTGCTCAAGTCTTGGCTTGTCTAAAAACCTATCCCAGCTATAACCAAGACGTTTAAACTCACTGTCAACTGGAAAGAACCTTTAATTTCAGAGGTAGGACAACAATTTGGCTGTAACCACAGATGTGAAGATTAATATTGCTAACATGTGGCAAACCAAAAAGAACCCAGGCCCTGAGTCTGTGAGAAAGGTCACATCTTCCAACTTTTTTTTTCTTTTCCCTCCTCCAACTGAAACTTGTACTTGTAAAAACTCAATATATAGGTTACATCAGTATTTCTACTTTCTTAAGGTATGCTGAGATATAGAACAGAAAGGCATTAATAAACAAGAATAAACAATAATAAATTTTTGATGACTCAATATTTAGAAACTATTTTCAATTATTTATTATTTTATTTTGATCAGTGGACTTACTCATGCTCACAACATCTAAAAATGAAGTTGTGCAGTCCATTATGAGAAAGGAAACAAATTAATGACTAGCTGACTCAGATGCAAATGAAGGCTTATAGGTGGGTAAAAGTTTACTTTTTACATCAAGTTGTCTTTCTGTACATACAAAGGCTGCCTCCTATGGGGATACCTTCTTTCTTCAGTCTCCTGCCCTCCTCTTCTCCAGATTGTCCTCTGACTTCTCTAGCCTCTGTGACCCTGACAAGGTCCATTTTTTTTTTCTCAAGGCAGGGTTCAATGGCTCTGAGGTAAGGGTGAGTGACATTTCCCATGGCCAGATAGTGATAGGTTCTCACCACCCCTCAGATGACCAATAGATATATGAGAAGATGCTCAACATAACTAATCATCATAGAAATGTAAATTAAAACCACAATGAGGTATCACCTCACAACTGTCAGAATGACTACTATCAATAAATCAGCAAGGATGTGGAGAAAAGGGAACCCTTTTGCATGGCTGTTGGGAATGCAGACTGGTGCAACCACTGTGGAAAGCAGTATGAAAATACCTTAAAAAATTAAAAATGGATCTGCCTTTTGACCCAGCAATCCCACTTCTGGGAATATAGCTGAAGAAACCCAAAAAACTAATTGGGAAGAACAAAAACACCCTTATGTTATGTTCATTACAGAGTTATTTGCAATTGCCAAGATATGGAAGCAGTCCAAGTGTCCAACACTAGATGAGTGAATAAAACAACCAAGGGATATTTACACAATGGAATACTACTTAGCCATAAAAGAGAAGTTTTACCCTTTGTGACAGCATGGATGGTCCTGGAGAACAATATACTAAATGAAATAAGCCAGTCAGAGAAAGACAAATACCATATTATTTCACTTCTATGTGGAATCTAAGAAACAAACTGAACTAGCAAACAAAATAGAGACAGGATGACAGCTATTGGGGGTGGGGTAAAGGGTGGAGGGATCAAGTAAAAAGGAAAAAGGACCATGGACATGCACAACGGTGTGGTTGAGAGGGTATAGGGGGTTAGTTGCTAATGGAAAAATACAATAAAAGAAAAAAAGCAACAGGCTTTTTCCCCCCAGTCTCTTCTGCATGAACCATCAACGGCATATATTCAATTGTGTCTGATGGCAACATTATTAAACAAAGCAAACAAACAAAGTCTGTTTTACCAAAAACCTCTTCCCATCACAGAGGGAGATAGAACAAATCGTCTGATCATCCATTCTCCTGACATCTCATTACCTCGTCACATACTTGATAAGCATCTACTTCAACAGACTTTGTGATGCCGTCCTAATATTGGTTCTAGAATTATTTAGGCAAATTATAGAGTCTTGTTTTTAAGTTGATGTCATCTTGAAAATAAACTGCTATAATTTCCTTTATCTTCTGAGGATGGAGAAATTGGACCTACCTAATATTAAAATACCTTGTCAATTTGGTTAAAAAGCAGTCAGTCTTATCCCTTATTATAATGGCGAAAGCCTTAATATTATAAAATTTGTTTTTAGTTTTATTTTCACTGCTTACAGTCTCTCAATAAAGCATTTATGTTCCACTCTTTCACTGGGTTGTTTTAAGGACAAAATGAGATGATGTAGGAGAAAGTGCTTTGAAAAGTGCAAAAAAGAATTATGTAATAGTGGAGTAGTGTGTTCTTAAAATAAGCATTCAGAAGATTTTTCCCCCATTGTAGGTTGAGTGCGAGAGAATACTAGCAATGCCATCGGTATTTAATATCCCTTTTCCTTCTTAACAGAACTTTGATTTGGTTGAGATAGCAATGTCCTCAGCTTTATAAAAAATCACATTCTCAAGCTCCTTTTTAGATGAAAGCAACCACATGTCACAGTTCTGATCACTCGGGTATGGATATAAGTTACTTGTTAGAAGCTCTGGAAAATCTTTAGAATAACTAAACTCACTGGCTTGTGTTCTTTGTCATCTTCTCTTGTTCCTTTCACCTTCATTAAGTGTGGGTGCTTTGGATGGAATCGTAGCAACCATTTTATGACCTTGTGGTAACTTTAAGGCTGGAAAAAATCAGAAATACAGTACAGTGGAAAAGCCTAGAGTACCCTGGCTCACTGATCATAACCAGGAGCTGATACACCATGTCTTGAAATATCCAACTTCAGATTGGTCATGCTACATAGAAAAACAACCTTCTATCTTGTTTAATTAACTTTTTCACATATTTGTTTTTCACAATCAGAACAGTTTTTACTGGAAACAGAGTAATTGTACCATCTATAGTTTCTATAAGTTGAGTTCTTTTTTTCCTTTTTAAAAAAAAAAAATGTTTTATTGATTATGCTGTTAAAGCTGTCCCAATTTCCCTTCTTCTGCTCCCCTCCACCTGGTGGCCCCCCTTCCTCCAGTTGTCCCCCTTTTTTAGTCCATGTCCATTGGTTGTGCATATAGTTCTTTTCAACTGCTTTCTGTCTACTTAATTCCCTCCTACTATGCTTCTTAATTTCTGTACCGTCTTCTTCCTTTTCCCCCTTCCCCCTCCCTGCATGTTCTTCATACCTATAGTTCTTTTTCCACTCTCGTTGCCTATTTAGTTTGCTTTGTTTTGATTTCCTAGCTTCTGTTGTTGGTTCTTGTGATGCAGTTTTCATTTCATTTTATTTATTTTTTTAATTTTATTTTTTGATTTTTCAATTACAGTTGTCCCATTTTTCCCCCATTGCTCCCCCACCACCCAGCCCACCCCTTACCCCACAATCATATCCCTCCCCACTGTCCATGACCATGAGTCATTTATACGCATTCCTTGACTAAACCCCTCCCTCACTTATCCCCCTTCTCTCCCTCCCCACTATTGACTGTTATTCTGCTCCTTGTCCTATTTAGTTTGTTTGCTTATGTTGTTCTTTAGTTTCCTGTATTAGGTGATATCATATGGTATTTTTCTTTCTTTGCCTGGCTTATTTCACTAAGCATAATTCTCTCTAGTTCCATCCATGTTGTTGCAAATGGCAGGAGTACCTTCTTTCTCTCTGCTGCATAGTATTCCACTGTGTAATGTACCACAGTTCTTGGATCCATTCATCTACAGATGGGCACTTAGGTTGTTTCCAGCACTTAGCTACTGTAAACAGTGCTGTTATGAACATAGGGGTGCATAAGTTCTTTTGAATTAGGGTTTTAGGAGTTTTCAGGTACAATCCTAGCAGTGGAATGGCTGGTTCAAAAGGCAGTTCCATTTTTGGTTTTTTGAGGTAATCCCATACTGTTTTCATAGTGGCTGCACCAGTCTGCATTCCCACCAACAGTGCAGTAGGGTTCCTGTTTCTCCACATCCTCGCCAGCATTTGTTGTTTGTTGTTTTGTATATGACGGCCATTGTGACTGGTGTAAAGTGGTATCTCATTGTGGTTTTTATTTGCATCTCTCTGATGGTTAGTGATGTTGAGCATTTTTTCATGTGTCTATGGACCTTCTCTATGTCCTCTATGGAGAAGTGTTTGTTCAGTTCCTTTGCCCATTTTTTAATTGGGTTGTCTGTTTTCTTGATGTTGAGTCGTATCAGCTCATTATATATTTTGGAGCTCAGTTCCCTGTCTGAGATGTCATTGGCAAATATGTTTTCCCATATGGTTGGTTTCCTTTTCATCTTGCTGATGTTTTCTTTTGCTTAGCAGAAACGCTTTAGTTTGATGTAGTCCCATTTGTTTATTTTTTTTCTTTATTTCTCTTGCCCTAGGAGATGTATCCGTGAAAATATTGTTACGTGGGATATCTGAAATTTTCCTGCCTATGTTTTTCTCTAGGACTTTTATGGTGTCATGGCTTACATTTAAGTCTTTGATCCATCTTGAGTTTATTCTCGTGCGTGGTGTAAGTTGGTGGTCTAGTTTCATTTTTTTTACACGTCCCTGTCCAGTTCTCTCAGCACCATTTGTTGAAGAGACTCTTCTCACTCCATTTTATGTTCCTTCCTCCTTTATCCAATATTAGTTGACCATATAGTCCTGGATTAATTTCTGGGCTCTCTATTCTGTTGCATTGATCTATATGTCTGTTCTTCTGCCAGTACCAGACTGTTTTGATCACAGTGGCTTTGTAGTATTGTTTGATGTCTGGTATTGTGATTCCTCCTGCTGTGTTCTTCTGTCTCAAGATTGCTTTTGCTATTCGGGGTCTTTTTTGGTTCCATATGCATTTTTGGAGTATTTGTTCTAGGTCTGTGAAATCGTTGGCAGCCGTCCGTCTGGAGAGACGATGGTGTAGCTTCTTAAGAGTCTATCTGCACCGCCGAGAATGGCTGTGCAGTCTGACTCGGGAGTGACATCGTATCTGTCTCCTCCTGTGTTGAATTGACATCTTGCGATGACACTGAAGCTACAGAGCCTGGGCAGGGTGATATGGAGGGTCTGCTGTTGCCCATGCAGCAGACCCCCCCTCTCTTCGCAGCTGAAGGGTCCAAGGGAAAGACGGAGTCAATACAGCTTGGCTTCAGGTGCGCCGCAGGAGTTGCCGGTGTTGACTACAACGTCAAACCGCCTTAGGGACTCCGGCTCCGGATTTTCTGTCGGGGTTTACTCCCTTAGCCTTTCCCCTGAAGAGGTATGCCGCAAGGCAGCGGAGGTTTTTTGGAATCAGAGTTTTCCTTCTCTGATGTGCCCTGACTAGAAGATCGAACCAGCGACACTTAGCTCGCAGGCCGACGCTCAATCCACTGAGCTAAACCAGCCAGGGCCATCTGTGAAATATGTCATTGGTATTTTAATAGGGATTGCACTGAATCTGTAAATTGCTTTGGGTAGTATGGCCATTTTGATGATGTTGATTCTTCCCTTCCAAGAACATGGTATTTGCTTCCATTTATTTGTATCTTCCTTAATTTCTTTCTTCAATGTTACGTAATTTTCAGAATACAGGTCTTTTATCTCTTTGGTTAAGTTTATACCTAGGTACTTCATTTTTCTTGTTGCTATAGTAAATGGTATTTTCTTTTTTGTCTCTGTCTCTGATATTTTATTGGTGCTGTACAGAAATGCCCTAGATTTCTGTATATTTATTTTGTACCCTGCTATTTTGCCGAATTCACTTATTTTATCGAGTAGACTTTTAGTGGAGTTTATAGGTTTTTCTATGTATCCTATCATGTCATCTGCATATAATGATAGTCTTACTTCTTCTTTCCCAATTTGGATGCCTTTTATTTCTTTTTATTGTCAGATTGCTGTGGCTAGGACTTCCAACACTATGTTGAATAGGAGTGGAGAGAGTGGACATCCTTGTCTTGTTCCTGATCTCGGGGGGTAATGCTTTCATTTTTTGTCCATTGAGTACGATGTTTGCTTCAGGTTTCTCATATATAGCCTTAATTATATTAAGGTATGCTCCCTCTATTCCCATTTTGCTGAATGTTTTCATCATAAGTGGGTGTTGTACTTTATCAAATGTTTTTCTGTATCTATTTATATGATCATGTGATTTTTGTCTTTCATTTTGTTAGACGATGTATTATATTTATTGATTTGCGAATATTAAACCATCCTTGCATCCCTGGGATGAATCTCACTTTATCGTGGTGTATGATCTTTTTGATGTATTGCTGGATCCTGTTTGCCAATATTCTGTTGAGGATTTTAGCATCTCTGTTCATCAGTGATATTGGCCTGTAGTTTTCTTTCTTTGCTGTGTCTTGACCTGGTTTTGAAATTAGGGTAATACTGGCTTCATAGAAAGAGTTTGGGATTTTTCCCTCTTCTTGGAATTTTTAGAATAGTTTGAGGTGGGTAGGAGTTAGTTCTTCCCTAAATGTTTTGCAAAATTTGCCTATGAAGCCATCTGGTCCAGGGCTTCTGTTTGCCGGGAGATTTTAGATTACTGTTTCAATTTCCTTCTTAGTTATTTGTCTGTCGAGACTTTCTACTTCTTCTTGATTCAGTTTTGAAAGGTTATATGTTTCTAGAAATTTGTCTATTTTTTCTAGGTTGTCAAATTTCTTGCCATACAGTTGTTTGTAGTAATTTCTTACCATTCTTTGTATTTCTGTGGTATCAATCGTGATTTCTCCTTTTTCCTTTCTGATTTTGTTTATTTGGGTCTTCTCTTTTTTTTCTTGATGAGCCTGGCTGAAGGCTAGTGGATTTTCTTTATTGTTTCGAAGAACCAGCTCCTAGCTTCGCTGATCTTTCGAATTTTTTGTTTGGTCTCTATGTCATTTAATTCTGCTCTGATCTTGATGATTTTCTTCCTTCTTTTTGCTCTAGGCTTTGTCTGTTGTTGTTGTTCTAGTTCTTGTAGCTTTAGGGTTAGATTTTTTATTTGAGATTCTTCTATCCTTTTCAGATATGCCTGTATTGCTATGAACTTCCCTCTTAGGACTGCTTTTGCTGTGTCCCATAGGTTTTGGGCTATTGTGTGTTCATTACCATTAGTTTCTAGAAATTTCTTGATTTCTTTTTTGATGTCATTGTTAACCCATTCATTATTTAATAGAATGTTATTCATTCTCTATGAGTGTGGATGTATTTGATTTTTTTTCTCTGAGGTTGATTTTTAGTTTCAAGGCATTGTGGTCTGAAAAGATGCTTGATATGATTTCAATTTTCTTAAATTATATGAGGCTAGTTTTGTGTCCTATCATGTGGTCTATCTTTGAAAATGTCCCATGTGCATATGAAAAGAATGTATATTTTGCTTCTTTGGGATGAAAAGTTCTATATATATATATATCAGTTAAGTCCATGTGGTTTAGTGTGTTGTTCAATGCCTGTATATCCTTGGTGTTTCTTTGCTTCGAAGATCTGTCTATTGTTAATAATGGAGTGTTGAAGTCCCCTACTATGAGTGTGTTGTTGTTAATATCCTTCTTGTGGTCTTCTAGTATTTTGCTTTATGTATTTGGGTGCTCCTATGTTGGGTGCATATATGTTTATCAGTGTTATATCTTCTTCATGGATTGTTCCTTCAAGTATTATGAAATGTCCTTCTTCGTTTCTTTTTATTGCCCTTGCTTTGAAATCTGTTTTGTTTGATATGAGGACTGCTACCCCAGCTTTTTTTTAAATGTCCATTTGCTTAGAATAGTTTCTTATATCCGTGTAAATCTTTTATTTTGAGGTGTGTTTCTTGTAGACAGCAAATATGTGGGTCCTGTTTTCTTGTCCATTATGTTACTCTATGTCTTTTAATTGAAGCATTTAATCCATATATGTTTAAGGTTATTATTTACATGTATTTATTTATTTCCCTTTGTACCTGTGTTCCTCTCCTCTTTTTTTTTTTTTTTCCTTTTCTTAAAACATTCCCTTTAACATCTCTTGCAATGCTGGTTTGGTGGAGATGTATTCTTTTAGTCTTCCTTTGTCTGGGAAACTTCTTATTTCACTTTCCATTTTGAATGAGAGCCTTACTGGGTAGAGTATTCTTTTTTTTTAAGTATATTTTATTGATTATGTTGTTACAGTAGTTCCAATTTTTTCCCCTTTACTCCCCTCCACCCAGTATCTCCCTCCCCCAGCATCCCCCCCCAAGTCCATACCCATGGTTCGTAAAAAATAACTATCCCTCCCTCTCAGATATTAAGACCCTTTGTAATCTTGTAAAGGACAATGGGCGAAGGTCTCAAGCTCCTCTAGCTGCTTCAAGCTGGACATGGTCGTCGTCCTACCTACCCTTGGGTCCAGAAATCCCTAATAAGAGTGGGGGTGTGGAGGGGAGGGTGGCCTTCCCACATGGGGAAGGATCGTGCAGACTCCAGGTCAGTTGGCTGTCTCCGGACAACGGCGTGCTTGGTTTAGCAGGCTGGCATCCTTGTTGTGTTCTGGGGGCAACAGATTTGGCAAAAAGGGTTAAAAAGCATCATTCAATCCATAACTACTAGGTGGCAAAAGGCAGGGATTAATTTTTCAATGTTCCACATTAGGAGAGAAAAAAAAAAAAAAAAAGGGCTTCTTTGGAGGAACGTGTGCTAGGCACATCTCTCCTGACCAAAACCCTTTTGCCCATTTTATTTAGTTTGGGCTGAGGGAAATAGTTTATGTTTCCCCCCTCTCAGACCTCTGGGCCCTTTCTGTCCAAGCCATTAGGATAGAAAAGAGAATTCAGTTTTAAAGTGAAGCCCACAGACCACCTCATTCTTCACCAACTCAGCCATTTAGTTCAGCCAAACTGTTGAGTCTCCGGAGGCAGCGCTGCAGAGAGGATTAAGTGAGGTTTATGCGTACAGACAATCACTCAGGTAATGCGGTCATAGGCTTATGCCCTTTGAAAACAGAAAACACATGTTAATTTATGTAACATAACCAACAAACAAGTCTCTAAATCTGTAAGACTGTCTTATTGGGAAGACATACAGTTGCAAGGCACTTGACATTCTACTTGCCTGCAAATTGAATCTCTTTGGTGATATCACAGATATGGTTTAATTTTCAAGTGAAACCATTTTTTAAATGAGAAGAAACTTTTAAGACGGTTAGCTGCCCTACTTTACAGTCTGCCACTGATCATTGTGATTTTCCTTGAATACTGATTTTTCTCCCTAAGATTACTCTCCTTGTCTTTAAAGGGACTACATTAAGTCCATTTTTAATTTATCCTGTTCATTTGCATAAGCATAACAAGAGCAGCAAATGATCACTTATGATCTTTAGTTCTGTTTTGCTGGAACTTACCCAAGGAACATTTAGGGTGGCCCTCAGTCTGCTCTTCAGTGCACAGAAGCTGGGCCACATAACTGGCATTCATCCTTGCCTGTACACACCTGTCCTTTCCAAGTCTTTCTGGTTTTCCATTGTGCCTTAAGGTCCCTTCTAGCCATCTTTCAGGAAAACAACCTTCGTTCCTTCCCTGGAGAGATTGCTGTGGACCGCACAACCAACCATGGCAGCAGGCCTTTTATTTCGCGGGCTTTTATTACCTTTGAAAGTCATTCCCAGTTCCTTAGGGCTTTTTGGTAACAACATGAGCCCAAGCATGTCTCCTTTAGGCTTGACATTCCAGTCAAAGGCTTGTTCAGAAAAAGGAACCTCTATTAACAACTGGTCTTATTAGTTCTATGCAAAGAAACTTAAGTCATTACTTACTTGTTTAGAATGCCAAACTCTGGAGAGATCAAATAGGGAGAAAAATATACAACGTGAAGGAAAATCTTTGTCCTAATATTCACTGAACTGGCATTTCCATTCTTCATATTTTCATTTTCCCCCACTAAAAAAAATTTTTTTGTTTGTTTTTCCATTACAGTTGTCTCACTTTTTTTTTTTTCCCCTCTTGCTTCCCTGTATCCTGCCCCTCCCTTCCCCCACATTCAGTCCCCACTCAGTTGCCCATGTCTGTGGGTCATTTATACATGTTCTTTGATTTGACACTTCCCCTTCTTACCCCCTTTTCTCCCTCCCACCTCCCCCCTTGTTACTGTTAGTCTACTCCTTGTTTACATACCTCTGGTTCAATTTTGCTCATTTGTTTGTGTTGTTCATTAGTTTCCTGTAATAGGTGACAGCATAACGTATTTTTCTTTCATTGCCTGGCTTATTTCGCTAAGCATAATTCTCTCTAGTTCCATCCATGTTGTTGCAAATGGTAGAAGTTCCTTCTTTCTTTCTGCTACATAGAACTCCATTGTGTAAATGTACCACAGTTTTTTGATCCACTCATCTACAGATGGGCATTTAGGTTGTTTCCAGCACTTGGCTATTGTAAATAGTGCTGCTATGAACATTGGAGTGCATAGGTTCTTTTGGATTGGTGTTTCAGGATTTTTCGGATATAATCCCAGTAATGGAATTGCTGGTTCAAAAGGCAGTTCCATTTTTAGTTTTTTGAGGAAATTCCAAACTGTTTTCCATAGTGGCTGCACCAGTCTGCATTCCCACCAGCAATGCACCAGGGTTCCCGTTTCTCCGCATCCTCTCCAGCACAAGTTGTTTGTTGATTTGTTGATTATGGCCATTCTGACTGGTGTGAGGTGGTATCTCATTGTGGTTTTTATTTGCATCTCTCTGATGGCTAGTGATGTTGAGCATATTTTCATATGTCTATGGGCCCTCCGTATGTCTTCTTTGGAGAAGTGTTTGTTCAGGTCCTTTGCCCATTTTTTAATTGGGTTGTCTGTCTTCTTGGTGTTGAGTCGTATGAGTTCTTTATATATTTTGGAGATCAATCCCTTGTCTGAGATGTCATTGGCGAATATATTTTCCCATATGGTTGGTTTCCTTTTCATCTTGCTGATGTTTTCTTTAGCTGAGCAGAAACTTTTTAGTTTGATGTAGTCCCATTTGTTTATTCTTTCCTTTATTTCCCTTGCCTTAGGAGATATATCAGTGAAAATGTTGCTACGTGGGATATCTGAAATTTTCCTGCCTATTTTTTCCTCTAGGACTTTTATGGTATCACGGCTTACATTTAAGTCTTTGATCCATTTTGAGTTTATTCTGGTGTATGGTGTAAGTTTGTGGTCTAGTTTCATTTTTTTGCATGTCCCTGTCCAGTTCTCCCAACACCATTTGTTGAAGAGGCTCTTTTCACTCCATTTGATGTTCTTTCCCCCTTTGTCAAATATTAGTTGACCATATGAACCTGGGTTTATTTCTGGGCTCTCTATTCTGTTCCATTGATCTATATGTCTGTTTTTATGCCAGTACCAGACTGTTTTGATTACCGTGGCCTTGTAGTATAGTTTGATATCAGGTATTGTGATTCCTCCTACTGTGTTCTTCTTCCTCATAATTGCTGTGGCTATTCGGGCTCTTTTTTGGTTCCATATAAATTTTTGAAGTATTTGTTCTAGGTCTGTGAAATATGTTGCTGGTATTTTAATAGGGATTGCATTGAATCTATAAATTGCTTTGGGTAGTATGGACATTTTAATGATGTTGATTCTTTCCATCCATGAGCATGGTATATGCTTCCATTTATTTGTATCTTCTTTAATTTCTTTCTTCAATGTTATGTAGTTTTCTGAGTACAGGTCTTTTACCTCCTTTGTTAAGTTTATTCCTAGGTATTTTATTTTTCTTGTTGCTATGGTAAATTGAATTTTTCTTTCAGTTTCTATCTCTGAGTTTTTATTGTTGGTGTATAAAAATGCCTTTGATTTCTTAATATTGACTTTGTATCCTGCTATTTTGCCGAATTCACTTATTAGGTCGAGTAGTTTTTTTGTGGAGTCTATAGGGTTTTCTATGTACACTATCATGTCATCTGCAAATAATGACAGTTTTACTTCCTCTTTTCCAATTTGGATGCCTTTTATTTCTCTTTCTTGTCTGATTGCGGTGGCTAGAACTTCCAAGACTATGTTGAATAGGAGTGGGGAGAGTGGACATCCTTGTCTTGTTCCTGATCTCAGGGGGAATGCTCTCAGTTTTTGCCCATTGAGTATGATGTTGGCTTCAGGTTTCTCATATATGGCCTTTATTATGTTGAGGTATGCTCCCTCTATTCCCATTTTGCTGAGAGTTTTTATCATAAATGGGTGTTGTACTTTATCAAATGCTTTTTCTGCATCTATTGATATTATCATGTGGTTTTTGTCTTTCATTTTGTTTATGTGGTGTATTACGTTTATTGATTTACGAATGTTAAACCATCCTTGCATCCCTGGGATGAATCCTACTTGATCGTGGTGTATGATCTTTCTAATGTGTTGCTGGATCCGGTTTGCCAATATTTTGTTGAGGATTTTAGCATCTATGTTCATCAGCGATATTGGCCTGTAGTTTTCTTTCTTTGTTGTGTCTTGACCTGGTTTTGGAATTAGGGTTATACTGGCTTCATAGAATGAGTTTGGCAGTCTTCCCTCTTCTTGTATCTTTTGGAATAGTCTGAGAAGGATAGGAGTTAGTTCTTTCCTAAATGTTTTGTAGAATTCACTTGTGAAGCCATCCGGTCCAGGGCTTTTGTGTGCTAGGAGTTTTTTGATTACTGCTTCAATTTCACTAGCTGTTATTGGTCTATTCAGACTTTCTGCTTCTTCTTGATTCAGTTTGGGAAGACTATAGGTTTCCAGGAATCTGTCCATTTCCTCTAGGTTGTCAAATTTCTTGCCATACAGTTGTTCATAATAATTTCTTATAATCCTTTGTATTTCTGTGGTATCAGTTGTGATTTCTCCTCTTTCATTTCTGATTTTATTTATTTGGGTCCTCTCTCTTTTTTTCTTGATGAGCCTGCTTAAAGGCTTGTCAATTTTGTTTGTTTTTTCAAAGAACCAGCACCTACTTTTGTTGATCTTTTGAATTGTTAGTTTAGACTCTATGTCATTTAATTCTGCTCTGATCTTGATGATTTCCTTCCTTCTACTTGATCTGGGCTTTGCTTGTTGTTCTTCCTCTAGATCTTGTAGCTGTAGGGTTAAATTTTTTATTAGATATTCCTCTAGCTTTTTTAGGTAGGCCTGTATTGCTATGAACTTTCCTCTTAGGACTGCTTTCGCTGTATCCCATAGGTTTTGGGTTGTTGTGTGTTCATTATCATTAGTTTCCAGAAACTTTTTGATTTCTTCCTTGATGTCATTGTTAACCCATTCATTATTTAATAGCATGTTATTCATTCTCCATGAGTTTGAATGTTTTTGAGTTTTTTCCTTGAGGTTGATTTCCAATTTTAAGCCATTGTGATCTGAGAAGATGCTTGATATAATTTCAATTTTCTTGAATTTGTTAAGGCTTGTTTTGTGTCCTACCATGTGGTCTATCTTTGAAAATGTTCCATGTGCACTTGAGAAGTATGTATATTTTGCTTCTTTGGGGTGAAAACTTCTATATATATCGACTAAGTCCATTTGATCTAGAGTGTTGTTCAGTGCCTCCATATCTTTGGTGTTTCTTTTCTTCGAAGATCTGTCCATTATTGACAATGGGGTGTTAAAGTCCCCTACTATGAGTGTGTTGTTGTCTATATCTTTCTTGGAGTCTTTCAAAAGTTTCCTTACATATTTGGGTGCTCCTAAGTTTGGTGCATATATATTTATAAGGGTTATATCTTCTTGATGGATTTTTCCCTTAAGTATTATGAAATGCCCTTCTTTGTCTCTTTTTATGGACTTTGCTGTGAAATCTGTTTTGTCTGATATAAGTATTGCTACCCCAGCTTTTTTTTCATGTCCATTTGCTTGGAATACATTTTTCCATCCCTTTACTTTCAGTCTGTGTAGATCTTTTGTTCTAAGGTGGGTCTCTTGTAGACAGCATATATGTGGGTCATTCTTTCTAATCCATTCAGCTACCCTATGTCTTTTAATTGGAGCGTTTAATCCATTTACATTTAAGGTTATTACCGATAAGTACTTATTCATTGTCATTTTTCCCCTTTGTACTCGTGTTCTTCTCTGTCTCTCTCTGTTTCTTTATCTTCTTAGAGCAGACCTTTTAGCATCTCTTGCATTGCTGGTTTGGTGGAGATGTATTCTTTTAGCCTTCTTTTGTCTTGGAAGCTCCTTATTTCACCCTCCATTTTGAATGAGAGCTTTGCTGGGTATAGTGTTCTAGGTTGTAGGCCTTTGTTTTTCATTGCTTGGAATACTTTTTGCCATTCCCTTCTGGCTTGTAGTGTTTCTGCTGAGAAATCTGATGATAGCCTTATTGGAGTACCCTTGTATGTTATTAGTTGTTTTTCTCTTGCTGCTTTTAGGATCCTCTCTTTGTCTTTGAATGTTGCCATTTTAATTATGATGTGTCTTGAGGTGGGCCTGTTGGGGTTCATCTTCATTGGGACCCTCTGTGCTTCCTGGACTTGCGTGACTCTTTCTCTCGTCATGTTAGGAAAGTTTTCTGTCATTAGTTTTTCAAAGAGGTTTTCTATCCCTTGCTCTTCTTCTTCTCCTTCTGGAATTCCTATGATACGGATATTATTACGTTTCATGTTGTCCTGCAGCTGTCTTAGAACCTCTTCAGTCTTGTTCAGTCTTTTTTCATTTTGTTGCATTGTCTGGGAGTTTTTGTGTAGGTTGTCCTCCAGCTCGCTGATCCGATCTTCTGCTTCCTCTAGCCTGCTTTCAATTCCTTCTACTGTGTTCTTCAATTCAGAGATCGTATTCTTCATTTCCTCTTGGCTCTTATTGATAGCTTCTATGTCCTTTTTCATGCTCACGTAATTTTCTGTGAGTTCCTTGTAGTTTTTCTGGAGTTCTTTGAAGTTTCCGCTGAGCTCATTCAGCTTCTCCATAATCCATGTTTTGAATTCCATATCTGATAGTTCGCTCCCCTCTATTTCATTTAGCACTCTTTCTGGGGATTCTACCTTTCCTTTTGATGGGAGGTTGTTTCTCTGTCTCCCCATTTTTTTGACTCCTATTGTTTGTTGGTGCTTCTTGGAATGATCTGCACTTCCTGGATCTGCCTCTGGTGGCGTCAGATCATGTACCAGTCTGGCCCTAGGCAGCCTGTTGGAGACTTCCAGGGATCTACTGCTGTTGTCTGTCTTCTTTGATTGTTAATCTATTCAATCTGTGATTAGCTGTCAGGCTTAAGGACTGTGGGTGTGGCAGCTTAATTCCTGTAGGCAGGGCTTTTGCTTCCCCTCAGGCTGACGCCACTTGGAGGGGAATGGTCTACCCGCAGTACTGGGGATGAGTCAGCACTAGGACCCAGTCAGCTGCTCCTCCAGTTCTCCCCTCAAAGCCACCGTGTCAAATTCTCCCCAAGTGTCTCCAGTCCTCTCTGCCTTCCCTCTGCTTGAGCCCAGGGTAAGTGGTGGCCAAAATATTTTCGTATGTGAGCCACTTAAGAGCTCTTTTTCTCCTGCTGTTTCTCTCCGGCTAGCAAGAAAGCCTGTGGCTTTTCGCTTTTCACAGCTGATACTATTTTACTTTCCACTCTGTCGCTGTAGGCTGGGAAGCCCAGCTGGGGGTTTAGACCCTGCCCTTCTCAGGGGGAATCCCCGGCTGCTGAGCTGTTTCTCAGTCCCTTCAGCAGCCACCCGTGTGAGCCCAGCCAGCCCTTCCGCGTCTCCGCACTCCCTACCGGTCACGTTGTGATGTAGCGGCCTTTTCTGTCTCTCCGTGGTTATAAGACTTCTTTCCAGCTAGTGTTCCGTTGGTTATTCCAGATGATTTCTCCAAAATTAAGTTGTAAATCCAGACTGGTCCTGGGAGGAGGTTAGTGTAGCTTCCACTTACTCCTCCGCCATCTTGGATCTCTCTGGGTAGAGTATTCTTGGTTGTAGGCCTTTGTTTGTCATTGCTTGAAATATTTTTGACCATTCCCTTCTGGCTTGTAGTGTTTCTGTTGAGAAATCAGTCGCTAGCCTTATCGGAACTCCCTTGTATGTTATTTGCTGCTTTTCTCTTGCTGCTTTTAGGATTCTCTCTTTGTCTTTGAATGTTGCCATTTAAATTATGTGCCTTGGAGTGGGTTTTTTGGGATTCCTCTTCCGTGGGACTCTGTGTGCTTCTTGAACTTGCATAACTTTTTCTCTCATCAGGTTGGGAAATTTTTCTGTCATTACGTCTCCTATCAGCTTTTCTATTCTTTGTTCCTCTTCTTTTCCCTTTTTAGTTCTGATGATTTGGATATTATTTTCCCTCATGCTATCCTGCAATTCCCTTTCATCTTCTTCATACTTGTTCAATCTTTTTTCATTTTGTTGTATTGTTTGGGAATTATTTTCTACATTGTCCTCTAACTCACTTATCTGATCCTCTGCTTTGTTTAGCCTGTTTTTGATTGATTCTACGGTGTTTTTTTAGTTCAGAGATAGTGTTCTTCATTTCTTCCTGGTTCTTATTAATAGTTTCTATGTTCTTTTTTATGCTGGTGTAGTTCACCATAAGTTCCCTGTGATTTTCTTGGAGCTGTTGGTAACTTCCCTGGATGTTGTCATAGTTGTTTTTGAGGTTGTCGAGTATATTGAGCTTCTTCACCACCATTGTTTTGAATTCCATGTCTGACATTTAGGCTATGTATATTCCATCTACCTCTCTTTCTGGGGATTCCTCTTTTCTTTTCATTGAGAGGTTGTTTCTCCATCTTACCATGTTGGATTCTTCTTCTTTTTTTTTTTTATTTTTTATTTTTTTTTATTTTTTTATTTGTCTGCTTTGACTTCCCACCTTTGTGGTATGAGATTATTTATAGGAGATCTGGGGGTTTTGGTGGTGCAGTCTCTTTGCTCTCCTTAGCCTAATGTTCTTGGGTTACCCTTTATGTCATTTGTTTATGCTCTCTGGTTATATTTCAGATGCTCTTTGGTAGGATCTTCCCTCTGGCTAGTTGATTGAGAGTCACTCTATTCATTTTGTCTTGAGTTATTTTGTGGAGATGCTGTTAAAAACATAAACACACAGCCCAGGCAGGAGACTCACACTCTCAAAAATATCCCCCACCCTCTATCCGCTATCATCAGCAAATGAGCCACTATTAATATATATGTAGAGAGATTAGGGCTTTTATACTATAGGAAGAATAGATAAGAGTTGTTTTTAAAGAGGAAAAATATGATTTTTGAGAGAGGGGATGATAGATTAATAATAGTAGCAAGTAGTGTCGAGACTATGCAAGATAATAGGTAATATTTACATTGTATGTTAATAATAATAAAAGAAAAAGAGGGAAAATGCGGAATATAGTAAGAAAGTGGAATTGTATAGTATTAGATTTATATAGTAGTTATATTCTATTTATTTAGAGTGAAAGGGAAGCTAAACTAGACAGACAAACAAACAAAAATTAAAGAGGAAGGATGAGAAGGAGAAATGTTGTGAAACAAATTAAAGAGATAGTTTAAATTTTTTTAATGTAAAAATTAAAATTAAAAATACTGTATTTAAAAAAAATTAAAATAAAATAAAATACAAATAAAAAACTAAAATAGAAATAAAAAATTTTTAAAAATACAAAAGGAAAGTTTTTACTCAGTTCAGCCTTTGTGTGTTGTCTTCTTTTTCTGGATCCACAGCTGGTCTAATGAGGCGGACCAGAGCTTCCTGATCCTTGCAGCAACGGTGTGTGCCCGCAGTGGCCAGTGTGTTCCTTTGGCGCCTGTGGGAGCCGGCGGGGGTGTTTGTGCGCTCTCAAGGTCACCTGCGCACTAGCCTCAGGCCTGCCAAGCTGCGCACCGGGAGCTGGTCTCTCTTCCCTTGGTGCGGGGCCTCGGACACTTGTGCACAGTGGAAGTGAGCGTCTGTGAGTCACCGCTGCCCGTGGTTCCAGCGCAGAAGCCGCCCGCTGTTCCCGCACCCGCCTGGGCGGGCATGAGCAGACCCCGCGCAACTGGTATGCGCTTTGACCTGGCGCCCACTGGGACTGGCCAGGGGTGTCTGCACATGGTCTTCTGCGTGCCCAGTGGCCCCTCCCTGTGCCCATTGGGGCACAGATCTTATGTCTGTTGGGGTGTGTCCAAGAGACACCTGGACATACGGCCCCGCGCACCTGGACCAGTGAATGAGGGCACTTCCCTGTGCGCGCCCGTGCAACCCAAGCGGAAGGTTGGAGAGTCACAGTTTTCATTTCAATGGTCATAGTTTTGATCCTCCTTCTTCTAAACAAGACCCTTTAACATCTCATATAACAGTGGTTTGGATCTAATGAACTCCTTCAGTTTTATTTTGTCCTAGAAGCACTTTCTCTGCCCTTCTATTCTGAATGACAGTTTTGCTGGATAGAGTATTCATGGTTGTAGTTTTTTTTGATTTTCATTACTTTGAATATTTCTTGCCAGTCCCTTCTTGCCTGTAGGGTCTCCCTTGAGAAGTCAGCTGATAGTCTAATTGGGACCCCTTTATACATTCTTTTCTTCTTTCTTGCTGCTTTTAAGATTCTCTATCTTTAACTTTTGACAATTTGATTATAATGTGTCTTGGAATGGTTCTCCCTGGGTCCAGTTTTTCTGGAACTCTCTGTGCTTCCTGGACCACTAAGTCTATTTCCTTCCCCAAGTTAGGGAAGTTCTGCTTCATTATTTTTTCACAGAATTTTTAAATTTCTAGTTCTTTTTCTTCGCCCTGTGTCAATCCTATAATCTGAATGTTCTAGCTCTTATAGCTGTCCCAGAGGTTTCTGATCCTCTACTCACTTTCTTTTCTTTTTGTTTCCTCTTTCTGCACTGGTTGACTGTTTGTTTCTTCTCTATGTTCTGGTTTGTTGATTTGATCTCTGGGTTTTATTTCCTCACCACTTGTCTCATATGTGTTTTTGTTCTTTTCAGTATGAGTGGTTTTCTTTCCTTCCCTGTCCTGTTCCAAATCTTTTGTTAATTCTGTAAGCCACCTTATAACAATAGCTCTGAACTGAGCCTCTGACAGGTTTCTTATTTGTTCATCTGTCAGGTTCTTCTTCTGCTGCTTGGTGAGCTGCATCAGTGGGATTTCAATCATTGTCTCCTTCATTTTGACAGATTTGTGTTTTGCTTTGCTTTCTGGGCAGGCTGTAGGGGGCAGAGCCCCATGTTCTCATTACTACCTGGCGACTGGTGGTGATCCCGACCTTTTTTGCTGCGCTGAGGCGCTTTGTGTGGGGGCGGGGGTTCAAGATGGATTCCTGCCATTGTTCTCTGCTGGGAGACTGGGATCCGTCCTCCTACCCTCTGGGCCTCATCGTCCAATGTAAAGGTGGGTATGCCTTTCCCCACGTTGGGGTCATGAGCTGCTGGGGCTTGACTGCAGCTGAGATTGCTCCCCCTGCTGCTCTCTCCACTGCTACTGCAAAGAGTCCCACCCAACCTTTCTGTTCTGGTTCCAATTTTGCCCCTCCTACCCATCCAGGTGAGCACTGCTGGTTTATAACTTCATATGCTGGGCTTCCATATAGTTTTATTTTCTTGAATTTCTTGTTATCTTTTGTTTTGAGGTAGTTGTATTCCTTTCTAGTTATAGAGGGAGACTGAGTGTGTCCATCTAAGCCTCCATCTTGGCCGGAAGTCCCCCAGGGGTATCTCTATTAGTTGAGTTTAGGTATACATATACCCAATGTTAATATCTGATATTTCTACTTGCAACTCACATGTATTTTATATGTCCCATTGACATTAGACATGCAAGGACTCTAAGGTTTGAGGCTGACTTCTTTCAAAAACTCTTTCTTATCTTTCACTCTTATACTCACTGAAAAGCATCATTATTCTCTTTGTCAGATAAACCAAAATATGGTGTCATCTTCTCACCTCTTTAAAGATATTAATTATACCTTCATGTTATCAGTTCTTAACCCATACTTGGTCTTTAAACCTTCTTTATTTTTTATGCAGTTTCTAGTGATCCTTTTATACTGCATGCATGTCACTAACTTAAATTGAATTTGAACTCTTTACTACCTAGAAGAGTATATCTGTACTATTTCCTTTTCTCTTATCATGGCATACATAGAATACATATATATGAAATCTTGGGGTAAATGGATGAGATTACTCGTCTAGAGTGAGATCTCTGGGAGCTTCTATTGCACCTTCATCCCCCAAGAGCTGAGTTGTTCATGGACTGTGTACATGTAACAGATTCAACGTATCAGTTGAACTTGGTACACTGTTTAGGAAACTTTGGCTTAGAAAATACAAAGTCAGAATATTTTAACATGTCATACAAAGTTCTCCCAGGACCTAGTCTTTGCCTTCCCTTCCAACCTTATATCAAACCTCATTATTTTTCTGCTCCTTCTCTTACCATGGTTTTGTTCCTTCCCCTCCCTAATCCATAGTTGTATATGTATAAGTATATATGATATATTATATATGTGTATAAGTACATGATATATATGTGTGTTGTGTGAATCTTTCACTATCTATATCTACACCTGTACCTCTCTAGCTATTATAAATTTTTATCATAGAATGTGTCAATTTTTTCTTTATTCTCCTGGCCTCTGCTTTCTCATGTCCTCCCCATTTTTAATGTATAATACATGTTAAATATCTTTTCAAATTTAATTCGAGTTGTCTCTACTAAAAAGTCTTTTCACCTCCCTCGATATAATTGATCTTTTCTTTTGTATATCCATTGGTCCTTGTTAACACTTTTATAACACTTCACTGCTTTTTAAATTAACATATTCTCCCTGTATAAGGCTACACACTAACAAAAGTCAGGAGCCACGTATCCAGTATATATTTACAAGAGTGTCTGATTCATAACAGATAACGTATAAGTATTTTTCAAATATTGTTTATTGACTTAAACACATACTTTGGGAAAATGTTTAGAAAAAGTTGTTAATCATATTTATAGATCTTACTGACAGAAAAAATTTCAAATTTCCTCTGCTTAAGACCTTATCATTAATTAAAAATATCCCCCCCCAATTTTTTCCCAAATGTATCCCCTGACTATATTACTCTGTGGGCTGTGGCTCATTTAAAAGACAATGCTTTATAAATTCAGGCCATTAACCTCTCATCAGATGCATTAGAGAATATGTTCTCCCATTCTGTGGGTTGTCTTTTTATTTTGTGGATGTTTTCCTTTGCTCTGCAAAAACTTTTTAGTTTGATGTAATCCTGTTTGTTTTCTTTTGGTTCCCTTGCCTGGGGAGATATATCTGATAAAATAATGTTAATGGTGCTGCCTGTTTCCTTCTAAGATTTTTTTTTATGGTTTTGTTTCTCATATTTAAGTTTTTAATCCATTTTGAATTTATTCTTGTATGTGGTGTAAGAAGGTAGTCTGTTTTCATTTTTCTGCATGTACCTCTCCAATTTTCCCAATACCATTTATTGAATAAGCTATCTTTAGACCATTGTATGTGCTTGCTTCCTCTGTTGAATATCAATTGACTGTAAAGGTGTGTGTTTATTTCTGGGCTGTCTATTCCATTCCATTGATCTATGCATCTGTTTTATGCCAGCACCATGCTGTTTTGATTACTATGGCCTTATAATATAGTTTGATATTAGGTAGAGTGATTTCTCCAACTTTGTTCTTCTTTCTCAGGATTTCTGTTGTTCTCTGCAGTCTTTTGTGGTTCCATATAAATTTTTGAAATATTTGTTCTAGTTCTGTGAAACATGTCATTGGTATCTTGATGGAAATTGCATTGAATCTATAGATTGCTTTGGGTAGTATGAGCATTTTGATGATGTTAATTCTTCCTATTCATGAACACGGTATGTGCTTCCACATATTTGTACCTTCTTCAATTTCTTTCTTTCATGTCTTATAATTTTCTGAGTACAAATCTTTTATATCCTTAGTTAGGTTTATTCATCTCAGTATTGTATTCTTTTTGGAGCAATTGTGAATGGGATTGTTCTCCTAATTCCTTTTTCTGTTAGTTCGTTATTGGCATATACAAATGCAACTGATTTCTGGATATTAATTTTGTATTCTGCTACTTTGCTAAATTCATTTATCAGTTATAGCAGTTTCTTAGTGGAATCTTTGGGTTCTCTATGTACGGCATCATGTCATCTGCAAATAATGACAATTTTACTTCTTCCTTTCCAATTTGGATGCCTTTTATCTCTTTTTCTTGTATGATTGCTGTGGCCAGGACTTCCAGTACTATGGTGAATAAGTGAAGTGAAAGTGGACAACCCTATCTTGTTCCCATGGTTGTAATTTTTACCTGCCAAGATATAGAAGCTGCCCAAGTGTCCATTGGTAGATGAGTGGCTAAAACAACTATGGAACATTTACACAATGGAATACTACTCAGTCATAAAAAAGTAAAAAATTTTACTCTTTGTGACAGTATGGATGGACCTAGAGAACATTATGCTAATTGAAATAAGCCAGTCAGAGAAAGAAAAATACTATCATGATTTCATTAATATGTAATCTAATAAACAAACTGAACTAAACACAAAATAAGGAGAGACTCATAGATAGAGAGCAAAACAGTTATTGAGGATGGGTGAGCTGGGGGTGGATAGATTGAGCAAAAGGAAAAAGGACTTATGAACATGGACAACAGTGTGATGATTGCAGGGAAGGAATAAAGGGCTATAGGGGACTAAATGGTAATGGAAAAAAATACAACAAAATGTATGAAAGGAAAAGTAAAATCTGAAGTAAAAAAAAAACCAAATGTTACATTTGAAATAATTTTTGTATCATTTGGCCTTTACCACTCTGGTTATAGACATAGCTTTAAAATGTAAGGCTTTGAATCAGTTGTCTCTTGCATACACAAACAGATGCTCAATTTGCTTAAAGATCTGTATATCTCTGGTATTTGGTATTCATTGAACACCATGAATTTTACTGTTGACAATTGAAAAAATTATTTAGCAGTGCTTTAAAATCTTCAGCCCACCCCAAGAATGACAATGACTTTGGAAATAAGAGCAAATGGAAGAAGAATTTGATGAGCCACAAAATATCTGCATATTGAGTTAATTAACTTTTATAAAATACATGGGAGCAAGTAATTTTCTACCCCCCTTTCCACATTCTTTTTATAGTTTCCAATGCATTGACTACATTCTAAATGTGACCTCTCATTAACACAAGGATGTTTATATCTCTAAAGAACAGGAAAGTTTGTTCTGACAAGGTAGAAACACCTCTCATAGATTTGTGATTCTCATAAGTAATCTACCATTAAAGAAATTTATTGCTGGAGGGAAAATGACTATCAAAACTTAAAATGCACCTCCCTTTAATCTAGCAGCTGCACTTTATCAAAAACATTGTTTTTACTATCAAGAGTTGGAAAATAAATGTCCAATAGGGGACTAATTAAATATGCATTATGGCATATTCACTTTTATATAAACCAATATGGAAATATCATAATAATGCTATGTTATGATATTTGGTGAATAAAACAGGTACAAAAGAGTGTGCATAAAGTGCTGTGGTTTATATTAAAAAGCAGAGTTTGTATGTATAGTTTGTAAAGGCATAATATTTCTTTAGAAAGACACACAGAACCTGGTCAAAAGCATTGGCTCCGAGGAGAGGGGCCTGGTAACCAGGGAAGGGAAAAGAGATTAAAAATCACCTTTTACTGTTTATATATGTTATCTTTTGAATATCATATGAAGTACATTTATTTCCATTGAACAAACAAACAAGCCAACAAACAGGAATGTATTTCACAGAAACCATGTACTTATTTCAAAAAGAATGAAATTCATATATCTATAACCAGATCTTAACTAGTCAGGTTTGATAAGCTACATAGAGATTTGGTGGCAAAATATTAGGATGACAGAATTTATCTGTGAATGATTACTAATCAAGAGTCTATGTTCTTGTGTAAGCAGGATGTACATATTGTTTAAAAGTCTACCATAGTTTTATCAATTCTGTAAACTTGGAATATATTTATTTATATTTATATTTATTTGTATATATATGGTTTTCTTCCCAAACTAGATGGTATCTTTAAGTTAGTGACTTTATTTTTATTTTTAAATGCATTAAATACCTAGCATAGTTTTTTATATATGCATTTATTGATTGGCAAGAAAGAGATTAGCAATGGGCACAGCATCTAGCTGTGTGGGATCAAAATGTAGTGGTTTATTTCAACGCCTGCAAATAAACACTTTACATCTGCCACCTTCTTTAGCAATTAAGTGTCTTTGAGAGGTATTAGCTCTTAATTGGATTTATTGAGTGTACTCCTCAAATAGACCTCTATATATATTCATAAAACTATGAAATAAAGGTAGAATAGTTGCTGATTGTAATAAAAGTCCTCTAGAGGTTAGCTATAAAGGCAGCTGGTGATATAATCTGGCATGTATATCCTACTGCTACTTATCTAGTTTAGAAAGGGAAATGAGCTTAATGTTCCTCTTACTGGCATGCTTATCTTTCTTAACATATTGTCTTTACTCTTCATCCTATATAGCTTTTTAAAATGGTATATTGGATATTTTGAAAAGCCTCAGTAAGTGCTCATTGAAGGAATTAATGTGTACAGACTACTTCCCTTGTGATTTAAGGTTCAAACAAGCCCTTTTGGGCACACTCTAAAGGGATTGATCTGGATTGTTTGGCATGAGGATTTTTTGTTTATGACAATAAAGGGAGAAGACTTCAGTGCCAGAGGGGCTCAGGTAAGATGGAAGAGAAAAGGAGGAAGTGAAGGAGACAGTGCACTGTGAGTCTATAGCCAAAACTTCTATGGGAGGAGGGATGGGCACAAAAGAAGAATGACCTATTTCCAGGAAGAACACATGAAATGACAGATCTACAACACTGTGAGAAAGTTGGTGTCCCTTGGCTCCCCTGGCCCTTTCTAGGGAAAATTCCAAGGGGAAGAAATGTGGTGAGGCAGCAGTGATTTCTTAAAGAATTAGAATTGTTTAGAACATATGTTATTCATGAGAATCCCAGAAGTAATGACGAAAATCTGTATGGTTGAATTTTAGTTGATGGGTTGACAGGAGTGAAATGAAGCATTACCATCACTCTATCTCCATCAAAATCATAAGTTGGACATTTATAAATAAGTGTAGTTAAGGCATACTCAAACATATGAATGAATTCAGTTAAAATATAGCACCACGGGCTTATATTCATAACATATTAACTATTTTTTCTGAATAAAAAATATTAGCCTGTTATTTTGGCATAAAATCAGGCTAGGTTTCCTGTTGTATAATCAAGTGTTAAAACTCCTGATAAATAAATTAATTAATTTATTTCAATTACAGTTGAAATTCAGTATTGTTTTATAATAGTTTCAGCTGTACAACATAATGGATAGACATTTGTATAGTTTACAAAGTGATTCCCCCAATATCCACCTGTCTTCATACATAGTTATTATAATATTATTGACTATGTACTTTACATCCCCATGACTATTTTGTAACTACCAACTTTTACTTCTTTTTTTTCTCATTAAACTTTGTTTAAATGGTTCTCAAAAATTCTGTGACAGATTTTGGTCAAGTTGTTTCTACTAAAAAGTACTGATTTTAAAAACTAATAACTTAAATGCCACACACACACACACACACACACACACACACACACACACACACACACACACACACACACACACACACACACACACACACACACACACACACACACACACACACACACACACACACACACACACACAAAATGGTCCACAAAATTCTCCTTTCCTTCTGAAGGTTTTACGATGCATTGTAATCATTAACCAGTCCTTTACTATTAAACTTAAATGGCCAGTTGAGACAAACAGTTCTGAGACTGTTCTTCCACCACTGGGGTGGCAGGTGTTGGAGATAATATTCATTTAGCCTTCTGAGCTTTCGGGGCAGACTTAGTGACTTTGCCAGCTCCAGCTGTCTTCTTGTCCACTGCTTTGATGACATCCACAGCAACTGTCTGTCTCATGTCACAAACAGCAAAGTGGCCCAGAGGAGGATAGTCAGAGAAGCTCTCAACACACATGGGCTTGCCAGGAACCATATCAACGATGGCAGCATCACCAGATTTCAAAAACTTTGGGCCATCTTCCAGCTTTTTCCCAGAACGACGATCGATCTCCTCCTTCAGCTCAGCAAATTTGCAAACAATATGGGTTGTGTGACAATCCAGAACAGGAGCATGTCCAGCACTGATTTGGCCTGGATGGTTCAGGATAATCACCTGAGCTGTGAAGCCAGCTGCTTCCATTGGTGAATCATTTTTGCTGTCACCAGCCACATTGCCACGACGAACATCTTTGACAGACACATTCTTGACATTGAAGCCCACATTGTCCCCAGGAAGAGCTTCACTCAAAGCTTCATGGTGCATTTCAACAGACTTTACTTCAGTTGTAACATTGACTGGAGCAAAGGTGACCACCATGCTGGGTTTGAGAACACCAGTCCCCACTCGACCCACAGGGACAGTACAAATATCACCAATTTTATAGACATCCTGGAGGGGCAGACGCAGAGGCTTGTCAGTTGGATGAGTTGGTGGCAGGGTGCAATCCAGACCTTCAAGTAGTGTGATTCCACTGGCGTTGCCATCTTTACGGGTGACTTTCCATCCCTTGAACCAAGGCATGTTAGCACTTGGCTCCAGCATGTTGTCGCCATTCAAACCAGAAATTGGCATGAATGCTACTGTGTCAGGGTTGTAGCCAATTTTCTTAATGTAGGTGCTGACTTTTTAAACAATTTCCTTGTATCTCTTCTGGCTGTAGGGTAGCTCAGTGGAATCCATTTTGTTAACACCAACAATTAGCTGTTTCACACCCAGTGTGTAAGCCAGAAGGGCATGCTCATGGGTCTGCCCATTCTTGGAGATACCTGCTTCAAATTCACCAACACCAGCAGCAACAATCAGGACAGCACAGTCAGCCCGAGATGTGCCTGTAATCATGTTTTTTATAAAGTCTGTGTCCTGGGGCATTGATGATGGTCACATAATACTTGCTGGTCTCAAATTTCCACAGGGAGATATCAATGGTGATACCATGCTCACATTCAACTTTAAGTTTATCCAAGACCCAGGCACAGTTGAAGGAGCCCTTGCCCATCTCAGCGGCCTCCTTCTCAAATTTTTCAATGATTCTTCTGTCGATCCCACCACATTTGTAGATCAGATGACCAGTAGTGGTAGACTTGCCAAAATCTACATGTCCAATGACCACAATATTGATGTGAGTCTTTTCCTTTCCCATTTTGGCTTTGATTTAGTAATGGTGGTTTTTGCAACACCTGTGTTCTGGCAGCAAACCCGCTGCAAAAAAACCAAAAAACAAAAAAAACCCAATTTTTACTTCTTAATCCCTTCATCTCTTTCACCCAGTGTCAACTCCCCTCCAATCTGGCAGTCATCAATTTGTTCTCTGTATCTATGAGGCTGTTTTTGTTTTGTTTATTTATTTATTTTATTGTTTAGATTCCACATATAAGTAAAAATCATATGGTATTTGTCTTTCTCTAACTTATTTCACTTAGTGTAATACCCTCTAGGTCCATTCATGCTGTCACAAATGGTAAGATTTCATTCTTTCTATGGCTGAGTAATGTTTCATTGTATACATGCACTTCCTCCACTTCTGGGTATTATCTGAATAAGTCTAAAACACTAATTCAAAAAGATTATATTTATTGCAGTATTTTTTACAAAAACCAACATATGAAAGCAACATAAATACCCATCAATAGATAATTGGATAAAAAATATCATCCTTGTAATAAACTTCATAGTATTTTCCTACTAAGAATGTTTTTGTATTCATAGGAACAAATGTAGTAATGAGATCCTGAGTTTTTCTAGGTTCTTCTATTAAAAAATATTGTGCTTAAAACATACATACATACATGTATATTTACACATCTGTGTATCCTTTTGTTTACAAAATGGGAAAATGTAACATTTATGTTCTATGCTGAGCTTTTGGGTAAAATTCTCTTCACAGTGTGAAAGGAGTTGCTTTCAAAGCAATGCTGTATTTTTTGTATTTTTCTTATTTAACCATCAAGCATTCAATGTTTCTTTGAAGTATCAAAAAACTTATTTGAGATGGCAACTGACATTTTCTCATATTAAAAAAATAAATTCTTGAGTTGACAGACATCCAACAAAAGAGAAGGTTTAGGCTGCCAGTTGCTTCCTTGCACAGGCTTTTAATTACAGAGCCAGCATGCAAGCTTCAGAAGCCCTCAGGAGTCCAGAGCTGACATTGACTGTCATTTAACCCATTGCTAGAATGGTAGCAGGAAGAAGTGTGGCAATTAAAGGGTTTCAGCAGGAATATAGAAAGTATATACCCGTTCTAGGACAAAAATCTTAATTTCTCTTTTTATTTACTTATTTTTTTTTTATTATTGGATATGCTGTCACAATTGTCCCAGTTTACCCCCTTCGCTCACCTCCACCCATCCTGCCCCCCACTTCCATAGCCAATCCCCACACCATTGTCCATGTCCATGGGTCCTTCATATGTGTTCTTTGACTAATCCTTTTACCCTCTTTTAAGCTGTCCCCCCTCTGCCCTCTCCCCTCTTACAGCTGTCAGTCTGTTCCATGATTCTATGCCTCTGGTTCTATTTTGCTCATTAGTTTATTTTGTTCATTATATCCCTGTTATAAGGAAGATCATGTGGTATTGGTCTTTCACCTACTGGCTTGTTTCACTTAGCATAATAGTAGGAGTCTTAATTTCATTTAGAAAAAAAAAGACCATTCACTATTATATTTAGCCATTTAGATATTTAAGTCAAATATTTTAAATATATGTTAGATCTTTTCCTGTCCTATTAAGTATAGTATTCTGAAGAAAATATAAAGTTCTTTTATGGAACCCTTCGATAAATTTCAATTGGTCCAGTTTTACTATGAACATAATGCTGTATTATTCTAGCTGTGAGTCTTCTATCATCTGTTATTTCTCAGCATAAGTTTCTAGCACAAGAGTTCAGTTGGTCTTTCTAAAAGATTGTTTCAGTAGTGTAGGAACACCGATGACCAAGTTAAATATTTTAAAAAGGTTCTTCATCATTGTACTGTAAATCAGTGGGTTTTTTATCTAAGGAACACTTCTTTTCCTGTGGATACAAGCATTTTATTATTGCCACTTTTCCAAAATATGTTCAGGGCATGTATTATGTGTCAGACATAGGGGAGTTTGCTATAAATGTGTCCTCTCGATGATCTAAATATTACTGAAATTAGATACTTTGGGAGGCCAGGGGGTGGTTTTCAGTATTTTTACCCAGGCCCTTCACATCTCCAAAAACAATTAGAAACTTTTGCCTTTTAAGATTTTCTACCTTTTGCAGCTTCAGCAGGGATTGAATATGACCTCTCCAGACTTCCAATTTTAGAGTCAAAAGCATAGTGCTTTCTGTGGCATGTCATCCTTTACAGTCCTGAGACCTTCCTGGGTCTGGTCCTGAGATGACAGTATAAAGAATTCTAGTCCACATCACCACACAAGGATATTCATCTGTGAGTTTCACATCTAAATTAAGATGGCTCATTCTTAGTTTCTCTAAGTTTGTCTCTTCCATATGCTTGCTCAAAAATAAAGCCCCACGTGAATTTTGGTAGACCAAATTTATGAAAATACATAGGAGTAACAAACATGAAAGGAGATAGGGATTTTTGCATCATTAGTTTATCTTAAAATTTTCACGGAATAAAAATACATAAACAGACTCCTGGTCCTATAGCTTTCCTTGACTCTTCAATGTTCCCTTTTAGGAAAAATCAAGGTTTTAATCTTGGCTCTTTTTAGAAGCAACACTCTAGCCCAATTAAGTTAAAATCAGAGATAGGTAGATAACTAGGTAGATAGATAGATATAGATATTCCAATTAAAACTTCCTAGGTGACTCTAATATATGGCACCGAGTTCAATTAATTTAAAAGGCACAGTGGCTAGACATTGATTTTGCAAAGTCTCATTCCAAACAGACATCTGATATTTTTAACTAATCTAATTTCTGAGACAACTCTATTTAAACAAAGTAGAAACAAGTATGATTTTTAAAAATACTTGGAAAATTTGTAAATCAAAAGCAACATATCAGGGGCATACTTTTTTCTCCAAACTGGCTAATCATAGATTGTAAAATTTGAAAGCAGTATACCATAATTTTACCCTGGCTGGTTTGGCTCAGTGGATTGAGCATCAGCCTGCGAGCTAAGTGTCGCTGGTTCGATCTTCCAGTCAGGGCACATCAGAGAAGGAAAACTCTGACTCCAAAAAAACTCCGCTGCCTTGCGGCATACCTCTTCAGGGGAAAGGCTAAGGGAGTAAACCCCGACAGAAAATCCGGAGCCGGAGTCCCTAAGGCGGTTTGACGTTGTAGTCAACACCGGCAACTCCTGCGGCGCACCTGAAGCCAAGCTGTATTGACTCCGTCTTTCCCTTGGACCCTTCAGCTGCGAAGAGAGGGGGGGTCTGCTGCATGGGCAACAGCAGACCCTCCATATCACCCTGCCCAGGCTCTGTAGCTTCAGCTTCACTGGAGAGGACACTCCAGCATCATCGCAAGATGTCGATTCAACACGGTAGGAGACAGATACCGTGTCACTCCCGAGTCGGACTGCACAACCATTCTCGGCGGTGCAGATAGACTCTTAAGAAGCTACACCATCGTCTCTCGAGACGGACGGCTGCCGACGATGATGATACCATAATTTGACATTTTAATAATGGTTATTAATCATAGCCTTACATTTTTACTATTGAAAAACTACCATTTAAATAGGTAATGATGGTTTTACATGTCTATACATATGTAGTCTAAAAGTAGATATAGTTCATATCCTAACTTGAATTAACTTCAAATTGAAAAATCTTTTGC
The DNA here is from genome assembly GCF_987537825.1 of Furipterus horrens. Taxonomy (NCBI): domain Eukaryota; kingdom Metazoa; phylum Chordata; class Mammalia; order Chiroptera; family Furipteridae; genus Furipterus; species Furipterus horrens. The sequence goes on along the minus strand of NW_028327179.1, from coordinate 74,350,352 downwards.
TAAAAGTAATCTGGAACAGAAGAGATATTGTGCAAGGCACTAAAAATGTATTCTCTGGAAAGAAAAGTAGGTGAGCTAGTTTCCACCTATTTTAATTACTTTTTCTTACAAGGATTTCATATAATAAAATGGTGATTTATAAAATAATATTTCAGGAAGAAAGTGACATTAGTTATTTTTTACTATATGGAAACTTTAAATGAAAGTGTTATGACCTTCTCCAGGGTACTTAGGATTCCTTAACTAATAAAAGTTTAAGACTGTTTGAATTGAGAGAAAATAATTTTCTAGCTTCTTTAGAGAAATCTATACAATATCCTTAAAAATAAAAAAATCACATTAGAAAGCATCAGAACTATTTTTATGGTAGTTCATTTACTTTCAGATCAATTTTTGGAACTCTTTTGGGTAGAATTAAAGTGGCTCCATACATTTAAAAAAACAACTAAAAACTGAGAGTGTCACAGATGGTTTTCCATGTGAATAATAGTGACTTGAAATTATTTAAATTTCAGGAAGAGATGTGTCTAGTTTAACTCAACAATGAAGGCTTGTCTACAGACTAATGGGGAGAGGTAGGATCTCAGAATATCATTGTAGCTGAGCATCTATTCCTGATGCCATTGCCTCTAACTGATCATCTGTCATATAGAAATGAGGCACTGAGTGGTTGTTAACCTGCTACTGAGTGTCTCAGAACCTGCCTCATAACCGTTGACCTATACTGCCTCTCTAGGCCATTCAGAGATCCAGAATCAGATAACAGGAGGGCCAATGGGGAGCCTAGAAAACCCAAGTCAGGAAAATAGCTGTTATCCACTTAGGAGCCAGGGCACAAGCTATAAAACTTTAGAATTTTTGTACATTTGAACTTATCTTGTTTATTTACCTTATTTCATTTACTGAAGTTATTAACTGCAAAAAAAATAGAATAAAAAACAGCTACTTTACAAATATACTGTTATAAAGTGCAACTAAGTGAGGAGAAAATATCTCCAATTAGAATCACTGGGGTGACCTTGAAGCAGAGGGAACAATTGGGCTTCTCCCTATTGCCCAAAAGGTAAATAAGAATATCCTTACACTTGACTCAAGAGAGCCAAAATCTAAACTCTGCTTCACAAGTTCACAGTGGGGAATTACAAGTAGGATGCTTTCCCTTCCTTCCTTCCTTCTGCCTTCCTTCCTTCCTTCCTTCCTTCCTTCCTTCCTTCCTTCCTTCCTTCCTTCCTTCCTCTCTCCCTTCCTTTCCCAGCCTAAGCAAGAGGCTGTTTCTTCACCCAAGGCAAAAGCTTGTTGCAGGGGGTGGCTCATAGATTGTCTGGGGCTGGGATGGAGAGCCTTGACAAAGAAGAAAGTAAATGGGAGAGATAGATCAGGTCTTAAAAAGGATTGTATGAAAAGAGGGAAAGGGTCCATTTTTGACCAGTAGTCTGAGACTCTTGCTACTCAATCTTCCTCCTGGCCCCTCTCCTCCACTACAGGTCAGACCTTCTACAGTGTCCAGAGGATTTCCTGCCTTCTTCAGCTACATCAAATTTTCTTTCATAGGCATTTATAAAAACTAAATATATCATGCATCTAACACTATCTTGGTGTCAGCTTCTCAGTGGATCTAAACAAATACAGGAGATGAGTGATCCTTAATATAAAGTTCCAACCCAACAGAGGATGGAACCTGCAACCTAGGCACATGTCCTGACTCAGGAATCAAACCTGTGACCTTTTAGTGCACAAAATGACACTCCAAACAACTAAGCTACCTGGCCAGAGCTATCATTTTTAAAATAGATTTATTTTTTTAAGAATGGTTTTGGGTACACAACAAAACTGAACAGAAAATACAGAGTTCCAATACCGTTACTATCTCCACGTGTGCAGTTGCCTACCTGCAACACTGATTGAACTGGTATCTTATAACATCGCATTTTCCAGGATAAGTGATTTATGGCTTTAAAAAAAAAGAAGGTGATCACTTTAGACTGAGAAGGAGATTATGGAAGCTAGTCTGAAATAGGTATTATATCTACTTGAGAATGCAATGCCTTGAAATTGATGTGTTAGACAGAGAAATGAAGAGGAAACCAACCTTCTTATAATCAATGAAACTTCATCACATTTCTAAAAGTTAAAAACTCAATTTAAAAAATAACCTTAATGGTTTATTCCCTTGAATAACCAACAAAACCTGTTTATAGACTTTCAATGTCAATCTCATCTTTGTTCTTGTTTCTCTTAATTCCCTTCTTTTTAAATGTTCTTTTTTGGTAAAAGGCTCATATTCCTAAGATGTATGTGGCAAAACTTGGGTTACACTGTACACTGATAAGTTAAGAAATGAGATTTTGTGGACCCTGGTCTCTTCCTGATGATCTCCTTATTTGTTTGTGAGTACACAGAAAAGCCAAATTAAATTTTCTAGTCTACTTCCCCCCACACAGGTGAATTAGATTTAGGCAGTGTTATGTGAGATTCCTGGAATGAAAGCATATAAGAAACTCTACTTGAACTTGCCAGCTGAAAATAATTTTTATCTTTCATCCTCAGACATACAATTTATTTAGATATTAGAGTCCTTCTTAAAAAGACAGCTGAGTTTTGTTATGCTTAGAATTAGAACAGAACCTTGACACTAGGTCTCATGAAAACTGGGCTGCCAAGATCAAGTAGGTTCATGTTACACTGCCATAAGACATTTTTCCCAAGAATTTCACACATAACACTGTGCCAGGGATGAGGGAAGAGAATATTGTTTTATGGTTAGAAAATGCACGTACAGGGCTTGTAGATTTGGGGGCTAAGCAGAAACCTAGGTTAAGCAGAATGCAGCATTAGGAAATACTATTAATGTCGACTTTGATTTTTATAGGAGAATACTCATCAATCATAGAGGATAAAGGAAAGGGTGTATTTACTAGGTTAACATGTTGACAGCATACCTGCATGTAGAAAGAAAGGTCAGCACCTGGTCTACCAATGTGTTAGACTTAGGGGACATTGACAAGGGTCCAATCAGCCAGGCATTGTGAAGTGCAGTTTAGTGAAAGTGAAATATTAAGCCAATGCAGCCCTCAAAGATGGGTGGGAGTTTCTACAAAGTGCAGATATTCCTCTTAACTCCGGAATTCTTGCTATTAGTGAAACTACTCCTTAAGTATAATAATAAACCAGCAATGCCTCAGGTCATACAAAACATTATGACTGGAGCTGCAATCTAAATGTGAAGGTCCAGAGGTGAGGTAGACACAAGTCAGGCTGCTGAAGTCAGATCCCCAACCAGCTAGATCTTGGTGAGGTGGGAGGTAAATCCTTATCCTGAGTCAACACCCCCAACTATCCTGGCATCTGGGTTGTACCATGTACCCCCCAGATTTGCTTTCCCAATAGCAGAATGTTTCCCAATTGAGATTGTTGATAGCACTTCAGCACAAGTCTCTTGACACTTCGCAAACTTCAGCGTGATTAGCATATTTGGAAGCAAATCTGAAAATAGCAAGACTCAAGAGAGGGAAATACCCCTTCATCCAGCTCCAATTTGTTCACACAGCAGTGAGGAAGGACAACTAATGATAGTGTGCAATCTGTCATTCTCCCATGGAAGGAAGCTAGACCCATTAGCAGAGAGAAATTCAATGATGTTGTTGCCATGTTGGTTTTCTGGATAGTTCTCCATTTCTAGTCTCAGTGCAGGTTAATTTTCATGTAAGTCCTAAACAGACACATACATACAAACACTCAAATATAGACTACATATACATATATTCATACCTGTGGGTATTGTGCATCTACGCCATAGTAAATGTTTGTATACAATATTGTATTATGTAATATATATCTAAAGTATGGGTACTTCCCAAGGTAACAAAAGGGTATTTATTTATTTGTTCACATTTTTTTCTCAACAAATATTCACTGAACACTTATGATGATTCAGATACTGTTTTGGGTGCTAAGAAGATAAGTCAGACAAAGTCTCTCCTCTCATACTCAATTTTGGAGAGACATAAAATAAACAAAGGAATGTTAAAAGAAATTAATTCCAGGAATGATAATTTCTATGAAGAAATTGAAACAGAACCATAAAACTGAGAATGCCTGACATGAGATGAGCAAGTACTGAGATGAGTCTGACAGGTTAGGTCAGACCTTGCAGAGCAAGATTTTACTTGAAATCTGAATAATAAGAGTCCACACATTCATGGGTCTGGAGAAAACAGATGTATAGAAAGTCTGAGGCAAGAGCGAGCTTGGCCTTTATCAGGAACTGAGAAAAGGTCCTGGACAGAAGGAAATGAGTGAGAAAGTTGAGGAGGTCAAGTGGAAGAAGTAAGAAAAGTCAAATCACTGAAACTCAAAATTTGATGACTATTATAAGGGGGAAGGATTTTATTCTCACAGCCCTTAGAATCTAATGAAGAACTTTAAGCAGGAGAGTAATATGTTCCCATTTATGTTTTAACAAGTAAGTCCTTTTAGTTGTACAGGATAGAAAGAATGGAATTGGGGAGATAGCACTTGCAGTTTCACACACACCACACTAGAGGTGCTTGGAAAACATTATGGACACTTGAGATTTATAAGAAAAAAAAAAGAAAAGTAAAAGCCTGCTCAAATTCAAGGTGATCAGGCTACATGTGAATGATCTAGTCACAGGAAGATGACAGAATCCAGAGTTTTTATAATGTATCATCCTCAAAGCCCAGTATAAATTATTAAACTTGCAAAGAAACAGAAAAACACTAAAAAAATGTCAGTGACATTGTCCTCCAAACAGCCCACATCTTAGATTTAGAAAACAAATATGTTTAAGTAAGATTACAAAGGTTATGGAAAATATGTTCAAATAATGAAAGAAAAATATTTCTTCATAAGGAAACAAATAAGAAATCTCAGCAGAGAAATAAGATCAATTTAAAAATGGCAAATTCTAAAATTGAAAAGTTTAGTAACTAAAATGAAAAATTATTTGACTAGGCTTTATCTGAAGATTTGAGAGCGAAAGAACAAGTCAAAAGTCTTTAAAATATATCAACAGATGTTTTCCGGTCAAGACTATACTGAGAATAAGATTGGAGAAAAATGAGCTGTCCCTTGGAAATATGTGGGACAATATTACAGAGTCTAATATTCATTTTACTGAAGTCCCAGGATAAGAACAGAATAAGAATTGGTAGAAGAAAATATTTTAAGACAATGACCACAAGTTCTCAAACTTGATGGAAACCTAAACATCCAAGAAACCCAGTCACCGCAAGCTGGATATTTTTTTCTTTCAACTACTCATTCAGCAATTTACTTAATATTTGTTGAGTGTTTATTCAGTCAATATTCTCCTATCAGAGAAGGAAAACTCTGACTCCAAAAAACCTCCGCTGCCTTGCGGCATACCTCTTCAGGGGAAAGGCTAAGGGAGTAAACCCCGACAGAAAATCCGGAGCCGGAGTCCCTAAGGCAGTTTGACATTGTAGTCAACACCGGCAACTCCTGCGGCGCACCTGAAACCAAGCTGTATTGACTTTGTCTTTCCCTTGGACCCTTCAGCTGCGAAGAGAGGGGGGGTCTGCTGCATGGGCAACAGCAGACCCTCCATATCACCCTGCCCAGGCTCTGTAGCTTCAGTTTCACTTGAGAGGACACTCCAGCGTCATCGCAAGATGTCAACTCAACACAGGAGGAGACAGATACCGGTTATAAGCTCATCCGATTGGCGAAGGAAACGAGCGCCAGGGGTCTCCTCTGACGGTGGGAGAGGTCATCGCACCTCACTGGACAGCTACCGTCTCGCCATGGCTCGCCTGCCCCACTGGGTGCGTGGGGATCAGAGAGGCGCCTCTCGAAAAGTGGGCCACAAAACACCCGCACCAGTTAATTCCAAGCAAACAACAAGAAAGAAGCCTCTGGCTCTTCGCCTCGCTAGCTGGAACATCAGGACCATGTGCCCCGGACTTACTGCAGACCTTCCGTGGATCAAGGGTGCCAGGAAAACCGCTGTCATCGATAGGGAACTGGCACGACTAAACATCGACATTGCGGCTCTACAGGAGACCCGGTTGGCCGACAACGGAACTATCAGAGAAACCAACTACACCTTCTACTGGCAAGGGAAGTCTCCGGACCAACCAAGACAGCACGGTGTTGGGTTCGCTGTGAAGAACATGCTTGTTAACTCCATAGAGCCACCCACAGGAGGCACAGAGAGATTACTTACCCTCCGATTGTCAACAACTTTCGGCCCAGTCAGCATTCTTAGCGCGTACGCCCCAACCCTCTGCGCCACCACCGAAGAGAAAGAACAGTTCTACCATGCACTGGACGAAGCGTTATCCAAGATTCCCAGAAGTAACGCTCTCTATCTCCTTGGAGACTTCAACGCAAGAGTAGGAGCCGACCACATGGCCTGGCCCACCTGCCTTGGAAACTTTGGGAGAGGAAAGATCAATGAGAATGGTCAGCGACCGCTTGAGCTTTTGTGTCACCACGGCCTGTGCGTGACAAACACATTCTTCAAGTGCAAAGAGATCCACCAGGTGTCATGGAGGCACCCCCGCTCCCGTCATTGGCACCAGCTTGACCTCGTCATCACCAGAAGAACGGATATTGGCAGCACCCTCCTCACCCGCAGCTACCACAGTGCAGACTGCGACACGGACCATGCCCTCGTGGTAAGCAAGGTGCGCATAATGCCGAAGAGGTTGCACCACTCCAAGATGAAGGGTCGCCCACGCATCAACACCAGTTGTGCCAGCAACCCAGTTAAGACCCAGCAATTCATCAACAAGATGGAAGATGCACTCGGCGAGGGAGTGGCGGCAGATGACATTATCGAATCCAATTGGCCACGTCTCCGCGACGCCATATACAACTCCGCCATTATTGCTTATGGGAAGAAAGAGCGGAAGAACGCTGACTGGTACGAGGCTCACTGGGAAGAAATGGAACCCGTGATTGAGGCTAAGAGGAAGGCCCTACTGGCTTACAAGGTCACGCCCACTCCCAGTACACTTCAAGCTCTACGGGCTGCCAGGAACAAAGTCCAGAAGACCGCCCGCCACTGTGCCAACACCTATTGGCTAAACCTGTGCAGAAGCATTCAGGAAGCCGCCGATATAGGCAACGCACGAGGAATGTATGAGGGTATCAAGAAGGCAACAGGCCCAATCCCCTCCAAGATCGCCCCCCTTAAGTCCAAGACAGGTGAGGTCATCACTGACCAGGAACAGCAAATGCGGCGGTGGACCGAGCACTACCTCGAGCTGTACACAACGAAGAACACCGTAACAGACACTGCTCTTAAAGCCATCCCAGACCTACCAGTCATGGAGGAGCTAGACACCCCACCTACTGCGGCAGAGCTCAGCAAAGCCATCGACCGCCTTGCTTGCGGGAAAGCACCAGGAAGCGACGGAATCCCTCCAGAAATCCTAAAGAGCGGGAAACCAGTCCTGCTACAGCCGCTCCACCATCTACTCTGTCTCTGCTGGAAGGAGGGTTACATCCCCCAGGATATGAGAGACGCCAACATTATCACCATGTACAAGAACAAAGGAGACCGCAGCGACTGCAACAACTACCGGGGCATCTCTCTCCTCAGCGTCGTCGGCAAAGTATTCGCCCGGGTCGCTCTTGCCCGCCTGCAGACCCTTGCTTCCCGCGTCTACCCAGAGTCCCAGTGTGGCTTCAGAGCTGGCCGATCAACAGTGGACATGATCTTCTCCCTATGCCAGCTGCAGGAGAAGTGTCACGAGCAGCATAAACCACTCTACCTCGCCTTTATTGACCTCACGAAGGCATTTGATCTGGTCATTCGAAGCGGACTCTTCAGCTTGCTACGGAAGATTGGCTGTCCACCACATCTGCTTGCTGTGGTCATGTCCTTTCACGATAACATGCACAGCACGGTGTCCTACAACGGCGCAACCTCTGAGGCCTTCCCAGTCAGCAGCGGAGTAAAGCAGGGCTGCGTCCTCGCGCCTACGCTGTTCGGAATCTTCTTCTCCATGCTCCTCCAATACGCCTTTAAGGACTGCAGCGAGGGTGTCTTCATTCACACCAGATCCGATGGCAAGCTCTACAACCTGGCCCGTCTACGAGCCAAGACCAAAGTCAAAGAGGTGCTCATCCGTGAGATGCTCTTCACCGATGACGCAGCTTTGACATCACACTCCGAAGAGGGACTCCAGCAGCTAGTCACTTGCCTTTCCCACGCATGCAAGGAGTTCGGACTAGCCATCAGCCTGACGAAGACGAATGTTATGGCTCAAGGCACAGGGACTCCCTCATGCATCACCATCGACGGGTACACCCTGGAGGTTGTCAACGACTTCACTTACCTCGGGTCCACCATCTCGAGCTCTCTGTCAGTCGACTTGGAGGTCAACCGGAGAATCGCCAGGGCAGCCACAGTTATGGCCAGACTGAACCGGCGAGCGTGGAACAATTCCAGCCTCACTGAGAAAACCAGACTGCGCATCTACCAAGCCTGCGTACTCAGCACTCTCCTCTATGGCAGCGAGACGTGGACCACCTACGCAAGGCACGAAAGGAAACTCAACAGCTTCCACATGAGGTGCCTGCGACGCGTCCTGCAGGTCGCCTGGCAGGATAAGGTCCCCAACACCGAGGTGCTGAAGCGAGCCAATATGAGCAGTTTGCATGCAGTTCTTAGCGAGAGACGCCTCAGGTGGCTCGGCCATGTCAAAAGAATGGATGCAGGCCGTATCCCCAAAGACCTCCTCTACGGCGAGCTAGCAGAAGGCAAGAGGATGACAGGGCGCCCAAAACTGCGGTTCAAAGACATCTGCAAAAAGGACATGACACAATGCTCCATCAATCTCAACACATGGGAAGTTCAAGCAGACGACCGCCTAGCCTGGAGGCTCGCGGTCAGGCAAGGTACGTCACGCGCGGAGGCTGCGCGCAACGAGGAGGCGGTCCAGAAAAGATCGAGGCGGAAGCAGCGTCAGCAGCAGCAACAACAGCCATCTGCCTTCACCTGTACCAAGTGCAGCAGGGATTGTCACTCCTGAATCGGACTGCACAGCCATTCTCGGCGGTGCAGATAGACTCTCAAGAAGCTACGCCATCGTCTCTCGAGACGGACGGCTGCCGACGACGACGACGTTATACAAAACAAAGAACTAGTACAAAAAGAGGGGGTTAGGTATCAAAAATTAAAAATACATACTATTAACTAGACCACCAACTTATGCCACACACCAGAATAAACTCAAAATGGATCAAAGACTTAAATGTAAGCCGTGACACCATAAAACTCCTAGAGGAAAAAATAGGCAGGAAAATTTTAGCAATCCCATGTAGCAACATTTTCACTGATATATCTCCTAAGGCAAGGGAAATAAAGGAAAGAATAAACAAATGGAACTACATCAAACTAAAAAGTTTCTGCTCAGCTAAAGAAATCAGCAAGATGAAAAAAATACATACCATTACATTTTTTAAATTAAGAGAAATATATTTATTAAAGCAATTTCATCAAAAGTATTACATATTAATATGAATTAAGTAATGTTTTCTTTGTCATCACTACTAAGCCCCATTAACTAAATGCATTTTCTTTTTGAGAAGATATCATCATCCTCTGAAATTTCTCCAGCATTATCTTGATTTCTAAACCCTATTATTTGCAAAAAAAATCTGTTATTTTAGATTGCTTGCTTTTAGTTGAAAGATCTTTATAAATTTCATTATATGGTGCTAAGCACTTTTGAAGTTCTCTCTTAAACTTTGTGCTCCTTTCAGTGCAAAGAACTTCATTTAAGAAATATGACTAACTGTTTGGCTAATTCTAGGCCTTTCTTTATGCTTTTTAGAGTAAACTGTTTAACTTCTTCTTTTTCATCAGTGCTATCATACCCTAAGTTATCTTGGCACATTGCAGATGTCATTTCCACCAAAATTGCTTCATCAGTTTCTTCTTCTACCAGCAATTCTTGGATATCTTTTACAGTCATATCATCAAAACCTCCCCCTCCTAAAGGCTTAGCAAGTTCTACTAATGCATCCATTCTGTTTTCTGCTGGCTTGATTAGATTTTCACTTTGAATTGACTCTGGCCATATATTTTTCCAACAAGCATTTAATGTTGTTGGTTTTATTTCTTTGATGGATGAGTTTATTAGACTAATACAGTTCAAATTTTTATCACATTCAGTATTGTATGGGAATTTCCCTACTCTCCTGTTATATGGGACTTTTCCCCAATTTTCTAACCATGTTAGAGCAAAACCATGTTATAGAAGTATCATGTTATATGGGGTTTTCCTAATTCTCTAATCCTGTTATAGAACTACCATCTTATATGGGGGATACCTGTACCTTCTTCTGATTAGATGGACATTGTCATAATTATTATGGAAATATTAATACTCGAGTTGAGGGTGAATATGCATAATCAACATTCTTAAAAAGTTGCAATCTATGAACACCAATTCAAGTGAGTAGCCAAACATACACCAAAGGAATAGACTTTCCTCTCAAGAAAATACATGAGATGCAGGAAAAATGGAATGTTGTCAGTCAAACAGTATAAACTTTAAATTTTAAGGTAAATAAGCTCTGGGGAATCTAACAATACTGTATTGTGTACTCAAAAGTTACTAAGAGCGGCCAAGATGGAGGTGTAGACAGACACACTGCATCTCCCTCCACAACTAATAAGGAATACAACTACCTCAAAACTAGAAACAACCAGAAATTCCAGAAAATCAAACTGCATGTAAGTCCAGCAAACAAAGATATAAAGAAGAAATACTCATCCAGACAGGTAAGAGGGGCAGAGCCAGGGTGGAGAAGATGCGGTGTGGTGGTGGCAGTGGCAGGCCAGCAGAAAGTGCAGTCACATGTTTTAAAAAGTCAGGAGGGACACCTGGCGAGCATTCCCAGCTCCTCACTGGACCTTTCAGCCCAAGGTCCCAGCACCAGGGAAAATCAAGCCTCATTGCTTCTGACTGTGCAGACCAGTGGGGGTTGGGGTGAAGGCAGAAACTGCCAGTCTCAGCAGAGTCTGCTTGTTTAAAAGGCCCCCACAGTCCTAGAACATTCGCAGACCCACACACTCTGGGAACGATGGCCAGGGCAGCAGGTAGAGGGGTGCCAGTCTGGTGTGGAAGTGAGAGGGGTGCCTGGAAAAGGGCGAGTGCTGGCCAAGCGGCATTGTTTCCCCTCGGACCCTTCCCCACATACAGCACCACAACATGGTGAAACAGGTCACCTTGCTCTGACAAATCCCTAAGGCTCTGCCCCTTACAACATAATGGGAGTAACAGCTCTACCTGAAATGTGGAGGCAAACAAACACAGTAGCCTGTCAGAATGAGGAGACAGAAAAATATGGCCCAAAATGGAAAATGGATCAAGCTTTCAGTGGGAGAACAAAGCGAGAAGAAGATAGCCAACCTAACAGATGAGGAGATAGACAACCTAATAGACGCAGAATTCAAAACACTGGTGATAAAGATGCTCACAGGCTTGACAGATATGCTTGAATATGGCAAACGCATAAGAGAAGTGAAGTCTATGTTAAGTGAAATGAAGGAAAATCCACACAAAACCAATGGTGAAGGGAAGAAAACTGGGGTTCAAATCAATAATTTGGAACATAAGGAAGAAAAACACAGTCAACCAATGCAGAATAAGGAAGCGAGAATTGAAAAAAATGAGGAAAACTTTCCAAAATTTGCGAAGGAGATGGACATACAGGTCTGGGAAACACGGAGGGTCCCAGACAAGTGGGATCCAGGGAGAACCACACCAGGACGCACCATGACTGAGATGCCAAAGGTGAAATATAAAGAGAGAGTCCTGGGGGCAGCAAGAGAGAGGTGGAGACAGGGGGGTGCCTATAGGACTATCAGCTGATTTCTCAGAGGACACTTTGCAGTCAGGAAGGGACTGGCAAGAAGTATTCAATGTGATGAAAAGCAACCTACAACCGAGATTACTTCATCCAGCAAAGCTATCATTTGGAATGGAAGGGCAGATGAAGTGCTTCCCAGACAAGGTGAAGCTAAAGGAGTTCATCATCACCAAGACATTATTATATGAAATGTCAAAGGGACTTAAGAAAAAGAAGATCAAAACTATGAACACTAAAATGACAACAAACTCACAACTATCAACAACTGAATCTAAAAAAAAAAGCAAAACCCAACTAAGCAAACCAGAATCGTAGGTATGGGGATTATTTAGAAGGTTATCAGCTGGAAGTAGGGAGGGGGAGAAATGGGGAAATGATGCAGGGACTAAGAAGCATAATTGGTTGGTACAAAATAGACAGGGGGATATTAAGAATAATATATGAAAGGGTGAAGCCAAAGAACTTATATGCATGACCCATGGGCATAAACTAAGTGTGGGGGGGTGGGATTGCTGGAGGGAAGGGGGTACTAGGCAGATGGGAGCAAAGGGGAAAAAAATTGGAACTACTGTAACAGCATAATCAATAAAATATACTTTAAAAAAGTTACTAAGAGAGTAAATCTTGAATATTCCCACCAAACACACAAGAAAAGGTTACTATGTGAGATGATGAAGGTGGTAACTAACTTTATTGGAGTTATAATTTCACAATACACACATACATTGTACACCTTAATCTTGCATCATATTATATATAAATTGTTTTGCAATAAAGCTCAAAAAAGGAAGAAAAAAGCACATAGGAATACTAAGAAACCACACTTTTTAGGAAACATAGCAGTTCTGTGAGTGGTTGTCTCTGAGAAATTCATAGAGAAATAGCAATTAAGGCAACTGTCTTGCCTAGAGGGTGGGTAATTTTTGATGACTGCTGCTAGAAACAAAAATTCTATAGGCTACAATTTGTGCAGAGGTCTCATGGATGACTGCTAGGAAATGAAAGATCTGACTATTGGGAAGTGAACTCCTTTCTAACTTATACTTTGCTTGTATGATTAGAAATATACAGAGTGATTTATACACAGAAAATTGTTCCTTAAGCAGCAATTCTTTTATTTGTTAGGACAGGTGTTCCAATTGCATGGATGAGAGTTGATTTCCATTCAGACGCAATTCATCTTAGTTTCCATTAACCAGCTTGGAGCCTGGTTCAAAATGCAGTTAATTTTATTTATGTGATGCTTTCTGGCTTCTGGGTGCCTAAAGAAACATAACTCAAATCATGTCTTAAGAACAAGGTATTAAATAAGCTTCTCAACTGCCCCCGGCCCCAAAGAAGTGCCAGGGTTAAAAAGTGGGAGAGTTTAAGCTGAGAGTGAAAACCAGCCTTTGATTTTTGATGAGAAAATTCATTTGTGATGTATGAAGGGGGAAGAAAATTAGCACCTCCATCGTTGCATATCCTTAAAAAGAAGAAAAATTTCTAGGGTTTCTGCTCTATGTCTGAGCATAAAGCTAGTGTCTACAAACTACTTACCCTTCATAATATCACTTGAACCTTATGGTGACTTGGTTTCTTTTGAAAATGAGTTTTGTGCCTTCATCACGGTAGTCAGTGAGATTGGGAAACCATACTGACATCATATAGTTTTCAACAAGTACTAGGGTGAAGATCTGACTTAGAGGAAAAACTTCTCAAGTGAGATAATCCTGTGGCTAAACCATCTTGTAGGAAGTAAAATAAGTCAATTTTCCACCAAATTTTGTTTGGTAGAAAATCATACTGTGGAGACATTATTGTTCAGCAGTAACCAAAATGGACCCAGGACCAAAATGGCCCTAACTTTCCCCCCAGTATGCCCGACTTTAGACAAGATTCTTTCTCTCTCCTTCCAGATTCATAATCTCTTTTCTTGTAGCATTTACTTAAAATTTTTTAAAAATAGTTTCTCTACCCCTTTGAGATATAAACATTTTCAAAGCCTCTTGCCAATTGTAAAACCCAGGACCTCACCCCCATACCAGTGTCTTCAGCACAAAGTATTCTTTTAGAGCCGCATGCACATTTATGCTCCTTAAGAAAGCTCTTAGTAATGATCCTTTAAGAATTACAGCATAATGGTTTGCTTTCAAATATTCTCATTATAAATTAAGTCTAAAATCTAATGACATTGTTTTATCCTGGTGTTTAGTAAATTTCTTTACACCATTAGTTTCTATGGAAAATGAAGAATCACTCAACCATTATAGTTTTTATAAAAGTTTCCTTAGATTTTTTTCTAAGTATGAAAGTATTTCTACCTACCCAACTAAAACTTTAAAGAGTGTATTAAAATCAGATTCCTTTCTATCATAAAAATTAGATACTTGGAATCCAATAGTATGTTGAAAAGTAAAAACTGTATTGCGACCTGGAAAAAAATCATCCAACTTTAATAAAAAAGAAGAATGGGAGAAACTTGATATCAACTATCATATGATATCTGAAATAGAGGACTTCATGAAATACTTTTTTCTAATTTTTTTTGTAAAAAATGCAATTAAGCAGTTAATCTGTGTCTCTGAATTAATGAAACAAGCATAATTGTGTTGTCACCTATTTCTAGAGCATTGGAGCAGGATTAACAGGATAATGGTAGCAAATTTCTCTGAGAACCTCAGATGAAGGCATTGAGTAAGAAAGTAATTAGCTAAGTACTGGACAAAATACACTCACACAAATGCAAATGTGCACACACTCAAAACACACACATCTGTGTATATGGTGATGTCTGTCCAGAAAAAGGCCAGCCATTATTAATACAATGAGATTGGCTTGTGTGACATCTGGGTAACCTGGCAGCCAAAGACAGTGAACTGGAATGCTCTTGTGTGAACAATGAAGACTTCACTGTACTAGTCAGTGGGGACAGTAGATGCCATTGAGTGAGCATGTGTACCATGTGGCTATCGCATTCAAAATGACTGAGTGATTAGAGCAAGAAATCTGCAACAAATTTTGCATTAAGCCTGAACACTCCTCTGAAAAATCTATTGGGATGATTCAGAGGTCTGTAGCTATGGGCAACTGGGGATTGGTAGCTTCATCATGACAATGCACTCACTCATGCATCATGTCTCATGCAGTTTTTTGGTGAAACATCAAATCATCCAGGTGAATCAGCCCCTCTACAGCCCAGATTTGATGCCCTGTGATTTCTGGCTTTTCCAAAAACTACAATCACCTTTGAAAAGGAAGATATTTTAGATGAGATTCAGGAAAATATGTTGGGACAGCTGATGGTGATTGGGAGAACTATGTGAAGTCCCAAGGTGCTTACCTTGAAGGCAGCATTGTCCTATGTTCAAGGTTTCTTGTTTCTTGTATCTTCTTCAATAAATGTCTCTATTTTTCATATCACATGGCTGGATTCCTTCTGGATAGACCTTGTACATGTGTCATAATTGCTTCTACATGTCCTTGTGTTATCTGGAGCAGGATTTCTCAACCCCAGCACTATTGATACTTTGGGTCAAATGATTTGTTGTGGGATTTGTCCTATGTATGGCAAGATGCTTAGCAGCATCCCTGGTCTCTATCCAGTGGATCTAAATGGGCATAATAAAAATAATAAAACATTTTTAAGGTGATAGTTTAAAGAAGATTTTTTGAAACAGTATGGTGACCCAAAAATTTATATTGGAGAAAAAATGGACAAGAATAACTTAAAAATTGGAATAAAATTTATAGGGAAATTTCCCTTTTGATTAGTTTTTATATTAATGAAGGCAGTGTACTATTGAAACAGGAATAGTCAAAAAGACCAATGAAACATGATAAAAAACCTAGAAAAACACATGACCACAAAACACCCTAACATTTGTGAAATCTGGGGCAAGGGTATAAATGAAGATCCATATAATATCCTATATGTTTAAATATTTCATCAAACTAGTGAACAATTAAATGAAATATGTTTTATCTTTTTATCTTGACATATACATTTTTATAGTGACCTGGAAGGCAAGGTTTGGGTTTATAATTTTTGGATTCCTGGAGTTCCTATGGTGGCATAGGAAAAGCAGATCTCTAAATCTAACTCCTGAGCCTTAGCCTGACTCTGTTTTGTTTCTGTTCCCAAAGATCTCATGCCAACCCTCATGCTTTTTGCTGGTATGGTCTGCTCTTGGTGGAAGTATATTGTGCAGGTCCTATAAGTAGTCTAAGAGTAGCTTGGGCAGGAAATGTTAGGATACAGGCCATCTATCACTAGGTAGGCTTAAAAATAAGACATGGGCTCTGGATGAGAAAGACCCTTGCCTTGCCACCTCCTCTCACCACAGGCAGTATATGGTGGGAGAGGGACCAGAGCAGACTCTTTTAAGTATGGGTCCTAAGCTAGAGGTTCCTGTTCTTGGAGTCTATGGGTGGTTCTGCACAAACACATAGGGAAATATTTTTATATGACAAAATCTTTCAAACCAGTGGGGAAATATGGGAGCAAACAACAAACAGCATTGTGATAATTAATTATTTATATAGAAAAACTATCTTTTCCTTATATCAGTACAAAATAAATTCAAGCTATATTAAATACCAAAATGCTAAAAGCAAAGTTTAAATCTTTCTTTTTATTTTTTTAAGTGTAAGAGAATAAATATAATCTCAGGGAGGGTAATATGTTAAACCACAGTGGAAAATAATATGAAGAGAACCAAAACTATTACCAGAGGTTTATAATCAATATCCTGGTGAGACAAATAAAGGAATATTCAGTTATTCTGCAAACATTTATTAGAATAAAGTTTAGAATCTCAATGCAAAAAAGAGAAGTCTTAATTTGTTTTAATTAACAATGTAATTGTGGCCACCCTACTGAGGTGAGATTGACTATCTCTCCTCCCCCCAGATTTGGATCTGACATCAAGCTGATCAGCCACACAAGCACCTAGAGGGTATGGAAAGTTGCACTACTCACCTAATGAAGCCTTCTGGAGAGAGCAGGGTAGGCCCCCAAACATATTTTTAAAGAAGAACCCCATCTAATCATGAAAAACAAGCTCTAATAGAGTAACAACCTACAAAATGCCTGACCCAAACTTCTCAAACTGTGAACATAATCAAAACAAAGAAAGTGAGAGAAACTGTCAGCCAAGAGAAGCCTAAAGAAATATAATGACTTATTGTAATGTGCTCTTCTGGATGAAATTCTGGAACAGAATGAGGATATTAGCTAAAAACTAAGTAAACATGACTTACAGGACTTTAATTAATAATTATCTACCAATATTGGTTTATTAATTACAATAAATATATCCTACTAAAAGGTGTCAATAATAGGTGAAATTGGGTACAAAACATATGGGAACTCTATATTTTATGCTATCTTTTCAATTTCCTGTAAATCTAAAATTATTCTGAAAGTTTATTAAAAACTTTATTAAAACTTTCTACATTCTTTATAAAAATGAAGTATGTGTATTATCATGTCATATTATATATATTATATATATTGTTAAGGTTAAGAAAAATATATAAATTAAAGAAATATATATGAACATGAACAAATGATAAGCCAACTTCAAATCATGTTTATTTAGACATATAACAGATCCTTAAAATTTGCATTAATTTAGTTTAAATAACAATAGAAAATGCAAGAAAGATTTACAAAAAAAAGAAAATGCAAGAAAGATTTACTAAATAATTTCTAAATATTTACAAAAATCTTCCTTTCATTGACTAAAATAGGTGAAATTTTACTGAAAAAGTATACAGTAGTCTGAAAAAATTGAGAAAATGACAAAACTTAGAATTAAACTAATTCATACGATGTCTATATTCCTTAAGTTTGTAAAGATGATAGCAACATTTTACTTGAAGAAAAGGACTGTTGTGTCTTGCTTTGTTTTTGTCTCTGACATTCCTGCCCTCTGCGCAGTTTCTAGAGCAGTCACTCTAAGACTGCTGACGAAAGAATGAGTATTGCATCTCAGTCACTGTAACACAAATGCTGAACAGCTAGCTGCTACGCCCTGGTGGCTATAATGCAGTGTTCTTGGTCACATTAACATTATCCCCATGGACTTAATTATTTAATATTTTTGTCAATATGATCATTATTAAAAATGTTACTTGTGTTTAAATATAGAATTTCAAACCATATTTTGTTATAATAGCCATCCTGCTTTCTGCAGTTATCTTTTATAAAGTAGATTAATTAATATTATCTATAACTTAAAATAAACATAATATCTATCAGTGGTTCTCAAATGGAGGTAATCTTGTCCCCCTGGGGACATTTGACAAAGTTCAGGGATGTTTCTGCTTATCACAAATGGAGGACATTTGCTAATGGTATCTAGAGGGTTAAAAGATACAGATGCTGCTAAACATCCTACAATGTAATAACAGCCACACACACACACACACGCAGGACTTATCTGGACTAAAATGTCAATGGTGTTGTTTTTGAGAACCTTGATTTATATTGAAGGGAAAGACATTCAAAGACTAACTAGTAAGCTAGTTCTTCAAAGTGAAAAAATGGGTAACAGAAATCAGCATCTCCTAGAAAAAGAGATTCCAGTGCATGTTTCTTTGATTGGTTGAGATGCCCCTGTCCTCTTCACTATTTTGTAGGATAATGGGAAGTGGGGTAGATACTGGCTGAGGGCAAACACTTATACCTGTAGTGATTAGAAAGGAAAAAGTTTTGTCCAGACTAGAGAAAACTAAGAGCAAGTCTAAAGAATTTGACTCAAAAGAGAGTTAAAATCCTGCATCCCTTGGCTCTGCAACCTGTAGATATATCATGCAGCTAAAAAAATGTAAGTGGAAGTACATAATTATCAACATTAGGAAATAATCATCTATTGGAGGTCTTAGTTTACAGGAATAAGGCCAGATCCTGCTTCCACAGAGTATATGAGATTACATATGTTCTTTTCCCTTATCTAGTTGAACATGAACAAAAACTATTAAATAAGCATGCAAAGGCAGGGGAGATAGCTTTAATAAACAGTACCAAATGGATGGAGAAGGAAATAATTTTAAAATTGGACAGTTATTTATAATCTTGTATGGTCGACGGAAAGACTTTAAGTGTACTAATGGCAAAAAGATAAATTACTTTGGCTGACTTTTCATATTTTCCTATAGCCTATGCAAAAAAAAAAAAAAAACAAAAAAAACTAAACTAAACTAAAATTAGGCTACTCTAAATGTTATGGCAATCTTAACTTAATTTTAACCATAAGGGCAAGTAGAAAATGCCAAAACATGTTTATAACTAACTTTGCTGACATTGAATCTGAACTAAAATAATTTTTTCACCTTTAAAATATTGGTAGGACAAACATCAAATATATCACACTGTAGGAAGAAGGTTAAAAATGTTACTATGACTACCATGTAAAAAATATCCACATCCAAAATATGTGAGTAAATACATGCAAATCTCCCAGAACCAGGTCTTCTGCACAATAAACACTCTGTAAGTGTGAGCTATTATTATTACTAATGCTAAGATCCATTATAGCTTTGAGTGAAGTATCTTGTATACTGAACGAAAGAAGTATAACTGAATAAAGGAAGCATAATGAAGAAATATCTCAGCCCAGGAGTCCTCATCTTGCTGATTCTGAATATTAGAAAAAACATCTGAGGAAAATCCATATATATAGAAGAAGAATATATTCTTCTAAAATATCAGTACCAGCAACAGCAATGCACAATTGTCATTCTTTGTGTTCAACTAATGTTTTTCAAGCAACCCCTTTTCAGAGTCAGAAAAAGAATAAGTAATCTGAATAAGAACAGAAATCTGAGTAAGAAAAATCAGTGACACATGCCACCTCCCAGGAAGAACAGATGGGATGACAGTTTTTAGCCATGTTGAAGCAAATGAAGAGAGAATATACTGAATATAGTGGATCAGTTGAACATTATATGGAAGTCCACAAAAAGAGTGGCTCAGTTGAAAAGTATTTGTTCTGCTAATAATAACATCAAAAACAAAAACCATCATGAGACCTATAAGAATAAAACTGTAGAATCTTATTAATGCATACAAAACAAGAGCCAAACAAATGTAGTGGAAAAGAAAATGCATATTGAATGTACCCACAAATCAGTTGGAAGCAATAAGTGCCAAGAGCATGAAGATGTTATTGGCGAGTAACATATAGAACATGTGTAACATACACAACAGCATAAATCATATGACTTACATTGCATTGAAGTTTATTAGAAATGTTTTTAAAAGTCTGAATATATGAGGTTATTGTGAATTGTCTCTTTGCTATTAGCTACTAATTTTATTGCATTGTAATCAGAAAACTTTGCATGCAGTTCTTAGTGAGAGACGCCTCAGGTGGCTCGGCCATGTCAAAAGAATGGATGCAGGCCGTATTCCCAAAGACCTCCTCTACGGCGAGCTAGCAGAAGGCCAGAGGATGACAGGGCGCCCAAAACTGCGGTTCAAAGACATCTGCAAAAAGGACATGACACAATGCTCCATCAATCTCAACACATGGGAAGTTCAAGCAGATGACCGCCTAGCCTGGAGGCTCGCGGTCAGACAAGGTACGTCACGCGCAGAGGCTGCGCGCAACCAGGAGGCGGTCCAGAAAAGATCGAGGCGGAAGCAGCGTCAACAGCAGCAACAACAGCCATCTGCCTTCACCTGTAACAAGTGCGGCAGGGATTGTCGCTCCCGAGTTGGACTGCACAGCCATTCTCGGCGGTGCAGATAGACTCTCAAGAAGCTACGCCATCGTCTCTCGAGACGGACGGCTGCCAATGATGATGACGATGAATCAGAAAACACTGTATAAAATTTGTTTGTTGTAATTTATTGAGACTCATTCTGTAAACTAGTTCATGATCAATTAATTTGTTAAAAAAGGGAGACAAGTTATAGCTTAATACAGTAGATAAAATAACAAGGATTATATAAAACTTTAATAATGTTTGATAACTTGAATTTATTTATAGCATCAAAGTAGAATTAACATTTACTTACTTACTAACCAAAAATGTAGTTGAAGAGAGGGATGGACAGAAAGACATATATGTGATAAAACAAGTAGACTAAAATGTTAATGGTAGAATCTGGGTCATAGGGGTGTTCCCTAAAGGTCTGTCAACTTTATTATTTATTTGAGAGTTTTTATACTAAAGTGTTTGGAAATATTTTTAGATACTTATGTAGGCATTTTTCTCATATTTTGGAAGAAAAACAGTCCATATCTAATATAAATGAGTCTAGAGAATAATAAAAGTGGGAAAGATACTCAACTCACATAATAAGAATAGTAGAACCTTGATAACGAAATTGGGCAAGAGTTAAGCGCCTTTATTATGACATTTAACAGAGAGGGAAACTGGGCATTAAGGAGTTAAATAACTGAGCCAAAGTTATGCAAGTAGAAAATGGTACTATTCAAGACCTGGTATTTCTTACTCCAAAATCAGGCTCTTAACTCTTATATTTTACATTCTTAATCTCAAATTAGACAATGGTATTCTGGCAAATTACCTAAGTGCAAAGGCATTTTGATAATATTTTAGTACTATTGTAAAAAATCTTCCTGTTGCACTTTTTATAAGTCTCTTTACCTTGCTTCCCCTCCCTCTGGCCTTTACACTCCACTCAGACATTCAAACCAAAACCTTGGTCAGACCTTCTTTAAAATCAACTGACCAATGAGCTTTTTATATCAAAGATCTTAATGCACTCATTTTTATCCAAGAAGTATAAATGTGGACTAAATGGTCTTTTCCAGAAGCCCATTGTTGATTTTTTTGTCCCTAGGAGTAACAAGAATATTTATTACAATGATGCATTGTCATGAAGAACTAGAACACATCACAAGGTCTTGCTTTAAAACAGTGCTTGGTACGTTGGGTTATATCAGCTTACAACTAATTCTAACCTCTGAACAAGGGGAAATACCTGATTTTCCAACTCTTCCTAGAATCTTTGGACATACTCTCAGAAGAATTTAGAACACTAACTTGAGAGAGAGAGCACACTCTTAAATCATCATTTGTTATATTTTTCCCCCAAAGGACTAAAAAGAGTGATTAGAAAATGTCAGCAGGACATTTTTAGAAAAACTCCTAATTCACAAGTTGACATTTCTTTATAGAGAAGTTAGAAGATATACTAGCAATGATTGCTTTGATAATATCAGATACTGTTGCTTTACCTCTTAGAAGGCACTCAGTCAGACTATAATAAAAATGAACAATGTGAAAAGTCCTTGAGAACATGCAATTATGGTGTGATGCATTTTTCAGTTCACACACTGACATTCTGAGTGCTTTAAAAAGCTACTCCATCAGTCATTCAGATAGCAGGAATGAAAAACAGATGGATTCAGAAGAACAAAAAAATAAAGAGAAAAATAAGGCTCAATATCACTCCTGCATGTGCAGAGTATTGCATCCCTTTCTTCAGCTCACAGAAAGTTCAGGTGTGGCTGGGGAGTGTTGCTGAACCTCTAAGAGCCATCCTTTGTTAACCATAATTGATGTTTGTAGCGAGAGGCATTAGAATGATGTAAGGAATAAATATGTACAGCTACTCTCACAAAACTCTTTTCACCTCAATAATGCAAAACTTCACCAACACTGAAGAGGGACTCAAGGCATGCCTGGCCAACTTGTGTCACCAAAGACACTAAGAATTACACTAAACCTGAGACTTTAAAAGGATCCAACATAATACAAAGCAAAGTTTGTTCTTTTCAAATGCTGATAAGAGTCCATGGTATGAATGTTTCACAATGTGCTAAACCATTCACATTGTGAAGGATACCTGGGTTGTTTCAAATTTTCCAATTTTTGTTTTTTACTAATAAGCTGCTATAAATATCTGTAGGTAGATTTTTGTTTGAGCATACATTTTCATTTCTCTGGAATAAATGCCCAGGATTACAATTGCTGAGTTATATGGCAGTTTTATATTCAGGTTTTGTTTTGTTTTGTTTGTTTTTTGGTCAAGAAATTGACAATTTGTCTTCCATATTGGCTGTGCTACTTGTATTTCCATCAACACTGTCTGAGTGATTGAGTTTCTCCACATCCTTGGCAGTATTTTGTGTTCCCACTATTCTTTATATTTGTCTTTCTATCAGGTGTGTAGTAATGTCTCATGTAGTTTTAATTTGCATTTACCTAATGGATACTGTTGTTGAACATCTTTTCATGTGTTTATTTAACACCTGAATACATTTCTCTTCAAAATATATATATTATTTTTCTGCCATTTTCTTTTTTCCTCTTTATTTTTATTTTTAATATTTTTTTTCAAATTTTTTTTATTTTTGGTTTTTCAATTACAGTTGTCCCATTTTACCCCTTGCTTTCCCCCACCCAACCTACCCCCTCTCCCGCAATCATATCCCTCCCCGTTGTCCATGTCCATGAGTCATTTATACAGGTTCTTTGACTAGACCCTTCCCTTACTTATCCCCCTTCGCTCCCTCTCACCTTCCCCCTATTGACTGCTATTCTGCTCTTTGTTCTATTTAGTTCCTTTGTGTTGTTCTTTAGTTTCCTGTATTAGGTGATATTATATGGTATTTTTCTTTCTTTGCTTGGCTTATTTCACTGAGCATAATTCTCTCTAGTTCCATCCATGTTGTTGCAAATGGCAGGAGTTCCTTCTTTCTTTCTGCTACAGAGTATTCCATTATGTAAATGTACCACAGTTTTTTGATCCACTCATCTACAGATGGGCACTTAGGTGGTTTCCAGCACTTAGCTATTGTAAACAGTGCTGCTATGAACATAGGGGTGCATAAGTTCTTTTGAACTGGTATTTCAAGATTCTTCGGGTATAATACTAGTAGTGGAATCGCTGGTTCAAAAGGCAGTTCCATTTTTAATCTTTTGAGGTAATTCCATACTGTTTCCATAGTGGCTGCACGAGTCTGCATTCCCACCAACAGTGCAGTAGGGTACCCATTTCTCCACATCCTCGCCAACATTTGTTGTTTGCTGATTTGTTGATGATGGCCATTCTGATTGGTGTAAAATGGTATCTCATTGTAGTTTTTATTTGCATCTCCCTGATGGCTAATGATGTTGAGCATTTTTTCATGTGTCTATGGACCTTCTGTATGTCCTCTTCGGAGAAGTGTTTGTTCAAGTCCTTTGCCCATTTTTAAATTGGGTTGTTTGTTTTCTTGATGTTGAGTCGTATAAGCTCTTTATATATTTTGGAAATCAGTCCCTGTCTGTGATGTCATTGGCAAATATGTTTTCCCATATGGTTGGTTTCCTTTTCATCTTGCTGATGTTTTCTTTTGCTGAGCAGAAACTCTTTAGTTTGATGTAATCCCATTTGTTTATTTTTTTCCTTTATTTCTCTTGCTTTAAGAGATGTATCCGTGAAGAAATTGTTACATGAGATATCTGATATTTTCTTGCCTTTATTTTCCTCTAGAACTTTTATGGTGTCATGGCTTACATTTAAGTCTTTGATCCATCTTGAGTTTATTCTCGTGTGTGGTGTAAGTTGGTGGTCTAGTTTCATTTTTTGCAGGTCCCTATCCGGTTCTCCCAGCACCATTTGTTAAAGAGGCTCTTCTCACTCCATTTTATGTTCCTTCCTCCTTTATCAAATATTAGTTGACCATAGAGGACTGGGTTTATTTCTGGACTCTCTATTCTGTTCCACAGATCTATATGTCTGTTCTTATGCCAGTACCAGACTGTTTTGATCACAGTGGCTTTGTAGTATTGTTTGATATCTGGTGTTGTGATTCCTCCTGCTGTGTTCTTCTGTCTCAAGATTGCTTTTGCTATTCGGGGTCTTTTTTGGTTCCATATGAATTTATGGAGTATTTGTTCTAGGTCTGTGAAATATGTCATTGGTATTTTAATAGGGATTGCATTGAATCTGTAAATTGCTTTGGGTAGTATGGCCATTTGGATGATGTTGATTCTTCCCATCCAAGAACATGGTATTTGCTTCCATTTATTTGTATCTTCCTTAGTTTCTTTCTTCAATGTTATGTAATTTTCAGAGTACAGGCCTTTTATCTCTTTGGTTAAGTTTACTCCTAGGTACTTTATTTTTCTTGTTGCTATATTAAATGGTATTTTCTTTTCTGTCTCTGTCTCTGATATTTTATTGTTGGTGTACAGAAATACCTTAGATTTCTGTATATTTATTTTGTACCCTGCTATTTTGCCGAATTCACTTATTATATCGAGTAGTCTTTTAGTGTTTATAGAATTTTCTAGGTATACTATCATGTCATCTGCATATAATGATAGTTTTACTTCCTCTTTCCCAATTTGGATGCCTTTTATTTCTTTTTCTTATCTGATTGCTGTGACTAGGACTTCCAACACTATGTTGAATAGGAGTGGAGAGAGTGGACAACCTTGTCTTGTTCCTGAATTCAGGGGGAATGCTTTTAGTTTTTGTCCATTGAGTATGATGTTGGCCTCAGGCTTCTCATATATAGCCTTAATTATGTTAAGGTATGCTCCCTCTATTCCCATTTTGCTGAGTGTTTTCATCATAAATGGGTGTTGTACTTTATCAAATGCCTTTTCTGCATCTATTGATATGATCATGTAATTTTTGTCTTTCATTTTGTTTATGTGATGTATTATATTTATTGATTTGCGAATATTAAACCATCCTTGCATCCATGAGATGAAGCCCACTTGATCATGATGTATGATCTTTTTGATGTATTGCTGGATCCTGTTTGCCAATATTTTATTAAGGATTTTAGTATCTATGTTCATCAGTGATATTGGCCTGTAGTTTTCTTTCTTTGTTCTGTCTTGACCTGGTTTTGGGATTAGGATAATACTGGCTTCATAGAAAGAGTTTGGGATTTTCCCCTCTTCTTGGATTTTTTGGAACAGTTTGAGGAGGATAGGAGTTAGTTCCTCCCTGAATGTTTTGTAGAATTTGCCTGTGAAGCCATCTGGTCCAGGGCTTTTGTGTGCAGGGAGATTTTTGATTACTGTTTCAATTTCCTTCTTTGCTATTGGTCTGTTGAGACTTTCTACTTCTTCTTGATTCAGTTTTGGAAGGTTGTATGTTTCTAGAAATTTGTCCATTTGTTTTAGATTGTCAAATTTCTTGCCATACAGTTGTTTCTAGTAATTTCTTACAATTCTTTGTATTTCTATGGTAGCAATCGTGATTTCTCCTTTTTCCTTTCTGATTTTATTTGGGTTTTCTCTCTTTTTTTCTTGATTAGACTGGCTAGAGGCTTGTCGATTTTGTTTATTTTTTCGAAGAACCAGCTCCTAGTTTTGTTGATCTTTTGGATTGTTTGTTTAGTCTCTATGTCATTTAGTTCTGCTCTGATCTTGATGATTTCGTTCCTACTTCTTGCCCTAGGCTTTGTTTGTTGTTGTTGTTCTAGTTCTTGTAGCTTTATGGTTAGGTTTTTTATTTGAGATTCTTCTATCCTTTTCAGATAGGCCTGTATTGCTATGAACTTCCCTCTCAGGACTGCTTTTGCTGTGTCCCACAGGTTTTGGGCTGTGTGTGCTCATTATCATTAGTTTCTAGAAATTTCTTGATTTCTTTTTTGATGTCATTGTTAATCCATTCATTATTTAATATCATGTTATTCAATCTCCATGAGTTTGGGGGTCTTTGATATTTTTTCTCTGAGGTTGATTTCTAGTTTCAAGGCATTGTGATCTGAAAAGATGCTTGATATGATTTAAATTTTTTTGAATTTGTTGAGGCTTGTTTTGTGTCCTATAATGTGGTCTATCTTTGAAAATGTCCCATGTGCATTTGAAAAGAATGTATATTTTGCTTTTTGGGGGTGAAAAGTTCTATATATATCAGTTAAGTCCATGTGGTTTAGTGTGTTGTTCAATGCCTGTATATCCTTGGTGTTTCTTTGCTTGGATGATCTGTCTATTGTTGATAATGGAGTGTTGAAGTCCCCTACTATGAGTGTGTTGCTCTTAATATCCTTCTTGTGGTCTTCTAGTATTTGCTTTATGTATTTGGGTGCTCCTATGTTGGGTGCATATAAGTTTATCAGTGTTATATCTTCTTGATGAATCGTTCCTTTAAGTATTATGAAATGTCCTCTTTGTCTCTTTTTATTGCCCTTGCTTTGAAATCTGTTTTGTCTGATATGAGGACTGCTACCCCTGCTTTTTTTTCCGGTCCGTTTGCTTGGAGTATTTTTTTATATCCCGTTACTTTCAGTCTGTATAAATCTTTTGTTTTGAGGTGTGTTTCTTGTAGACAGCAAATATGTGGGTCCTGTTTTCTTATCCATTCCGTTACCTTATGTCTTTTATTTGGAGCATTTAATCCATTTACATTTAAGGTTATTATTGATGTGTATTTATTCATTGCCCTTTGTACCTCTGTTCCTCTCCTCTCTTGTTCTTTTCTTCTTTTTTCTTAGAACACACCCTTTAGCATCTCTTGCAATGCTGGTTTGGTGGAGATGTATTCTTTCAGTCTTCCTTTGTCTGAGAAACTCCTTATTTCACCTTCTATTTTGAATGAGAGCCTTGCTGGGTAGAGTATTCTTGGTTGTAGGCCTTTGTTTTTTATTGCTTGAAATATTTTTGACCATTCCCTTCTGGCTTGTAATGTTTCTGTTGAGAAATCAGTTGATAACCTTATCGGAGCTCCCTTGTATGTTATTTGCTGTTTTTCTCTTGCCGCTTGTAGGATTCTCTCTTTGTCTTGAAATGTTGCCTTTCAATTATGATGTGCCTTGGAGTGGGTTTTTGGGTGTTCCTCTTCATTGGTACTCTCTGTGCTTCCTGAACTTGTATCACTTTTTCTCTCATCAGGTTCGGAAAATTCTCTGTCACTATTTCTCCTTTCAGTTTTTCAATTCCATGCTCCTTTTCTTCTCCCTCTCTAATTCCGATGATCCTGATATTATTTCTTATCATGCTATCCTGTAATTCCCTTACATCTTGTTCATATTTTTTTAAATCTTTTTTCATTTTGCTGTATTGTCTGGGAGTTTTTCTCTACATTATCCTCTAACTCACTAATCTGATCCTCTGCTTCGTTTAGTCTGCTTTTGACTGATTCTACTGTGTTTTTCAGTTCAGAGATTGCATTCTTCATTTCTTCCTGGTTCTTGTTGATAGTTTCTATGTCTTTTTTTATGCTGGTGTAGTTCTCTGCAAGTTCCCTGTAATTTTCTTGGAGCTGCTGGTAACTTCCTTGCAGGTTGTCATAGTTGTTTTTAAGGATGTCGAGTATATTGAGCTTCTTTACCACCATTGTTTTGAATTCCATGTCCGACATTGGGCTATGTCTATTTCATCTATCTCTCTTTCTGATGATTCCTCTTTTCTTTCCATTGAGGGGTTATTTTTGCGTCTTACCATGTTGGATTCTTCTTGTTTTTATTTATTTATTTATTTATTTGTTTTTTTTGGGGGGGGATGGTCTGCTTTGACTTTCCTCCTTTGTGGTGTGAGATTCTTTATGGGAGATCTGGGGGTTTCAGTGGTGCAGTCTCTTTGATATCCTGAGCCTGATGTTCTTGGGTTACCCTTTATGTCATTTGTTTATGCTGTCTGGTTATATTTCAGAAGTTCTTTGGTAGAATCTTCCTTCTGGCTAGTTTATTGAGAGTCACTCTATCCACTTTGTCTTGAGTTCTTTTGTGGATATGCTGTTAAAAACATAAACACACAGCCCAGGCAGGAGACCCACACCCTCAAAAAAATATCCCCCACCCTCTATCCCGCTATCGTCAGCCAACGAGCCCATAGTAATATAAATGTAAATAGATTAGAGATTTTATACTATAAGAAGAATAGATAAGAGTTGTTTTTAGGGAGGAAAAATATAATTTTTGATAGAGGGGGTGATAGATTAATAATAGTTGAGACTATGAAAGCCAGTAGGTAACATTTACATTGTATGTTAATAAAAATAAAAGAAAGGATGGAAAAATGCATAATATAGTAAGGAAGAGAGATTGTATTGTATTGGGTTTATGTAGTAGTTAAGTTCTATTATTTAGAGTGATGGGAGGCTAAACTAGACACACAAACAAATAAAGATTAAAGAGAAAGGATGAGAAGGAGAGGTTATATGCAACACATTAGAGATATAGTTTGTTTTTCTTTTCCTTTTTTCTTCTCCTCCTCTCCTCTCCTCCTCTCTCCTTTTTTTTTTTTTTTAGAAGGGGAAAAGAAAACAAAACTAACAACAACAAGAAAAAAGAGAAAGAAAATAAGAAAGAAAGAAAGAAAGAAAAGAAAGAAGAAAGAAGAAAGAAAGAAAGAAGAAAGAGAGAAAAAAAGAGAAAAAAAAAAAGGAATGTTTTTACTCAATTCAGCCTTGGTGTGTCGTCTTCTTTTTCTGCATCCGCAGCTGGTCTAGTGTGGTGATTCAGAGGTTCTTGTTTCTTGCAGCAATGGTGTGTGCCCATGGTTGCCGGCATGGCGCACTCCCTTGCTGCCCGCTGGAGCCAGCCGAGGTGTCCTTGTGCACGCGTCCCTGCACGGGCAGGGCAGCCGAGAGCTTGCCCCAAGATTGGCGGCTATTGTCGCCGGGCTGAGGTGTTTTCGCGCTCACATGCCAGTATCCTTAGTCCTGCTGAGCCGAGCTCCGGGAGTTGGTCTCTCTCCTCTTAGGGCGGGGCCGCGGACACTTGTGCTCAGTGGAAGTGAGCATCTGTGAGTTGCTGCCGCCTGCTGTTCCAGCGCTACAGCCACCCGTCTTCCCTCACCCATCTGGGCGGGCTCGAACAGAGCCTGAGCAAGTGGTCTGAGTTCCAACCTGGGGCCCGGCGCCCACGGGAGCTGGCTAGGGGTGTCTGCACACGGTCCTCTGCGTGTTCAGTGGGCCCTCCCTGTGCCCGTTGGGGCACTGATCTTATGTCCATTGGGGAGTGTCCAAGGGATGCCTGGACTCACTGCCCCACGCACCTGGGTCAGTGAATGAGAGCACTTCCCTATGCGCGCCCGCATAACCCAAGGGGAGGGTTGGGAGTGGATGAGCGCGCCTCTGCACCTGTGCTCAAGAACGGCCTACCACCCCCTAACTTTCCTTCCCTCTCCACCATCCAGTAGAGAAAAATATAAAGGAGAATTATGTTTTCACTTGCCTGGCAGCACGCTGTCTCCTGTCCTTCAGCACCAATGCCACTTGGTCGAGTCCCGTCTCTGCCAACGGGCAGAGATCCGCTCTCCTCCCGACTCTTCTCTGGTATTTTTAGCATGTTATTGTTTATGCTAGTACACTTATCCCACATTTTCCCCCTTTGTTTCCTCCCCCTAGCCCATACCCCACTTCCATAGTCAGTCCCCACACTTTTGTCCATGTCCATGGGTTTTCCACATATGTTCTTTGATTAATCCTTCTTTCAATTGGTCTCCACCAGTCCTCTCCCCTCCTACAACTGTCAGTCCCTTCCATGATTCTATGCCTCTGGTTCTGTTTTATTAATTAGCATATTTTATTCATTAGATTCCAGTTATAAGTGAAGTCATATGGTATTTCTCTTTCACCAACTGACTTATTTCACTTAGTATAATAGTCTATAGTTCCATCCATGCTTTTGCAAAAGGTATGACTTCTTTTTTCTGCTGTGTAGTATTCTATTGTGTAAATATACCACAGCTTTTTAATCCACTCACCTACTGATGGGATTTAGGCTGTTTCCAAATCATAGCTATTGTAAATAGCACTGCTATGAACATAGGGATGGATATATACTTCTGAATTTTGGGGTTTTTAGGCTATATTCGCAGCAGTGGAACTGCTGGATCAAAATGTAGTTCCATTTCTTATTTTTTGAGGAAATTCCATACTGTTTTCCACAGTGGCTGCACCAGTTGCATTCCCACCAACAGTGCACTAAAGTTTCTTTTTCTCTACACCCTCACAAGCACTTGTTCTTTGTTGATTTTTTATTATTGTTTTTCAATTACAGTTGTCCCATTTTCCCCCATTGCTCCCCCCCACAAGCCCACTCCTTCTCCCACAGCCATATCCCACCCTGTTGTCCATGTCCATGAGTCATTTATACATGTTCTTTGACTAAATCCTTCCCTTACTTATACCCCTCCTCTCCCTCCCCCCTCCTTCCTGATAACTGTTATTCTGTTCCTTGTTCAATTTTGTTCATTTGTTTTCATTGTTCCTTAGTCTCCTGTATTAGGTGATATCATATGGCATTTTTCTTTCATTGCCTGGCTTATTTCACTAAGCATAATTCTCTCTAGTTCCATCCATGTTGTCGCAAATAGCAGTAGTTCCTTAAAAGTGTGAGGTGATATTTCATTGTGGTTTTAATTTGCATCTCTCTGATGGCTACTGATGTTGAACATTTTTTCATATGTCTATGGGCCATCTGTATGTCCTCCTTGGAGAAGTATCCATTCAGTTCCTTTGCCCATTTTTAAATTAGATCATTTGTCTTCTTGATGTTGAGTCATATAAGTGCTTTATACATTTCAGAAATTAACGCTTTATCACATGTATTTTTGGCAAATATGTTCTCCCATACAGTGGGTTCCCTTTTGATTTTGTTGATGGTTTCTTTTGCTATGCAAACCCTTTTTAGTTTGATGTATTTTCATTGTTTATTTTATCCTTTGCTTCTCTTGCCCTAGAAGATACATTGGCAAAAATATTGCTGTGAGAGATGTCTGAGATTTTACTGCTTATGTTTTCTTCTAGGATTTATATGGTTTTGCAACTTATGTTAAAGTATTCAATCTATTTTTAATGTATTCTCATATATGGTGTAAGAAGGTAGTCTAGTAATATTGTTTTGCATGTACCTGCCCAATTTTCCCAACACCATTTATTGAAAAGACTGTCTTTACTACATTGTATTCTCTTTCCTCCTTTGTCAAATTTTAGTTCACTAAAAAGATGTGGGTTTATTTCTGGGCTCTCTGTTTTGTTCCATTGATTTATATGCTTGTTCCTATGTGAAATCCTGGCTGTTTTGACTGTAATGGTCTTCTAGTATAATTTGATATCAGCTGTGATACCTCCAACTTTGTTCTTCTTTCTCTAGATTGCTGAAGCTATTTGGTGTCTTTTTTGGCTCCATATAAATTTCTGGAATATTTGTTCTAGATATGTGAAATATATATTGGTATTTTCATATGGATTGTATTAAATCTATAGATTGCTTTGGGTAATACAGACATTTTAATGATGTTAATTCTTCAAATCCATGGTTAATTTTATTCCTAGGACCTTATTTTTTTCCATAATAGTAAATGGGATTGTTTTCTTAATTTCTCCTTTGGATATATTATCATTTGTGTATAAAAATGCCACCAATTCACCAATTTCTGAATATCAGTTTTGTATCTTGACACTTTGCCAATTTATTTGTTAGATCTAATAGTTTCTTTGATGGCATCTTAAGGTTTTCTATATACAATATCATGTCTTCTGCTAATAATGACAAATTTACTTCCTCTCTTCTAATTTGGATGCCTTTTATTTCTTCTTTGTCTGTATTTTGTGGCTAGAAATTCCATTACCATGTTGAATCATAGTGGTGAAAGAAGACATCCATGTTTTGTTCCATCTGGAAACCACATAGTCTTTGCACCAAGCAGACAGTTACAGACTACATCAGAACATCATTCAACCACCTCCACAAGCCATGGAGGGAGGTGATTGTGGGGCAGGGGTCACAGCCAGTCTTACCAGTTCTCTAGATTGGGTAAATCCCTCCCATTGACCTACTGACAACAATCAAGACTCATCTACAAAATGAGAAAATACTCAGCCCACATGGAGGGTGTATGTCAAGTACTCAGCTTGGGAATAGGGGAGACTGTGACACGGGACCTTACAGGACACCTGCCACATTAGGCCACACTAGCAAGACACAGAGTCAAAGCAGCTCTACCTAATAAATAGAAACAAATACAAGAAGGCTGCCAAAATGAGGATACAAAGAAAAATGGCCCAAATGAAATAATAGAACAAAACTCCAGAAAAAGAACTAAACAAAATGGAGATAAGCAATCTATTAGATGCAGAGTTCAAGACACTGGTTACAAGGATACTCAAGGAACTCAGTGGTTACTTCAACAGCATAAAAATGATACAATCATAAATGAAGGAGACACTAATTGAAATTAAAAAAAAATTACAGGGAATCAACAATGGAGTGGATGAAGACAAGAATCAAATCAATGAGTTGAAACATAAGGAAGAACAAGACATCCAATCAGTACATCAGTATAGCAAGAAGAAAAAAGAACCCAAAAAATCGAGGATAGTGTAAGGAGCCTCTGGTACTACTACAAATGTTCCCATATTCACATCATAGGGGTGCCAGAAGAAGAGAAAGAGCAAGAAAATGGAAAGCTATTTGAAAAAAATAAAGGAAACTTCCCTTCCTTAATTTGGTAAAGGAAATAGACATACAAGTCCAGGGAACACAGAGAGTCCCAAACAGGATGGATGCAAAGATGATTACATCAAGACACATCATAATTAGAATGCCAAAGGCTAAAGATAGAATCTTAAAAGCATCAAGAGAAAGCAGATAATTATCTACAAAGGAGTTCCCATGAGACTCTCAATTGATTTCTCAAAAGAAACTTTGCAGGCAAGATTTTGGCAAGAAGTATTCAAAGTGATGAAAAGTAAGGACCTACAACCTAGATTACTCCATCCAGCAAAGCTATTATTAACAATTGAAGGGCAGATAGAGCTTCCCAGGCATGGTAAAACTAAAGG
Source organism: Furipterus horrens (assembly GCF_987537825.1). NCBI lineage: Eukaryota > Metazoa > Chordata > Mammalia > Chiroptera > Furipteridae > Furipterus > Furipterus horrens. The sequence goes on along the minus strand of NW_028327179.1, from coordinate 74,316,778 downwards.
AGTTCATCGTCACCAATCCATTATTATATGAAATGTTAAAGGCTCTTATTTAAGAAAAAGATAAAAGCTATAAAGAGTAAAATAGCAATAAATGCATAACTATTAACAATTGAATCTAAAAAACAAACTAAGCAAACAAACAGAACTGAAACAGAATCATAAATATGGAGAACATCAGGTTGTGGCCACTGGTCTGGAAAATGAGGGAAAAGATACAGGGATTAAGCAGTACAAATTAGTAGTTACAGAATAGGCAGGGGGGTGTTAAGAGCAAATATAGGAAATGGAGTTGCCAAAGAATTTATATGCATGACCCATGGACATGATGATCAAAAGAGGAGGGACCACTGGAGGGAGTGTGGGGTATTGAGTGGAGGGGGACATAGTAGGAAAATGGAACAGATGTAACAGCATAATCAATAAAAAAAATTAAAATTAAAAGCCAACAAGAATTATATATTTTAGTGAAAGCCAAAAACAACTGCTGATAACAAAAACCAGATGCACCTCACTCTCCCAGTGAGGGTTTCATATGTAAGGTGCACAGAACTTCAATTAAAAACTATAAGAAGAAGAGAATAAGAGAGGGGATCTAAAAAACAACTACCTAAGTTGAAGTTGACTAAGTTAAACTCTGAAATTTCTTAAAATATTGAAATAACTAAATTCACTTTGATTTAGTTCAAGTATTCTGCTGCCAGGAGAAATGGGTGCTTGAGAGCTAAATTAAAAGTCCTTTGTCTCCTTTGAATTTGCATCTTATGCTTTTTCCTGTATTTTAATTATAGTTCTTTTTTAAAAATCTTGTTAAAAATATTTCTTCAGTAGGACTTGAGACAAAGATGGAGGCTTAGACTGACACACTGGGTCTCCCTCTACAACTAGAAAGGAATACGACTACCTCAAAACAAAAGATAACTAGAAATTCCAGAAAATAAAACTACACAGAAGCCCATTGTACAAAGTTATAAGCCAGCGGCGCTCATCAGACAGGTAGGAAGAGTGAAAGTGGATGGTGCTGTTTGTGGTAGCACCAGGGACAGTGGCAGGGAGAGCAATCCCAGCTGCAGTCGAACCCCAGCAGCTCCCTACCCCAATGCTGGGAAAAGCAGTCACCGCATTGCCTTGTACGGTGAGGCCCAGAGGCGGGAAGATGGATCCCAGTCTCCCAGCAGAGAATAATGGCAGGAATCCATCTTGGACCTCCGCCCCCACATAAAGCGCCACAGCGCTGCAAAATAGGTTGCAGATCACCACCGATCGCTGGGTAATGACAAAGCACCACAGTGCGGCGAAAAAGGTTGCGGATTGCCGCTGATCACTGGGTTGTGACGAGTACACAGGCCCTGCTTCCTATAGCCTGCCCAGAAGCAAAGCAAAACGCATATCTGTCAAAATGAGGCAGACAAGTATAGAAATCCTGGTGACGCAGCTCACCAGACAATAGATGAAGAATCTGATAGATGAACAAATGAGAAACCTATCAGAGGCTCAATTCAGAGCTATAGTTATTAGGTGGCTTACAGAATGAACAAAAGATTTGGAACAAGACGAGAAAGGACTGAAAGCCACTCATACTGAAAAGAACAAAAACACATACGAGACAAGTGGTGAGGAAATAAAATCCAGAGATCAAATCAACAAATCAGAACATAGAGAAGGAACAAACAGTCAACTAGTGCGGAAAGAGGAAACAGAAAGCAAGGAAAATGAGGAGAGGATTAGAAACCTCTGAGACAGCTATAAGAGATCGAAAATGCAAATTATAGGATTGCCAGAGGGTGAAAAAGAACTAGAAATTGAAAAATTAAGTGAAAATATAATAAAGCAGAACTTCCCAAACTTGGGGAAGGAAATAGACTTACAGGTCCAGGAAGCACAGAGAGTTCCAGAAAAACTGGACCCAGGGAGAACCACTCCAAGACATATTATAATCAAAATGTCAAAAGTTAAAGATAAAGAGAGAATCTTAAAAGCAGCAAGAGAGAAGAAAAGAATTATGTACAAAGGGGTCCCAATTAGACCATCAGCTGACTTCTCAAGGGAGACCCTGCAGGCAAGAAGGGACTGGCAAGAAATATTCAAAGTAGTGAAAATCAAAAACCAACAACCACGAATACTCTGTCCAGCAAAATTGTCATTCAGAATAGAAGGGCAGAGAAAGTGCTTCCAGGACACAATAAAACTGAAAGAGTTCATTAGATCCAAACCACTATTATATGAGATGTTAAAAGGACTGGTTTAGAAGAAGGAGGATCAAAACTATGAACATTAAAATGAAAACTGCATCACAAGAACCAACAACAGAAGCTAGGGAATTGAAACAAAGGCAAACTAAATAGGCAATGAGAGTGGGAAAAGAACTATAGGTATAGGGAACATATTGGGGGGAGTTCCTCAAGGAGGGGTAAGGGGGTAAGGGAGAGAGATGGTACAGGAATTAAGAAGCATAGTAGGAGGGAATGGAGTAGACAGGAAGAGGTTGAGAAGAACTATATGCACAACCAATGGACATGGACTAAAAGGGGAGGACAACTGGAGGGAGCGGGCGCCACCAGGTGGAAGGGAGCAGAGAGGGAAGGGAAATTGGGACAACTGTAACAGTATAATCAATAAAACATATTTAAAAAATATTTCTTCATATTTCAATTATAGTTAACATACAATACTATATTAGTTTCAGGTATACAACATAGTGATTAAAGATTTATACAACTTACAGAGTGATCACCCCAATAAATCTAGTACCCATCTGACACCATAAATAATTATTACAATATTATTAACTATTCTCTATGCTACACTTTATATCCCCATGCCTATTTTGTAAATAAAATTTGCATATTTTAATCCCTTTCCCTTTTAAACTCACCACCCCAACCCTCCTCCCATCAAGCAACCATCAAAATGTTCTCTGTATCTATGAGTTTTCTTATGTTTCATTTGTTCATTTATCTTGTTCTTTAGACTACACATGAAAGTGAAATCATATTGTATTTGTCTTTCTTTGTCTGACTTATTTCACTCAGCGTAATATCCTTTAGGTCCATTCATTTTGTGGCAGATAGCAAGATTTCATTCTTTTTTATGGCTGAGTAATATTCTATTATACAAAATCTGTCCAGAAAAAGTCAAGCCATTTTTAAAATAATGAGAATGTTTTGTGCAACATCTATGTAACCTGGGAGTGAACTGGAATGCTCATGTGTGAACAATGATGACTTCACTGTACTAGTCAGTGGGGTGGTAGATGTCATTGAGTATGTGTACTGTGTGACCATCACATTCAAAAGGACTGAGTGAGCAGAGCAATGAATTTGCATCAAATTTTGCATTAAACTTGAACATTCCTCAGTGGGAACTATTCAGATAATTCAGAAGGCCACAGCTATGGGCAATTGGTAATCGGCAGCTTCATCATGACAATGTTCTTGCTTATGCATCATGTCTCATGCAGAGTTTTTTTTTTTTTCCTATTTTTTGAGAAATATCAAATCACCCAGGTGACCTAGCCCCTCTATGGCCCAGATTTGGTGCCCTGTGACTTCCGGCGTTTCCCAAAACTACAATAATCATTGAAAGGGAAGTGATTTCAGATCATTGATGAGATTCAGGAAAACACAATGGGTCAGCTGATGGCAATTGGGAAAACTGTGTGAGGTCCCAGGGTGCCTACTTTGAAAGAAACTGAGGAATAATTGTCCTGTGTACAAGGTTTCTTGTATCTTGTATCTTCTTCAATAAATGTCTCTATTTTTTCATATTACATGGGTGGATACCTTCTGGACAGCCCTCATTTATATGTACCACTTATTTATTTATTTATAGATGGGCACTGAGGTTTCTTCCCTATCTTGGCTATTTTAAATAATGCTACAGTGAAAATTGGGGTGCTATGTCTTTTCGAATTAGTGTTTTGGGAGTCTTTGGATAAATACTCAGAAGTAGAATCACTGGGTCCTTCTTTGTCTATTGTTATAGCCTTTATTTCAAAGTCTATTTTGTCTGGTATAAGTATTGCTACAACAGCTTTTAAAAAAAATCTATTCTAATTAAGTATCTTTTACCATTCCTTTACTTTCAGTCTGTGTACACTTTAGATCTGAAGGGAGTCTTTGATATACAGCACATATAGGGAACTTGATTTGTTATGCATTCAGCCACCATATGTCTTTTTAAAAAATCCTCACCCAAGAATATATTTATTGACTTTAGAGAGAGAAGGAGGGGAGAGAGAGAGAGAGAGAGAGAGAGAGAGAGAGAGAGAGAGAGAGAGAGAAACACTGGTGTAAGAGAAGAACATCAGTGTGATAGAGAAACATTGATGTGAGAGAAACACATCAATCGATTGCCTTCTGTACGTGCCCTAACAGGGCACCAAACCTATACTCTTGGTATGCGCTCTGACTGGGGGTCAAACCTGAAACTTTTTGGTGCATAAGATGATGCTCCAAACAACTGAGCCACCTGGCCTGGGCACACCATATGTCTTTCAATTGGAGCATTTAATCTCTTTGTATCTAAAGTAATTGTTGATAGATATGTAGCTACTGCCATTTTATTATTCATATTATTTTATCATTTTTTTCTCCTTCTTAAAGAAGTCCCTTTAACATTTCTTGTAACACTGATTTGGTGGTGATGAACTCCTTTAGCTTTTTCTTGACTGAGAAGCTTTTTATCTGTCCTTGTATTCTAAATGAAAGCCTTGCTGGGTAGAGTTATCTTGTTTTAGGTCCTTGCAGTTCATCATTTTGAATTATTTTGTGCCAGTCCTTTCTGGCCTTAAATGTTTGTGTTTAGATGTCAGCTGACAGTCTTATGGGAGCTCCTGTATAGGCAATTCACTGCTCTTTTCTTGCTGCATTTAAGATTCTCTCTGTCTTTAACCTTTGGCATTTTAATTATAATGTGTCTTAGTGTGGGCCTCTTGTTTGGAACTCCCTGCACTTCCTGAACTTGTATGTCTGTTTCCTTTGCCAGGCTAGGGAACTTTTATGTCATTATTTCTTCAAGTAGGTTTTTAATTCCTTGTTCCCTCTCTTCTCCTTCTGATACTATCTATGATGTGAATATTGGTACCCTTAATGTTGTTCCAGAGGTCCCTTAAACTATCCTAATTTTTTAATTGATTTTGCTGTTTCAATTGGGTGTTTTCTGTTTCTTTATCTTCCAAATCTTTGATTTGATCCTGTGTTTCACCTAATGTACTGTTGATTCCCTCTAATGCATTCTTCATTTTGATTATTATATTCTTCATTTCTTTTTGTTTTCTTTGTCTGTTTCTATTTTAATGTTTCCTATCTCTTTGTTGAAGTTCTCACCGAGATCATTGAGCATTACTATAACTATTGTTTTGAACTCTTCATCTGTTAAGATTGCTTATCTCCATTTTGTTGAGTACTTTTTTTGGAGTTTTGTTTTGTCCTTTCATTTGGGACATAATTTTTTGTCTCTGCATTTTGGCTTCCAAATATGTTTGTTTCTATGTATTAAGGAGAGCTTCTGTGTATCCTGGTCTTGGTATGGTGGCCTTATGCATTAGGTGTCCTGTGGATCCCAGTGGCACAGTCTGCCTGGTCTCCTGAGCTGGCTGCTCCAGGTGTGACCATTGTGTGAATTATATGTACCTTCCTGTCATAGTTGAGCCTTGATTGCTGTTGGCACATCAATGGGAGGGATTGGCCCAAAGGTTGATTGCTTGTGAGGACTTCCATGACTATAGTTGGGGAGCTGTTGTGTAGGGGCTGACCTTACAAAGCAGGATTCACTTTAATGGGGCTCTGGTGCCTGCTGAGTCTGCCTTTTGGGTGTGTCATTTGTGGAGATGTTGAGTAGTGCTTTGGTGTGATCTGAAGTTGCCACCTAGTATGTTGGTTTTGGGGCTTCTTGGGAGAGGCTCTGGTGCAGACCAAGGTTAGCCTCTTCCTGTGCCCTGCCTGGGGCCACTTGGTATGAGACGCAAAGTGATTTTCAGATGTTGTCACTTGTGCTGGGATCGGAGGTGCCTGGGAGAGCCTAAGCTTTGAAGTGAGGCTGACTATTGCTAGTCCTGGGTTTGGGACTACTTAGCAAGAGATACAGATACTACTTGTTTGGGGTTTGTGAACCTTTGAGAGATTTCAGGTAAGTCTGCAATATGAGCCAAGACATGTTGTTTGTATGGAAAAGCCACTGGAACTGGCTTGGGTGTGTTCACAAGTTGGGTGGGGCAGGGTATCTGGGAATCTCCACAGTAGAGTGAATGATGTTAACCAGATTAATGGAGACTCAGATATGGTGTCCACCTGTGTCTTCAAGGGAAGGGCTCAGCAAAGGAACAAGGACTTTAGCCAGCACTTCTGTCTGGAAGAATGCTGCTTCTCCAGCCTTACCTCTGAAGGCAGCCAATTCAGTTCCTCTCCATATGGCCCTGGCATCTTTTGAGCTGCTGCCCCAGCACTGGAGCTCAGAGCATGTGAGTCTGTCAGCAAATAAGTCCATGTGTGGGAACCTTAAGAGAAATACCTGGACTCCAGAAGCCCTCTGTCTCATCCAGCCCCAATCCCTGCTGGTTTTTACAGCCAGAAATTATGGGGATTTCTCTTCTCAGCACTGTAACCCAAGGCTGGAGAGCCCTGTGTGAGGCTGGGACCCCTCACTCCTCAGAATGACCACCATGGCAAGATATCCCTTTTGATTTTTAATCCTTGCCCACTTTCATTGCTTTTAGAGAAGTGGGGAGAGAGAAGCATTGATTGGTTGACCTCTTGATTTTTAACCATTACATATGGATGTGGGACCAGCCTGTCTGCATCCCTGTTCCACCTACCAATGTCAATGTGGCCTCTTTTTAAATAAGATTTTATTTATTTAGTTTAGAGAGAGGAGAGGGGAGGGAAGAAAAGAGGGAGAGAAACATCGATGTGAGAGAGAAGCATCAATCACTTGCTTCTCACACACAGGGACCAACCCTCAACCCAGGCATGTGCCCTGACTGAGGATTGAACCAACAACCTTTTGCTTTGTGGGACAAGGCCCAAAACTGAGCTACACCAGTCAGGGCTAGATGTAGCCCCTTTTTTATGGGAGACTGTTCAGCTAGATGTCAGATGGTTCTTAAAGATGGTTGTTGGTGTTTTTAATGCATGTGTTTATGAATTTGGTTACTCCACATTTTTTATTTTCATGCATCTTTCTTTAATTATTTTTCTTTTTCCTTTGATACATGCATTAGAAGTACATTCCTAAGCCTTGGTCCATGGTAGCTATTTCACTTTTTGTTGGCCTGAAAATTCCTTAGTTTCCTTTCATTCTTGAAACACAGATTTTTTTAGATAAATAATTCGAACTTGACAGTTTATTGTTTTATTACTTGAATATACTTAACTGTTTTCAATTTTTCTTGAGGAGGTAGCCTTAGTCTACATGTAGTTCTTTATATGTAGCCTGTCTTCTTTCTCTATTATCTCTTCTTTTTCTTGAGTGTTCTACTATTTTATTATCATGTAGGTAAGTGTAGATTTCCATTTTTTAAAATTTTAAATCCTGCTTTGGATTCATAATGCTTCTTGAAAATCTTGATTTCTTTTAGTAGTGTTAAAAAATTGTCAAGGAATGAGTATAAATGACTCATGGACATGGACAACGGGGAGGGATATGATTGTGGGAGAAGGGGTGGGCTGGGAGGGGGGAGTAATAGGGGGAAAATGGGACAACTATAATTGAAAAAGAAAAAAATAAAATTAGAAAAAAACTTCACCATTGTATCTTCAATGATTGTGTCTTTCTCATTCCTTTTATTTCCCTCTTTTCAAATGCAGATTAAACAAGTCATAATTATCACTCTAGTTTGCATTTTTCATAACTTTCCTCCCCGAGTTTCATTTCTTTGTCTATCTCTGCACTGCATTCTAACTATTTTTTGAAATGGGTCTTCAAGTACACGTACTTTCTTTTCTGTCTTTTATAGTGTGCTATTTAACCTATTCATTATTTTTTTAATTTGTCACTATACTTTTTATATCTAAAGTTTTTATTTGATACCTTTTCATAGCTATCTGGTCACTTTTCAGTCTCCTGTTCCTTATTGTACTTGTTTGTTACTGTTGCCTTAACAAACTTCCACAAATTTAGTGGCTTAAAACAGTACTTATTATCTTAAATTGCTACAGTCCAAAACAAGTCTCATAGGACTAAAATCAAGATGTCAGCAGAGCTATGTTCTTTACTGGAGGATCTTAAAATGAATATACCTTAAGGCTTATCATGTTGTTGACAGAATTCAGTTCCATGAAACTGTAGGACCAAGGCCTCAGTTTCTCCTTCCTTTCTCTGAGAGGTAATTCTCAGCTTCCTGAGGCTGCCTGGATTCCCTAACTTGTGACTCTGTTTTTGATATTTGAATTCCCAAAAATTAGTAAATTTTAATTTTGACTGAAGTGTTTCATTTGGGAATAACATGGTTCACACTGCCCTTGAATAAGAATTTTAACTATTTCCTTTTTATATTATGTTAGAGTAATAAAACAGATACTATTTGTTTTCATTTACTCTTTAACTGCTAGTACTACCCTGCCCTCCTGAAAATAAAAAAAATTTAATTTGGTGAAATCCACAAGGTCTAATAAGATTATAGTCATTCATTAACTAAACCAAGAAAACTCTGGAATGTGTAATTACAAAGTTTTTATCAAATATTTAGGCATGTCAGAGATATTATATATCTAACAATAACCTTTTATATATATACATATCAAGATACAATTAATATACCATGGTACTATTTTACCAAATTTTGTGAAAAGGTTTAACTAGTATTATTGGCTAAAAGTGTACTCCTCACCTCCCAGGCTGAAGAGGACAAAACAAAACTCTGCATACCAAATAAGGCGGAAACAATGCACGCATCTGAAAGAAAGTCTGAAATCTAGAGATGCTGACATTACAGAGAGAGCTGAGGTGAGTGAAGGATGACCATAGGCCAGTAAAACCCTTTTGGTACTCAGATAAACAGATGGTACATAGGTACTTAGTGAAATTGCTACTCTTACCTAGACAAGATCTAATCCTAAGTAAAGTATTGGGATTTACAGTGACAGAGGTTTCTAGTTAACCCTAAGTAAGGATCAAGATAACAAAAACGCTATCTACCACAGAGTGAGAGGACAAAGATTTGTTTGATCTTCTGTTAAGGCTGTCTTTTGGAAACTTTCAAAGACAGTATGCAACTCTCAACCTAAAAGAGCTTGAGAACTTAATGTAAATTGGGGAAATGTGAAATGGGTGAATTATGTCATTTTTGATATAGCAACCAAACATAAAAGATATAGCAAGAGAACTAGGTAGCTCACTTAAACAAATTTTGACTGTTATTTTTCCTGTACTCAGCTGGCAGCTTTTGGAAGTAATTCATTAAGATAATTCAAGCTAAAATGTTTATATTATTTTCTTGAGAGCAAAATTTATTCATTATAATCTGAAAAATCATTTTATCTTTTCATCATAAAAATGAATACATCATATAATTCAACAGTGATAAATTGAATGGCTAGAAGAGAGTAGAAATGTAATAAATACTATTGATCATAAATAAATGTGTAACATATGATAGGGAAAGGAACAGGTGAACGAACATAGAAAATATACACAAAGAAGCAATATTATATTTTAAGGTTTAAATGGACAAATTTTTCCTTGAAAGAAATGATTAAGTTTACATTGATTGATTAATAAACAAATAATAAAAATGGGTAATCTATCATATAATTTCTCAAATAATTGTATTCCTTTTTAAAAAATTCATCTTTATCTAGTTTACAAAAAAACTAAAGCAGGTCTGATAACTTTCATAAAAATGAAACAATGACAAAGGTTTTTTTTTAATCATGTTTTTATATTAATGAGCCAAGTATATAAGTAAACTTTATTTTTTTGTTGACACTATTACAGATGTTCCCATTTTTACCCATTTTGGCCACTTCCACCCAGTCCCGAATCCCCTTTCCTCTGTCCATTACCACATGGTTGTCTGTGTTTATGGGTTATGAAAATATGTTCTTTGGCTAATCCCTTCACCTTCTTTCATTCAGTTCCCTCTTCTCTGCCTCTCTGACAGTTGTCAGTCTATTTCTTGTATCCATGCCTCTGTTTCTATTTTATCAGTTTATTTTGTTCGTTACATTCTACATATAAGTGAGATTATATGGTATATGTCTTTCTTTGACTGGCTTATTTCACTTAGCAAAATAATCTCCAGATCCATCCATGCTGTTGTAAAAGGTAAGAGTTTCTTCTTTTTTATGGCTGCATAGTATTCCATGTGTAAATGTACCACAGCTTTTTTATCCACTCATCACTGATGGGTACTTGGGCTGTTTCCAGATCTTGGCTATTGTAAATAACACTGCTATCAACATGCATGCATATATTCTTGCAAAATGATGTTTTGGGATTCTTAGGATATATTTCCAGAAGTGGGATCACTGGCTCAAGGGGCAGTTATAAAACATAGCAAAGGTGTTTTTTTTTAACTGTACACAAGTCCTTTTTGTTTTTGATTGTCATTTTTTTCCTTTAGTCTAATTTTGAAATGCCAATAGACTTTATTCTTCCACATCTTGAGAGCTAGAAGGCTACTTCTTTCTACTTTTGTTTGAGTGTTCATTTCTTTTCTCTTTTTGGTTTGCCCATAAATAATTTATTTTTCTCTTTGTAAATACATTAATAGTTTTAATTTTTCATTCTTTGTATTCCTTCCGTTTTTTCATTTCAATGTTGATATAATGGAATTATGTGACTTTTTTCTACATATGTAGACTGAATGATAATTCATTTAAATTTCAGAATCCCCTTTTTTATATAAGATGATATGTATTTATAAAATAAACACAATATGTATTTCTAAGATAAACACACATAAAATTGTTATACATATATACATAGGTGCATTAATAGTTTTACAGTGTTCAGCTTTTTTTTCCTAACAATACTGTATTAATCGTGCAAATCATACATGTACAAAATGTATTTTTCAGTGCACTGAGATCATATTACTCTAACCATAGGGTCAAGTACAAATTGGTCCTTATATATGAGTTTTCTGTTGTTTAGTGGATTCACATTTATTTAACTTAAACTTTACTTTTGTACCACTGGATGACCACAGCTTTGGTTTTTCAGAAAATTCCCTTTAACAACACTAGAGAAATAATTTATCCTAGTACCTAATTAACTTGCATATATTATTTTCTACTTAATAGCTTCATTAGAAGTTTCTCAAATAATAAATTGGTATTTGAAATGTTATACTGAACCCAAACTGTAAGATGAAGCAAATGACCTAAACTCTTTGAAGGTTAAGTTATAAATCATTCTTATGATGAAGCAGGATACATAGTGGTCCATGAGCAAAATCACACCGTGGGCTTCTTGATGAAGGCACTCAGAAACTCTGGCTACATGTCAAAGGAAATGTGGACTCTGAGTTATGACAACAGGTTTTGGGGGTTCATTGAAACTGCAGCAGCTACACCAGGACTGATTTCAAATGTCAGTTTTTCAGAGATAAATTCTTCAGTGAATCCTCAATGGTTCCCAAAACTCACCACAGGATGGCCATAGCACTGATGTTATCATGGCATGGTCTCATTACTAATTACAGGAGCCCAAGAAGGGTAAGTATGGAGGTCAAATATGGGCACAGTCCAGGTGAACATGCCAAGCATCACCACAGCAACACCCACAATTTTAATGCCAAGTCCAGCTTTAACCTTGAACATGAAAAAGAGCATAAATGTCAGTCTTCCAAAAAGAAAACCTATGGGAGAATTGGAATACCATTACAGAAGGTATCTGTCATATTTACAGGTGTACTAAATGATTAGTATAAAATGTTGATTTCATAAAACAAGGAGTTCTTCCACTCATGTCACAAGAGAATCTGTCCCCAACTAAATGCCACTTACCTGAAGAGTCTCAGAGAGGTTCCTGTTAGGAATATACTTACTGGTCATTCTGATTAGAGAAAAATCCCTTTAAAAATCTACCACTTCATGTTAAATCACAATTTGAGTTTTGTGGTTTTGTATTTTGTGGATAAAGTTCAGATCACTATATGAAAACTGGATCCTTCAAAGTCAGTATTATTAATAGTTTACCCTTCAGTATTCTCTTATTGAGATTTAATAATGCCACATCTATTCATCTTTCTTAGAGTTCCCATTTTTCTAGCTCTGACATCATGATTCTGGTGTTCGTTAAACAATCTCAAAGTTGCTTCCTATCCATTAACAGGCAAACTACTGCCCATGAACTGTTTTTGTGAATAAAGTTTTGTTTACATATTGTTGTTGACTGCTTTGTGATACAATGGCAGAGTTGAGAAGTTGTGACAGAGACCATATGGCCCACAGAGCCTCAGATATTTACTATCTGGCTCTTCAAGAAGAAAGCTTATCTTTGCATTCTCTGAATTAAGTTATGGAGACTCAAAGCAAAAGGAGGGTATCTAGCAGTGATTACTACAGAGAGGCCCTTTTCTGTCCATGCAAGCTACCCATTTATTTCCAGAACCTTTTTCTAAATTCACATACATAGAACATTGCTTATGTTATGCACATTTTCTTTACCAAAATGATATTACATAACTTCTGCATAGAGGCATTTCCAGAATTTTTACCTTGCAGGATTTTTGCAACCCATGTGGAAGAAAGGGAGCTGGATTTAACTTGGAATTACATTTGCATGTCAAACTCATAGAATTTACTTTGGTTATTATATTCTTGTTTGTTTTGGTTTGGAAGTTGGCAATCAAAATTGAAGGGAGACTAGAATATTCTCAAGCTAGTTTTTGACTATCACAATGTTTGTATTTGGCAAAAATGTGCGTGTTTTGTCACTTAAATTTTCTATTATTACTTCTCTGTGCTTGCATTTTAGGTGTTGCCATTAGAATCAGAACAAGATGACTTCATCAGGCAGGCACTGAATCTCATGTCTCTTTCAGAGCAAATGTCAATTGCATAAATATTTGTGATAGCAAGTCACAGTGCTTGACTGCTAAATTTCATTAACCCTATATCTTCATTTGCCTAGGTCAAGTTAAATCTAATCTTGCTGTGTAAGTTTAAGCCGTTGTGTTTGGCATACTTTATGCTCTCTTCCTTCTTTCAGGGCATTACTGATACATTCTATATCTCTGTATTCTTGAATGTAAATTCAATGACATGATTGCTTCTGTTATCACTCTTAAAAATGATTCTGTGGCCCATCATACAATCACTCTCAGAAGCAGAACTCAAGCCATGCTTTTATGGTAGTTGGTTAATTTGCCAAAGGAGAATTTAAGACATCACACACACACACAAAAACCAGCCACTGAATCTAACAATATTCTTTCAGCTTACTCACCATGTCCATAACTTTTAGATGGCCATAGGAAAAAACAATAGCATTTGATGGATTTGCTACTGGCAGGAGGACTGCAAATGAAGTACACAGAGTGGAAGGTATCAAAATATAAAGAGGGTTCACGTGAATGGCTTCAGCCTGTTAGAAAAGATAAAAAGGAGTCTAAGTAAAATTTTGAGATGCACCAAGCATCAAAAGGAACAAAATTATAATAAGCTTTCCCAGAAGCAGATTGAAACCTAGAGACATAAAATTATATATATACATGCAGTTATAACTTCAAGGATATTTTTTAGAATGCATCTCTTCTTATTGTTCATATGTTTATTATTGTCCATTTAAGTATTATAGCTCAGTTTATTTAGAAAATAATGTTTTATTTATTCAAAAAAAACTAAATAAAAACAACCATTTATTATTTATTGAATACTAAGTGCTATGCTATGTTCACATATATAAAATATGTGTTTATATAATATACCAAGTTTACATATATTATAAATAATGTATAAATAATATAATAAACTGTATATGTACATTTATATAACTCAGTTTTCACAATGACCTTATGAAATAGCTAGTATAGCCCCAAATAACAGATAAAGAAACCAGGGCTCAGAAAGTCTAAAGTAACTTGATAAGCACACGGCTGACAAGCTCTTCTCGTCATTTCATTAATTTTCCTGCCTCTGTGACAGATATAATTTAAAATTTGCTTAGGGATCATCACAGAAGAAGAATTACTATGATTCTTAATTCATCACATAATTTTCTAAATGCTCTATACTGAGAATTAAAAACCAGAAAAAAATATATTTTGACAGTTTAAACTCTGAACAGTTTTCTAATTTGAAGCAGCAGCTCAAGAACGCCAACATATGCCCCTTGAGCCAGTAGCAGAAAAGTTTCTGAAGGGCAATTCTTCTTAATTTAAAGTGTCTTCCTTTCACCAAACCCATCTATCCTAATAAGAAAAACATTTACTTAAAGCTATTTCTTGCAATTGCTAGCTAGGTAGGGAGAAGGAAAGACAATTTCTCCCTCTCTCTCCTTGCAAATCTGCTTCTTACTTATCTTTGAAAAATTTTCCCTGCGTAATAGAGAACTATCTCCAAGATATTTAAGCTTGAAGCCTGAAGTATAAGCCTAGATCTTCATTCACTTGCAAATCATATGAAGCACTTCTCAGAAATAATCTTCTGAAGAAGTGTCAGAGTTAGACGTCTAAATACTGAAGTTGCCAGGAAACATTGAGGCCCAGAGTCTTATAGCTGGAATATATATAGGTTAATCTTCCCTTTTCCCTGCAAATAAAAACCTGGGTGGAGAAAAAGTAAGTGGTTAAGATCCTGCTGCTTGATGGAAGAAAAGAGTTTTCTTGAGCTGAGGTGTCCTAAAAGGTATTAATGCAAACCAAGACCACTCTATAAGTTACTTCCAGCAGGATCATTAGGGCCCGAAATGATTCTATACCACAAGATGAGAACAAGTCAAGTAGAACATTTTTCTTTTGATGAAGAGTATAAATGGGATAAATGAGATACTCACCAATGGAGCTAATATTGGGAGAAGGATAGTGATGGTAGCTGCATTGCTGGCTACTTCTGTTAAACATGTGACGAGTGAAGAGGAGATCAGAATTATTAGCCATACTGGTAATGATCCTAGAGGTGATAGTTTATTTCCTATCCACTGAGATAGTCCTGACTCCTAAAAAAACAAGTTTGCAATATTTGTTATTCATTAATAATTCATTTTAAGAGATACAATTTAAATGTATAAAAAGCATTATTTGCTCTAAGAACTCAGTTTCTAAACCATAATTTTAATTTTTCACATATTCCTTTGGTTTGGTAGATCTAAGGGCTTTGGCATGTAGAAAATATCAGTTATTCTTATTTTAACAGTACAAATTCTTTAGGAAGTTTAAATTGTCTCCTAGTTTTTTCAATTAAATTAAATTTTATCTAGTTAATATATGTGGACATTTTAACAAGTCAAGTAGTATTTATTATAGGGCTTGAAGAAAAGAGCAGCCCTTCTGATCTACCTCCCTCCACTCCTATATAGTTTCCCTAGAGACAACAGCTTTGACCCAATATGTTATTTAGAGATATTTAGGTATTTATAGTAGTTTTCAAAATTAAATTTTCCTAATTTTCAAATTCAGACATTATTTACTGACTTATGTAAGCATTCAGCTTTCTTACACCATCCACCATACATACATTTCCTCTCCCTCCATTCCTTTACACTCATATATCAACATTTTGTTAACTCAATATTTAAAGCTTACCATTATGATTATATGAATATTGTTCACACCCAATCACTTAGTGTACTGTGATTATATTTACTTTTCTTTTTTTTTTTTATTATTGTTTGTTTTTCCAGGGAATAATGGCCTCATTCTTTGCTTGCTATTCTAAGTACCTATCACTAATTCTTTAGCACACTCTCCAGTAAAATTGGAAAACCAGGCTCAAGCAGACAAACACATAGGTCGTTTTTCTTTTTCAATTTCCCTCGTGGAGATGTCCATCGTGGAGTACTCCCTCCTTCTACTCCATCTAGATTAGTTGCCCTTTATATCTAGTCTGCTGCTGTTGTTCTGAGACCTCTCTTCTCAAGTGTACTACGTACTCTCTTTACCTCCTTCTCGCATGGGAATCCTTTCTTTTTAATGCTGGTGTGTTGGTGGAGTGCCTTCTTCTATGCCCTTCTGAGAACTGGTGCATGGGGAGTAATTTTTTTTTTTTTTTTTTTTAGTTTCTGCATGTCTGAAAACCTCTTTATTTTCTTTTCAAACTGTTTTGATAGTTTTGCTTTTATAAAATTCTAGACTTGAAAGAGTTATCACTCAGCCAGAAAGTCTGATGACCTTCTGATCTTTGATTCATTGTAGCAGTACAAAGAAATCAGCTGTTCTCAAGTTAATAGTTCTGTTATTCTGTTCCTTTCACCCCTCCTGACAAATGGAAGGGAAAATCCTCCATTTATGACACTTCAGTGAGCTACTGGATGTATGAATTTTTATGCCAATGTCAAAGTAGTATTGGCATCCTTTAGAAAAGCTCTAATTACAAGCAGATCAAAAGCTGGTAAAACATCCCTAGATATGGATACCAGATATTATATATGTTATTTGTCATTTTCTCGCCCTGGCTGGTTTAGCTCAGTGGATTGAGCGTCGGCCTGCGAGCTAAGTGTCGCTGGTTCGATCTTCCAGTCAGGGTACATCAGAGAAGGAAAACTCTGACTCCAAAAAACCTCCGCTGCCTTGCGGCATACCTCTTCAGGGGAAAGGCTAAGGGAGTAAACCCCGACAGAAAATCCGGAGCCGGAGTCCCTAAGGCGGTTTGACGTTGTAGTCAACACCGGCAACTCCTGCGGCGCACCTGAACCCAAGCTGTATTGACTCCGTCTTTCCCTTGGACCCTTCAGCTGCGAAGAGAGGGGGGGTCTGCTGCATGGGCAACAGCAGACCCTCCATATTACCCTGCCCAGGCTCTGTAGCTTCAGCGTCATCACAAGATGTCGATTCAACACGGGAGGAGACAGATACCATGTCACTCCCGAGTCGGACTGCACAGCCATTCTCGGCGGTGCAGATAGACTCTTAAGAAGCTACACCATCGTCTCTCGAGACGGATGGCTGCCGACGACGACGATTTGTCATTTTGACATATTTTTGTTAGTTTTTTGGTTTTGACTTCTAGATGGAAAAAAGTCTGCCTAACATTTAAGTCATATTAGCACACATTTATCCTATAATATAACTACATGTATTTTAAGAATGGATTTTTTCTATGTCTGATTAGATGCTGCTGGAATAGGTTTCTTCACATATTGTCACTCCATCTCTGGAAACCATTGGGATTATACCATCACGTGAAATGCTTTGGTATGGGGCACTCCATAGCTCTCTCAGTTCAGAATTTCAAAGTCTTCAGTTCTGGGAAATTTCTTTTATTACTTTTTTTGAAATGTCTTTCTACTTCTTTTATTTTTTTCTTCTTTTTCTGAAATTCCTAGTTGTTGGCTGTTGGATATTTTGGATTGATGCTCTAATTTTTTAATCTCTTTTGTATGTTACACTTTCTTCATCTTTTTGTTTTATTTTCTGGGATAAGTTCAGACTTCATCTTCTAACTCTGCTACTGAATTTTCAAATTTCTGTTACAATATTTCTCATCTTCAGTGGGTCTTTCTTATTTTCTATCCTTTATGTAAAAAGTAACATTCTCTTTTAGTTTCATGTCATTAATGTTTTTAAAATCTCTCTGAGGCATCAATGATAATTTTAAAAAACTTTCTTTTGTTTCATACATCTTCTTTGCTTTTATGTGTTTCTTTTCAATTTTTCTTCTTTATTACTGATTATTGTATCAGAGGCTTTCCCAAGTATCTGATGACTCCAGACTGTCTATTCATGTGTAAAGGGGAGGAAACAAAATAATGATTGAAAGCTCTTGGTGCCTGGGCAACGATTATGAAGAGCATATTTTATGGTAGGGGACTGAGCTGTGAGTCAGTGTCTCATTGATTTAATTTTGTTACGGAGTAAATTCAAATTTTCTACTAAGGAGGATAAAGAGTAGTTGCCTGTCTATTCAGGACTGGAGAGAATATTTGTGACGCTCAAAGCTCTTTATACACTTTTGAAACCATTTTCTACTTTTAGTACTGGTTTAAACCCTAGCTTTCTGTCAAAATGTTTCCAGTTTCTAAATTCTTCCAGTCTCCAATGGATGAATCAGTGGATGAAATAGTTTGTTACTTGTTGGCTATCCTTTTTCAGGCCCATAGATTTCATCTTTGTTTACTATTTCTACAGAACAAAGTTAGTTGCCCCTCAAATATCCTCTTTCCATCTTTTAAATTTTATTAACATATCTTATATGTTACTATTCTTCCCAAAAACTCTTTATCTTTATAGACTGACAATATTTTGGTTCTGTTATTGCCATTTCAGTGGGGAATCTGAGAAAAATAGTAGTCTTCCATGTTTGACTCAGGAGACAAATTTTGAGGACTGTGTAGAAAAAGAAGAGGAGGACTTATTCACTGATAAGAATTTGAAAGTGACTATAAGCTCATCTGAGAGTCTAATCACTTTAAAACATATTAAGCAGCATTTAAGAGAGAAGGAATTGCAATGTTGTGAATTTTTTAGTAGCTGCTATCACACAGTTCCCAATTAGAAGTGTTCTTTACTTCTGGACATTGCCAAACTAATGATAATATGGGAAAAATATTTTAAAAATTAATTGTCTTCAAATCTTAGTAAAATTAGTTTCTAGGGGCATACTTGCCCATAACCAGATTTTTGAAGCTCGTGGCTTCAACCTCACCTCTCAGGGATAGGGTTATTCTGGGGAACCCACAGAAATCTGAGTCAATGTAGTACTAGGATTTTCATAGCAAATTAGACCTCCTTCCATGGTTTTCCCATCCTTCCAGCAAGAGAGCCTACTGCATCAGGCTAAGTCCACACCTTTTCATTTCCTTAGACTTTGCTAGACTATGGCCAATGCTTTTACAATGACTATGAGTGTCCAGTCCACGCGGATACTCTGGGAAGGTGAGATAAAGTTCACAACAATGTCAGAACTGCTGATTCTGATTACCTGACAATTCAGATGAGCAGGCACAGAAATGAAAGTTATTGATTCAGAGAACTCAGATCTCATTACTGCTGGGCTAGCAGAAAACTGTATTTGTCTTATATTTCTCTCATTTATATTTGAGCAGTCTCTAAGGCAAGCCAAATATAGACTGGAAACAACTTTGCAAGTGGCACTCAGAATTTCACCTATTACTAAGTTTTATTGCTGAAAGCTCAGTATCCAAATACAATACAGAAAAATTGACAATAAAGTCAGAAGCAAAAATCAGTCTCCCTATAGGTTATTAAGATGAGACAGAATAGGTAGTTTTTTTTTGTTTTGAGAAGTATAAAGATTTAACTTCCCAGAAACTGAACATCTAGACACAACATCTCTCACAATCTTTTTTACTTTGATGACGGAATAAGAAAATAGAACAGCTAAGAGCCTTGAGTATTTCACAGAAGGCTATAAAATACAGAAATGAGGGGTTTTTAATTTGCCAAAGACAAGAGGATTTTCATGGAATTTTTGAAGCAACCTCATGAACCAGGACAATTTTGAGAGACAATGACCTCCCCAGACTTCTACTTTATATCGACAAGGTAGATAGGCCAAAGAAATAGCCAACTCTAATCCTCATGGTAGTTTTACTTCTCCCTAAAATTAGACAGAACACAATATTAGCCATGGTTATGTAAAATTCTTTCAGGAATTTATTCAATAAATGTGTATTCAGTAATTTTAATATACTTAATATGTAATAAATAATATAATAAACAAATAATGTAATAAATTACTATTACTTCTTATTCTCCTTTGAAAACATTAGATCCATGATGTATTGCAGAGAACTAACTCTGAGAGCTGCTCAAATTCATCATGAAAAAATGTAAATATATAAACAAAATAATGTTTCACTAGGAGTCACTCTATGCATGACTTTTATGATTTTCTGTATTTAAATCCTTAACTGAGGAAACATTTTCATTGATTTTAGAGAGAGAGAAAGGGAGAGAGAAAGAGAGAAACATTAAAGTGACAGAGAAACATTAATTGGTTGCCTCCTATATGCACTCCAACCAGGAACAAAACCTCCAACCTAGATATGTGCCCTGACTAAGAATTGAACCCACAACCTTTTGGTGTATGAGATGACACTCCAACCACTAAACAACTCAGCCAGAGCTATAATTTTTTCTTATTAAGTTGGTTTTTTGGTACTATTTAATAGATTAATAATTTTAATCTTCACTGGCTGGGTGGCTCAGCTGGTTGGAGCATCACACCCATACACCAAAAGGTTATGGGTTCAATTCCCTTTCAGGGGACATACCTTGATGTTTCTCTCTCCCTCTCTCTTCCTTCCTCTCTCTAAAATCAATAAAAATATATCTTTGCATGAGGATTAAAAATAAAAAGTATTCTAACTTTCTTTTCTTTCTTTTGACATGCTGGTACATTATTGAAAATTGATGTTTTATTCTTGTAGCCTGTAAAATGTTTTGAGCTATGATCTCACCTCATCTGTGTGCTGTACTTATGCATGGCTATTGGAACCTGCATCGTTAAAATGATAAGATAAGGTAGAGTATTGCAAAATCTCAAATGTCTCTGTGTTCTCCTTTGGAACAGCCTAGTTAATTGTTAAATATCTTAGACACAGATTATTACCTTACAGCCATCTGCCAAGGCAAACCCTCCACCAACAAGAATGGCTATATCCCACGGCATGAATGACTGGAATTCTTTCCAAGTAATTAGTGGAGAGTAATCAAAAGCAACTGCAAAACAAAAAACTTATAGTTACTATTGCTTAAAATAATAGGATACTTTTTCTTCATTATCATAATAGCCATGTAACAAGAAGGTTTTAACATTCTTAGATTGTTTTTAGGTAGGGGATCTGGACTTTAGCAATTTCTACCTGGCCTAGGTGGAACATATATAACTTAAAAAAAATTATAACTTGGGGAAGTCCTTTAGATTATATTATAAAACAAACATAGATACATTATAACATTGTCATTTATAATGCTATTCATTCACTTGATTCCACTAACATCTTTGCCTACCATTAGTAACATAGTGCATTGGACTATACTATTCTTTGTTATGCAAAATGTCTGGCATAGTCCAGTGGTTCTAATAGCATTGGTATAGCATTATTATTCACTAGTATTTATTTCAATATTTTATTTATGTTTTTCAAATCATAAGGGGGTTTATAAGAGATTCATCGGGATTCTAGGTTAATTCAAAGTTCAAGTTAAATAATTTAAGTATCATTTAAGAGACCCCTAAAATGCTCATAAAGCAATTATCTTAAAGATTTCTCTTGACATTTAGGTTCTGATGGCTCCATAGATTTGTTGAAAAATAAGGTCATCCATGAACACATTATGCCTATTCAACATTTATGTGTACAGGAAGCCTTCTAAGTGAGATTCTATAGTTACTAATAAGCTTCCTTCCTATCACATTTCCCCAAACCTAGCCTTTATGGTTGACTGAATTTTGCTTTTTCTTACTTGAATTAAGGCTATATAGCCTGTTAAAATACAAACATCTTTGAAATGTACCATTCATGTAAAATTTTACATATTATGTATCATTTGCCATTTTTAAACCTACTATGAATAAGTTTATCAGGGAGAAAAACTGTTGAAGAAAGAGAATGGCAGACAAGAGGCAACACTCTCTCTGAGTGGGATTCAGATGTGGGAAACAAGGGTGTTAAGTCAAGCATTGGTTCCTCAACAGTTGCCCCTACCAGGCCATGGGGCTCTGACTGCAATGGTCAGAGTTCTCAGGGTCTCATAGGAATCATTACTCTGTACTTCAACATCTCCTTATAATATACTTTGAGATGTTCTAGTCTCAGTGAAGAACAAAAGGCATTTATTTCTATGTTATACTGTTTACACTTATCATGGCTTAGAAATATGACTCATCAGTCATTTATTGATTCTGATTCAAGGAGCCAGGTGAGTCAATCCAAGAAGAGCATGAATCCCAGTTCCATCTCAGTAAAAAAATAAAATAAAATAAAAAAGAAAGTGAGCCTTTAACTAAGGAAGACTTCTTTTCCTGTGGATTCAAGCATTTTATTATTGCCATTTTTCTGATCAATTTCCATAATATTTACAGAGCATATATGATGTGCCAGGAATGGGGTAGTTTGCTATAAGTGTGTCTTTTGAAGCAGCAAAGTGCTGCTGAGCTCAGATACTTTAGGAAGCTGAGAGGCAGGTTCAGTATTTTTTCCCCCTGCCCCTCCAAAAGAGAGAGAAAGCAAGGGAGAGAAAAAAAGAATGGTAGAAAAGAATAGAAAGAAAGGAAGGAAGGAAGGAAGGAAGAAAAGGAGGAAAGGAGGAAAAGAAGAAATAACAGTGAAAAACCACACTCTATAGTGGTTGTATCAGTATGGTGGTTCCTCAAAACACTAAAATTAGAGTTACCATATGATCCAGCAATCCCTCTCCTGGGAACCTACCTGAAAAATTCAAAAAAATTTATTCACAAAGATATATGGACCCCTATGTTCATTGCAGCATTATTCATGGTGGCCAAGGCATGGAAACAACAATAATGTCCTTTGACAGAGGATTGGATAAAAAGGATGTGGTACATATATACTATGGAATACTACTCAGACATAGAAAGGATGAAATACTGCCATTTGCAACAACATGGAAGGACCTTGAGAATATTACACAAAGCAAAATAAGTCAGTCAGAAAAAGCTAAGAACAATATGATTTCACTCATATGTGGGATATACATAGAACTGAAACTTATAGACACAGACAACAGTATGCTGGTTATCAGAGGAAAGGGGGTAGGAGTGGCAGTAAAGGGTAAAGGGGGCCAAATATATAGTGATGAAAGATGACTTGACTTTGGGTAGTAGGCACACATAATTGGTAAGTACAAAATAGGGAGGAAGTCAAGAATAATATAGGAAAGGATGAAGCTGAAGAATGTATATGCACAACCCATGGAGATGAATTAAGGGGGGTGGGATTGCTGGAGGGAAGGGGGTACTGGGCAGAGGGGAGCAAAGGGGAAAAAATTGAAACTACTGTAATAACATAGTCAATAAAATATACTTAAAAAAAAAGAAGCATGTGTGTGTTGTGGGGGGGCGGGTATCCTCACATAAACATGCACAGCTCTTTGTCCATGTATTATAAAGACAATGAACATTCCCACTGAATATTTTTTTCAGTTGTGACACTAGGATATGGGCTAGGTTAAGGGCTGATTTGCATTTTCTCCAGGACTACTATGAGGCTGTAAATGCTCTTTTCCTTGAAACTCCTCACCTTAGTAGATCCTCGGCATCTAGTACCAAGGGCTCACATGAAGTAATAACTTCCAAGTTCTTGTTCCTATGTTGTCATCAATAGTAAGTTTGTTTTGATTATGATAGAGGGAGTGGGCTTACCATGGACTAAATAGTATCACTCATAGCAGAGTTCTACCCATGGAGTGTAAGAAAATCTACTTCTCACTTCTGCAAAGTAAGGTGATCCTTCTTATAACAGAAGGATGTGTAATGCCTGAAAAAGAGGAGCAGGTGTTTGCAGTACACAAACAGGATGTATGTCAACATGGCCGTGCTCTCTGTTCAAAGTGCTAACTGAAACCAGTGGAATTTTGTGTATAAAAAATACACAAATTCTGTCAAATTCATTCAGAATAATAAATAATACTCAACCAGTTTCTCCTGTAGGTGTAGTTTTAGTCAATTTCTTAGCTGGGATAAGAAAGAATAGGAGTCCTATAAGTAAGGCAACAGTTGAATCTGTAGCAAAACCAGGATACCTGAAAAAGGACAAATGTGTACATTAATAAGTGGCATCCTGAATTTGTGGGAACTAAACACTAATTACTATGCTAATAGCATACAACTAGTAGTGGTGGTATACAGTGTTTTTTTCTGGAGACTCTGCTCTAAAATCTATGGATTTCCCACTAAATTAGTGGAACTGAATTGAGACCCTGTTCCCATTGTTTCCCTATACTTCTCTTTATTTTTAAAACCATGTATACATATGATGACCTTAGGTAAAGCTTACAGATCTGGTAAACCACCTTTTCTTTTAATTATTTCTTTTAATTATATTGGCAGAGAATTGATGTTGAAACAATTGCTAGCCTAGGCAAAGCCTCCTATAATTGATTTATAACATCCTAGTATTGAATTGTGGCAACGCATGTATATATTTCTAGAGTCCTTGGAAACTCTTCTGTAAATTGTGAAAGTGAATGATATGTTTTTCTAAGATGTAACATCTGCTTCTCTGATTATAAGCCCTAGCCATAACATATAGATCAAATCAACACACTTAATGCTTTGCACCATATGAAACTTAAAAATATTAATTATTAGAATGGTTTATGAGATGCTTATAAGTGATCATTGTTAAGAGTGATTCAAGAACAGATGAGGTCTTAAAATCAACAGGCCATTCCAGCAAATAAGACAGGTTCCCAGAAACCCCAACAGTTCAGAAGCTCCTGGAGATTAGATATGAATGAAACAGGCATAAATAATTAGAATTCAGTTTTAAAAGTCAGAAATATTTTAACTAGTATATCTTTGGATTCTGAGAAGACCTCCTTACATCCTAAAGGTTATTTTGCTAGCTTGTAACTCAGTAATGCATACATACTGTAGAAGCTCTCTCCTCCTGTAATTTACTTGAATTAAATAATAAAAAAATGTATTATTTTATTCAACTTGAACATTTTATAAAGCAGTTTGTTTTCCAGAAATATAGATTTTCTTCATTTCATTACTGAGTAAAAAAGCTACCTTGGTGTAATTTATTTGATAAACTTAACCAATATTTATTATTTTATTGTTCCTTATTTCTTTTATCTCAGTTATAAATTTTAGTTGGATTTTTGTCAAATTGGGTCAGGCATCATGTAATCTGATTTTGTTTTTATGAAAAGACGCACTGGATTCAGTCCAATATCAAACAGATGGAATGCAAACATTAGGTGGTAGCTATAAATCTTGATCTATCATTCTAGCTTTGAAACAACTAAATGCCTAAAACCTCTACATTACAAGTATATTCCACAGAATATATACATAAAATAAAATAAAGCTACAAATACTAAAATAATTTATTTTCAAAAAAGACTTAAAATATATTATTATGTTTAGTGTAATTTTAGTTTTAGTTCATTATAAACTAATTTAGGTTGTCTCAGTAATATAAAATATTAAGGTTATATAAATTTTATTTACCTTAAGTTATATATTTTTAAGTCTCTTCTTCTCTCAAACTTTTGTTTCTTTTCTATTGTTTTTGCTCAGCATTCTAGGTATCATGCACACCTGCCCATAGCAAATACACTCTGTTTTCCTGCTTCAAACAAAACATCTCCTGAATTACATTTTACTCTTATAAGGAATACAAATTAGAAACTGATTATATTGAGTTTCCTATTAGGATTTCTGCCTGGTTTTTATTAGCCACTGCTTGATTTCATTTAGTTTTTATATATTGGTGTTTGGAAAAGACTCTCCTTACTGAGGATGGTAGAAGTGGTTATTTTTAAAGGAGGAAGAATTATTTTTTATGTTGGCCTAGGTCCTATTTCAAAACTACATGGTACCATCAAACTTTAAACAACAGTTTACTTTAAGCAGCTTGCATTGAGTAATTGGAAGCTGTCATTTGTTTAGACCTCTCAAAAGTAAAAATTTTTAGTCATAAATGAAACAGAAAGTTTATAAATATGAAGCTGGTTCTTTGAAACATGCTCCCACCTTGTATTGCTACATTTGTGTGCTCACTAGGAATTTGGACTCAGATTCTGTGTCTTTAAAAAGTTCTGACAATGTCTGTATAACCAGAAGGCTCTGGCTTAAGAAAAAGAAATTTTTAAAAATCTTATCTGGGAAGAGTACATTTGTTTCAAATAATTTTCATTTCTGCCCCTAAATACATGGATTCTTGCTGGGGAATATGAGACACGAAGTCCAAATCAGAGATCTTCTGAATTTAGCAAGCAGATTAATTCAGTGAAAGATAGATTGGGAACACAAATCTCAAGCCCAATTTATAATGACATTTAGGGTGGTCCTTAATTTAGAAAATTATGCTACAATTTTCCTCCTCATTTCACATGACTCAGCAATGACTGCTGGTATATAAGATGCTGGGAGGTAAAATTAACTCTAACCCAGCTTCTAACATTAGTTTGTAAAAGCAGACACTAAATCAGGAATCCTTATCTACACAATAGGGGCAAGCATGGGTTTATGGTGAGTTAGTATTTAATGGACATAAATAGAGAAAAAGACAAGATATTGAACCAAATAATTCCCTATAGAAGTAAAAGAAAATAAGTTGGCAAAAATCACAGAATATGAATTTGTATCAGGTTATTAAGAAACATTGAGTGAAATTTTACATAATAATCACTTATATTGCACTTCATATAGCTAGAAGGGCAAGCACTGTTCTCAGTGCTCATGAGCTCCATTTCACAGATAAAATTCAGAGATGTGACTTGTCCAAAGTGGAAGAGGTAGAATGGAACCCAAGTGGTATGGATCCAAAATTTACACTCTTAACTACCACAGAACATGGCTTTCTTGCTTACTATATTTCTAATTGTGTAAGGATGGAAATGGCCTTGTCTAAAGGCACCTGATTTTTAGTTACACAGTAGTTTGGTTATCTTGTCTGAGGCCTGATCTCAGATTTCATTCGTTTTTTTTTTTTTCTTGAAAAGATTAGAATTTAAAAAATCTTTTAAATGGAAAGGAAGAAGAAAAATCTCACACAACATTTCAGAGTTATAAGAATCACTTAGGAAGAGGATCCAAGATGGCGGAGGAGTAAGTGGAAGCTACACTAACCTCCTCCCAGGACCAGTCTGGATTTACAACTTAATTTTGGAGAAATCATCTGGAATAACCAACAGAACACTAACTGGAAAGAAGTCTTATAACCACGGAGAGACAGAAAAGGCCGCTACATCACAACTTGACCAGTAGGGAGTGCGGAGACGCAGAAGGGCTGCCTGGACTCACGCGGGTGGCTGCTGAAGGGACTGAGAAACAGCTCAGCAACCGGGGATTCCCCCTGAGAAGGGCAGAGTCTAAACGCCCAGCTAGGCTTTCCAGCCTACAGCAACAGAGTGGAAAGTAAAATAGTATCAGCTGTGAAAAGCGAAAAGCCACAGGGTTTCTTGCTAGCCAGAGAGAAACAGCAGGAGAAAAAGAACTGTTAAGTGAATCACATATGAAAATATTTTGGCCACCACTTACCCTGGGCTCAAGCAGAGGGAAGGCAGAGAAGACTGGAGACACTTGTGGAGAGTTTGGCACGGTGGCTTTGAGGGGAGAACTGGAGGAGCAGCTGACTGGGTCCCAGTGCTGACTCATCCCCAGTACTGCGGGTAGACCATTCCCCTCCAAGTGGCCTCAGCCTGAGGGGAAGCAAAAGCCCTGCCTACAGGAATGAAGCTGCCATACCCACGGTCCTTAAGCCTGACAGCTAATCACAGATTGAATAGATTAACAATTAAAGAAGACAGACAACAGCAGTAGATCCCTGGAAGTCTCCAACAGGTTGCCTAGGGCCAGACTGGTACATGATCTGATGCCACCAGAGGCAGATCCAGGAAGTGCAGATCACTCTAAGAAGCACCAACAAACAATAGGAGTCACAAAAATGGGGAGACAGAGAAACAACCTCCCATCAAAAGGAAAGGTAGAATCCCCAGAAAGAGTGCTAAATGAAAGAGAGGGGAGCGAACTATCAGATATGGAATTCAAAACATGGATTATGGAGAAGATGAATGAGCTCAGCGGAAACTACAAAGAACTCCAGGGAAACTACAAGGAACTCCAGAAAAACTACAAGGAACTCACAGAGAATTACACGAGCATGAAAAAGGACATAGAAGCTATCAATAAGAGCCAGGAGGAAATGAAGAATACGATCTCTGAATTGAAGAACACAGTAGAAGGAATTAAAAGCAGGCTAGAGGAAGCAGAAGATCGGATCAGCGAGCTGGAGGACAACGTACACAAAAACTCCCAGACAATGCAACAAAATGAAAAAAGACTGAACAAGACTGAAGAGGTTCTAAGACAGCTGCAGGACAACATGAAATGTAATAATATCCATATCATAGGAATTCCAGAAGGAAAAGAAGAAGAGCAAGGGATAGAAAACCTCTTTGAAAAACTAATGACAGAAAACTTCCCTCACATGAGGAGAGAAAGAGTCACGCAAGCCCAGGAAGCACAGAGGGTCCCAATGAAGATGAACCCCAACAGGACCACTTCAAGACACATCATAATTAAAATGGCAATATTTAAAGACAAAGAGAGGATCCTAAAAGCAGCAAGAGAGAAACAACTAATAACATACAAGGGAGCTCCAATAAGACTATCATCAGATTTCTCAGCAGAAACACTACAAGCCAGAAGGGAATGGCAAAAAATATTCCAAGCAATGAAAAACAAATGCCTACAACCAAGAATACTCTACTCAGCAAGGCTCTCATTCAAAATGGAGGGTGAAATAAGGAGCTTCCAAGACAAAAGAAGGCTAAAAGAATACATCTCCACCAAACCAGCAATGCAAGAGATGCTAAAGGGTCTGCTCTAAGAAGATAAAGAAACAGAGAGAGACACAGAGGAACACGAGTACAAAGGGGAAAAATGACAATGAATAAGTACTTATCGGTAATAACCTTAAATGTAAATGGATTAAACGCTCCAATTAAAAGACATAAGGTAGCTGAATGGATTAGAAAGAATGACCCACATATATGCTGTCTACAAGAGACCCACCTCAGAACAAAAGATCTACACAGACTGAAAGTAAAGGGATGGAAAAAAGTATTTCAAGCAAATGGACATGAAAAAAAAGCCGGGGTAGCAATACTTATATCACATAAAACAGATTTCACAGCAAAGTCCATAAAAAGAGACAAAGAAGGGCATTTCATAATACTTAAGGGAAAAATCCATCAAGAAGATATAACCCTTATAAATATATATGCACCCAACTTAGGAGCACCCAAATATATAAGGAAAATTTTGAAAGACTCCAAGAAAGATATAGACAGCAACACACTCATAGTAGGGGACTTTAACACCCCATTGTCAACAATGGACAGATCTTCGAAGCAAAGAAACACCAAAGATATTGAGGCACTGAACAACACTCTAGATCAAATGGACTTAGTCGATATATATAGAAGTTTTCATCCCAAAGAAGCAAAATATACATACTTTTCAAGTGCACATGGAACATTTTCAAAGATAGACTACATGGTAGGACACAAAACAAGCCTTAACAAATCCAAGAAAATTGAAATTATATCAAGCATCTTCTCAGATCACAATGGCTTAAAATTGGAAATCAACCTCAAGGAAAAAACTCAAAAACATTCAAGCTCATGGAGAATAAATAACATGCTATTAAATAATGAATGGGTTAGCAATGACATCAAGGAAGAAATCAAAAAGTTTCTGGAAAATAATGATAATGAACACACAACAACCCAAAACCTATGGGATACAGCAAAAGCAGTCCTGAGAGGAAAGTTCACAGCAATACAGGCCTACCTAAAAAAGCTAGAATAATCTCTAATAAAAAATTTAACCCTATAGCTACAAGAACTCGAGGAAGAACAACAAGCAAAGCCCAGATCAAGTAGAAGAAAGGAAATCATCAAGATCAGGGCAGAATTAAATGACATAGAGTCTAAACTAACAATTCAAAAGATCAACGAAAGTAGGAGCTGGTTCTTTGAAAAGATAAACAAAATTGACAAGCCTTTAACCAGGCTCATCAAGAAAAAAAGAGAGGACCCAAATAAATAAAATCAGAAACGAAAGAGGAGAAATCACAACTGATACCACAGAAATACAACGGATTATAAGAAATTATTACGAACAACTGTATGGCAAGAAATTTGACAACCTAGAGGAAATGAACAAATTTCTGGAAACCTATAGTCTTCCCAAACTGAATCAAGAAGAAGCAGAAAGTCTGAATAGACCAATAACAGCTAGTGAAATTGAAGCAGTAATCAAAAAACACCCTGCACACAAAAGTCCTGGACCGGATGGCTTCACAAGTGAATTCTACAAAACATTTAGGAAAGAACTAACTCCTATCCTCCTCAGACTATTCCAAAAGATACAAGAAGAGGGAAGACTGCCAAACTCATTCTATGAAGCCAGTATAACCCTAATTCCAAAACCACATCAAGACACAACAAAGAAAGAAAACTACAGGCCAATATCGCTGATGAACATAGATGCTAAAATCCTCAACAAAATATTGGCAAACCATATCCAGCAACACATTAGAAAGATCATACACCACGATCAAGTAGGATTCATCCCAGGGATGCAAGGATGGTTTAATATTCGCAAGTCAATAAACATAATACACCACATAAACAAAATGAAAGACAAAAACCACATGATAATATCAATAGATGCAGAAAAAGCATTTGATAAAGTACAACACCCATTTATGATAAAAACTCTCAGCAAAATGGGAATAGAGGGAGTATACCTCAACATAATAAAAGCCATATATGAGAAACCTGAAGCCAACATCACACTCAATGGGCAAAAACTGAGAGCATTCCCCCTGAGATCAGGAACAAGACAAGGATGTCCGCTCTCTCCACTCCTATTCAACATAGTCTTGGAAGTTCTAGCCACAGCAATCAGACAAGAAAGAGAAATAAAAGGCATCCAAATTGGAAAAGAGGAAGTAAAACTGTCATTATTTATTTGCAGATGACATGATAGTGTACATAGAAAACCTTATAGACTCCACAAAAAGACTACTCAACCTAATAAGTGAATTTGGCAAAATAGCTGGATACAAAGTCAATATTAAGAAATCAAAGGCATTTTTATACACCAACAATAAAAACTCAGAGATAGAAACTGAAAGAAAAATCCCATTTACCATAGCAACAAGAAAAATAAAATACCTAGGAATAAACTTAACCAAGAAGGTAAAAGACCTGTATTCAGAAAACTACATAACACTGAAGAAAGAAATTAAAGAAGATACAAATAAATGGAAGCATATACCATGCTCATGGATGGGAAGAATCAACATCATTAAAATGTCCATACTACCCAAAGCAATTTATAGATTCAATGCAATCCCTATTAAAATACCAGCAACATATTTCACAGACCTAGAACAAATACTTCAAAAATTTATATGGAACCAAAAAAGAGCCCGAATAGCCACAGCAATTTTGAGGAAGAACACAGTAGGAGGAATCACAATACCTGATATCAAACTATACTACAAGCCACGGTAATCAAAACAGTCTGGTACTGGCATAAAAACAGACATATAGATCAATGGAACAGAATAGAGAGCCCAGAAATAAACCCAGGTTCATATGGTCAACTAATATTTGACAAAGGGGGAAAGAACATCAAATGGAGTGAAAAGAGCCTCTTCAACAAATGGTGTTGGGAGAACTGGACAGGGACATGCAAAAAAATGAAACTAGACCACAAACTTACACCATACACCAGAATAAACTCAAAATGATTCAAAGACTTAAATGTAAGCCGTGATACCATAAAAGTCCTAGAGGAAAAAATAGGCAGGAAAATTTCAGATATCCCACGTAACAACTTTTTCACTGATATATCTCCTAAGGCAAGGGAAATAAAGGAAAGAATAAACAAATGGGACTACATCAAACTAAAAAGTTTCTGCTCAGCTAAAGAAAACATCAGCAAGATGAAAAGGAAATCAACCATATGGGAAAATATATTCGCCAATGACATCTCAGACAAGGGATTGATCTCCAAAATATATAAAGAACTCATACGACTCAACACCAAGAAGACAGACAACCCAATTAAAAAATGGGCAAAGGACCTGAACAAACACTTCTCCAGAGAAGACATACAGAGGGCCTATAGACATATGAAAGTATGCTCAACATCACTAGCCATCAGAGAGATGCAAATAAAAACCACAATGAGATACCACCTCACACCAGTCAGAATGGCCATCATCAACAAATCAACAAACAACTTGTGCTGGAGAGGATGTGGAGAAATGGGAACCCTGGTGCATTGCTGGTGGGAATGCAGACTGTTGCAGCCACTATGGAAAACAGTTTGGAATTTCCTCAAAAAACTAAAAATGGAACTGCCTTTTGAACCAGCATTTCCATTGCTAGGATTATATCCATAAAATCCCGAAACACCAATTGAAAAGAACCTATGCACTCCAATGTTCATAGCAGCACTATTTACAATAGCCAAGTGCTGGAAACAACCTAAATGTCCATCTGTAGATGAGTGGATCAAAAAACTGTAGTACATTTACACAATGGAGTTCTATGTAGCAGAAAGAAAGAAGGATGTTCTACCATTTGCAACAACATGGATGGAACTAGAGAGAATAATGCTTAATGAAATAAGCCAGGCAATGAAAGAAAAATACCTTATGCTGTCACCTATTACAGGAAACTAATGAACAACACAAACAAATGAGCAAAATTGAACCAGAGCTATGTAAACAAGAAGTAGACTAACAGTAACAAAGGGGGAGGTGGGAGGGAGAGAAGGGGGTAAGAAGGGAAAGTGTCAAGTCAAAGAACATGTATAAATGACTGACGGACATGGGCAACTGAGTAGGGACTGAATGTGGGGGAAGGGAGGGGCAGGGTACCGGGAAGCAAGAGGGGGAAAAAAGTGAAACAACTGTAATGGAAAAACAAACAAAAAAATTTTTTTAGTGGGGGAAAAATGAAAATATGAAGAATGGTAATGCCAGTTCAGTGAATATTAGGTCAAAGATTTTCCTTCACGTTGTATATTTTTCTCCCTATTTGATCTCTCCAGAGTTTGACATTCTAAACAAGTAAGTAATGACTTAAGTTTCTTTGCATGGACCTAATAAGACAAGTTGTTAATAGACGTTCCTTTTTTTTGACCAAGTCTTTGACTGGAATGTCAAGCCTAAAGGAGACATACTTGGGCTCAAGTTGTTACCAAAAAGCCCTAAGGAACTGGGAATGACTTTCAAAGGTAATAAAAGCCCACGAGATAAAAGGCCTGGTTCCATGGTTGGTTGTGCGGTCCACAGCAATCTCTCCAGGGAAGGAACGAAGGTTGTTTTCCTGAAAGATGGCTAGAAGGGACCTTAAGGCACAATGGAAAACCAGAAAGACTTGGAAAGGACAGGTGTGTACAGGCAAGGATGAATGCCAGGTATGTGGCCCAACTTCTGTGCCCTGAAGAACAGACTGAGGGTCACCCTAAATGTTCCTTGGGTAAGTTCCAGCAAAGCAGAACTAAAGTTCATAAGTGATCATTTGCTGCTCTTTTTATGTTTATGCAAATGAACAGGATAAATTAAAAATGGACTTAATGTAGTCCCTTTAAAGACAAGGAGGGTAATCTTAGGGAGAAAAATCATTATTCAAGGAAAATCACAATGATAAGTAGTCGACTGTAAAGTAGGTCAGCTAACTGTCTTAAAAGTTTCTTCTCATTTAAAATATGGTTTCACTTGAAAATTAAACCATGTCTGTGATATCACCAAAGAGATTCAAGTTGCAGGCAAGTAGAATGTCAAGTGCCTTGCAACTGGATGTCTTCCCAATAAGACAGTCTTACAGATTTAGAGACTTGTTTGTTGGTTATGTTACATAAATTAACATGTGTTTTCTGTTTTCAAAGGGCATAAGCCTATGACTGCATTACCTGAGTGATTGTCTGTATGCATAAGCCTCACTTAATCCTCTCTGCAGCGTTGCCTCCTGAGACTCAACAGTTTGGCTGAACTAAATGGCTGGGTTGGTAAAGAATGGGGTGGTCTGTGGGCTTCACTTTAAAACTGGTTTCTCTTTTCTATCCTAATGGCTTGGACAGAAAGGGCCCAGAGGTCTGAGAGGGGGGAAAAATAAACTATTTCCCTCAGCCCAAACTAAATATAATGGGCAAAAGGGTTTCGGACAGGCGAGATGTGCCTAGCACACCTTCCTCCAAAGAAGCCCCTTTTTTTTTTTTTCCCCTAATGTGGAACATTGAAAAATTAATCCCTGCCTTTTGTCATCTAATAGTTATGGATTGAATGATGTCTTTTAACCCTTTTTGCCAAATCTGTTGCCCCCAGAACACAACAAGGATGCCAGCCTGTTAAACCAAGCACGCCATTGTCTGGAGACAGCCAACTGACCTGGAGTCTGCACAATCCTTCCCCATGTGGGAAGGCCACCCTCCCCTCCACACCCCCACTATTATTAGGGATTTCTGGACCCAAGGGTAGGTAGGACGATGACCATGTCCAACTTGAAGCAGCTAGAGGAGCTTGAGACCCTCGCCCATTGTCCTTTACAAGATTACAAAGGGTCTTAATATCTGAGAGGGAGGGTAGTTATTTTTTACGAACCATGGGTATGGACTTGGGGGGGGATTGCTGGGGGAGGGAGGTGCTGGGTGGAGGGGAGTAAAGGGGAGAAAATTGGAACTATTGTAACAATATAATCAATAAAGAAAAGCTGGAAAAAAAAGAGAGAATATGCCTAGGGAAAAAAAAAAGAAAAGAATCACTTAGGAGAAAAGCAGAGTGCATTGGGTTGGCCAAAAAGTTTGTTTGTTTGTTTTATAAGCTGGGTCTAATAATGCTTAGGTATCTTCAACTTCATTCAAAACAATTTTGTTAGATTGCATTGTGATAGTTGTCATATCAGCGTGCGTTTAAAAAAGTTATCAGAACTGGCGAATTTTTGGGTAGCTGTTTTAATATTTAGGATGGAAGAAAATAAGCAACATTTTCAGTTTTATTATTTCAAGAAAGGTGAAAATGCAACCGAAATGGAAAAAAAAAAGAAAGATTTGTGCAGTGTATGGAGAAGGTGCTATTATTGTTCAAATGTGTCAAAAGTGGTTTGTGAAGTTTTGTACTGGAGATTTCTCACTGGATGATGTTCCATGGTTGGGTAGACAAATTGAAGTTGATAGTGATCAAACTGAGACATTAATTGAGAATAATCAATATTATACAACGCAGGAGATAGCTGACATACTCAAACTATCCAAATCAAGCACTGAAGTTAAGAATCATTTGCACCAGCTTGGTTATGCCAATTGATTTGATGTTTGGGTTCCACATAGGTTAAGCATAAAAACCTTCCTGACTGTATTTCTGCATGTGATTCTCTACTTAAATATCATGAAAATATTCCATTTTTAAAACAAATTGAGACAGGTGATGAAAAGTGGATACTTTACAATAATGTGGAACGGAAGCGATCATTGGGCAAGTGAAATTAACCAACAACAACCACACTAAAGGCCAGTCTTCATCCAAAGAAGACAATGTTGTGTATACTGTGGGATTGGAAGGGAGTCCTCTGTTATGAGCTCCTTTTGGAAAATCAAATGATTAATTCCAATAAGCACTGCTCCCAGTTAGACCAACTGAAAGCAGCACTCGATGAAAGCATCTGGAATTAATCAATAGAAAACGCATAATCTTCCATCAGGGTAATGCAAGACTGCATGTTTGATGACCAGGCAAAACCTGTTATAGCTTGGCTGGGAAGTTCTTATTCACCAGCTGTATTCACCAGACATTGTACCTTTGGATTTCCTTTTATTTTGGTCTTTAAAGAATTCTCTTAAATAGAAAAAATTTCAATTCCCTGGAAGACTGCGAAAGGGACCTGGAACAATTCTTTGCTAAAAAAAAAAAAAAAAAAATGTTTTGGGAAGATGAAATTATGATGTTGCCTGAAAGATGGCAAAAGGTAGTGGAACAAAATGGTAATAAGCTGTTCAATAAAGTTATTGGTGAAAATGATTAATACATCTTATTTTACTTAAAGAACAAATGAATGTTTTGGCCAACCCAATAAAACCCTAAGTGTTGACAAACATAA
This sequence comes from Furipterus horrens, assembly GCF_987537825.1. NCBI lineage: Eukaryota > Metazoa > Chordata > Mammalia > Chiroptera > Furipteridae > Furipterus > Furipterus horrens. Next base: position 74,280,837 of record NW_028327179.1, on the reverse strand, counting down.
CATGTAAGGCTTACTTGTAAAAAAGTGTAGACCAACCAGAAACAAAACCAGGATCTCGGCTAAACCACAGAATGGACATCACAAAGAAGAGGGCCAGGGTGATAATTTCCTGATACCTGTGGAAAAATTTCAGTCCTTTCATTTATTTTCTCAGTTAGGATGTTTGTAGAAACTCCCTGAGCTATTGTGAGGAGTAATCTTACCAGAATACTAAACACTAAAAACTGCATGTGTCAATAATTTGAGAGAATCAGTGCAGTTAGAAAAGGACTTTCTTCTTCCATGAGTCTTTCAGCTCCTTGTCATTCCATCTGGTAAATTTTATTTAGAAAACATATGTATTTGGTCATATTGAAGTTAGCACCTACTTTTTTACAAAGGATAGCACACTTGGGGCCCTTATCAAGTATTATAAATAAATTATGTACTTATTTGCCTTTAATAAATACAGTGTGTGTATGTGTGTGTGTGTGTGTGTGTGCATGCACACACATCAATCTTACCTTATTGGCCCAAGTTTTTGGTATTCTTGTTTAATCACATCAGCACAAGCCTTTTGTTTGACCGTCTTGGTCTTGCCACAGTTAAACATCGCCTTAAAACTGAAAAGAGTGATTAGGCTGGTTAAGCAAAGAATTCTCACTTTATAGAAGATACTTGTGTGAAAACTTCATAAAACAAAAACCCTCCTAATAATAGAAACCTGTGCCTTTTGCCTACACCTCTAAATCCTTCTTTAAATATTCTCTACCCTCTTTTCTATATTTGCCTGATTTGTTCAATTTTCAATGCTTTATTTTTGTTCCATGTTTTCCATGCCATATTCCACTGATCTCTTCCTTTTCCAAGTCCTTCTGTACCATTAAAATTTTGCTATGTTCCATTTATCTTTAACACTTTATGTATCTGACTGTTTATATATTTTAATATATTTATTATATACCTTGATTGTTAATCCTTGCACATGACTGAGTTTTATCTCACTATTAGATAAATTATTTGAGGGTAGAAGCAGTGTCATAGATATTTTCTTTGGCCTAACATCTCTAAACACTGGCACATACAGTAAATGTAATTCAACAGTACCTTTATCAAATTTATGAGACACTTCATTGTTAGATCCATCAATTGTCACAAATGTGCTAAACTCAAGTTATACACTAGGACAGGGAAGTCACAGGAATTGATCATGGATGTAGTCCAAACTGGGTCTTTTCTCAAGACTAAAACCAATGTTATTACATTTTTCTTCAAGTTTCTTCACCTCTTATGCCCTAATAGCCTCCACTAGATAATTTTCCAACTTATTTCCAATAGTAACTGCTAATTTCTATTCCTTTTAGCTGCTTATTTTAGTGACCTTTTCTCCTGATAACTAACTTTTTTGTCCTGAAGTTCAGGGTCTTCAAAACTTTCAACAGTTTTTTGTGAAGTACTTTCTACACCTATATTAAAAAAAAAAAAAAATCCCTCCAGAGGAAGAAACAAATGAAAAAATGTTTAGATTCTTGGGGATTATCTCTTGAAATGTCTATAAGCAGCTCAGTTAGATTATATTATATGTAGGTATAAAAAATACTTCCAAATATATAACCAAAGGAATGGAAATCTGAATTGAAAAGAGATGTCTGCATGCACATATTCAGTGCAGCATTATTCACAATAGTCAAGGTATAAGCAACTTAAATGTCTATCAACAGACAAACGGATAAATAAAAAGTGGTATATACATACAATGGATTTTATATAGCCATAAAAGCGAATGAAGTGCTAATACATGCTACTATGTGGATGGACCTGAAGGACATCATGCTAAAGTGGAGTAAGCCAGATACAGAAAAACAAGTACTGAATGATCTTATTAATATGTGGAATCTAAAATACTCAAACACATCGAAGCAGAGAGGAAACATATTGGTTGCCAGAGGTTGGGGGAGGGGGTAAATAAGGAGGTGTCAGTCACAGGGTATAAAATTTCGATTATGTAAAAGAAGTTCTGGAATAGGGCCCCTGATTAAAAATAACTTATAGTATACTTATAACTTTACTAAAGGGTAAATGTTATGCTAAATGCTTTTACCATGAAATGAAAATAAAAAATAAAAGGGCGCAAGAAGAATCTTTTGGGGTTGGTGGATAAGTCTCTCGGCAGCCTTCCGTCTCGAGAGACGATGGTGTAGCTTCTTAAGGGTCTATCTGCACCGCCGAGAATGGCTGTGCAGTCCGACTCGGGAGTGACACGGTATCTGTCTCCTCCCGTGTTGAATCGACACCTTACGATGACGCTGGAGTGTCCTCTCCAGTGAAGCTGAAGCTATAGAGCCTCGAGAGACGATGGTGTAGCTTCTTAAGAGTCTATCTGCACCGCCAAGAATGGCTGTGCAGTCCGACTCGGGAGTGACACGGTATCTGTCTCCTCCCGTGTTGAATCGACATCTTGCGATGACGCTGGAGTGTCCTCTCCAGTGAAGCTGAAGCTACAGAGCCTGGGCAGGGTGATATGGAGGGTCTGCTGTTGTCCATGCAGCAGAGCCCCCCCTCTCTTCGCAGCTGAGAGATCCAAGGGAAAGACAGAGTCAATACAGCTTGGCTTCAGGTGGATAAGTATGGCATTGATATTAATGATGGTTTCATGGATGTATAATTATCTCCAAACACATCAAGTTTTGTATATAAGTATCTATAGCTCTTCCTATGTCAATGATATCTGAATAACACCATTAAAAAAATAAAAGTAGGAGCATTGTCTTCTGTAAAATTGCTGGGGTAAACATGGATGTTTATGAGGGAGTAAATAGGAAGACTGAAGTGGCATGAATGTAGCTATCACACATTTTATTTATGTATTTTTCTGTAACACTTATTTAAACTTTTTTGCACTATTATAACTTTGGAGCAGCAGAGTTTCTTCAATTCTTATATCATCCACCCTACACATTCATAATCACTGTCCTGCAGACCCTCCAACCATGAACATCCATTTAATTATAGGATGTTGTCACATTTCAGATCAACTTAATTTCTGACTAGTGTTGGTATCAAAATTTTACCCATTGTCACAATACAAATGCTATTATGAAAAACTAATCAATGGACTACTTTGAGAATCATCTGTAGAATAGAAAAGTAGAGTTAAAGAAAGAAATGATTCTCCTTATAAACTGATTCCCACCCTATAGACTGCATTTGTATTTTGTCACTTTGGTTGGGGAACATAAATAGTTAAGTCAAAAGCCAAATTGGCTTTGTTATAAATGAAGGTTAATGCCTTTGCAAAGGAATTGATGAAGCATATGACAATGCATCAACCACTTCATTTAAATGAGTTTGGTGGCACTGATAGATGAGCTTCTTCTTACCAAGTATGCTGGGGTCATTTATAATGTGAGAGTTAACTGTGTTAACAGCCAACACACTAATCAGAATATATGGGGCTTGCCAGGGGAGTGGCTGATCATTTCTGTTTGTCGATCTAAAACCTCTGGAGGTGGACACCCTGAGAGACTGAAAAGGACACTGAAAAATGAGCTGGAGCATGAAGCTGTGCAGTGACTAACCAATAGTGGACAGCAAGGGGACTGTTTAAACATGCCACTGGTTGTGATTTATGGACTTTGCCTAATGTATGCACTTCACAAATTTTTTTTCCTCATGGAGAATACATTTGAATACATCTTCCCTTTATCTTTTTAATTTCTCCTTTTTAAATAGGGAGGCCATTTCCAAATAATGACAATAATTATATAGATATTTTATAATGTCATTTATATATAGCAGAAAAGAAGGACCCCTGGTTGGGTAGCTCAGTTGGTTGAAGCATTGTCCCATACACCAAAGATTGCAGGTTCAATCCCTGGTCAGGGCACGTACCTAGGTTGTGGGGTCAAGCCCCATTGAGGGTGTGCATGGGAGGCAACCAATCAATGTTTCTCTCTCACATAGATGTCTCTCTCTCTCTCTCAAATCAATAATAATAAAAAAAAATCTCTGGTGAGGATATAAAAAAAAAAAGGAAGCAGCTATGGGTCTGTGAGCTGATGCTTTCTCTATTGGTGTAGCTTTCCTGTCCCCTGCAGCTTGCATTGCTACTCGTACAGCTGAATAGATCCCCAAAGGCTGGGATTTTCCAGGAAGGAGCATTTACTATGCAGCAGGCCTCTCCCCACTGATGCCCATCTGCGGAAGTCAGTGACATTCCACACATTTGTTTCAGCAGGAGCACTGTCACATGCTGTTCCCACAATCTGGACAAATAGATTTTTTAAAAAATCATCAGTACCATCTCCCCACTACTAATGAAATAGCAGCAGTTCTGGAGAAAAACAAGGAAGAGGAATGGAGAGGGAAAAATATCAGTCCTTACATGACTAGATTTTGAAAATTTGGGCGCGGGCATGGAACAGCATCCAATCACGGTATTCTGTTTTTCAAGGGAAGTACAAATAGCTGATGTCAGTATCACCTGCTTGGTGGATAACATGCTATTTTATACATTGACCCTTGAAATTATTTAAATAAAATGCTATAAAAATGAACTTCAATTGCTTTATTTTTCAGGAAAAAATCCTCAAGATTTGACATACAACCTTTTCATCTTCCTTTTTTTGAATATTGTTATATGTGTTGAATATATAATGCTACATTTTTATGTTCTGTGGAACCCTTCATAATTTTAACTACTGGCTGTTTTTTATGTCAGGTAACTCATTGATACCTATGAATCACCAACTTCAGTCCCAGGCAAGGTAATGTTTGCAAATTCTCCTTGAATACATACATTTGACATTTTAGCAGCTCTTTATTGACCAGTGTTTCTTACCTTGGCTTCTGTGTGTTCAACTTGGACTCATATGTGTTAGAATTACAGAGTTGGGAGTGATGTTACTGATATTCCAGCTAAATTCCACTGTTTTACAGTTGAAGATGCTGAGACAAAGAATGGATCAGGACTTGCAGAGGTAACTTGCCTGGCTTGTAGAAGCCATGACTTTGTTCCTGGTCTCCTGATTCCAAAACCAATGTTCTTTGCACAGAGCACACTCTGAGATCTTTATTTTTTCAAGGACATATCAGTTTTGGTGCTAGGATAAAGCAGGGAGCCCTGCATGTTATAGTTTAAAGTAACTTAATAACCTGAGGAATTTCCCATGTTAAACGAAGAGATAAAACCTCTTACAATTTCACTCTCATCATAATGAGCTCCTTATGCTTCTCTGACCTGTTATTGGTTTAGGACTCAGATTTGGGAAACCAAGACAGAATTTCTTCCACAAACTTTTTCATAGCCAATGTTGTTTACATGGTATTCTAGAATATCTTCAAAATATGTGTTTGTACGTGTCAATTTTGTGAGAAATAGAAATGCAGAAATACAGCCTTATTAATAGGTGAAAGAGCACCACATGAGGAGCTGAGGACTCAGAACATAGACACCCTCATTTACCTGATAAACACAATTTACTTACTTGAATCCTAGGAAAAGCCACTGAAGCCAGATCCAGGACAAGAGTAGAATAATAACAGCAGCCGGAAAGGAAAGCATAAACCACGATCCAAAGTTGATGCACTGACACTTAGGGTAGCGTCTGTGTGGAAACAAGAAAAAGTGTTCAGAGAAGCACAGTGGAATCCCTCCTGACAGTCATGGGAAGTGTCAGTGCACAGCTCTCCTGTGCTACCAGCTGCAGGAAGATGTAAGGAGGGTTCACCAGCCAGAACAGAAGTGCTTCTCCTTATCTCTTGATTCATTAGTGCATACTTGTTGCTACTTCTTACAAAAATGCGAGTTGCTTTGTTATGATTTTTGTTCCCTTGACTCAATCTGTAAGTACATGCTTAGAAAGAACTTAGCACAATACCTCTTGCTCATTTAATGCACAAGAAATGGGTATGCATGTGTGTGTCTGTGTTTTGTTGTTAGTACTAAAATCATGAATGCATGACTGAGGAAAGACAAATAAGCAAACTTGGGAACAGATGAAAATTAACGTAATATTTCTGACTGTCTGTTACCATTGCACATTGGTGGCGAGCCTGCCAGCTACCTAGGAAGCTGTTTTCCTCTTTTTTTTTTTTTTTTTTTGCCCCCAAAGCAACTGCAACCATCAGGCCAGACATATGTTAGTCCTTTCTTCCTAGAATTAGACAGTGCTTTGGAGCACAGTCAAATGGAATAAATCTAGACCAGTTAAATTAATTAAAAGTGGAAAACATCAACTTTTCCTTTATCTCTCCTAGTTTTTTTCCAGCTTTTTAGCTCACATTATAACAAAATAGCCACAACAAAGAAAAAGGTCAGGTACAAGCACAGTGTCTTTGGTAACCTCACACTTGTTGTTTTAAAATGTAATCTAAATTCCATATAAATTCTCATATAGTTATCTATTTTATTACTTTGGGGAATAAAAACAGGAAAATTGAGAAAGACAGAGTTGGAAATCCAGAAAGTACAAAAATATACAGCAATAATAAAAACACCATTAACATATTTGTATTATTTTTGAAATCACAAAATACAGAAAGCTTTATAGACATAATAAACTTTTAAATTAATATTTTATTTAAAGCACATCTGTATTTTGTCATTTAAAAGATTTAAATAAAGAGTTTCATGATAAATACATCAAAATAAGCCAAATTTATGTATTATATCTTAAAGCATTTTTTGTTTTATTTTGGGATGATTCCTAAGTAATGCAAAAACATTTTTAAAAAATATGTTTTTAAAACTCAAGATTTTTACAGTTTCTTTGAGTTTATAAAAAGTTGCTGATCTCCCTAAGTCCTAGAGATTTTATTGATAACTTGAGGATGATTTTTATCTACCTTGAAGAGATCCAAAGACTAGCTTGCATATTTATGCATTAGAAAGTGACAAATGATAAATAAGAAATGCAAGAGAATGCAAGGAATTGGTGAATGGAAAGATGCTTTATCATGTCCATGAGGTTCTATTGAGAATTGCTTGCTTAAAAAAAAAATGTTGTTCCCAGTAGAAAATAAAATAAGGGGAAAGGCTTAAGCTTATTTCCCATAACTTTGTTAGACTTGGATTACAGGTTGATGGCCTATGTTATCCTGTTCAGCTAAAAGACATTTAGAAATGCTACCTGGTTCGGGGTCAAAACAGTACCCCAACCCAGTTTTATTTCTACTACCTGTGGCTCGTACTATGCAATAAGGCTGCATTTCCCCCCACACACTGCAGAGAATCCTGTACGATTTGTTTGGCCGAAAAGGGGTTTTTCAGAATTTTTGCCTGGAAGAATAGTACATTTAGAAAAATTAAAGCCTGCAAAAGCTAAACTCTGTTTTGTTTTTGCTTCTATCTTCAGTAGTAAGAAAGTAAACACCACACTGGACTATTACCTCCATTATTACAACCCTTACACTTCTACCCAGGGTGAATATTTTGGATAAAAATGGAATGAACAGCATACTGTAAGGGATTAGTTTCACTGTGGTGCCTTTTCCCACTTCCTCATACCCTAAAGGTGGAGTGAGTGTGAGTATCTGCCTAGAGCAAATGTAGATCTCTTCCATCGTGAATCACATAAGTATATGTTCTGATAGATCCTCTTCTTTCACCCTACACTATGTTTTGGGTGTCCACCATGTGCCAGGTACTCTTCTAGCTATTGGAGATATAGTGGTAAATTAGATGGACATGATCCAGGCTCTCTTAAAGTTTATGTGTAAATGAGGAGCACAGATAATAAACAGGTAAACATATAATAAATCAGAAAATAAAACAAAAGTAATGTAATAAAAATTATTAGGGGGAGGGAGAAATTTTACAGAATGTGGTCAAGGGAGGCGATATTTGAGATGAGATCTAAATGGCAAGAAGGATGCAGTCATGTAAATAACTGTGAAACAGCATTACAGACAGGAAACTATAAGTGCAAAGGCCCTGAGGTGCGAATGAATTTGGAATGTTTGAGGCTTAGACAGAAGCCAGTGTGGCTGTGGGTAGTGAGCTAAGGTTTCAATGAAATAAAGTCTAAGAAGTAGCCAATAGAGGTCAGATCATATATAAACTTGTAGGCCATCAGAAGAAAGTTGAATTTTAGTACAAATGGAATTAGGAGTAGTTGAAACATAGTAAGTTAGTGGCATGATATAATTTAAAATCTAGGTAAAATTGTTACTTACATAAAACATGTTAGCTAGGTGAATTCTCAAGAGTAGAAAGAACAAGAGTGGAGGCCAAGGTGTGGTAGGCAGAGTTCAAGATAACCCCTAAGATATATGCCCCTGGTATACATGCCTTGTATAATCCTCTCCCCTTCTGTGCAGACAGAACTTGTAAATATGCTGAGATTTCAGCTCTGTGATTAGATTCTTTCAAGGCTAAAGTGAAGGGATTTTGCAGTGGTAATAAAAGTCCCCATCATTTGACTGAGGTAATTTTAAAAAGGGGGTTGGAGCTCTCTTGGTTAGGCCTGGCTTAATCAAGTGAGTCTGTAAAACATATTTTCCTGCTGACTTAATGAAGCAAGCTTCCATGTTATCAAAGGAAGGGTCCATGTGGTAGCTGGTAGTTTCTTAGAGTGACCCCGTGCCAACAGTCAGCAAAAAAAAAAATAGGCGCCTTGGTAATCCAACCACAGGAAACTGAATTCTTTCAACAATCTGAAAGGACTTGGAATAAAACTCTGCACTTCTGTGTTTATTACAGGCTCAGCTGACATTTTTCAGGCTGGCAATATGTTGAACAAAATACCCAGCTAACCTATGCCTAGACTCCTACCCTGACCCACAGATATGATGAGATAACGAATGCGCTGTTTGAAGCCACTAAACTGATAGTAATTTGTAACATAGCAATAGAAAACAAACACATAGGGGAATCTATTAGCAGACAGAGGAAGTTTTGCATAGGAATACAGAAGAGTGAGAGTATAGTCGATTTTGCTTTAATTTATATTGATAGCGGTGAAGAGGAACAGAAGGCAATAGACTTTGATATATTTGTGATAAAATGTAGGAAATGGAGAAAAGGTTCCATTTATTGAAGTGATGTCTGAAGGAAGAATGGGTTGGTGGACGTGTAAGGGAGTGGTGATCAGAAAAATTGCTGTGGGCCTGTGAAGTTGAATTGTCCCTTATTTTCCAAAGTGGCCATGTCGAATAGACAGTTGATAAATGAGTCTGGAATTGAGAAGAGAAAGCAAGTTATGGATATAAAATTGGTAGTTACCAAACATATAGTGGTTTCATAAACCATAGAAATGGGTATGATAATTTGGGGAGTAAATGGAGATAAAAGGAACCAGGAATGCACCCTGGGCCAGGCAGAGGTGTAAGAATGAGCAGATGATCTAACAAAAATCCTGTGATAAAAGTATTGTATTTCCATTTTACACAGGAAGACATTGAGTCTCAGAAGTTTAAGTGAATTGCTCAAGGTGACGGACTGTGCCATTAAGCTGGATTTTTAACTGAGGAGGAGTGTTTAAAACACAACCTCTTTTCATTAAAGCATAGTGCCCTCAACTGCAGCTCCAAGGTGAAAATAGAAAATTCCATATATATTGAAAAATATCCAGGGACTAGAGTACAAACTTGATGTTTTAAGGACATTTTAGAGAACTATAGAAATGATTGTTCCCTAACAGAGATATTCTTTAACCTAAAGCATATATTCTTGTCAATGTTGAAACTTAGGAAGATAGTACTGTCATTGCAGATCTGTGTCCAACTACAGATGATAAACAATTCTAATGAAAGACACAGAAATGGTCTCAAAAGCATGAATGTAGCTATGAAAATTTACAGCCTGGAAACAGATTTGGGTCACTAGAAGCTCATGTCAACACAGATCATAGTCTTTTTGATTAGTGACTGTTTTGATTATTTCTGAGTCAAAGCCACTTTTCAGTTTTGTATTTGTGTACTTTCAGAAGTCCCTTTTCAAATAGTACCTACTTATTATTTATAAACCAGGCTTATATTTCTAACAGCAATTACAATAGTAGAAGCAGCAGCAACAACATTACAATTATTGACAGTTTCCTATGTGCCAGGCCCTTCGCTTAGAGCCACATATGCATTATGTCATTTAATCCTCACAATACTGTTTTAAATTAGTTTTGTTCCCATTTCACAGGTGAAGACATAGATGTTCATAGAAGTTAAGCTAATTATTATATAGCAAGATTGAAATCTGAATCAAAGCCTGAGTTCAAACTCTGTAATAACCAAATTTATTCTATAGTATTGGCTAGAGAAATTATTTCTGAGAAATATATATTGCTCATTTCTTCAGGGGAATATCATGGTAACTTTTGAAGGTAGCTATTGCTAGGTAACTAGTTCACTTTTCCTTGTGTAACTAGCCAAGAAGAGAGGTTAGGGATGTGGACTTTTAAATTTAGGGCACCTATAAACTCATTTCTTTTACCATGTATGGGTCTGTGAACCTATAGTAGTTATTATTTAACATGTAATTAGTAACTGACTTTACTGATCATTGATAATACAACTACCTTCCAATCTGCTTTGTACACCCACATATTTCACAGCAGACACCCACAAACTGAATAATATACTTTTTAAATCAACAAGCTATGAAATTTTATTTGTGAGAATCTTTCATTCTTAATCTGGTAGATTTGGTTTTTTGTATTTAACTAATAGCTGAGATATTTGTTAAGTAATATTGATTCATCAACGCTACTCTTGTGAAAACAGTAATTGTCCCTAATATGATTTCCTTTTATAACTCTATTTTATTATCAAAAAGTTACTTAGTTATTTAGATGATTCTCAAAGGTAGTCAGCAATTTGTTTATGCCTTGGTACAGTTCATCTCAAGCAATATTTATTAATCTCCTGCTGTTCCCTTGTGGGCTAAAAGAATAGGAATGAAGCCTTTACAAGCTTACAGTCATTAAGTGTGGTGGTTGTGCATGTGTGTGAAGACAAGTTTATAGACATGTTAATATAGTTTATGATAAGAGGAGATGGGAATAGCAATGTAGGAGGAACTGAACAGTTACCAATGGCACAGCATCCACACAAGTTGAGAAAAAACTTGGCAGAACTGGTGGGTATTTCAATAGCCAGAGTAAAAAGAAATGGGTTAATTACAGAGTGGTATTTATTAACAATAGTGTTAGTAATGAAAGAGATTGGGTGATGATTGAAAGAATTTTCAGTGGAGCAGTGGATAAAGATCAGGAGGTGACACCCTCCCCTCCACACCCCCACTCTTATTAGGGAATTCTGGACCCAAGGGTAGGTAGGATGACAACCATGTCTAGCTTGAAGCAGCTAGAGGAGTACAAGACCTTTGCCTATTGTCCTTTATAAGATTATAAAGGATCTTAAGTCTGAGAGAGGGGAATTGTTACAGAGCAGGGTTCCCCCCCAAAATAAATAAAATAAATAAATAAGAAGTAGGAAAAAAGATCAGGAAGCAATCATTTTGAATTAGAATTTTGCCAACATGCCCCTCTCACATATGGTCTGTGAGGCAGTGAGCCTACAGAGAGAGTGGAAAAGGCATTGGGCCTTGGGCGACCTCCTTCACCTCCCACTTCCTCACTGACAAGTGAGCATCACATTAACGCTCTGAGATTCAGCTTCCTCATACAGGAAATGGGGGAGTTGTCTACATGATTTGAAATTTCTGTCTTCATGTGTTTTCTTCTTCCCTCACATTATCACTCAGGAAGCTACGTCTTTCTTTTCCAAGACTAATATTTCTACTCTTTTTAAAAAATAACTTTTTATTTTTCAATTACAGTTGGCATACAATGTTACATTAGTTTTAGGGTGATCATTTCATTATGTTTATATAACTAATTAAGTGATCACCCTGATAAATCTTGTACCAATCTGATACCATACATAGTTATTAGAATATTATCAACTATATTGCCTATGCTGTACTTTACATTCCTGTTACTATTTTGTAACTGCTAATTTGTACTTCTTAATCCCATCAACATTTTCACCAATTCCCCTAATCCCCTCCTCTTTGTCACCTACCAAAATGTTCTTTATACCTATGTCTACTCTTGTTTTTAATTCCATGCTACTTTTACCAGACTCTCAGACAATCAATATTTTCTATCTCTTTTTTTTTTCAAAATTTTACATCTCTGTTTTTTACTGTCTCCTTTCTCTGAGTGTAAAACCAAACTGATACATCCCCCTCTGCCTCTAGTTATACCATGCTTGTTATTTTCTTCTTTGTCAAATTTGAAAGAATCATTTAAACTAGCTGCCTTCCCATCCCCACTATGAACTTTCTTCAGTATGAATTCTGCCTTGATCCCCATCATTCTACTGAAACTGCCCTCTTATAAGACACTGATGAGAACCAAAGCCATTTCTCAGCTGTTACCCTATGCGACCCTTCACCCACATTGCATGCTCCTTGCTCATCCTTCAGTTTGGAAATGCTGTTCTCCAGCAGCCTTAAATGACACACTAGATCAAGTGGATTTAATTCATATCTTCAGAACATATCACTCAAAGCAGTAGAATATACATACTTCTCTAGGATAGACCACATGTTGGGACACAAAACAAGTCAATAAATTTAAGAAAATCAAAATCATATCAAGTATCTTTTCTGATCACAATGCTATGAAACTAAAAATCAGTCACAAGAAGAACATTGAAAAATACATACATACATGGATGCTAAATAACATGTTATTCGACAATGAATGGGTCAACAATGGGATCAAGGAATAAATCACAAGATACCTTGAAACAAATGAAAATGAGGACACGACAATTAAAAATCTATGGACACTGGGGATGCAATCCTAGGAGGGAAATTATAGCACCACAGGCCCATCTTAAAAAACCAGAAAAAGCTCAAATAAACAATCTAACTTTACACTTAAAGGAACTTGAAAAAGAACAACAAAGCCCAAAGTGATTTGAAATATCTCTAGGATTTTGATATCTGTACTGTTATATAGCCCTACATTGATAACAAACTTGAACAATGCATTTACAAATGCCTGCTAAAAATCTCCTTATGGACAGGTAAGTAACAGGCCATTTCGATATATCCAAAAATGAAATTTTTATTTCTCTTATAAACCTGCCTTGTCTTCTCTAGAAGTTCATGGCATCACTATCTATACAGCAATACTGGCAAAAATTGCCTTGAATTTTCACACCTGATTACTCACCACCTCTGACTTCATAGTGTCCCAAGTCTAAGTCCTATCATTTCACAACTAGCCCTGTTCTGTCCCATCATCATTTGTCAACACTTGGTAATAGACTCCTAACTGGTCTCCCATCCCAGGCTCAATCTGCACACGGCTGTTCTAACCTGTGCAAAAAGATGCTGAGATTATTCTACTACATCCCTAAAAAAACTATTATAGACTTTTTGTGCTTTGATTTTATGAATTATTTGCATTCATTTCTTCATAAACGTGGTGTTTGCCTCAATTGGATCACGTTATAAGAACAAGTTTTCTCTAGTGATCAAAGGCTGTTGCCACATCAAATAGCAGCTACAGTTACAGTCCTCTTTTAGGACACATGTTCCATTATGTTTCTAGGGAGTTGGTTTTTAGGGAGACAAACTATGGGGGTCTGATTGATCTTCATTTGGTTCTCTCTCTGCTAAGCTGAACCTCAACTATCTCAACTCAAATAAAAATAACAAGCATTTATTGAGCACATTCTCTATGATAGGCACTGCTCTAAGTGCTATTTATTGGGTTGGCCAGAAAGTCCATTTAGTATTTTTCATAAAATAAAAGTCACATTTAAAATTTCCCCCAATAGTTTTATTGATTTGGATATTTTGTGTATATTGGCTATCTCCTGCCATTGGCTTCCAGTGAGTAGAGGCCAGGGGTGCTGCTAAACATCTTCCAATGTATAAGACAGTCCCACAGCAAATAATTATTTGGCCAAAATATCAATAGTACCAAGAAACTTCACAAACCACTTTTGACATATTCAATCAGTCACAGCACCTTCTCCACATGCTGTACAAACCTTTTTTGTTTTTGCAATTTTACCTTTCTTGAAACAATGAAGCATAACACACTGAAAATGTTGCTTATTTTTTTCCATCTTCAATATTAAAATGACTACACAAAAATTCACCAATTTTGATGTTTTTAAAAATGCATACTGATATGACAGCTGTTACTATACAATCTAATAAAATTGTTTCAAATGAAGTTAAAGACAACTAGGCACTACTAGAGCCATCATATGGAAAAAAATTAATGAACATTTTGGCCAACCTAATATTTTATGTAAAACACAAAATATTGCTAAGACAGGAATATTATTATCCTCTTTTTTCTGGCAAGGTTAACAAGCTTAAAGAGATTTGTCCAAAGTCACCTACTTTGTAAACTGAAGACTGGGATTTGAACATAGATATTTTAACCCCAGAACCTCTGCTTTTAATTACCATTATACACAATTTCCACAGCAAAGATATATAGGACATGTGTACACTAAAACGATGTAAATTGTCTGGCAAGAGCTCAATACATGTCACTTTACCTTCTCCTCTGTATGTCAAAAAACCAATGTTATTAAAGTTTATTATAAATTAATTAGCTTAAAAAATAAATGTTATGTTTTTTAAATTTAATGGTTTTCACATATATATGTTTTGTCTAGGCAATTAGATGGAATCTTCCTTCTGGCAGGTTTTACGTTTTTCATTCTCCAAAAGAATTCCAAACAGTGCCTTATACATTGTGAGTCCTCAACAAATGTTTGTTGATTGGCTGAGTGAATGAAAGTCTCTTTTTATTTGTACTGAATAAAATTTAGTGTTCTCAGAATTCATAGTTTTTATTTCTTTTAAAAAAATTTATTTATGTATTTACTTGTTTGTTTGTTTATTTTACTTTTGGAGAGAGGGGAAAGGAGAAAGAGAGGGAGAGAAACATCACTGTGTGGTTGCCTCTCACTCGCGCCCCCAACTGGGAACCTGATGTACGACCTAGTCATGTGCCCTGACTTGGAATCGAAGTAGTGACACTTGGTTCGCAGGCCGACGCTCAATCCACTGAGCCACAGCAGCCAGAGCTTATTTCTTATGTGAAAAAAAAAGAACAAAAACATTATATGTAATATATATAAAAATAGATGACAGAGAGATAGATAGATGATAGGTAAATATATAGATGATAGATGGATAGGTAGCTAGATAGGTAGATAGATAGGGCTTTGAAATTTGTTATCCTACCTTTTCCTCCCATAGTTTATTTGTAAAATGGTGCCTTTCTCTAAATGCCAATGGTAGAAAATCATTGACTCTCAGGCTCATGTACCCTTTTAAACTGGGCGAGATCCAAAATGAGTTTGTACAAAATAATCATTGATATTGCTCAAAAATATGTCAAGAGAAAAAGGTGAGATTATTGTACTGGATTCGGAAATAAAGGGCAATTTCTCTCCAGCTTCAAACATCCAGACAACAAAAAAAATCCTTTTTTTCCTGCAGTTTTAAGTTTGTGAAACTTTTCCTAATAAAATTAAACCACTTATTTAATTATTGTTTTGCAATGCTGTTATATTTTTAGGGTCAATATTTAAGAAAAAGTTTAGTTTGTTTAATAATATCAATTATATTTTGTCACATAAGTTTATTTTTCCCTTTCCTAGCCTAATATTTTCTATCAAGAGGGGCACTTTAAGGTTTTTTTTTAGTTTGAATAAAATTTCTAATGTTAAAACAAACTTTGAAGGAAATTTAAAGTACGTTTTAAGCATTTTCTAAATTTAAAGACTATTTTGGCCAAATTCCCAGGGAATTTGGAGAATTAGAAGATTAGACAATTAGGAAAAATAGTCATTGAAACATTTTGCTGAAAATGATATACAATGGTTTCAATGTGTCATTACAAATGGATTAATGCATTCAAAATGTCAAGGGTACAGTTAAATAAAAGAAAAAAAATTTGGTTGGTACACTATGCAAGAATACAAAAACCAAAGGCAAACTCAAATGATCTGCCATAGGAAAACAAATTTGGCCAAGCAAAGATTGAAAATTATAAAAACTTACTTTACAATAAATATTTTAACAAGTAAAAAATATGGAATCTGTTGATGATATCAAGTACACAGGAATAGAGGAAACCATCAGTTATCTAATATCAACATAGATAAAATAATAAAAATTTGGTCACAATTTTAGAAAAAAAGAGATTGTAGAGAGGACTAAGATGTGGGATCTCCTTGGGGGAATTCATGTCAAAGAACAGAAATCTACTTTCAAGTATACTTCCTGATTTGAATAGGAAGACAGATCATTTCTAGCACTGTAAATTTCAGATGTCTCCCACTTTTAACCCAAATGTCTTTCAAAGGTTCCTTTCTAAGTTACCTGTTGAGTATACATGATGAATGTGTACTCATAGAAACAATAAGTACACATGGAGGTCTGTGTTGTATGGTCCCTAAACTGCTATACTAGTTTTCTTTCTATGCAAGTTCTCATTCTTCCCAGAACAAAGACTGATGATATCTTTTGAATCTTGGATTTCTTGGAAAAGCTATGAATGCATAACATTTTGAAATAATTTTAGTAAGTTCATAGTCTGTGAATCTACTTCTTAAAGTGTAGATTTCCTGCCTCAAACTTTAATCTTTCTGTGATAAGTTCCTAAATCCTGTTTCAGGACTTCTCAGTGCTGCCCACCTTCCTGGAACTCTGACAATAGTTTGTCCTATTAGTACTCAAAAATATAATTGGGGTGCAGAAACAGTTTCAGCTTTCACATAAAAGCATGGACTTTCAAACTATTGTTTCAATAGTTCTTACACAATGCCAAGTGTTTTTACATAGTTATCTCATTTAATTCTCACAATAATCATATAAACTTTGTGTATTTTATATATTTAAAAAAATTAAATCTTGGAGAGTAATGTACCTTTTCATGGTTCAAATTCAAATAGTAAGTGACTGAATATTTTGGAATTTCTACTCCAACTGATCTGATTATATCCACAAATCCCCCATTTTCAGGAATGAAGTGATAACATAGTTACAAAATTATATTTAGGGTCATATATCTGTCCTTAGAATACTTTATTACTGTCATTACTTGTAATTGCTTAATTTTTCAAATTTTTTTTAGTTCAAAGCCATATTTTCTGTAATTAGTACCTCTGTTTGGCATTCATCATTTAAGTTCAAATGCCAGTTTCCAAACTCTATATAAATTGTACCATACAAATAACCCTTTTTTATTTCCTGTAACTACCATTTGCAGTATTATTTTTAACTTAAAATAATTTCCCTGTTTGATTAGAATGGTCAGCCAGAAGTTATTTCTTCTAAATTGACCTGAAGAAACTATAGGCACCTGTTAATTTACTATGTCTTCTATATTTAACTCTCAGTAGAAGGGAAGGTCTCTAGACCTATGAATGCCCTGATGGGGAACAGAGGAGAATTACTTCAATACAGCATTTCTGTCCCTGGATTTTCTAAATGAGGTTAGTTGCATGCTATCCATTTATTAAATCACCAGTCCAATAATATTACTTACGTATTGAAATGCTCGGCGAAGATCAAGTTGGTGGTGGTACCAGTGATTGTTGTCAGTCCACCAACAGTAGAAGAGTAAGTAATGCACAAACACATAAGTTTACACATCATGTGGTTCTCCTTCGTTCGATATTTAGTTCTTGTATCTGAATTCTGTCCAACAAGAAAATGTACCATAAGAACAGTTCTATTTGTAGTCATGACAGCAGTAAAAGCTTTGTTATGAACTGAATGTTTGTGTCCCTGGAAATTTCATATGTTAGAGCCTTACCTCACAATGTGATGGTATTTGGAAATGCGGCCTTTGGAGGTCAGTAGGCTTAAATGAAATATAATGGTGAGGCCCTAGTCTGATAGAATTAGTGCTCTTATATGAGGAGATAACAGAGAGCTTGATTTCTCTCTGCCCTGTGAGAAAACTGAGAAGGTGGCAATCTGCAACCCAAGGAGAGATACCTCACCAGAAAAAGATCCTGCTGTATCCCAAGCTTAGATATCTATTTCCAGAATTATGGGAAATAAATACATGCTGTTCAAGCCACCAGTGTATGGTATTTTGTTATGACAGCCCAATAGTTTAGCATTTCTTTCCATTGAAAGAAATGTAACAATAAAAATATTTAACCTGAAACCATTGGAATATTTTATAACCTGTTTTATTCATTTGCTCATACTTCTTTCTTATTTCCCAGCCAACCCACTCTTCCTTTCTATCCTTCTCACCATCACTCCCAAATCTTTCTACTGTTTTTCTGCTGAACTGGTAGTATATGGCAGTAAGTTCCTCAAACACTTTTTGACTGGATAACTATAACTTGCTAATGAATAATTATTTAAATGTACTGCTCTTACAGATTTGTTTTTATCTCATTTCCAGAGACCTTCAACTCTGCTCTGCCTCAGTCACTGTCCCCTATAGTCTTCTCTGGACAGTAACACATCCTCAAATGGCTCCATCTTGGAAATCCTATTTCTAATGTGTTTTAGTTAAGAATAGGACTTCCTAGGGTGAAAGACAAGTGCAACTTCATTCCTTTTCTCACTGATAGCCTATATAAAAACACTCTGTTGGTCTGATTTTTGCTGTCCTTGGGGTGAAATCTAGAACAGAGTCTATAATTTTTCTGGTCACTTTGTTTAATAAATTCTTTCAATTACATTTAGTAAAAAAGCAACCTTATTTGAGTAGTTTAAATGAAAATTCTTTCATTTAATAGTAAAAATCCCACTTTTAAAGTTAAACCTTCTCCCTTAGATCTGACCTGCTGAAAAGTTGGAAAGAGGTTTGTGGGTTTGGCTTTCACTCTCTCTTCTGGCTCAGTTCCTTTCACAACTTCCTACTGTCAGCTTCTAAATCCTTCGTATTTGGAGTGGCAGAGGTTGGACAGGATCAGGAGAGGAGTGGTAAGGATTAGAATTTATTTGACTGTTATAATAAATATATAACATTAGTACTCTTTAATCTTGATGGATGGTCAAAATGACTCCTACATCTGATGGTTTCTTTTATGGGTTCTATCACGCAAATAGAAGTATTAGAGTCATGTTCCTCCTTTGTAAGTAATGTATCTCTTCCACTTGGTTGCTAATGATACACCTATGGTTTCTGCATGGGATGGTCCACCCACAGCTCTTCATGCTGAGGTCAACTTTCCCCGTCAAGATGCTCTATTGGAGAAAGTTGCTTTTTAAATGACCACAAACACCACTTTTGCCATATGTTCCTGACATTTGATCCATGGAAAATGGGCACCTCTGCCCCATTGGCAATGAAAGTGCAGCTGAAACTCCATTAGGTAAGGAAATTCAGCCATTGCCTTTCACTTTCAAATTCTCCAAGTGCGTGTCAAATACTAGTCCATTGATCTCTTCTAAGTCTAGGGAACAGATTCTCAAGTTCTCCAAGTGGCAGTTTCTCTAACTCACTATCTTAAGATAAGTAGAGGACTCTTCCTTTCCCTTCCCCTTGGTGGTACAGGTTAGACAGGGTTTGGGAAAATATTCCAACTTGCTCCAAAGGTAGACTATCACTCAACCTTCTCTCATTTTAAACACCAAGTTTAAGAGTCTAGAAGTTATTTTTGGTCATTTTTTTTGCAAGTGTTGTGTAAGTTCAATATGGGGATACTTATGGTATGGTATGTGCTTGATATTATAGTTCCTCAGGGATATGAAAAGTTTTATTTTACTACCCTACTAACAAAGTCTGCTCCTTTACCACAGCTTTATCTTCCAACTTTGCTGTTGAATTACTTATATCTCTTCTCTTCTTAACTCTATTGGCAAGTCTAGGTCATAGAAGCATCTATTTATTCCCAGTAGATTGGTCCACTTCCTTTCTTATCCAGTTCATATTCTGTGGTAGACAAATAAAATACTTTTTCAGGCTTTTAAAGCCATTTTGTTGAAGTATGATTGACAAGTAAAACACTATACATACTTAATGTATACAATTTGATGAGTCTTGGAATAAGCATACACCCATGAAACCATCACCACTATTAGTAACTTTCTTAACAAAATCCTAAACTTTCTTTCTTGTTTCTCTTTAAATGGTAGTTATTTAGCAAAATTTCAACTTTGGATGAGCCCAACAATTTACTTTTTCTGTGTCATGTCTGCCCCTGAGCAGCCACGTACTATTGGTGGGAATGACACACATAGCAGAGGAGATTGGGTTCCCTACATTCGACTGCAATGCCCTTGCTGCCCCTCTACCTTACTGTGTTTCTCTGTCTTCACCAGAAAACTAAAAATCTCCCCTATTCTCTTTATACCTCCCCCTCAATGTTCCCCTAACTCTTCACAGGTAGCTTTGCCTCCAGAAGAAAAAATAGATGTCAGCAGCCAGAGGCCTCACTGTGAAATACAGAAGCCAACCTGCATCTGGTCTGCCTTCTCATCCTTTTCTACATACATAATGTCTCCCCTCCATTTTTTCTTTTTTAAAACTTTCTGGACCCTAATCAGTCCTTTTCAGAAACCTTATACAATAGACTTTACTGAAATTTTCCCATCAACATTTAATCACTTTCAAATAATCTTTACAAAAGGAAGCAAAAAACTTCTTAATTCTCCTCTCAATTAAACTGCAGTACTAATCCACCTACATTTGCACAGCTAAACTACTCAAAAGAGTTGTGTACCTCACTGGCTCCATTTCTGTAACCATTGCAATCTAATTTCTGTCTCCACAATCCACCCAAAATGCACTTGCTATGATTATCAATGACCTTCGTATAACAAAATGCAACAGATACAGTTCTGTCTCAATTTTGTACACCTGTCGGCAGTACCTAAAAGAGTTAATCACTCCTTCCTGCTGGAAGCTCTTCTTTGAACTTCCCTGATATTTCACCCTTCTGGTTTTTCTTCTACATCTCTGCCTGTTCCTCTGTCTCTCTTGCCAGTATATTTTCCTTTATCTTTCTTCAAAACTGGAAGTTTTTGAAACTCTGTCATGGGTACTTATTGCATCGCATTGTAATATTTCTTTTTAAGAAAACTCATGTATTTTTATTGTTTTAATGAACATAAATATACTAGGTGAGATTTCAATATGACTTCAGAGTAGATGGAAACTACACTCACATGCTCCCAGCCCCAAATCAGATTTACAGCTAAGTTATAGAAGAGTCAACCTGAATAACCAACTGAAGGTTAACTGAACTTCAATGTTACAACCAAGGATTTACAGAAGAAGCCACATAGAGATTGATATACCACCAATTCTAACCTGAAGGAAGCCGACCCTTATACACAGATTGGCCCCTTCACACAAATATGGATCCAACAGATGCAGCCATAAACAGTGAACAGCATGGTAGCTCCTGACAGGTAGCCCAGGCCAGTTCTACACAACATCTGACATCAATCTGTACCTAAACCCCATCCAACTGGACTCAGAACCAGAACAATCAGTGGTAGGTTTCAGACTACACTAGAGCTTGACCCAACTAGCCACACAAAAGGCATACCCAGAGGCGGATTCTGGCAGGCACCAGACCCTGCTGGGAACAACTCTACCTCAGAGGACATTTCCTGAACAGCATCTCACACATGATTATTAAGGTTTACTCTTTATAGTCAGCCAACATGAAGGGTTAACTCCACCAATGAAAGAGCTAAGAGCACTTAAAACTTAACTACAAGGTGGTTATGTGCACATAACCCACAAGAAACATTCCTGGAGCAAGGAGCTCAAGTGATCTGGAAGATTATGCCACTGAGCCCAACCAGACGCCTTCATCATAAAGCCATCATAAGAAGTTTGGGAGTCAGAGAAGATTTACTTAATACACAGAGACTAAATGGGGAGACAAATAAATATGCCCCAAATGAAAGAACAAGAGAAAAAAAATTAAATGAAATGGAAGCAACAAAGGTACCAGATGCTGAGTATAAAACAACGGTTACGAGCATGCTCAGTGACCCTAGGGGAAGAGTGGTTGATCTCAGAGAGAACTCAAAGAGATAGTAAACATTAAAAAGGACATAGAAACCATAAAAAAGATCCAGTCACAAGTGAAGAATACAATATCTGAAATGAAGAATACACTAGAAGGAATCAATAGCAGGTTAGAAGAAGCAGAGTACTGAATTGGTGGTTTAGAGGACAAGATAACATTAAGCACACGAACAGAGCATCAAGAAGATTTGAAAATTTAAAAAGAATGAGGAAGTCTAAGGAATGTCTGAGACAACATCAAGCTTAACAACATCCACATCATAAGGCTACCAGAAGGAAAAGTGAGTGAGCAAAGGATAGAGAATGTGTTTGAAGAAATAATGGCTAAAAATATCCCTAACTTGGTGAAGGAAAAAGTCACACAAATTTGGGAAGCACAGAAAATCCCAATCAAGATGAACACAAAGAGGTCCACAACAAGACACATCATAATTAAAATGAAAAAGGCTAAAAACAAAGAGATACTCAAGGCAGCAACGGAGAGACCTTTAGTTACCTAAAAGGAAGTTTCCATAGAACTGTTAGCTGATTTCTCAGAGGAAACACTTCAAGTCAGAAGAGATTGACATGAAATAGTCAAAGTGATGAAAAGAAAGGACCTGTAACAAAGACTACTTGTCTAGCAAGCCTGTCATTTAAAATTAAACGTGAAATAAAGAGCTATCTCAGACAAAAAAAAAAAAAAAAAAAGGCTAAAGGATTCCATTACCACCAAACCAGTATTGTAAAAAATTGTAAAAGGGCCTGCTTTATGAAGAGGAAGAAATAAAGAGAGAGAGAGAGCAACATAAATATAATTTATAAAATGGTAATAAATAAGTACCTATCAATAAAATCCTTAAATGCAAATTAATTAAATGCTCCAGTCAAAAGACATAAGGTAGCTGAATGCATTAGACAACAAGACCCACGTTGTATGTAAGAGACTCACCTCAGAACAAAAGATACACACAGACTTAAAGCAATTGGATGGAAAAAAGAATTCCATGCAAAAGAAAACAAAAAGTATGGGTGTAGCTATATTTAAATCTGACAAAATAGTCTTCCAAACAAAAGCCAAACATAACAAGAGACAAAGAAGATCACTACATAATACTAATGAGATCAATCCAATAAGAGACAACAACCCTTATAAATATATATACCCAACATAAAAGCAACAAAATATATAAAGAAAATCATGGTGGACATTAAAAGAGAGATAGAGAAAAAGATCATACAGGGGATCGAAGATGGTAGAGGAGTAAGTGGAAGCTACACTAACATCCTTCCAGGACCAATCTGGAATTACAACATAATTGTGGAGAAATCACTTGGAATAACTAACTGAACACTAGCTGGAGAGAAGTCCTAAACCATGGAGAGACAGAAAAGCCTACTTCATCACAATGTGACTGGTAGGAAATGAAGAGATGTGAGAAGGCTGGCTGGGCTCCCACAGGTGGCAGCTGAAGGGACTGAGAAACAGCTCAGTGGCTGGGGGTACCCCCAGAGAAGGGCAGGGTCTAAACCCCCAGCTAGACTTCCCAGCTTATAGTAACAGAGCAGAAAGTAAAATAGCATCCAGCTATGAAAAGTGAAAAGCCACAGGGTTTTTTGCTGGCCTGTAAGAAACAGCTGGAGACAAAGAGCTCTTAAATGGAACATGTACAAAAATATTTTGGCACCCACTTACCCTGAGCTCAAGCAGAGGGAGGGCAGAAAGGACTAGAGTTGCTTAAGGAGAGTTTAGGGCAGTGGCTTTGAGGAGAGAACTGAAGGAGCAGCCGACCAGGTCCCAGTGCTGACTCATTCCCCATACTGTGGAAAGACCATTCCCTTCAAAGTGGTGTAAGCCTGAGGGGAAACAAAAATCCTACCTGCAGGAATTAATCTGCCCCACCCTTGGGCCTTAAGCTTGATGGCTGATCACGGATTAAATAGATAAACAACTAAAGGAGACAGAAAAAGGCAGTAGATCTATGGTAGTCTCCAACAGGCTGCCTAGGCCCAGACTGGTATGTGATCTGATGCCACGAGGGAGAGATCCAGGAAGAGCAGATCAATCTAAGATGCAGAAACAAACAAGAAGAGTCACAAAAATGGGGAGAGAGGGAAAATATCCACCATCAAAAGGAAAGGAGAAATCCCCAGAAAGAGTGCTAAATGAAATAGAGGAAAGCAAACTGTCAGACATGGAATTCAAAATATGGGTTATAGGGAAGCTCAATGAACTCAGTGAGCTCAAAGAAAACTACAAAGAACACCAGGGAAACTACAAGGAACATACTGAGAATTACACCAGCATGAAAAAGGACAAAAAGCTATCAGTAAGAGTCAGGAGGAAATGAAGAATACAACTTCTAAATTGAAGAACACAGTAGAAAGAATTAAAAGCAGACTAGGGGAAGCAGAAGATCAGATCAGCAAGCTGAAGGACAACATATAAAAAAATTCCCAGACAGTGCAACAAAACGAAAAAAGACTGAAAAAGAACAAAGAGGTATTAAGAGAGCTGCAGGACAACATGAAATGTAATAATATCCATATCATAGAACTATCAGAAGGAGAAGAAGAGGAGCAAGGGATAGAAAACATCTTTGAAAAACTAATGACAGAAAACTTCCGTAATTTTACGAGAGAAAAAGTCATGCAAGTCCAGGAAGCACAGAGGGTCCCAATGAAGATGAACCCAAACAGGACCACTCCAAGACACATCATAATTAAAATGGCAACCTTGAAAGACAAAGAGAGAATCTTAAAAGCAGCAAGAGAGAAACAGTTAATAACATACCAGAGAGCTCTGATAAGACTACCATCATATTTTTCAACAAAAACACTACAAGCCAGAAGAAAATGGCAAAAAATATTCCAAACAATGAAAGACAAAGGTCTACAAGAAGACTGCTCTACCCAGCAAGGCTCTCATTCAAAATGGAAGGTGAAATAAGGAGTTTGCCAGACAAAAGAAGGCTAAAAGAATTTATTTCCACCAAACCAGCATTGCAAGAGATGCTAAAGGGACTGCTTTAAGAAGATGAAGAAACAGAGAGAGACAGGGAGGAACACAAGTACAAAGGGGAACAATTGTAATGAATAAGTACCTATCAATAATAACCTTAAATATAAGTGGACTAAATGCGCCAATCAAAAGACATAGGGTAGCTGAATGGATCAGAAAGCATGACTCACATATATGCTGTCTATGAGAGACCTACCTTAGAACAAAATATCTATGCAGACGGAAAGTGAAGAGGACATACTGAGGGTCCATAGGCATGTGAAAGAATTCTCAACATCACTAGCTATCAGAGAGATACAAATAAAAACCACAATGAGATACCATTTTACACCAGTCAAAATGACCATTATCAACAAATCAACAAACAACATGTGCTGGCGAGAATGTGGAGAAAATGGAACCCTAGTGCACTGCTGGTGGGAATGCTGACTGGTGAACCCACTATGGAAAACAGTATGGAATTTCCTCAAAAAACTAAAAATGGGACTGTCTTTTGAACCAGCAATTCCACTGCTAGGATTATACCCAAAGAATCATGAAACACCGATTCAAAAGAACCCCTGTACCCCTATGTTCATAGCAGTGCTATTTACAATAGCTAAGTGCTGGAAACAACCTAAGTGCCCATCTGTAGATGAGTGGATCAAAAAACTGTGATACATTTACACAATGGAGTACTATGTAACAGAATGAAGGAATGAACTCCTACCATTTGTGACAACATGGATGGAACTAGAGAGAATTATGCTTAGCTAAATAAGTCAGGCAACAAAAGACAAATACCATATGATATTACCTAATACAGGAAACTAATGAACAACACAAACGAATAAGCAAAATAGAACCAGACACAAGTAAACAAGGAGCAGACTGACAGTGACCAGGGGGGAGAGGGGAGGGGAGAAGGGTAGAAAGAAGGAGAAGGGTCTAGTCAAGAAACTAGTATAAATGACCTATGGATATGAACACGTACAAGGGGGTGGGGATTGACTGTAGGAGAAATGGTGGGCAGAGTGGAGGGAAGAAATAGGGGGGAAAGTGGGACAACTATAATAGAAAAACAAACAAACAAAACATTTTGTCCCTCTTTTGTCTGGGAAAAAAGAAAAAAAGAGATTGACAGCAATATCATCATAGTAGGGGATTCTAACACCTCATTAACATTAGTGAATTTATCTTCCAGACAAAAAATCAACAAGGCAACAGCAACCCTAAATGACACAATGGATCAAATGGGTTTACAGAATATTTCATCCCAATGCAGAAGAATATATACTTCTCAAGTACACAAGGAACATTCTCAAAGATATATCACACGTTAGGACACAAAATAAATTTTAACAAATTTAAAAATATTAAAATAATATCAAGAATCTTCTCTGACCACAGTGGCATGAAACTAGAAATCAACTACAAAAAACAAAAACAAAAAAATATTCATGAACTTGGAGATTATATCGTCGTCGGCAGCCGTCCATCTCGAGAGACGATGGTGTAGCTTCTTAAGAGTCTATCTGCACTGCCGAGAATGGCTGTGCAGTCCGACTCGGGAGTGACATGGTATCTGTCTCCTCCCGTGTTGAATCGACATCTTGCAATGACGCTGGAGTGTCCTCTCCAGTGAAGCTGAAGCTACAGAGCCTGGGCAGGGTGATATGGAGGGTCTGCTGTTGCCCATACAGCAGACCCCCCCTCTCTTCGCAGCTGAAGGGTCCAAGGGAAAGACGGAGTCAATACAGCTTGGCTTCAGGTGCGCCGCAGGAGTTGCCGGTGTTGACTACAACGTCAAACCGCCTTAGGGACTCCAGCTCCGGATTTTCTGTCGGGGTTTACTCCCTTAGCCTTTCCCCTGAAGAGGTATGCTGCATGTTATTAAACAATAAACGATTTAACAATGAGATCAAGGAATAAATCAAAAATTATCTGGAAACATGAAAATGAACACACAAAAACCCAACATCTATGGAAAACAGTGAAAATTGTCCAGAGAGGAAAGTTCATAACATTACAGGCATGCTTCAAAAAGAAAAAAATATCAAATAAAAAAATCTAACCCTACACCTAAAAGAACTAGAAAAGGAACAACAAACAAAGCCCAGAGTAAATAGAAGGAAGGAAATAATAAAGATCAGAGTGGAAACAAATAAGATAGAGAATAAACAAACAATACAAAAGCTCAATGAAACCAAGAGCTGTTTCTTTGAAAAGATAAGCAAGATTGACAAACCTTTTTTTTTTTTTTTTCACTTAAGGATATGTTTATTGATTTTAGAGAGAGAGAGAGAGAGGTGAGAGAGAAACATCGATCATTTGCCTCCCATATGCACCCAAAACTGGGACTGAACCTGTAACCAAGGTATGTACCCTGACTGGGAATCAGTCTCACAACATTTTGGTGTACAGGATGATGCTACAACCAAGCCACCCAGCCAAGGGAAATTGACAACCTTTTAACCAAACTCATCAAGAAGTAAAAAGAGAGAAGATACAAATAAAAATAATAAATAAAACAGAAATAACAACTAACATCAAAGAAATACAAAGGATTGTAAGACAATACTACAACTATGTGATAACAAATCAGACAACCTGAGAGAAATGGATAAATTCCTGGAAACATATACAATCTTCCAAAATCGCATTAGGTAGAATCAGAAAACCTGAGTAGATTTATTAAAACTACTGAAATCGAAGCAGAAATCAAAACAGTCAGCAAATAAAAGTCTGGGACCAGGTGGCCTCACAGGTGAATTTTACCAAGTACTCAAAGAACTAGCACTTACTCCTCTCAAACTAATCCAAAAAATTCCAGAGAAGGGAAGGCTTCCAAGTTCTTTTTATGAGGCTAAAATCCTCAACAAATTATTAGCAAACCAGCAACACATTAAAAAGATCATATGCCATGATCAAGTAGGATTTATCCCAGGGATTCAAGGTTGGTACAAGATTCACAAATCAATAAACGTGATACATCACATAAACAAAATGAAGGATAAAAATTACACGATTACATGAATAGATGCAGAAAAAGCATTTGATAAAATCCAGCACTCATTCATGATAAAAACTCTCAGCAAAGTGGGAATAGAAGGAACATACCTCAATATAATAAAGGCCCATATGACAAACCTACAACCAACATCATACTCAATGGGAAAAAATACTAAAAGCATTTCCCTTAAAATCAAGAACAGTACAGGGATGTTTGCTTTTACCACTCTGATTCAACATAGTACTGAAATTCCTAGCCACAGCAATCAACCACAAAGAAGAAATAAAAGTCTTCCAAACTGGAAAGGAAGTAAACTGTAATTATTAGTAGGTGACATATTGAATCGGTAGATAGAAAATGCTAAGACTCCACCTAAAAACACTAGACCTAACAAATAAATTGGCAAAGTATCAAAATACAAAACTGATTTTCAGAAATTAGTGGCATTTTAACACACTAATAATGAACAATCAGAAAGAGAAATTAAGAAAATCATTTACTATTTCGGCAAAAATAAAATAAGATAGCTAGGAATAAATTTCACCAAAGAGGTAAAAGCCCTGTACTTGGAAAATTATAAGACATTGAAGAAATTGAGGAAGATACAAATAAGTAGAAGCATATGCGGTTCACTTATTGTGGACGCACTGTATCGTGGGATATTTTTAAATATTAAATTTAATTATGTATCGCGAATTTTTCACTATATCGCGGGATTTTGCAGTACTGTATATGTATGCTGTTAAAATTACGTAGGTTTAAGAGTGTAGAATAAATGTAAGGTTCCTACTTCGTGTGGGGGGGGGGTGTCTGGAACATAATACCCGCGATAAGTGAGGGAATACTGTATGCCATGTTCATGGATTGGGAGAATTAACATCATTAAAATATCCACACTATCCCAAAAAGTTCATAGATTCATTGTAATCCCTATTAAAATATCAATGATATATTTCACAGATCTAGAACAAATATTCCAAAAATGTATATGGGACCA
The DNA here is from genome assembly GCF_987537825.1 of Furipterus horrens. Taxonomy (NCBI): domain Eukaryota; kingdom Metazoa; phylum Chordata; class Mammalia; order Chiroptera; family Furipteridae; genus Furipterus; species Furipterus horrens. The sequence continues at coordinate 74,251,867 of NW_028327179.1, read as the reverse complement.
AAAAAGACACTGAATAGCCTCAGTAATCTTGAGAAAGAAGAACAAAGTTTGATGTTTCACACCTGATATCAAGCTATATTACAAGACTATTGTAATCAAAACAGCTGGGAACTGGCATAGCAACAGGCATATATTTAGATCAATGGAACAAAACAGAGAGCCCAGAAATAAACCTTTATGGTCAATTAATATTTGATAAAGGTGACAAGAGCATACAATTGAGTAAAGACAGTCTCTTCAATAAACAGTGATGGGAAAATTGGCACCAGCTTGACCTCGTCATCACCAGAAGAACGGATATTGGCAGCACCCTCCTCACCCGCAGCTACCACAGTGCAGACTGCGACACGGACCATGCCCTCGTGGTAAGCAAGGTGCGCATAATGCCGAAGAGGTTGCACCACTCCAAGATGAAGGGTCGCCCACGCATCAACACCAGTTGTGCCAGCAACCCAGTTAAGACCCAGCAATTCATCAACAAGATGGAAGATGCACTCGGCGAGGGAGTGGCGGCAGATGACATTATCGAATCCAATTGGCCACGTCTCCGCGACGCCATATACAACTCCGCCATTATTGCTTACGGGAAGAAAGAGCGGAAGAACGCTGACTGGTACGAGGCTCACTGGGAAGAAATGGAACCCGTGATCGAGGCTAAGAGGAAGGCCCTACTGGCTTACAAGGTCACGCCCACTCCCAGTACACTTCAAGCTCTACGGGCTGCCAGGAACAAAGTCCAGAAGACCGCCCGTCACTGTGCCAACACCTATTGGCTAAACCTGTGCAGAAGCATTCAGGAAGCCGCCGATATAGGCAACGCACGAGGAATGTATGAGGGTATCAAGAAGGCAACAGGCCCAATCCCCTCCAAGATCGCTCCCCTTAAGTCCAAGACAGGTGAGGTCATCACTGACCAGGAACAGCAAATGCGGCGGTGGACCGAGCACTACCTCGAGCTGTACGCAACGAAGAACACCGTAACAGACACTGCTCTTAACGCCATCCCAGACCTACCAGTCATGGAGGAGCTAGACACCCCACCTACTGCGGCAGAGCTCGGCAAAGCCATCGACCGCCTCGCTTGCGGGAAAGCACCAGGAAGCGACGGAATCCCTCCAGAAATCCTAAAGAGCGGGAAACCAGTCCTGCTACAGCCGCTCCACCATCTACTCTGTCTCTGCTGGAAGGAGGGTTACATCCCCCAGGATATGAGAGACGCCAACATTATCACCATGTACAAGAACAAAGGAGACCGCAGCGATTGCAACAACTACCGGGGCATCTCTCTCCTCAGCGTCGTCGGCAAAGTATTCGCCCGGGTCGCTCTTGCCCGCCTGCAGACCCTTGCTTCCCGCGTCTACCCAGAGTCCCAGTGTGGCTTCAGAGCTGGCCGATCAACAGTGGACATGATCTTCTCCCTACGCCAGCTGCAGGAGAAGTGTCACGAGCAGCATAAACCACTCTACCTCGCCTTTATTGACCTCACGAAGGCGTTTGATCTGGTCAGTCGAAGCGGACTCTTCAGCTTGCTACGGAAGATTGGCTGTCCACCACATCTGCTTGCTGTGGTCATGTCCTTTCACGACAACATGCACAGCACGGTGTCCTACAACGGCGCAACCTCTGAGGCCTTCCCAGTCAGCAGCGGAGTAAAGCAGGGCTGCGTCCTCGCGCCTACGCTGTTCGGAATCTTCTTCTCCATGCTCCTCCAATACGCCTTTAAGGACTGCAGCGAGGGTGTCTTCATTCACACCAGATCCGATGGCAAGCTCTACAACCTGGCCCGTCTACGAGCCAAGACCAAAGTCAAAGAGGTGCTCATCCATGAGATGCTCTTCGCCGACGACGCAGCTTTGACATCACACTCCGAAGAGGGACTCCAGCAGCTAGTCACTTGCCTTTCCCATGCATGCAAGGAGTTCGGACTAGCCATCAGCCTGACGAAGACGAACGTTATGGCTCAAGGCACGGGGACTCCCCCATGCATCACCATCGACGGATACACCCTGGAGGTTGTCAACGACTTCACTTACCTCGGGTCCACCATCTCGAGCTCTCTGTCAGTCGACTTGGAGGTCAACCGGAGAATCGCCAGGGCAGCCACAGTTATGGCCAGACTGAACCGGCGAGCGTGGAACAATTCCAGCCTCACTGAGAAAACCATACTGCGCATCTACCAAGCCTGCGTACTCAGCACTCTCCTCTATGGCAGCGAGACGTGGACCACCTACGCAAGGCACGAAAGGAAACTCAACAGCTTCCACATGAGGTGCCTGCGACGCGTCCTGCATGTCGCCTGGCAGGATAAGGTCCCCAACACCGAGGTGCTGAAGCGAGCCAATATGAGCAGTTTGCATGCAGTTCTTAGCGAGAGACGCCTCAGGTGGCTTGGCCATGTCAAAAGAATGGATGCAGGCCGTATCCCCAAAGACCTCCTCTACGGCGAGCTAGCAGAAGGCAAGAGGATGACAGGGCGCCCAAAACTGCGGTTCAAAGACATCTGCAAAAAGGACATGACACAATGCTCCATCAATCTCAACACATGGGAAGTTCAAGCAGACGACCGCCTAGCCTGGAGGCTCGCGGTCAGGCAAGGTACGTCACACGCGGAGGCTGCGCGCAACGAGGAGGCGGTCCAGAAAAGATCGAGGCGGAAGCAGCGTCAGCAGCAGCAACAACAGCCATCTGCCTTCACCTGTACCAAGTGCGGCAGGGATTGTCACTCCCGAATCGGACTGCACAGCCATTCTCGGCGGTGCAGATAGACTCTCAAGAAGCTACGCCATCGTCTCTCGAGACGGACGGCTGCCGACGACGACGACGATATATAAAAAACACATAGACACAGTGGGGGGTGCTATTTGGAAGTGGGCAAGGGGGCAAAACAGGGATGAAAAGAGACTTTACTTGTGGCTTTGAGTGGACAATGCAGTGTGCAGATGGTGTTTTATTGAGTTGTACAGTTGAAACCTGTATTGTTTTGCAAGCTAATATTAGCTTAATAAATTCAATTAAAAATTAATTAATTAATATATCAGAACACTAAACCCCTGTCTTAAGCCCAGACTTCTCCTTTTAGACCTATATATCCAATTTTATGTTTAACATAATTTGAATGTCTTAAATAACACTCTAATCCTCAAATGTTCAACCAAACTTATTTTTTATTTTCTCAAACCTAGTACTTCTTCGCCATTACCCATGTATGATAATAGCTTCACCATCATAATTACTAACTCTTATAATGTGCTTAGTATGTAATAAACATTATTTTAAGTTAAAATATTATAAATATCTTAACTCATGTTATTCTTACAACACAATGAGGTTAACATTATTATTATGCCACTCTACACATGAAGACGTGAGACCCAGAGAGATTAAGTGGCTTGCCCAAGGTCACTGAGCCTAGAATGACCAGCTTAGATTATGAAACCATGTAGAGCTCAGCCACTATACTAGATTGTTTGTACTTCTTGAAATCATCCTCTTCCTCACCCCACCAACTCCTCTCAATTTTATCTATTTAAATATTTCTGGACTCTGTTTGAGTTTTTCCATCCCCATTATTGTGTTGGTCTAAGTTGACATCATCTGTGATTTGGGTTACTGTAATAGCCACCATATGGGCCTCCTTGCAACAATTCTGGCCTATTTCAGATCTTTTCTATACAATGCAGCCTTGCAAAAAAAAACCCAAAAAAACCCCACTAGATTTATTTAAGAAATATACAAACAGGAGGATCACCCTGTTTCATAGCTGAATGTGACATTGAAACTGAAAGATCTTTTTGAGGAATCATGATAGGGAAAATTCCTGCTAACTAAAAGCCATCATGGATAGGGGAATGGCAGTTAGCATGACAGGGGCAGGTACATTAAATTGTAATTTGCCTTTTGCTTTCTAATTAACTTAAAGGTTAGCCCCCAGGGTTATCTATTGTTTACCCCAAATAAGTTAATATACAAATGTCTCCTTTTCTAGATGAAAATGATTTGTATTCCATATGGTAAAAGTTTCCATTGAAAATTTGAGAAAAAAATGGTAAATAAATAAAATAGAAAATAAATGTATAAATTCTTATGAGTGAAACAAAGTGAAATTTACAGCTTAAGTATTATTTTACTATAGGGAAGACTTTAACCACAAACCAGAAAGTGATGTATAATTTGGATATTATTAAGTTGGTAATAAGAATGAAAACTTAAAGAGGTGAAGTTTATATAATTTCCCATTGTCACATTAAAACTTCCAAAAATACAAAGAAAAAATTAATTATATGTAAAAACTTAATGGCAAATATATGCACACATATATATATACAACAATCATTAAAATGAACTGGAAGATATAAAATTTAAAATTAAAATTAAAAATTTTAACATATTTGCCATGCTTTATCCCTTATGGATTTCCTACACTTTTTTCTTATATAAAGACCTTTAAAACATACACTAATGCACATAGGTAATATTTATGCAAATATCACAATTTAGAAATGTATTAAAAACTCAAGGTAAAATCAGATTCTACAGTAACTTGTAACAATGTCATCATAATGCATGGTTAAGTGGAGGTGTTTGGGAGGTGGGAGGGACATCCCTTATGTTATCTAGCCAGTAAACCTGAGTACCACACAGTCAACTCTATGGTTATTTTTGCTTAGGGCAGGTGATTGCTGGACTGAAGTATGTATTTGAAGAGATGATACTATAATAAGATGTAAAGACTGAGGACCAGAGGGCCAGTAGTAGAGGGCAATGGGCAGAAAAACTGAGCTCTTGGTAAGCCAGAGATGAGCCACTAATTAAGCTAACTATGGATACGAGAACCACAAAAAGAACGGGGAAGAGTCCTCTGCAGATTAGTGTTCCACTCCACAAGGCAGTAGTTTCCATCTGAGACCCAAGGTTTGACCATAGCCTAAGGAGTTGGAATGCCTTTTGGGGTAGAAAGCAAGACCTGACCTGAGGGCATGTGTTTGCAGATATCAGCACAACAAAATAGTAAGTACATTTCTCTGTAAGTGGAGAAGAAATTGTGTGTGTGTATATATTATGTTTTCTCCCTTATAAGTTTGGGAGAGGGAAAAGAATCCAAAGTAAAGTAGGAAGGAAAAGCAAAACGTGTAAAGGGTGAGGCTGAAGATAGTCAGAGGTGAAATGGCCAGAGAAAATCTCCCCTGCTAGTAACCTAAGGGCATAGCCATGGATATTTTGTGAATGGATATGTGCTTGTTTTGTATGTTTCACAATATAATTAAATATACATAATTATGTAATTTTCAAAAAACTATCCATATATACATGTGTGTTAGAATAAGATTTGAAATGAATTATATTAAAATATGAACAATGGGATTATGGGTGGGGGAGGATATCTGTTAGCTTCTTGATACTTTTTGTATCTTCCACAATCATAAAATGGTTTTTAATATATAAAAGTATCATAGACTAATAGGGCAGAGAGATATTTAGAGATTATCTAGTACATGGACCTAATTCTTCAGAACAGCAAAATGAGTCTCAATTTTGACATAGCAAATTGAAACCAGAATCCATGTATGAGTCCCTCTAAATGATTTCCCTTGTATCATCTTACCTCCCAGAACACTTTTTACTCATGTGAGTTTTTAAACCTACATCTGAGACTTTATATTTAATTAATTTCACATAGCTTTCACCGCAGCAATTGTAGCCTATTGTATTTTTATTCAATCCCAATTGTGTCGACATTCATATTTCACACAAAGGCATCTAAAACTTTTATGAATTCTATAAATTCTCCTAAGTGACTGAAAAAGTTTTGTCTAGGACATGACCAAATTCAGAATCCTATGCATGATCACATGTATGCTGCTCAAGGGACATTTCAGAACAGAAATTCTGCAAGTAAGACATAACTCACTATTGCCACCTGGTGGCAGTGACTGCAGATTCCAGGGGCGTGTTCCACATTTCCAACCTCAGGCACTGACATGAATCATAATTGACTTAACTAGTGGTCTCCACAGCGCTGTAGGAAATAACTCATTCGGGTGAGTGTGGTATGAAAACATTATGGTTTCTATTTATATTTAAATAATTATGTAATTAATTGCACAAAAAATTATGTTATAGTTGCCAAAGACAAAGACTTTAAAATAGTCTAGCTCTTTTTGGATATTTACTTGCACTTACCTTTATGATATTACCTCTCGATTTCAAAGTTGTAAGCATGACAATTAAATTTCCACTATGTTAGATGTGAATTGAGTGTCCTTTCACAGCCTCCTCCACCAAACACACTCTTGCTTTTCATGTCTCCATCATCCTCCCGTATGGCTAGTTTATAACTTTGCTTAGAGCAGAGTTCAACATTCAGAATGTTCAGAATGTTGTCTAGAGATATATTATCAGCCTAGCACTAGGATATATATTACTTTTCCTATTTTTCACTTCCCCCGCATCCTTACTTGCTTAGTTTTCTATGTATTACTAAAACACTGGATTTAGGTGATCTTTTAGAATATTCAAATGATAGGATACCTAATCTACCTCGAGGGGAAGGTGCCTCCAACACCCTAGGCTCGGTTGGAAACTGCTCTGTCCAACAGAGGTTTCATGACCATGGTAGAACAAATCTAACCAGGACACTTTATTATTTCTGGCAGGAAGGAAGGTGGCTGCTCTCTCTAGGGGAGAACAGCAATCAGATCTTCGTCTCTCATGCCTTTTATTGAGGAGGATACACACAGGAGATACAAGGTTAAAATTCATGAATCATCAATAGCTTTTAGGAGTTTGGATTACAGTTGACAATAACAGATTACATGTACCAATACAGAGGGCACAGTGACCAGTCTGTGTCAGGGTCTTTCAAACATCTTGATGCCACACTGGCATTAGGTGCAAGGTTTCATGCATTCCTTGCTAGAGATTGTTTATGTTACATTAAAAGATAAGAAAAGCAGAGCAAGTTCTAAAGCATAAGTATTCTTTAAATCCAATTCCCACAGAAACCCTGTGAGTGGCTTTCGGTTATGTCTCCCGTGCAGCCTTGAGACTGAAAGACAAGCACAACCGGAGTGCCGGAGTGCCAGTGGCAGGTTATGCTCAGGCCGGGGCTACAATTTCCTAAACCACAAGGAGTGGTTCCCTACACTACATCAAATAGTCTACTAATTTCATTGCCTTAAAGATATCACTTCCAGAGCCTTCCTGCCTTCTCTAAATCTAGTCATTTTTTTCCTAGGCCTGCAATGACCTATCTAGATATTAGTTTATCCTCTCACTTCATTGATAGCTTGATAGATATAGATATTTAGATTGGAAATAAATGTCACTCAGAGTTTTGAAGACATATTTTTCCCTATTGTCTTTGAGTTTCTAGTGATGTTATTGAGAACTCTTCAGCGATTTATATTTTTATCCTTTTTAAAGAATCTTTTTTTCTTCATTTCTGGAAACATTTAGGGTCTTCTCTTCACCCACAGTATTTTGAAATCTTAATGTCCTTTCTTATAGGGGACTCTTCCATCTCTTATGCTGACACCTAATATGTCTTGTAGTCATAAAAACCATAATCTTCATTATGGAAACTTTCTTGAATTTTTGATGCAAAAATTTTTGTTTTTCTCTATTGTTTTACTGAAACTCCTATTATTTTCTTATTTTCTCCTATTTTTTTCTACTAAATTTTCAACTTATATTTTATATATTTATTTTATATTTTATTTTTGTCTTCTTTTTTAGAATGTCATTCATTTCATAATTCATTTACCTTTCTGAATAGATTGATAGCTTCTTTTCTTGGATTTCCATTTTCTTGCACAGTCTTTGTTTCCTGCAAATCTCTCTTTTATTTTTGTTTGTTTGGGACTCTCTCTCTGTGCCTGAGGCTTTCTTCAGATTTCCAGGAATTCTTAATTGTTTGCTCTTACTTAAGCTGGTTGGAAGCTCTTTATATGTGTTTTGGGATTTGATGTTGACTGTGGGCTTCAAGGCAGTATCATCCGACTGGGCTTTTCTTTTTGAGATAACCCAATGCTGTATACTGTCATCTTACCTCTTGTGCTGATTGTCTTCCCCAAGGAAGAACCTTCTGGTCTCCTGTCTGCTGACACCTGCAGGGTATAGAAAGGCTTGGCTTCTGGACCAGGTGGAACAGAAGTCAGGGTTCTCACCTTCAGCATAGAAACTGCCAGTCAATGCCCCTATTTTCATTGTGAGACCTCCCCCCAGCCCTGAACTGCTTCTGGTTCCCCTTACCCTCTGCTTCATTGTCTCTAAAGACTGCACTTCTCTTTGGTGAGGAGGAACAGTTTCATCCATGCAGAGTTGGGAATGAAATTTGGGGATTTAACTGCTTCATAAGCAATTTTTTACTCACCTCCACTTTTCAACATTTTAAAAAACTTGAGGGCTCCTGCTGTGTTAATTGGATTATTTGTTGTCATTCCTCCCTGCTGATTTAGGATTCTACTTTTGTGGGATAACTGAATCATTTCCCACCCATTCGTTTACTTTACAACTTCCAAAAGGATTATGCTACCATCTCCTCTCTTGACATTTATATAATCATATCTTAGGACCTAAAAGATTTGCCTGTTCTTGTTTTAATGGAGATTGAGGACAGTGTGAAGGTAAATGGGCCTATCCAATCTGTGATCTTATTGCAAGATGCAATATTTCTATTTTTATATTTTAAAAAAAGAAATAAATGGACATAAACAAATAATTTTTGCACAGATTGACCTTGGTGGTGCAAACATTGGTGGATGATGTAGGTAAAAGCGAAGTGAAGAGTAAAAGCTGCAGGTGTGCAGAGGATTGACACTGGGACACTGTCTTCTTTGTTTGCTCTCAGTTTATTGAGTTTACAAGTGCTTGGTTAAGAGGTTATGGATAGCAGATTATGTTTTCTAATTTTAATTAAACCAGCCCTCCCATACTGTGCATATGGCATTAAGTGATTTCTATAGAAAGTGATCTATGTAAAGAAGTTTCAGAATGAAGATAATAAGTGAACAGGAGAAAATATAAGAGGAGATTCTCTAACTCTTGATATGATCTCTTCATGAAGATCTGGTAAAGCTGTAATTGATAATAACCTGAAAAACTCAGGGAAGTTGGTAACAAAATTTAAGTTATCAATAAAACTCCTTGAAATGTGATTTATAGCCACTGTAGTTAAGAAAGAATTATGTTGCATATTGTGAATTATGATATTAGCTTATACAATATTAGTATGATGAATAGACAGATATTAAAAACTTAGCACTCCAGACATGAGGACTCTTCATAAAAATTCTGCTTTTTCAACAATGCTGAAAGTCAATTAAATCCAGAATTAATTTTACAAAATGATATTAGTCTAAATGTTAAATATTTAGAAGCTTCATTTGTCATTTCTTAGTGAAGAGCAAAAAACAAAAATATATCTGTTATTAGGGAAAATTTCATGTGTTTTTATAGTGGTAAAAATGACTGAAATAATATATAAATAACATAGTAGATATTTTTATCCAGCTGCACGATGAAACAGATTCCATGTTAAATGAAATGCTGTTTAAATTATTTAAAAGTACCTTTTAAAATGTATCACTAATCTGATACAAAAGTAAGAAATTGGCCTTGATCTCAAAAAAGTGAAATTGGAATCTTACTGACTGAAGAGGCAGTGTTTTGATCTCAGGGTTTCAGTTTATTCTTTTGCAGGCAGAGCTGGAGACAGCAGACGATGCCTAAGGCTCTTGCTATGCAGGGATCCTTTGCAAAAGGATAGACAGCAAGGAAATCTAATGCTGATTTGGGGAAAACATAATGAACCCTGAAAACCTGTAACTACAAGCATTTTTTACTTTAATTGGTTTGTGTATTAAAATTAAACTTAAAATTAAAAAGAAAAGTAATATAATTCAAAGCTCTTCCATGCAGCTGCAACCCAGGACTTGAGGAGTTCCCATAGAAGTTTCAAGGAAAATTAGCATCTCAATATTTTAAAGCACAAAACACACAGGAAAATCAGGTAACAAAAAGGAGAACCAACAGGAAACAATAGGTTAAAGGGAGAGACCCATGAGACTTCAAACACTAGAGTTAGACACAGACTATAAGTACATTTATTTATGATTAACCAAATTAGAGAAGAGATGGATAATATGGAAGAAGAAAGAAACTATAAAAATTACTAAGCAAATCTTTAAAAAATGCAAACAGAATTTAAGAAATTAACATTTAAATAACTGACTTTAAAACTCAGTGAATGGGTTAAACAAAACACACATAGCTGAAGGAAGAATCAATGAACTGAAAGATAGATCTGAAGTTATTATTTATGGTGTAGTCCAGCAAGCTTATAACCGGTATCTGTCATCCGATTGGCGAAGGAAACGAGCACCAGGGGTCTCCTCTGACGGTGGGAGAGGTCATCGCACCTCACTGGACAGCTACCGCCCGCCTCAAGCTGGGCAGCCCCAGCCAATTAGGTGCCGTCTCGCCATGGCTCGCCTGCCCCACTGGGTGCGTGGGGATCAGAGAGGCGCCTCTCGAAAAGTGGGCCACAAAACACCCGCACCAGTTAATTCCAAGCAAACAACAAGAAAGAAGCCTCCGGCTCTTCGCCTCGCTAGCTGGAACATCAGGACCATGTGCCCCGGACTTACTGCAGACCTTCCGTGGATCAAGGGTGCCAGGAAAACCGCTGTCATCGATCGGGAACTGGCATGACTAAACATCGACATTGCGGCTCTACAGGAGACCCGGTTGGCCAACAACGGAACTATCAGAGAAACCAACTACACCTTCTACTGGCAAGGGAAGTCTCTGGACCAACCAAGACAACACGGTGTTGGGTTCGCTGTGAAGAACACGCTTGTTAACTCCATAGAGCCACCCACAGGAGGCACAGAGAGATTACTTACCCTCCGATTGTCAACAACTTTCGGCCCAGTCAGCATTCTTAGCGTGTACGCCCCAACCCTCTGCGCCACCATCGAAGAGAAAGAACAGTTCTACCATGCACTGGACAAAGCGTTATCCAAGATCCCCAGAAGTAACGCTCTCTATCTCCTTGGAGACTTCAACGCAAGAGTAGGAGCCGACCACATGGCCTGGCCCACCTGCCTTGGAAACTTTGGGAGAGGAAGGATCAATGAGAATGGTCAGCGACTGCTTGAGCTTTCGTGTCACCACGGCCTGTGCGTGACAAACACATTCTTCAAGTGCAAAGAGATCCACCAGGTGTCATGGAGGCACCCCCGCTCCCGCCATTGGCACCAGCTTGACCTCGTCATCACCAGAAGAACGGATATTGGCAGCACCCTCCTCACCCGCAGCTACCACAGTGCAGACTGCGACACGGACCATGCCCTCGTGGTAAGCAAGGTGCGCATAATGCCGAAGAGGTTGCACCACTCCAAGATGAAGGGTCGCCCACGCATCAACACCAGTTGTGCCAGCAACCCAGTTAAGACCCAGCAATTCATCAACAAGATGGAAGATGCACTCGGCGAGGGAGTGGCGGCAGATGACATTATCGAATCCAATGGGCCACGTCTCCGCGACGCCATATACAACTCCGCCATTATTGCTTACGGGAAGAAAGAGCGGAAGAACGCTGACTGGTACGAGGCTCACTGGGAAGAAATGGAACCCGTGATCGAGGCTAAGAGGAAGGCCCTACTGGCTTACAAGGCCACGCCCACTCCCAGTACACTTCAAGCTCTACGGGCTGCCAGGAACAAAGTCCAGAAGACCGCCCGTCACTGTGCCAACACCTATTGGCTAAACCTGTGCAGAAGCATTCAGGAAGCCGCCGATATAGGCAACGCATGAGGAATGTATGAGGGTATCAAGAAGGCAACAGGCCCAATCCCCTCCAAGATCGCCCCCCTTAAATCCAAGACAGGTGAGGTCATCACTGACCAGGAACAGCAAATGCGGCGGTGGACTGAGCACTACCTCGAGCTGTACGCAACGAAGAACACCGTAACAGACACTGCTCTTAACGCCATCCCAGACCTACCAGTCATGGAGGAGCTAGACACCCCACCTACTGCGGCAGAGCTCAGCAAAGCCATCGACCGCCTCGCTTGCGGGAAAGCACCAGGAAGCGACGGAATCCCTCCAGAAATCCTAAAGAGCGGGAAACCAGTCCTGCTACAGCCGCTCCACCATCTACTCTGTCTCTGCTGGAAGGAGGGTTACATCCCCCAGGATATGAGAGACGCCAACATTATCACCATGTACAAGAACAAAGGAGACTGCAGCGACTGCAACAACTACCGGGGCATCTCTCTCCTCAGCGTCGTCGGCAAAGTATTCGCCCGGGTCGCTCTTGCCCGCCTGCAGACCCTTGCTTCCCGCGTCTACCCAGAGTCCCAGTGTGGCTTCAGAGCTGGCCGTTCAACAGTGGACATGATCTTCTCCCTACGCCAGCTGCAGGAGAAGTGTCACGAGCAGCATAAACCACTCTACCTCGCCTTTATCGACCTTACGAAGGTGTTTGATCTGGTCAGTCGAAGTGGTCTCTTCAGCTTGCTATGGAAGATTGGCTGTCCACCACATCTGCTTGCTGTGGTCATGTCCTTTCACGACAACATGCACAGCACGGTGTCCTACAACGGCGCAACCTCTGAGGCCTTCCCAGTCAGCAGCGGAGTAAAGCAGGGCTGCGTCCTCGCGCCTACGCTGTTCGGAATCTTCTTCTCCATGCTCCTCCAATACGCCTTTAAGGACTGCAGCGAGGGTATCTTCATTCACACCAGATCCGATGGCAAGCTCTACAACCTGGCCCGTCTACGAGCCAAGACCAAAGTCAAAGAGGTGCTCATCCGTGAGATGCTCTTTGCCGACGACGCAGCTTTGACATCACACTCCGAAGAGGGACTCCAGCAGCTAGTCACTTGCCTTTCCCACGCATGCAAGGAGTTCGGACTAGCCATCAGCCTGACGAAGACGAATGTTATGGCTCAAGGCACGGGGACTCCCCCATGCATCACCATCGACGGGTACACCCTGGAGGTTGTCAACGACTTCACTTACCTCGGGTCCACCATCTCGAGCTCTCTGTCAGTCGACTTGGAGGTCAACCGGAGAATCGCCAGGGCAGTCACAGTTATGGCCAGACTGAACCGGCGAGCGTGGAACAATTCCAGCCTCACTGGGAAAACCAGACTGCGCATCTACCAAACCTGCGTACTCAGCACTCTCCTCTATGGCAGCGAGACGTGGACCGCCTACGCGAGGCACGAAAGGAAACTCAACAGCTTCCACATGAGGTGCCTGCGACGCGTCCTGCATGTCGCCTGGCAGGATAAGGTCCCCAACACCGAGGTGCTGAAGCGAGCCAATATGAGCAGTTTGCATGCAGTTCTTAGCGAGAGACGCCTCAGGTGGCTCGGCCATGTCAAAAGAATGGATGCAGGCCGTATCCCCAAAGACCTCCTCTACGGCGAGCTAGCAGAAGGCAAGAGGATGACAGGGCGCCCAAAACTGCGGTTCAAAGACATCTGCAAAAAGGACATGACACAATGCTCCATCAATCTCAACACATGGGAAGTTCAAGCAGACGACCGCCTAGCCTGGAGGCTCGCGGTCAGGCAAGGTACGTCACGTGCAGAGGCTGCGTGCAACGAGGAGGCGGCCCAGAAAAGATCGAGGTGGAAGCAGCGTCAACAGCAGCAACAACGGCCATCTGCCTTCACCTGTACCAAGTGTGGCAGGGATTGTCACTCCCGAGTCGGACTGCACAGCCATTCTCGGCGGTGCAGATAGACTCTCAAGAAGCTACGCCATCGTCTCTCGAGATGGACGGCTGCCGACGACGACGACGACGACGACGACGACGATGACGACGACGACGAGTCCAGCAAGACACAGAGAATAAGGACATAGCCCTGACTGGTGTGGCTCAGTTGGTTGAGCATCAACCCTCAAAGGGAAGAGTTGCCAGCTCGATGCCCAGTCAGGGCACATGCCTGGGTTTCAGGTTTAGTCCCCAGTTGGGATACACACGAGAGGCAAACTATTGATGTTTCTTTCTCACATTGAGGTTTCTCTCCCTTTTATTTTACATCCTTTCCCCTCTCTCTAAAATATAAATAAATAAAATATTCAAAAAATAAAAGTACATAGAAATATTAAAAGTGAAAGAATATAGGAGATGCCAGGTAAAAGCCTAAAAAAAGGCTGGCATGCTACATTATCATCAGACAAATAAACTCTGAAACTCCAAAACATTAGTATAGATTGAGGGGGCACTGCAAAATGGTAAAAGTGTTAATTAATCAGTAATATACAAACACTCCAAATTGGTAAGGACATGACCACATAATCTAAATAATATAAAAATATATAGAAACTAGAACTGACTGAAGAAATAGACATATCCATATAATAAAGGAAGATCTTAACAAAACAGTTTCAGTAAATGCTGGATTAAGCAGGAAAAAAATGGTTAAGTCACAGATGGTTTGAAAAGCATAGCTAGCAAACTTGATGGCACAGATTTTGAGGAGGGCAGAGCAGAGGTAGAAAGAGTCAGGGTCATCTTAATTATGAGGCCACCATACAAGCCTATTTTTATCTTCGTAGAACTATTGCTCTTTAGAGTCTTTGTTGTAGTGAGCAAGTAACTAGTATTAGTGTTAATACTGAAAAGAAAACAGGGGCATGATTAACACAAAATTCTAGACTGTGGCTATCTTAATAAGGGGATGGATGTAATTGTGTGAGAAAAGGAGTTGGAATCAAAGAAGGGTTCACAGGACTCTCTAGAAACTATGTTCTATTGCTTAAGCTGAGGTATGACATATTGCATTTTATTCATTTTATTAATTCTTAATTATTTTTGTTTTATTTTATAAATATGTATAAAATATTTCATAAACAAAATATATAGAAAAACAATTTGGTGACAAAATAATGTATTTATTTGCTAGGAGATACCATTGAAAGATACATAGAAAAACATTGCTGAGGATTTTAAGAAACAAAATACAGTATTAGAATACCTAATATAGTGTGGGGGGCTTACTGTATAATTAGAGGAAAAGTACAGATACTTCCAACATGGCTGAGCTTATGTTATTTGCTTGAAGATATATGGAGACAAAATATCACCAACAGTCAATTACTTCTTTAACAACAAAATGTTTTGTGGAAACAGCTAGTTATAGTCATCAACAGAGTTAGGCTTTGACTAAAATAGAAACTTAAATCTGGAGTGAGGTCATATCTACTGGTTGCTGCTATGATTCCTTTACTTAATGAATGTTAAATAAACTCTTTATTCGGAAGTGAATTTACCTCACCAACTGTTGCCACCACTTCTTTCTCTTTCTGGAAAATACACTTGGCAGAATTTCAGATGGATTAGGTTTTACCTACTGGTCTATATCCAGGTATTTACCTTCACTCTAAATATAGACTCCATGCAGAGCAAATTGCATCCCCATTATATTTCAGAAATGTAATCATTTCTCCTGATATAATACTATTGAAAACGAAGCTTCTAAGTTCTCAGTTGAATGGATTGAGTTTTCTCTCTTAAATTGGATTAGTGAGAAGAGTCATTATTTCCTTTAAAAGTTTAACTTCATCTTGTGTTCCTAGAGGCACAGAAAACTGCCACGTTAAAAAAAAAAAAAGTAAAGAGAGCAAATTTTCAGGTATATGATGAATGTGGACTGAGGAACCAATGCAAAACATGGCAAGTACAGTTGACAACACTACATTGCACATTTGACACTTCCCAAGAACATACAACTCAAAATTTCCAACAAAATAAACAAATAAATAAATAAATGAGGTGATGTATGTGCCAATCAACTAGGGAGGGGTGGGATCCTTTTATCATGAATGAATACATCTATTATCATGATGTACACTTTAAATATCTCACAATTTCTTTATTTCTTTTTTTTTTAGGACTTAACGTGAATTTTATTTATTTATTTATAGTATATTTTATTGATTATGTTATCACAGTAGTCCCAATTTTTTCCCCTTTGCTCCCCTTCTCCCAGTACCCCCCTTCCCTCCAGCAATTCCACCCCCTTTAGTTCATGTCCATGGGTCATGCATATAAGTTCTTTGGCTTCACCCTTCCTTCCCTATTAAATATCTCTCAATTTATGTCAACGTTATTCAGGTATAATTGACAAATAAAATTGCAAGATATTTAAAGTAAACATCATAGTGATCTGACACGGTTATACATTATTAAAGGATTACCTTCATCTAGCCAATAAAACACCATCACCTCACATCTCTTTTCTTTTTGTTGGTGAAACATTAAAGTACCACTCTCCTAGCCAATCTGAACCATACAACAGTGTTATTAACTATAATCATCATATTTTACATTAGATGCTCAGACTTTATTTTATAGCCAAAAGGTTGCACCCTGTTATAAACCTCTCCCTATTTACTCCACCTACCAGTCCCTGGCAACAACTTTTTGTTTTATAAATTTTCCTTTTAAAAAATTTTTAGGTTACACATATAAATGATATCAGGCATTATTTGTCTTTCTATGGCCTATTTTACTTAGAATAATGTTTTCAAGGTTTATTTATCTTGTCACAAATGACAGAATAATATCCCATTGTATATGCATAACATCTTTTTATCCGTTCATCCACAGGTGAACACCCAGGTTGTATCCATGTCTTGGCCTGTGTGAATCATGTTACAAGGAACATAGAAGTGCAGATATCTCTCTGAAATGGTGATTTAATTTACTTTGGATAAATACCCAGAAGTGCAATTGCTGGATCACATGGCAGTTTTATTTTTAATTTTTTGAGGCACCTCCATGCTATTTTCCATAGTGGCTGCATCAATTTACATGGATTCTGTTTTTTCTACATCCTCACCAACATTTGTTATCTCTTGTTTTTTTTCCTGCAGTTGTGATTACTAAGGGATGTATAGTAGTCTCTCTGTCTCATCACCTCTCTATAAACCATAGGAATTGGCTGGATGTGTAAAAGGAGACACCTAGGATGTGTCAGGTGAGGACTGAGCAGCAGCAACTATTGGCTTTGTCACATGGTTTTACCCAGTCTAGGAAAAGGAAATAGTAATCAAGGAGAACTAATTTTTGTTTGTAGCACGTAACTGGCCTGATCTAAAATACCTTTATCATATTTAATCCATGGGCTAGATATTCTAGAATTGATATTGCCTTACACATTAATGTTTCCCTCCCTCTCTTCCTCTCTCCCTTTCCCTCCCTCTAAAAATAAATAAAATTTTAAAAGTAATAAAATAAAAGCATGCTGATGTTTCAATTCCTCTTATTCAAAGATGGCTAGAAGTTTAGAAATTAAGCTAGTACAGAAAATGTGAGGCATCTCTTTGAACAGTAGTGCTTCTAAGGAAGAGGAAAATATAACAACTTGGTTCTTCTTTTGGTATGTAGAAATTAACTTTTGGATACCTGGAACTCAGTTCTCATGGAAATGATGGAAGTGATGATTGGTCTCCCAGTTATTCCACTGGAACCTGACAAATAGTTGGCCCCATGTACTGTCAGTGTCCCTTTTGGGTCTTCTTTTCTTTTCTTTTTTCTTTCCTTCTCTAAAAATATTTCAGCTACTTCTGGAGTTATGCAGGATCTATGGGCTACATACCTACCCACCACTTTTATTCTGGGCACAAGTGAAGAGCTCTGCTAATTTGGGGGCTGTGGAAGCTTGGTGAGTCATGGAAAACATCTCTTTCTAAGTATGCTGCATAGAAATCTGACTTCTAGATATGCATACTCCTTAATCAGTTCCTGGAATCTGAGAAACTACTGAATATTCATCATCTTCAAACTAATATATAATTATCACCATCAGCTGCAGTAGCAATGGCAAAATTATCTTCATTATCTACAACAGAATTTTGCAATTCTAGTAACAAGAATTTTAGGGCAGATAAATTTTAGTTCCAGATCTTTATTTCCTTTCAATCAAAAATAAAATTAATCTCCTCAAATTGCCAAAGCAACATTGAGGAAAACAAAGCTGGAGATACCATACTTTCTGATTTCAAAGTATATTTAAAAGCTCTAGTAATCAAAACATATTGGTACCGGCATAAAAATAAACACATAGATCAATGAAACAGAATTGAGAGCTCAGAAATAAACCCTCACATATATGGTCAACTAGTATTTGCCAAGCAAGCCAAGAATACTTAATAGGGAAAGGATAGTTTCTTCCATAAATGGTGGATATCTACATGCAGAAGAATGAAATTGGACCCTTATCTTATCCCACTCACAAATGTTAACTTGAAGTGGATTACAGACTGAAACATAAGAACTGAAACCATAAGATGCCTAGAAGAAAACATGAGAAAAGCTCCTTCACATTGGTCTCAGCAAGGATCTTTTTGATATGACACCAAAAAAACAAAAAACAAAAAACAAGCATAAAAACAAAAGTTAATAAGTGGGACCACATCAAATAAAAAGCTTTTTCACAGCAAAAAAACCCATCAACAAAATGACAAGGCAAGCTATGTAATGGGAGAAAATATTTCAAATCATATATCTGATAAGGTGTCAATGGGGAGTAATATCCAAAATATGTAAAGAACTCAAACACTTCAATAGCAGCTAGAAAAAACAAAAACAAAAATACCCAGACAAATTATATGTGGAATCTAAATAAGCCAAACTCATAAAAACAGAGTAGAGTAGTAGTTACCAGGGGCTGGGAATAAGAGAAATGGGGCGATGTGGTACAAAAGGTACAACTTGCAATTTAAGATGAGTAAGCTCTAGGGATCAAATGTGTAACAGTATAATAATACTTAGATACTTGAAAGTGTTAAAGAGATTAGACCTTAAATTTTTTCAACACACACACAATTAATTATGCAACATAATGGAGGTGTTAACTAACACTAGGGTGATAATCATTTTACAATATTTAAGTGTATCAAATCAACACATTATGCACCTTAAACTTATACAATATTATGTCAATAATATCTCAATAAAGCTGTAAAAAGATGATATTAGTCTAATCCATGGTTTTATCTTTCAACCTTTATCAATTTGCTTCTTCTATTATTAGTTTATATTGAGAATGAGTTGTTTTAATCTAATTGTAATTATTTAAGAGAGATATTACTGAACTTATTTACTCAACAAATATTTACTAAATGCTTACTCTATGACAATTAAGTAGATATTTGAGGTACACATAAACAAACAGACATTTTAGTGGAAAAAAAACAGTGTAAAAGAACAAATAAAAATTAAGTAAACTATAGTTTGTAAAAAGGTAATATATCCTTTGGAAAAAGTAGGGCAGGTTTAGTGGGATTAGGAGGAGGCATGTATTGCCTACAGTGAAAATGGGTTGTAAGTGCAGGCCTCATAAAAGGCAATATCTGAGCAAATGTTAAGTGTATATTTCTTAATCAATATTATTATAATAACCCTGGCTGGTTTGGCTCAGTGGATTGAGCGTCGGCCTGCGAGCTAAGTGTCGCTGGTTCGATCTTCCAGTCAGGGCACATCAGAGAAGGAAAACTCTGACCCCAAAAAACCTCCGCTGCCTTGCGGCATACCTCTTCAGGGGAAAGGTTAAGGGAGTAAACCCCGACAGAAAATCCGGAGCCGGAGTCCCTAAGGCGGTTTGACGTTGTAGTCAACACCGGCAACTCCTGCGGCGCACCTGAAGCCAAGCTGTATTGACTCTGTCTTTCCCTTGGACCCTTCAGCTGCGAAGAGAGGGGGGGTCTGCTGCATGGGCAACAGCAGACCCTCCATATCACCCTGCCCAGGCTCTGTAGCTTCAACACGGGAGGAGACAGATACCGTGTCACTCCCGAGTCGGACTGCACAGCCATTCTCGGCGGTGCAGATAGACTCTTAAGAAGCTACACCATCATCTCTCGAGACGGACGGCTGCCGACGATTATTATAATCACTAAAATAAGAACTTATCTGGTGGTAACTCTTAATTTTCTTCTACTATTGGGAACTTTCTGCTTACTACACACCTAATTTTATATAAATCATTGTGTAAGTTATTGCTTTAAAGCAAAATATACTGTATAATTTTTAAAAATGAAGTAAGAATATGATTCTAAAAGATGAAGTGAGCTTCTTGATCATCTTGGATTGATTTAATTGTATTAGCAAAAATATTTTAATTAAATTCAGGAAAAGTCCTTAATTTTTTACTAAGCAAATGGTGATTAAAATGTATGAAATTGTAGTAATTTTCATGAGAAATCAAACCTAATTTTTTTTAGTAGGAACATGGAAAAATGATGCAAATTACCAAAAATCTAACCCCTTCATTTTTCTCTCTTTAAAATTTATTTGAAAGTATTCCCCCTCAGAAGCAGTAATGTTTTAATTTTTTTTGACTTGTAGTTCAAATTCAAAGCCAAACCAAATATCATTTATTTTTGTTCAACAGAATGTCTCATTTACTTCAAGAAGAAAACAGACCAAAACATTTTAAATGCAAATATTCCTTTCTTTTATAGCTACATGGAATAGATACAGATTTTTCTACATAACCATTTTGTGTTAAATTACCTAGTATAAAAACCTGCAAGAACAGGTATAATTTATTATAATCATAACACAAACCATATAATATGTTGATTCATAAAAAGAGATTTATAATTGTTAAAAATCAAACCATATCTTACTTAAATGTGCAATATGGAAAATACTTTCATGATATTTCTTATAAAGAACATTTTGTAGAGCAAAAAGTTATCCCTTAATTTCTTTTTTACATAGGGCTGAATTTTTGTACATCTGGTTCTAGAAAGACCATAGAATCATTGTTCAAAGGCCTTACTCTCCTCTTCTAAACTCAGATCTCAATTTATATTTCCTCAAGTGTACCCAAATTATCTTACTTTTCTCCATTAAAAACATATTCCTCCATCTGTGCTCCCCATCTCATTCAGTGGCATCACGAACGATCTTTACCCACTTCACTGCAGCAGGGGCATCTTCTGGTCTTCTCTTTCTCTCATCTCCAAAGTCTGATCAATCAAAAAGTCCACTTAGGTCCAGACTCTCCTCCCATGTGGCCCACAGTAAGTTTCTCAAAGGGCAGAACTTACATGTCTGCCACCCATTTCAAAGCTCTCTATTCCCCCTGGGATAAACTAAACTTTTCACATTACAAATAGCTATTTTTAACTTGACCCAACCTAGCCAGACATTTCACTTACCACAACATACATCCCTAGCACCTGCACTAGAAGTGTTTCCAAAACAAACAAACAAAAGCCCTGTTCTCTACATATTCGGGTCTTTGATTTCATTGTATTCTCTGAATAGAATACTTCTTCCTTTTTCACTCATTCTTAATTAATACAAATAAACAGTCACTGAATATCCTCTCTGTATCAGGCAATGGATTCCTGCCAGGGGATTGAATGGAGAACAAAGCAGACATGATTTCGCAGGTGTGGAGTTTGCACTCCTGACTGCACAGGCCCCTTCCTTTCAGACTCCGTTCTCTTTACCTCATGCTCCCCCTGCACTAAGCCCAGAGTGAGCTAGTTGTGCCAGTCTCTGGAAGACTTGGCCTCTGCACATGCCTTTGTTGTGGTATTTATGTCACTTTTTTAAAAGTTGATATTCCCCACTAGACTCTAAGCTGCTTATAGTAAGGAGCAGATTTTTCCATTAATAGACCTGTCTATAATGCCTAGGACAGTGTTGGCTGTCGAAGCAACTTGAAGGGATCAAACCCAAACTTTAGGCACCATGCCAGAAAACAGGGTTTCTAAACATGACTACAGAAAGTTAAAGAGTGTAAGTATATTCTTTCTGTTTAGGCTTTCCAATTTTTATAATGGTTTTAAAAGCCTATGAGTAATGTATTCTTCTGCAATCTACCTGGCATACTGTTAATTTTCTGTTTTAGAAGAATTACTTCTATCCCTAAAGATGCTAATGGTTTTAAATATATATTCAATTCCAATCTTAAAACCCTTATTGTACACTATAACTAATGGCTTAAAACATATCTTTGTATTTGTTTTCTCTAGACAGAGAAATCACTCTTTCCTTGAAGATTTCTGTAAGTAATATGGGGGTTTTCTCATTGCTATTGAGTTGATGGGAATGCATTACAGCTTGAGGAAGGAGCATATGCCCCTCTCTCTTATTCTTAATGCCATGATTACCTTAGGACTATTTCTATGCAGGATTATTTTTCAATGGTCTTGAGATATATCATTGTCAATACAACCTAGTATAGTATTTTTATATAGATTTATTCTGGAGAAGTATATCTATGGGGTAGTTTACAAGAGTCTCCTTACTTCCTTTGATAACTAGAATGGCTAAAACAACTTTCCCAACTGTATTTGAAAGTAGCAACTCATGAATTCTGCATTGAATTTTTTAGTGGCAATGGACACACTAAAAGACAACTGGAATTGCTTTCACTTCTTAAGGTGGAAGAAATGAGGATGCACCTAATGAAAATCAAGCTATCAGGCCAGCAAGGTTTTAATTAAAAAAAATATTATCCTGAGACTGAAATTACATTTCTTTAAACTACATATGCTAAATGCCACCACCAAGAACCTAGTAAAAGGAGAAAATAATGATGCTAATTTTCAGAGCATAATGTTTTCTAGTGAATATTGATTTTGGTCTATGCATGAAGGCCTATCCAACCATTACACCAGGAGCTTCCAAAATGTATGTAATCTCCTCCCAGGAACACATCAAATTTATACCTACAGACAGAGCAATTCCTCCTGAAGAAGAACTGAGAGCTGACTGAAAAGCTTCTGCACAGCAAACAAGAGAGAGAGCACACAGGTAGGAGAGCCATAGACAGCACACTGTGGACACCCCACCCAACACACTGGCCTTCTGTCCAGAGGGATCCTGGAAGTTCCCACACAAACTTGCCTGCACTGGGGCACAGCAGAAAAAAACAGTGGTTTAAAGGAGATCTAGGCTATACAGGAAGAAAATCCATTTACTAACCATAGAGTATCTGCCAACTGGAAGGGGAGCTGTGGAACTCTCCCTAGGGATAGAAACACCAGAGCACTATTTGTACCCCTGCCTTCCCCGTTGATTGCAAAGGCAGAGGTTTGATCCAGGGACTCTATCTGCAGGCCCATGCTGTCCCAGTGTTCCCAGGTCCCAGGCCCATGGCAAATCTAATACTTATCCCCAGGTCTCCTGCAGCCTGCTCCAGTTCCAGTTTCTAGCCGGCCTGCCAAGACTGCCAGGAACTACTTGTTCCCAAGACTCCTCAGCTTCGCACCAGCCCTAGTACAGCTCCCCACCAAAGTGTGGCTTGTTCTGGGTCTTTCTGTGGCTTGCTCCAGCTCTGGCTTCCTGGAGGAGCAACTTGTATCCAGGACTCTCCTCAGTTTCACACCTGACCTAGCTACAGCTCCTGCCCAGGTACCAGTGTGTCTCCAGGGCTTCGTGCAGACCCACCCACTTCAGCTCCTGGCCACAATGCGGCTTGCTCCCAGGACTACCTAAATCCTGAGCCCACTTCAGCTACAACTTCAATCAGCCTGCCAAGGTGTCCCATGCAGCTTGTCCCCTGCACTATCCTTGGCCCGTGCTCATTTCAGCTAGCTACAGCTCAAAGCCCAAGTGAAACTTGCCTGCCCCCAATTTCCTTTGATGCACAAATGCTCCAGCTCCAGCTTGCCTGCCAAAGACACATGGCTTGTGCAGTCTACAGAGTGGTTGGTCCTATATTAGGCCACTCCTTCAAGACCAAGAGAGGTTGTTGTCTTACCTAATTAATTGAACACAGAGAGCCAAAATTATTAGAAATATTTTCCAAATGAAAGACCAGGACAAAACCCCAGAAAAAGAACTAAATGAAATAGACAAGAAAAATGTCAGATAAAGAGTTCAAAACAATTATTATAAGGATGCCAAATAAACTTCAGAAAAAAATAGATGAACTCAGTAAGAACTTTAATAAAGAGATAGAAATCATAAAAATAACCAGTCATAAATGAAAACTATAATAACTAAAATGAAAAAACATATTAGAAGGAATCAATAGCAGATAAGTTGATGCACAAGGAGTCGGTGATCTGTAATGCAAGGAATTGGAAATCATCCAATCAGAACTGCAAAAAGAAAAATGAATTTTTTTAAATGGGCATACTTTAAGGGACCTCTGGGACAACATCAAGTGTACCAACAATGGAATCAGAGGGTTCCCAGAAAGAGAAGAGAGAAAGAGACAGAAAACCTATTTTTTAAAACATCATGGCTGAAAACTTCCCCAACCTGGTGAAAGAAACAGACATCAGGTCCAGGAAGCACAGACAGTCCCAAACAAGATGAACCCAAAGACACACCAAGATATGTAATTAAAATGCTAAAAGTTAAATGAACAAGGATTTTTAACTTCAAAGTTGGAAACAAAGAGAAACAATCTATATGTAAATAACTATATATAAAATGGTAACAAACATATTAAAGAAAAATGGAAGAGAATCCAAATAACTTTAGCTACAATACTTTCACTACCCTCAGTCTGAAGATAAAAGGACCAAGAGGACTGCAAAGAAAACTTACATTTGACTTAATAGGTTAGTAGGGTTGTTGTTAATAGTGGCGTGGGTGTAGCAATTCTGAAGCAAGTTTATTTAATTGTAGAATTGAACAAAGGAGTAAATATAGTGATAGTGTTGGGATCCAGGCTTCTCACAGTCAGAGAAACAAGTTACAAATATAAAATGGTGAAAGGCAAGAATGATATTAAATGGCTATTTTCCCCAGTCTGCCCACTGAAAGGACATGAGCAATGACACCTCAGTGGCAATAAGCACACCTAGCTTCTAGATCTTGTGTTGTAATATCACAACCCACTAAAAAGTACAACAGGTCCTTAGCAAAATGACTGAATCCAGGGCTGGGGCTAGAGAGAAAGCTTGGACCATCTTGTGTGCAAGTAAGAATGATAGGCACAGAAGCCAGTTTGAAGAGGCTCCTATTGACCAAATCTGGGACAATCTGAGCATCAACATAAGTAATAATACTAATGAATTATAATCCATTGAATAATATAAAAATCCATGCATCCATTGACAGAAGTAAATTAATAAGGGAAAAGGAAAACTTTTATGGTAATAAATGTGAAAGGAATGACAGAGTTAAAATCACCATTTGGCAACATTATAGTAATTTGATTCAGGCAAGAGTCATCAATTACTATAAGGAGCAGAATATTCACACAGTTTAAATAATCTCCCCACAGGTTATTAATTACAAAAGGGAAAATTGTAAACTTGGAGGACAAGTCCAGAACTTGTTGATCAAATTTAACATCACCAATAAGGAACAAGTCACAATCACCTGCCGCCTGACAGGATCATTGTGAAGAACATAGTGTCACTTCTGGGGTATTCCTGCTACTTAAACATGACCTGAATCTAATGAAGTGTCAGATGAACCCAAATCAAAGGACATTCTGCAAAGTAACTGGCCTCATCTCTTCAAAATGTCAAAGTGGAGAACAAAGAAAAATGGATGAAGACTGATCCAGATGAAGGAAGGCTAAAGAGACATGACAACTGAAACACAACAGGTGATCTTGGATTGGGTCCTGGACCGGAAAAATTCTTACTACAGAGGCCAACTAGGGCAATGGGTGACATCTGAATAAAGTCTGTTGGTTCGATAACAGTGATTTATCAATGTTAATTTCCTGATTTTGACACATTTACATGCTGGTTATTTAAGAGAATGCCCTTGATTTTAAGAAACACACTGAAGTATTTAGAGGTTAAGAAAAAGAAAAGCATTACAGGCTCTGGCTGGGTAGCTCAAGTTGATTAGTGTCCTTCAGATAAGTCAAGGTTGCATGTTTGATCCCTGGCCAGAGCACATGCAAGAAGCAGCCAATGAATGCATAAATAAGTGAAACAGCAACTTGACCTCTCTCTCTCTCTCATCAATAATTTTTTTTAAAAAGAAAGAAAACCATTAAACTGAGGTTTGACTTAGGCAAGCAAAGTATTTTATAGACAAGGAAGCAAGTAACAGTTTTCAAAATGTGTACATATCTAATTATAGATCTAATATAATTTCATGTATCATTATTTAGAAAAAAATTTAATGTACCTCTTCCAACTCCATCTTGCTTGAAGTTTTCTCTGCATCATTACTGTGTCTGAAAAATAAATTGATAGTTTATAATTTTATTAAAACATAATTTAGAAAATCCTAATAAAAATATCTATATTCTTTACCCTGGAACTGGTTTTGTTTCCTCTTTCTTCTCATTTGTTTCATGTCCACTAACACATTCTGGAAAAACATTAAATAAAAAAAAAATTTTTAATGAAGTGTTATTAGTGTGTGTGTGTGTGTGTGTGTGTGCGTGTGTGTGTGTGTGTGAAAGAGAGAGAGACAGAGAGAGAGAGACAGAGAGAGAGAAAGGTAAGCATTACTAGAAAATGAAAATAAACACATTCACTTGTTCCGACACAATATTCTTCTTAATAATGTATTTTATAAACACTTTTCACTGCATCAGAGCAACTTACTAAAATGAGATGCCATTTCCAAATAGAATGTAGGAATTAAAGATTTCCAGTATTATGCAGGAAAATAATTTCAATACAAAAGAGTAACCTGGAAGTATACTGATAAAGATATGAGAGAGAGTTCTATCTGACTGACTGGCTGCAGGATGAAAAGAGCATGCTTTCTTTTGCTAGAGACTGTAAATTCAATCATTAATTAAGGTAAATATATAGGTAATATAAGTCCCTTGTAGAAATAAATATAGAAAGAGGAAGGTTAAATTCACATCATGTGTGTATGGACAGTTAATTCAAAACATAACCCAGAATTATTGAGTTTATTGCCCATGTGACTAGACCCCTGTGGCCGTAGCTACAAGTGATACCATCCATTTCCAGTCCATGATTGATTGATCCACTGGCACAAGTCCTGTGAGTGGCCTCGACCAGTGCTTCAGCATTGATGATCTGCTGCACCACAGCCTCCACGATGGGCATCACCATGGCAGCAGTTGAGGTGTTGCTAAGCCACATAGATAGGAAGGCAGTACTGCACATGAAGCCCAACGTCAGCCTGAAATGAGAGGACTTGAGTACGGGTTGTGCTCCTAGCTTAACTCTGTATTATTTCATTTTAAAGGATACTGTTCATGAGTTGAGAATTCATTTTTCCTCCCAGATGACAAACTCTAGAAACAGTCATAGCCAATAGAAATCAAAGTGGCAGAGGTAAGAGTGGTGTTCTTACAAGATTTGTTTCCCAGGAAACTATAAAAGCTTTCTCTCTCAAAATAGAATAACGATTAAACATATAACCAGAATGCATGGTGTTAGATAGTGTAACAGCTTCTAATATTACACCAACATTTAAATGCCCTTTAGAGATGACATATGCCTTAAAATCCTAGTAAGATAAGCTGCAATACACTTTTGAATTTAGGATACTTTATTCTTTCTTTTACCTTTTGGTCATATCTCTGTTTATTAGTATGTTGCCAAGGAGGCATAGGACAAGGAGAGAGATTAGTTTTTATAAATCTGCCTTTTACTTGTTTACTACTTGGGTTTAATATGTGGTGGGTGAAGGAATTGGTTAAAATCAATGGCAAAAATGAGGTTTCAAAATTTTCTGTACATTCTATTATTTATGCTCTCTTGAATCTGACATTCCTGCCTATTGTCAAAAACTGGGTATATTACATTGTCCTCTCTTATAAATACAGTAGTTCTTCTCCCTTAAAAATAGTGTACCTAAAACTATAGAATTTTAAACCATGTCTATAAACTTTCAGAATCACACTGGAGATAAAACATGATCTCTTTTGAGTTGGCAATTCCAGAAAATCTTTCAAAAGCACATCTTTTCATAATGAACCAGTTATTAAATTCCAATTCCTTTTAAAAATAGATCTACAAGAAAAATTTTACACTATAAATTTCAACTTCAAAAGATTACTGTTAAATAAAACTTCCTACAAATCTGCTTAAACAAATAACTTAATAAAAAGAAAACAATAAGAGGATATAGGGGAATAAATGGTAATGGAAGGAGTCTTGACTTGGGGTGGTGATTACGCAATACAATATACAGATAATGTATTATAGAATTGTACACTTGAAACTTATACAATTCCATTAACCAATGTCACATCCAGTAAATTCAATTTAAAAAGAACTAGAAATGCTTTTAACATAATGCATTGGCAAGACACACTATTTTCCAATAAAAAAAGGTTGGGATCAGATAAGGTTTCTGTGTGATAAAAAAAAACAAAACAGCAACCTTAAATTGAAAAGCCATTTAGTAGCATAAGGGACAGGAGTCTTGCTCCATTGTGTAATGCACTACACCATCCCCTGGGGTCAAGGGAAAGAGACATTTCTATAGCACCCCAAGGAGCATGGAACACCATTTCACTCTTAAAGAAGTAAAATGCCCTTAATACATACATATATGTTACAAAAATTTTTAAGTAAATTTTTAAAAAATGTGTCTCATCTGAGTTATTTAATTTCTTTGTATTTAACAAAACAATTTGTTCCATAAGTGATAAGCACAGATGTGGTTATATCCTAGAATTAATTATATAACAGAATCCAACAACTTTTTCATGTTTTCAAAGAAAAATGAGAAGGGAAGACCACCTAAGGTTTTAGAACATAATACCATGATGCAAATAATTCTGACACTGGAAAGTTTTTTTAGCTTACATCTATAGTATTAAAAACTGCAATTAAAATTAAAATATCCAATTAATTTAATTGAAAAACATTATTTCGGTGGGGAAAATGAGACAAATGAGTGATTTTACATTTTATAGAGGAAATTTCTTAATTGATTATTTCACTTTGCAACAGTTCATTTAAAAAGAAAAATATTCACCTTGGAATTTTTCTGCACATATTTGCATTTTGTTGGTAATATCTTTGTCTTTAGTTCCTACCACCCTCCCTGTGATTAAAAATGCTCTTGAATGTGTAATCAGGAGAATAAACAATATGAAATCTACTCTGAAGTCTATCGATCTTGTCTGTTGAGGTTCAAGGTTTCTCTCAGCTTTGATTCCTGTGGTGCAAAAAAGGTGAGAGAGTTGTGTGCAATTTCCCTGTAATTAGACCTTCAGTGAAAAGAAAGTTTTCTTTTTTCTCCTACAACTCAAATGCACTTTATATCACTTTCATATTTTCAGAAAAAAGTCATGAATTATTATACTGCAATACAAATGATTGCCTAGATATGCATTACTTTCTTTGGTTATTTGCTCTGCAAAAAAATGATCTGTTCAGCATATAAACTGGAAACAGTAAATGCAGTGCTTACCATGCTGGGTTCACACCCACCATCATCACCATTTTCAGAGCAATCCTTTTGTGCAAATTCCATTTTTCTATTGATGTTGCTAAACAGATGACTCCAATTAGCAGTAGGTGAAAATCTTTGAAATAAGAAGATGCTACCTGAAATTACAATTAAACTCATGATTATTTAGGTTGGTGGGGAAAAAATAACGTTACACAAGAAGGACATTATTTTGTTGCTCTTAACTCTGACTTGCTACTACATAACTTTTCTCCTTCGTTGAGAGATATGTAGATGTGTTTGACTACAAATTTATATTTGTTCTATATCCTACCCAGAAATAGTAGCGTTAAGGGAAAATGTACAGGAAAAAAAGAGTATCCAGGATTCCAGGTTTTTAAAGAGCAGAATAACATCAGACAAAGGACTTCTATGCGTTAATTTCTCCATCTGTAAACCAGGGTTAATTGGTTTTATGCTCTTATCATAGAATGTAAATGACTGTGATTTGAGGAAGTCCTGAGTCAAGCTTCCAACTCACCAATATCTTCATTTCCATTTGTATTTTAAACAGTTTCACCTTCAAAATTATTTACTATAAAATAAATACCCTTGAATGGGGTCAACATTTTAAGCCATTTTTAGGTAACATCATTCAGATTTAGTAGCTGTACAGACAAGGTCAACCATTTGAGTCAGTATTTACCAAAGAATGCTCTGAAGTATGTCAGATACAAAATATTTTCCTTGAATAAGCTTAGAAAACAGAATTCTGAAACACTAGACTAGTCTTTCTTGTAGGCCTCTTCAAAAACCTTTAAATATTAACATGTATTGTCATTGTCAAAGAACAAGATTCCACATATAACTTTTTTTTCCAAACTTATCTAACCCTAGAAACTTTATTTTTAAATTTTTAGGTGGAGTACCTCATGGGACTGAAATTTAAGAAACTGACTTTAGGAAATGCTTGGTTACACTGAATCACAAGGCTGTGCTGAAATAAAAGGACTATGAGAGAAATTATCGCTTTTAAAAAATCAAATAATATCTAATAAAGAATGGAAGAGTTGGAACAAAACTATTCTGATATTATGAAACCATAGATAAATAGGACAATCAACTCTCACAATTATTTTACTATTTTAAACTGCATCTGCATTTTTAATATAGCTTACTAAGCTTGGCTTCATTTTAAAAAAGTAAAAATTGAAAATTAGCCTTGCATAGAAGTGGACAAGTGGAGATTTTTATGTTTTACAAAAAGTTAATCTATCATGTTTTTAAAGTTTATATTTACCTCTTTACATTTTGTAGTGATTTCATAATAAAAAGTAAATAATTACTTAAATTTTCTTATTTCATTTATTAATTACTCTATCATTGAATAAATATCTACAATGAATCAAAACTGCTATATGAGCAGGGGATATAGGTTTTCCCTCTTCACACCTCTTTGATACTCAAATATCAAACTTTTCTAAGTAGATCCTACTATTTGACTGTATTGCAGAGCCCTGTTTATTTTCTTCCTAGCACATCACATTGTGTAAAGACAGTTTGTTTACCTGCTTGTTACATGCCTTCTCTATTCCACTACACATTCTGTCTTACTAGCCATTGCTCTTTTGGCACCTAGCACAGTCCTGCTGTGGAGCAGGAGCTCAGTAAATAGTATTGGATAAATGAGAGAGGGAGGCAGAGAATCAATAAATAAGCTATGGTCACTGAGCTCCTGAGTCCCAATCATCTACACTCTCTTCCTGAAGTTCTATCCTCCTAATTCCCTCAACCCTTACTCTCAGTATAAGTATTCTTTCAATTTATTAACCTACTAATGCTGTCAGACCATTTCTTCTCCCTTGTTCTATTCCTGCCTCTCTGAATTTTTCTTCTTGGCCTTCTTAGAAAATTACTTTTCTTCTGCCCTTTTCTTAAATGCTGATATTCAACAAGGTTTTTTTCTGCAGTCATGTTTTATACACCCATGGTTGAATCTTATGATTTCAATTTCTATCTCTATGTGACTAAAGTAATGTCTGGTCCACAGTAGGCATTGAATACATACTCGTTGAATGAATGCTGAAGACACTAAAATCTTTATATCCAGGCTATACAAAATTCTAAATTTCTAAAAACTCAACGTACCCTTTTTGTGGTGATTGAAACTTTCATCTACTCAGTTCCTCAAGCCAGAAACCTGAGAGTCAGCCATGACTTCCTTCTCAATTTTCAATATGTGTGTATTAGTCACCAAATCCTATAATTTCTAACTTATTCAAATCTTTTAAATTTTTCCACTTCTTTCTCTTTACACATGGCTACCTTCATTAAGCTTCTCACCATTTCTCATTTGGTTACTGTATGATTCATCCTTGTCTAATCCATCCCTTATGATTGTCATAGTCACTTTTCTAAAGTGTAAATCTGATCACATTATTGCCCTTCCTATATTACTTCAGTGGACCCCTTATCTTTTAAAACCAAATCTAATCTTCTCAATGTGACTTACAAGACTCTTCATTATTTAGTCCCATCTCATCTCTCCAACTTAATCTTTCAGCTCCACCAGACTTTTCCTATGTATCCAGTCCCCAAACACAGAAATGTTTTAATACCTGCTTGCCATTTAACTGGAATGATTCCTTTCTCTCACCTTGGTTACTCCTCATCTTTCTTCATGAATGAACTCAGATGTCAATTTTTCCAACATGCCTTCCTTCACCACCCCAGAATTGGTGGGATGGTACTTCCTCTTATTATAACACATCTTAATCTATATAGATATCATTTCTTTACCTAACCATCCCTTTCACTTGACTAGACATATTTTGAAGCCACAGATGTGTCTTATTGATAACTGTATTTATAGACTTAGTACATGCCTGGCACACACTGACACTCAACAGATGTTGAATTAACAAATCTAAACTCAAGGAGTTTACAGGTTATTGGATGAGAAAAG
This sequence comes from Furipterus horrens, assembly GCF_987537825.1. Classification (NCBI taxonomy): domain Eukaryota; kingdom Metazoa; phylum Chordata; class Mammalia; order Chiroptera; family Furipteridae; genus Furipterus; species Furipterus horrens. The sequence goes on along the minus strand of NW_028327179.1, from coordinate 74,219,603 downwards.
AACAAGTTAACAGAGAACTCAATAATGTATCACAGGTGCATGAGAGCTACATCTTCAAGGTATAGTTGAAGTTTCAAAGAGTAAGTGACTACTTTTTCCTAGGGGAATTTGGAAAGTCTTACAGGACCTAATACTTGATTTGATAATTGTAAGATAAATAGACATTTGAGCATTCTTCTGCCCTTATCCCTTTTGTAGTTCTGCTCATTGAATTAAGCCCCACTGACTATCTCAATAGTACTCTATACTTAAATGAGAGGAAAAAGGCAGTATTACTTAAAAAACAAAAAGGATTCAAAGTGATGAAAAGCAAGGACCTACAACCAAGATTACTTTATCCAGCAAAGCTATCATTTAGAATAGAAGGGCAGATAAAGTGCTTCCCAGACAATGTAAAGCTAAAGGAATCCATCATCACCAAGCCATTATTATATAAATATCAAAGGGGCTTACTTAAGAAAAAGAAGATAAACATTATGAACAGTAAAATGACAACAAACTCACAACTATCAACAACTGAATCTAGAAAACAAAAACAAACTAAACAAATAACTAGAACAGCATCAGAATCATAGATATGAAGACCATATGGAGGGTTATCAGAGGGAGGGGAGTGGAAAAAATGGAGGAAAAGGTAAAGGGATTAAGAAGCATAAATTAGTAGGTACAAAATAGACAGTGGAATGTTAAGAATAGTAAATGAAATGGAGAAGCCAAAGAACTTATATGCATGACCATGGACATAAACTAAGGGGGTGGAGAATAGCTGAAGGGAAGGGGGTACTGGGTGGAGGGGAAAAGGGGGGGGAAAAGTTGGGACAACTGTAATGGCATAACTAATAAAATATACCTAAAAAAAAACAACCCACAAAGGAATACACTGAAACAAGCCATTATTAGTAAATAATTAAACACAGAAAGAGGTCCAGAACTATGGTGGATGTGCCTGACACACCCTAGGCTTGGTTGGAAGCTGCTCTGTCCAGCAGAGGCTTTGTGAACACGGCAGAACAAACTTTTACCCAGAACATTTCATTATGTCTGGGGGAAGGAAGGTGGCTGCCTCTCTGATGGAGAACAGAGATTAGACCTTCTTCCCTCATGCCTTTTATTGAGGAGGGTACACATGAGAGACACAAGGTCAAGATTCATGAATCATCAATAGTTTGGAGGCATTAGCATTACAGTTGACAGTAACAGATTACATGTACTAGTACAGAGGGTACAGTGACCAGTTCTGTGTCAGGGTCTATCAACATCTTGATGCCACATTGGCATTAGGTGCAAGGTTTCATAATTCCTTGCTAGAGGTTGTTTATGTTACATTAATGATAAAGAAAGCAGAGCAAGTTCTAAAGCATAATAAGCATTCTTTAAATACAATTCCCACGGAAACCCTCTGAGTGGCTTTCAGTTATGTCTCCCGCACAGCCTTATGTTGAGACTTAAAGACAAGCACAGCCAGAATGCCAGTGACAGGTCATGCTCAGGCATAGGCTACAATTCCTTAAACCACAAGGAGTGGTTCCCTACACAGAACCATGAGATTTGCTATTATAATCTCTTCAGTTTATACTAGCAGTTGAAAGATTTTATCTACAAAAAATTAGATAATAAATAGTTTTGGTGTGAGTCTTATAGTTTCTATCATAACTACTCAGCCTGTCTTTGTAGCACAAAAGTAGCCAAAGATAATATGTAAATGAATGACCATGGCTGTGTGTGCTTCCAATAAGACTTTTATTTTTCAAATTGGGTCACAGGCCCCCTCAGACTCATGGTTTATCAATTCCATAATAGAATATGTAAATAAATTATGGCTTGCAGCCCAATTGTCTAAATGAAATTAGTTGTTAAACCTAAGAAAGGATTTTTTGCATTCTCTGTTATTCATTGTATTACACATTCTTTGTTTTTCATCAGAGTTAGTATATTTGAAGAACATTAGCCACAGGCAGATGTGTATGTTTATAGTCTATTGTATAGGAGGTAATAAGAGAAAGTGTTAATGGTTTATAAGTGACACTGATAAATATAACTATTTTCCAGGCAAAATTGGTATGTTAAATAAAATTCTTAATAAAATTTGAAGTCCATTTGCAACATCAAGATAGTCATATTGTGACTTCCGGCCAAGATGGAGGCTTAGACTGACATGCTTGGTCTCCCTCTACAACTAAGTAAGAATACAACTACCTCAAAACAAAAGATAGCCAGAAATTCCAGAAAATAAAACTACATGGAAGCCCAACATATGAAGTTATAAACCAGCGGTGCTTGTCCGGACAGGTAGGAGGAGCAAGAAACCACGGTGCTGTTTATGGTAGCAGCGGGGGTAGCAGCGGGACTGCAAGAAACACCAGGAGAGCAATCTCAGCTGCAGTCAAGACCCCGCAGCTCATGATTCCAAAGCTGGGAAAGGCAGCCCCCCCACCATTGCCTTGGACGGTGAGGCCCAGAGGGCAGGAGGACGGATCCTGGTCTCTCAGAGGAGAGCAACAGCAGGAATCTATCTTGGACCCCTACCCCCACACAAAGCGCCACAGTGCGGCAAAAAAGGTCGCCGATTGCCGCCAGTTGCTAGGTAGTTACGAGTGCATGGGGCTCTGCCCCCTATAGCCTGCCCAGGAAGCAAAGCTAAACACAAGAATGTCAGAATGAAGCAGACAATGATTGAAATCCTGGTGATGCAGCTCACCAGGCAGATGCGGGACCTGACAGACAAACAAATAGGAAATCTTTCTGAGGCTCAATTCAGAGCTATAGTCATAATGTGGCTTACAGAATTAACAAAAGATTTGGAACAAGACAGAGAAGGAATGAAAGCTAGTCCTGCTGAAACAAATGAAAACACATACGAGACAAGTGGTGAGGAAATAAAATCCAGAGATCAAATCAACAAATCAAAACATAGCGAAGGAACAAACAGCCAACAAGTGCAGAAAAAGGAAACAAAAAGTAAGGAAAGTGAGGAGAGACTCAGGGACCTATGGGACAGCTATAAGTGAATGAACATTCAAATAATAGGATTGCGAGAGGGTGAAGAAAAATAACTAGAAATTGAAAAATTATGTGAAAAAATAATGAAACAGAACTTCATGAACTTGGAGAAGAAAATAGAATTACAGGTCCAGGAAGCACAGAGAGTTCCAAAAAAAACTGGACCCCGGGAGGACCACACCAAGACACATTATAATCAAAATGTCAAAAATTAAAGATAAAGAGAGAATCTTGAAAGCAGCAAGACAGAAGAAGAGAATTACACACAAAGGGGTCCCAATAAGACTATCAGCTGACTTCTCAAGGGAGACCCTGCAGGCAAGGAGGGACTGGCAAGAAATATTCAAAGTAATGAAAATCAAAAATCTACAGCCACGAATACTCTATCCAGCGAAACTGTCATTCAGAATAGAAGGGCAGAGAAATTGCTTCCAGGACAAAGTAAAACGGAAGGAGTTCATCAGATCCAAACCACCGTTACATAAGATGTTAAAGGGACTGGTTTAGAAGAAGGAGGATCAAAACTATGAACATTAAAATGAAAACTGTATCACAACAACCAACATCAGAAGCTAGGGAATTGAAACAAAGGCAAACTAAGTAGGCACCAAGAGTGGAAAAAGAACTATAGGTATGGGGAACATATTAGGGGGAGGCCAGCAGGAAGAGGGAAGGGGGAAAGGGAGGGAGATGGTACAGGAATTAAGAAGCATAGGAGGAAATGGAGTAGACAGGAAGAGGTTGAGAAGAACTATATACACAACCAATGGACATGGCCTAAAAGGGGGGGACAACTGGAGGGAGGGGGGCTACCAGGTGGAGGGGAGCAGAGGGAAAAGAAATTGGGACAGCTGTAACAGCATAATCAATAAAACATATTTAAAAAAAGATAGTCATATTTCTATTTCAGATGAGTTTCATCAAAAAACATGGGGTTTTGTGATCAGAGTACCTGGGTTCCCTTAGTTATGTAACTTATACCAGTTTAGCCACCTTCCTACAAATCAATATATTTACTCATGAAAGTCAATACTTTAAGTTTGTGAAATAAGTGAGATGTTTTGAGTACTTTGTCAGTTCTAATGTGTATGATTATAAAGACTATATTTTGATAATATATTTAAGAGAATATTTACTTGTGTTGGTAAATCTAATGGTCAATTTCCAGTTTTCACATTAATTGATCTCTTAGAAGATTTGACATATTGGATAATTGCCTCATTCTTAAAACATCTATTTCACTTGCACTTCAGAACCCCACACTCTTGGGGTCTTCCTCCTACCTTTCATTTTCAGTCTTCTTTGCAAACATTGTCTCTTCTCACCAACCTCTCAATGCTGTAGCTCTCCAGAGCTCAGTTCTTGGTCCTTTTTGCTTTTCTATCTTCACTTGTGCCCTAAATGATCTCATCAAATCTTAGGCTTTAAATACCATTTATGTGCTGATGACTCTCAGTTCTATATTTACAGCTCAGTTATGTCTCATGAACTCTGGACTCATTTATATCTAACTGCCTACTCAATATCTTCACTTAGATGTAAAAGAGGTCATTCAAAATTAATGTTCAACACTGAACTCCAGGTGTCAACCTCTCTCTTGCAACAAGCCTACTTTGTTTATAGTCTTCATTCCAATTGATGGCAACAACACTTTTACAGTTGGAAGGTCAAAAGCTGTCAGGATCTTAAATTTTTTCCCTTCTTTCATATGCCATATCAAATCATTCAGGAAATTATTGATAAAATATATCAGTAAAAATAGATATAATATATTCAACATCCCTATTACTATCTCGGGTGTAAATTTCCATGTTCTCTCACCTGGATTATTGCAAAAACCTACTAGGTACTAGTCTCCTTTCTAACTTCTTTTTTTTTTTATTTTAAATGTGTTTTATTGATTATACTGTTACAGTTGTCCCAATTTCTTTTCCCTCTGCTCCCCTCCACCCAGTAGCCCCCCTTCCTCCAGTTGTCCCCCCCTTTTAGTCCATGTCCATTGGTTGTGCATATAATTCTTCTCAACCTCTTTCTGTCTACTCCATTCCCTCCTACTATGCTTCTTAATTCCTATACCATCTCCCTCCCCTTTCCCCTTCCCCCTCCCTGCTGGCCTCCCCCCAATATGTTCCCCATACCTATAGTTCTTTTTCCACTCTCATTGCCTACTTAGCTTGCCTTTGTTTCAATTTCCTAGCTTCTGTTGTTGATTCTTGTGATGCAGTTTTCATTTTAATGTTCATAGTTTTGATCCTCCTTCTTCTAAACCAGTCCCTTTAACATCTCATGTAACAGTGGTTTGGATCGATGAACTCTTTCAGTTTTACTTTGTCCTGGAAGCATTTTCTCTGCCCTTCTATTCTGAATGACAGTTTCGCTGGATAGAGTATTAGTGGCTGTAGGTTTTTGATTTTCATTACTTTGAATATTTCTTGCCAGTCCCTCCTTGCCTGCAGGGTCTCCCTTGAGAAGTCAGCTGATAGTCTAATTGGGACCTCTTTGTATATAATTCTTTTCTTCTCTCTTGCCGCTTTTAAGATTCTCTCTTTATCTTTAATTTTTGACAGTTTGATTATAATGTGTCTTGGTGTGGTCCTCCCGGGGTCCAGTTTTTTTTTTGAACTCTCTGTGCTTCCTGGACCTGTAAGTCTATTTCCTTCTCCAAGTTTGGGAAGTTCTGTTTCATTATTTTTTCACATAATTTTTCAATTTCTAGTTATTTCTCTTCACCCTCTGGCAATCCTATAACTCAAATGTTCATTCGCTTATAGCTGTCCCATAGGTTCCTGAGTCTCTCCTCACTTTCCTTACTTTTTGTTTCCTCTTTCTGCACTGATTGACTGTTTGTTCCTTCGCTATGTTCTGATTTGTTGACTTGATCCCTGGTTTTCATTTCCTCACCACTTGTCTCGTATGTGTTTTCATTTCAGTATGACTGGTTTTCATTCCTTCCCCATCTTGTTCCAAATCTTTTGTTAATTCTGTAAGCCACCTTATAACTATAACTCTGAATTGAGCCTCAGAAAGATTTCTTATTTGTTCTTCAGTCAGATTCTTCATCTGTTGCCTGGTGAACTGCATAACCGGGATTTCAATCATTGTCTGTTTCATACTGGCAGATTTGTGTGTACTTTTGTTTGTTGGGCGGGTGATAGGAGGTGGAACCCCATGCGCTTTGTGTGGGGGTGGGGGTGATTCCTGCTGTTATTCTCCGCTGAGAGACCATGAACCTCTTTCTCCATCCCCACGCCCTCTGGGCCTCACAGATGGAGGCAATGGGGTTCTGCCTTCGCCAGCATTGGAATCGTGAGCTGACGGGGCTCTACTGCAGCCAGGATTGCTCCCCTGGCTTTTCTCACAGTCCCATTGTTGTCCCCACTGCCACCACAGGCAGCACTGCCCCGTTCCAGTTTCGGCCCTCCTACTTGTCCAGATGAGCACCACTGGTTTATAACTTCATATGATGGGCTTCCATGTAGTTCTATTTTCTGGAATTTCTAGTTACCTTTTATTTTTGAAGTAGTTGTATTCCACCTTAGTTGTGGAGGGAGACAGAGCATGTCAGTCTAAGTCTCCATCTTGGCTGGAAGTCCTTTCTACCTTCTTAACATAGCAGCCTATGTTATCCTTTTAAAGTAAAATTTGAATCAAATCAATCATATTACCCTTCTACTCCAAGCTCTTTAGAGCCTCTATCTTCATTAAGAGTTAATACCTTATTGTGGCCTACTTTGGCTCTACATAGTCCAGTTCCTCTTCATGTTATCTCTCTGACATCATCTTTTATTATTCCCTCCTTCACTCACTCTGCTCAGTCACACTGAAGGCATATGCCTGTCTTAATTAAGGTTCTTGCACTGGGTATTTCCCCTTCATCACTGGTTGTTCCCCTCATATGCAAATGGTTCACTTCCTCATTACCTGTAAATTTTCATTCATGCATGGATTCCTCATTGAGATCTACTCTGCTCATTCTATTTGAAACTGCAACCTTTTCCTGCTCTTCCTTCTCCTGTTGCATTTTTTATAGCACTAATTATCTTCTAACTCATTAAGTAATTTACCTATTCATTAAGTCATATTGTTTATCATCTCTTTTCTCCTAGGAAGGCAGGTATTTTGTCTGTTTTTTATTCATTGATATGTTTTAAAGTGCCTGACCAAGTCCTAGCATGTAAATATTTTTTAAATGACTGAGTAAGTATGTAATATAATATTTTATGATTTATATGTGTATCTTTACATTTAAATCTAAAATTTATATATACTTCTGTTTTTAATAGTAATAACAATAATTGTATTCTAGGATATCTACTGAACACACTAAATATTTAGCATTTCAAATGTTATTTAACCAATGAGAGAAATTGAATATTTGTTGAGATTTTGCTACACAACAATGGGGTCTGTAAGATACAGGTATTTAGCATAGACTTGATAAATAGGTAAAATTAAAAGTATAGTGGCTAAAAAGAGAGATATGTAGGGCTCTAAACTTAGATAAGGATATTATAGATATATTATTCTCTTCAGTGTAGAGAGCTGAGATTCCAAAATGCTGCCATAGGCTAGAATGATAGTTTTATATTATCAAACAAACTTTAACTATGAATATTAAAATGCATAAGAATACTTGATACTTAATTTGCACTGTTGTTTTACATATATGATTTGATTTGATTGTTATAATCCTTGGGTTGTGCGGCATTATCATTCCACATTTACAGATGAGAAACGAAGAGTTGTTAAGGGACATGATTAGGATAATACAAGTAATTACTGGTGAATATTGGTTTTAAGCTTAGGTCTTCTGACTAATTCTCTAGCCCTTTCCTTGTAGCTTGGGTCAGCTATTTCTGAGTAACAGGTCAGTTACCCCGTCTGGACAGAGGATCACAAGACTAAAAATATTTTCTCCATGAAAGGTCTTAAGAACTTTGATTTGTTTCAAGTTCCAGTTAAGCTTAAGAGGAGAAAAAAGTTACAAACTTTAAAACGAATTTAGGGTGAAATATCTGAAGGGAGATGATATGTTCACTTTGGCTTTGCAGCAATCAGAATTTTTCTAGAGGGGAACAGCGGGCAGCCCCCTGGGGATGCCATGTCCCTGGGCCTGTGGTGTGGTTGCATCCTATGGGGACATTGTCTGAGCCCATCCGCTTTTGAATGAAAGAGCCAGACTTCTCAAAGGTCAGTCTGTTCAACAAGTGGGACCTCTTATATGTTCAGCAAAGAGAGCTGAACTGTGACCTCCCCAAAGGATGGCTCCATCTGCATTCTGGGTTCTGATGATGCAACCCCTTGTCACATTGTGGTCTTGAGGCACACAGGTAATGGGGCTACCTGCTTGACACATTGTGATGGAACCTACACCAAAGCTGAGGTCCCCTTGATCATGAACTCCCTAAAATCCTTTTCCAGCCACACTCAATGTGGAAGACTGGAAGTGCATATCATGAGCAGCTTCAGTGATAACTGGCAGTTGTCACAAAAACTTACTCATCAACTTCTTAGTGAATTTGACAGACAAGATGATAACATTCCCTTAGTGCCATTATATGTAGCAAAATTAAATGACCTGGAAGAAAATGAAAATCACTTTCCAATAATTCATGGCATTGCTGTCAACATTAAAACTGCAGATATTTATGGAGCCTCCTTCTAAGATCAGGGGTCAGAGAGGAGCTGCATGATCATTAACAAGAGGACCAACAATTAGTATTCATGATGCAAAGACAGAACAACTTCATGTGGGACCGAACTCCTACATGCTACTTCCACATGTGGATTTCTGTGCAGCAAGACAATAAGCAAATACTAGATAACCTTTACAATTCACCTCTGGCCAAGACCCTCACTTTGTTGAATATATTATATCTACCTGATGTTTAAAAAAACACCTATCTCAAACAAATACACTATATCCTGGAAACAGTTTTACTGTACAAGAAAAAAAAAAAAAAAGAAAGTGGCTTATGGGAAAAAATCCTTTCTCCAGGAAGCTAAAAATAGGAATTACCAAAGAAAGCAAGTTTTTGGCATGACCAAGACCATTGGAGGGTTGGACAGGATATGAATTTAGGATTTACATCCATTGAGTCTTAGTCTCTTTCAAATGACTTTCAGAATAAAATCAATAAGATTTTGGCAAAGAAAAAACAAAAATATTTCTAAAGTGATCTATTCATTTTGTCAGTGTACAAATAATAATACTAAAATTGACTAATGTATATTGTGTGCTTACTATGTGAAAGACATTGCATTTATTAACTGTCAATTGACAAACCAGAAATAGTGTTAGCAAGGGAAAAGAAGATGGTGGTGATAATGGAGGTGGGGTGATGGAGTTGAAGAAGGGAAATGAGGTCTGGAAATCATAAAGCCTGGAGGTGGGAAGACTTGAAGAGGAGATGATATTTATTTTTAAATCTAAGCAGCAATATCATGTGAAAGAAAGATGAGGTTTGATTTGTGAAATCTTTGCTGTCAGAGAAGAGTTTAAAGAGTCAAAGTGACTGAGTTTCATACTTGGGCTCAATAAAGTTGAGACACTTAACTGTTCAAATTATTCAAAAATGTTATGGATTTTCTTGTGAGGTATATTAGGCCTACACAGAGGAAGCCTTTAAGTACTTCCTGAGTGATATCTATAAGAAATATTGTGGAGGAGAATCCCTGGCCAGGTTAGAGTGACTCAGAAAAGTTCCCTTCCCTGTTTAAGATTCTGCAACTCTTAAATTAGCCTGAGACTGACACATTGGGAGTAAAGGACTCTTGGAGAGCTATTAGCAGCCTGAGTAATGCAACTGTCATTGGAGCCTAGAATTTTCCTGCCTCTTATTTCTTTGGCATCTTCCACAAAGCCAGGCCTTCCTAGGTACCCTTTTCCTTCTGTCTCCCTCTAGCCTGCTTGCTATAGAAATGACCCATGAATCAAACTAAAGAGTTTCTGCTCAGCAAAAGAAAACATCAGCAAGATGAAAAGGAAACCAACCATATGGGAAAACATATTTGCCAATGACATCACAGACAGGGGACTGATTTCCAAAATATATAAAGAGCTGATATGACTCAACATCAAGAAAACAAAAAACCCAATTAAAAAAATGGGCAAAGGACCTGAACAAACACTTCTCCGAAGAGGACATACAGAAGGTCCATAGACACATAAAAAAATGCTCAACATCATTAGCCATCAGGGAGATGCAAATAAAAACCACAATGAGATACCATTTTACACCAGTCAGAATGGCCATCATCAACAAATCAACAAGCAACAAGTGCTGGCAAGGATGTGGAGAAATGGGAACCCTACTGCACTGTTGGTGGGAATGCAGACTGGTGCAGCCACTATGGAGAACAGTATGGAATTACCTCAAAAGATTAAAAATGGAACTGCCTTTTGAACCAGCGACTCCACTACTAGGATTATACCCGAAGAATCTTGAAACACCAATTCAAAAGAACTTATGCACCCCTATGTTCATAGCAGCCCTGTTTACAATAGTCAAGTGCTGGAAACAACCTAAATGCCATCTGTAGATGAGTGGATCAAAAAACTGTGGTACATTTACACAATGGAATACTATGTAGCAGAAAGAAAGAAGGAACTCCTGCCATTTGCAACAACATGGATGGAACTAGAGAGAATTATGCTTAGTGAAATAAGCCAGGCAAAGAAAGAAAAATACCATATGATATCACCTAATACAGGAAACTAAAGAACAACACAAACAAAGGAACTAAATAGAACAAAGAGCAGAATAGCAGTCAATAGGGGGGAGGGGAGAGGGAGAGAAGGGGGATAAGTAAGGGAAGGGTTTAGTCAAAGAACCTGTATAAAAGACTCATGGACATGGACAACGGGGAGGGATATGATTGCGGGAGAGGGAGTGGGATGGGTGGGGGAGAGAAATTAGGGGAAAAGGGGACAACTGTAATTGAAAAAAAAAAAAATGACCCATGATTCCAGTTAAACTTGCTTCTATCTAAGCCTCTTGTAAAAGGTTAATTTAGTCAGTTTGATTATTATTAAGTCATAAGAGACAAATATGGGACCATTAAACTTAATTATCTCTGACAGTGGGCCCACACAAGCCAGCAAGACAGAGGTTACTAATTTGACACCCTACTTTTTCAGAAATTTCCAACCCCTTCTTTTTATAGTTTTTTTTATTGATAGCCATATAACACCTTGGAACATTTGAAAAACTTCTTAGTTTATAGTTCCTGGATTTGTGGGGCAGCAAAGCTTCAGTTTGGGGGTGAGAGGAACTAAAGTACAGCCCTGATTACATTCTCCTAAATCAATGGTGCCTAGGAGGAGATGCAATAAGAGAAGCAAGAAGGATCATAAATGCAAAATGAAAAAAAAAAAAGGACTCCCAAATGGGGAGGAAACATGAAAATAAAGAAAGAAGTAATAGGTTCTCCCATAGAAAGAAAATATTGTATCATGGGTTAGTTACAAAGAAAATGTCCACCTACATCATAAAACAGATTAGCTCTATGATAATAATGTTGAACCCTGGCAGAAGAAAGAAGTCCCAAGGTAATAAATTACATAGACTAATGTCTCGTTCTTGACATCTTTCGTGAGAGAGTTTTGGCTGGGTTTAGGCAGTTGTGTGCTGGGTTGGCTGCAGACTGTGTAGAGATAAGATATTCTGGTTTAATCCATTTCATGCTTTCAATGGGAAACTGAATTCACTTTTTTAAGATGGGTACACTTAGATTGTATAAAGGTAAAAAGACCTTTCAGCACAACAAAATCCTCTCAGCAAGAACAAAATAGAAATACATATGAAAGTTAATTTGGCTTTATCTTTTTAAATAGAAGGTATCTGTAAAAGAAAACATGGAAAGTTCTTCTTCATTAAAAACAGAAATTACTTTTCTACACTGTGTGAGACTGAATTTTGCTATATACAAAATGCTTATGCAAGATATGAAAGAATTGGCCTTTTTGTTGAGAGAGATGCACCAGGCTAAGATGTCAGCCTGGAAAGATTGGATACATTTCTCCTACAGACATGCATAACTCAAGAAGCTGCAGCATGTGTTTTATTCTTGTCCATCTGAAGGTAGATACACATGTAGAATTATACAGAAGAGAAACAACTGAAAGTCTGGAGAACTTACATGGAAGCATTATTAACAAGATTATTACTCCCTTTGAATATAACTTTTCTCACTGAAAATATCTGCACAAAACAAGGAATCTAACTATGACAAAAATTTGCAAAACAACTTACCTTCTGAGAAGGCATGATCCCAAACAATGGCAACATTAGCCCAGGCAGCAAAGCTGTTATGGACAGAGGCAAAACTTCTGTAAGCCAAAATATGGCAATAACAAAGAGTATGTAGCCACATTCTGCTTCCTGGAAAGAGAAAAATACAAGGTGAAATAGTGAGGCTAGGGAATGATCATTCAAATCACAACCACATTTGTCACAGAGAAAGTAAGAAGAAACTCTGAGCCCTGACCAGTGTGGTTCGGTTGGTTGAAGCTTTGTCCCATAAACTGAAAGGTCATGGATTCAGTTGCTGGATGTGGCACACACTTGGTTTCTGGGTTTAGTCCCCAGTCAGGGGTACTCGAGAGAGGCAACTGATAGATGTTTCTCTCTCACATTGATTTTTCTCTCCCTCTCTCTCTCCTTCCCTTTCCCTCTATCTAAAAATCAATCAGCATGTCCTCAGGTGAGGATAAAAAAATAAAGTAATAAAATAATAAAGAAGAAACTCTGTGGCCTCTGCACTTTGATTAAGGCATTAAACTGTCAGTTCTTATGGGTTCCAAGAACAAAAATTTAATACACATGAAAAACCAAAAGCATTAAAAAAATCCTTATTCATTAAGTTTCCTTCACATTTCCTTCAAAACAGATAACAGCATATAGTCAACTTTCTGTGCTCATATCAGTGCATCCTGGTTTTCAATTTTATTCAGCAGATGAAATGCACTCCCAGTCTTCTAGAATACAGAAATGGTCAAGTTACTGCCTTTCCTCTGGGGGCAGGACACATCTTCCTTTTAATTACATTCCTTGGTGCCTGGTTATTTGGAACTCACACAGATCTGCTTTCCTTTCCTTCTACTAAAAGGAGGAAATCAACCTAGAGGAAAATTTTTTCTGTACTTTGTTTCAGAGAAAAAAGGACAGTGCCAACTTACATGGCATGGATGAGGCTGAATTATCTCCTAAGTGGTGTGAATCTGGAGGTGAAGAATCTTCTGTCTTGCCTTTTAGAAAGGCAGCTGACATTCTCAGGAGACATGGAGACTCACCAGGATTGAGATACTTAGTAGAATCTGCTGCTTTGCTAGGTATAAAACTGTAGGTTTCTCTTTTGGGGCATTGTTAGGAAATTGTTGTTATTGAGATCCAAAATGGCAGAAGAGTAAGTGGAAGCTACACTAACCTTCTCTCAGGGCCAAAATGGACTTACAACTAAATTATAGAGAAATCATCCAGAATAACCAACTAAACACTAGCTAGAGAGAAGCCTTATAACCAAGAACAAACAGAAGAAACCATGTCACCACAACAAGACTGGAAGGAAGTGCAGAGGAGACAAGAGGGCTGACTGGGCTCCCACAGGCAGCAGCTGAAGTTCCAGAGGGATATTTCAGTGGCCAGAGGGTTCCCCTTGAGAAGTGTGGGGTCTACACCCCAAGCTGGGCTCCCTAGCCTACAGCACCAGAGCTGAAAAGGAACCCAGATAACATTCAGATGTGAAAAGAAGCAGGGTTTCTGTCCACCAGGGAGAGATGGCTAGAGATGCAAAAGCCTCTTAAAGTGCTAATGTACACAATTTCATTTGCAACCACTTACCCTGGGCTCCAGCGGAGAGAGGGAAGAGTGGATTAGAGATGCATGAAAGGATCTGGGGTTGGTGGTTCTTGGGAGATAATTGAAAAATAGCTACCAGGATCCTTGTGTCGAGTCATTCTCTATAGAAGCCATATGTAGAAGCCATATTTCTTGGGAAGAGAACTTTTCTTGCAGCAACAGCCTAGGGGGAAGTAATAGCCCCACCCTCAGTAATCCCTCTCACCCCAAACTGTGGAACTAAAGCCTGGCTGCTGAACAGTACAGCTGGAGGCCATTTCAGAGATGAAGCCTAACAGAAAGCCTTCAGGCAAAGGTGGATATCTAGGAGTTCTGAGACTTTAGCTGGCCCAAGCTCAAGCCCTGTGCTGGTAAAAGCCAGCTTAGGTGCACAGCCTATTTTTTTCTGCATGCACCCAGGACCAGCAGAGGAAGCCATAAGCTGTGGATTGCTGATCGCTCTAAACAGGTTGTCCAGGGCCAGTCACAAGCAGCTTATGACATAGGACAGCACCAGAGTCTGTGCAGATCTACATAACACATAGAAAAAAATACAAAGAAGCCACCAAAATGAGAAAACAATGAAATGGACCCCAAATGAAAGAACAGGAGAATTCTCCAGAAGAATAACTAAGTAAAATAGAGGCAAGTGATTTATCAGATATAGAGTTTAGAGTAAAGATTATAAGGATACTCAACAGCATGTAAAAAGACATAGGAACAATAAAAAAGAACCAGTCAGAAATAAATAATGCATTATCTGAAACAAATAATACACTGGAATAAACAGTAGGTTAGATGAATCCATGACTTGGAAAACAAGGTAGACAAAAACACCCAAGCAAAGCAAAAAAAAGAAAAAGAAAAAGAAAAAAATTTTTTTTAAAAAATGAGGAATGCTTAAGAAACCTTTGAAACAAGATGAAGTGTAATAATATCCACATCACAGGGATACCAAAACAAAAATAGAGTGAGCAAGGGATTGAGAATGTATGTGAAGAAATAATGACCAAAAACTTCCCCAGTTCGGTGAAGGAAAAAGACACACAAATCTAAAAAGCACAGAAAGTCCCAAATAAGCTGGACCCAAAGAGGCTTACACCAAGACACATCATAATTAAAATGGCAAATCTTAAAGACAAGGAGAAAATTCTAAAAATGGCAAGAGAAAAGCAGGTAGTTACATACAAGGCAAATCCAATTAGACTGTAATCTTATTTCTCAACAGAAACCTTTAGGCCAGAAGGAATGGCATAAATATTCAAGATGATGAAAAGGAAGGACATACAACCAAGATTACTTTTACCCAGCAAGGCTATTATTTAAAACTGAAGGAGAAATAAACAGCTTCCCAGGCAAGAAAAAGCTAAAGGAATTTGTTAACAACAAACCAATACTGCAGCAATGTTAAAAGTCTTGCTTTAAGAAGAAAAAGAAAAAGAAAAAGAAGAAAGAAACAGAGGAAAATGGTTTTAAAATAAGATGGCAATAAATACATATCTATCAATAATTACCTTAAATGTAAATGGCTTAACTGCTCCAAAGAAAAGACTTAGGGTAGCTGAATGGATAAGAAAACAAGACCCATTAACATGCTGCCTCTAAGAGACCCATCTCAGAAAGATACACACAGACTAAAAGTAAAGGGATGGAAAGGAAAAAATAAGCTGGGGTAGAAATACTTATCTCACAAAATAGACTTAAAATCCAATACAATAGTAAGAGACACAAAAAGATACTACATAATGATAAAGGGAACAACCCAACAAGAGTCAATAACCCTAGTAAATATTTATGCACCAACAAAAGAGCACCTAAGTATGTAAAGAAAATCTTGATGGACATAAAGGAAAAGATCAACAGAAAGACAGTCGTAGTAGGGGATTTTAACACCCCATTGACTTCAATGGATAGATCTTCAAGACAGAAAATCAACAAGAAGACAGCAGCCTTAAATGACACACTAGGTCAAATGGATTTAATTGGTATCTTTAGAGCATTCAACCCTGAAGCAGAATATACATACTTTTCAAGTGCACATGGAACATTTTCTAGCATGGACCATATGTTAGGATACAAAACAAGTTTTAATAAATTTAAGAAGATAGAAATCATATTAATCATCTTCTCTGACCACAGTGCTATGGAACTAGAAATAAATCACAAAATAAACACTGAAAAATACAGTCATAGAAGTTAAGTAACATGTTATTAAACAATGAATGAGTCAACAACAAGATCAAGGAAGAAATCAAAAGACACCTGGAAACAAATGAAAATGAGAACACAACAATCCAAAATCTGTGGGACACTGGGAAAGAAGTCTTAAGAGAGAAATTAATAGCATCACAGCTCTCTCTCAAAAAAACAAGAAGCTCAAATAAACAATCTAACTTCACACTTAAAAGAACTTGTAAAAAGAATAACAAACAAAGCCCAAAGAGAGTAGAAGGAAGGAAATAATAAAGATCAGAACAGAAATAAGTGAAATAGAGTCTAAAAAATTATACAAAAGATCAATGAATCCAAGAGCTGGTTCTTTAAAAAGATAAACAAGACTGACAAAACTTTAACCAGAATCATCAAACAAAAAACAAACAAAAAAAAAAGGAAGAAAGAGAGAGAGAGAAAGAAAAAGAAAGAAAAAAAATCTAAATAAGTAAAATCAGAAATGAAAGCAGAGAAATAACTGATATCAAAGAAAAACAAAGGATTGTAAGAAAACATCATGAACAACTATATGCCAACAACTTGGACAAACTGGGTGAAATGAATACATTCCTAGAAACATACAATCTTACAAAACTAAATCAGGAAGAATCATAGAATCTGAATAGACAGATTAAACCTAGTGAGATTGAAGAAGTAACCAAAAAACTCCCAACAAACAGACACCCTGAAACAGAAGGCATCATAGGTAAATTTTACTAAACATTCTGAAAATAACACCTCTGCTTCTTAAACTATTTCAAAAAATTCAAGAGAAGGGAAGGCTCCCAAGCTTATTTTACAAGGCCAGCATTATCCTAATTCCAAAACCAGATAAAGACATTACAAAGCATAAAATTATAGGCCAATATTCCTGTGAACATAGATGTTAAAATCTTCAACAAAATATTAGCAAACTGAATACAGCAATACATCAAAAAGATAACATACTATGGTCAAGTAGAATTTATTCTAGGAATGCAAGTTTAGTACAGCACTGGCAAAACAATAAATGTGATTCACCACATAAATGAACCGAAGGATAAAAATCACATGATCATATCAATAGATGCAGAAAAAGCATTTGAAAAATCCAGCACCCATTTATGATAAAAACTTTCATCAAAGTGGAAATAGGAGATATGTACATAAACATAACAAACACCATATATGACAAACCCACTGCCAGCATCATACTCAATGGACAAAAATTACAAGCGTTTCCCTTAAGATCAGGAACTAGACAGGGATATCCACTTTCACTTCTCTTATTCAGCATGGTATTGGAGGTCCTAGTCATAGCAACCAGACAAGAAGGAGAGATAAAAGGCATCCTAGTTGTAAAGGAAGAAGTAAAACTGTCTTTATTTGCAGATGATATGATACTATACATAGAGAACCCTGAAGATTCCACCAAGAAACTACGAGAACTGATAAATGAATTCAGCAAAGTAGCATAATTCAAAACTAAGATCCTGAAATTGGTTGCATTTTTATATGCCAATAATGAACTAACAGAAAAGAAAATTAAGAAAACAATCTCATTCACAGTTATTTTAAAAATAATAAAATACTAAGGAATAAATAAAAGCAAGGATGTAAAAGATCTGTTCTCAGAAAATTAGAAGACACTGAGGAAAGAAATTGAAGAAGATACAAAAAAGTGGAAGCACATACCATGTTCATGGGTAGGAAGAATTAACATCATTAAAATGTCCATGATACCCAAAGCAATATATAGATTCAATGCAATTTCTACCAAGATCCCAATGATGTATTTTACAGGACTGGAACAAATATTTCAAAAATTTATATGGAATCACACAAGTCCCCCATAGCAACAGAAAATCTGAGAGACAGGAACAAAGTTGGAACAATCACGCTCCCTAATATCAAGCTATACTATGAGGCCATAGTGATCAAAACAGCATGATACTGACATAAAAACAGACACATAGATCAATGGAACAGAACAGAGAGCCCAGAAATAAACCCACACCTTTATAGCCAATTAATATGTGACACAGGGTGCAAACACATACAAGGGCTAAAGATGGCTTATTTAATAAACAGTTGGCAATATTGGACAAATACACTCATAAAAATGAACCTTGACCACCTTCTTAGACCACACACAAGAATAAATTCAAAATGAATTAAAGAAAAATATTAAACCCCAAACTATAAAAATGCTAGAAGAAAATATAAGTGCCAAAGTCATGGACATTGTTTGTAACAATATTTTATCTGATATATCTCCCCAAGCAATGGAAACAAAAGAAAGAAAAAAAAATGGTACTGCATCAAACTAAAAAGATTTTGCATAGCAAAGTAGACCATCAACAAAATAAAAAGTCAACCCACAGAATGAGAGAACATATTCACCAATACATCTAATAAGAAGTTAATATCCAAAATTTATAAAGAACTTATAAAACTCAACACCAAAAAAAAAACAAACAACCCAATTAAAAATGGACAAAGGACCTGAATAGACACTTCTTCAAAAAGGACATACAGTAGGCCAATAGGCACATGAAAAGATGCTCAACGTCACTAATCATCAGAGAAATGCAAGTTAAAACCACAATGAAATAGTATCTCACACCTGTCAGAATGGCTATCCTCAATAAATCAACAAACAACAAGTGCTGCCAAAGATGTGGAGAAAGGGGAACCCTAGTGCACTGTTGGTAGTAATGCACACTGGTGCAGCCACTGTGGAAAGCAGTATGGAGATACCTCAAAAAATAAGACATTTTGCAACAGCATAGATGAAACTGAAGAGTATTATGCTTAGTGAAATAAGCCAGGCAGCAAAAGGTAAATACCATATGATCTCCCCTAATACAGGAAACTTATAAACAAAACAAACAGGAAGAACAACAGAGGGGAAATGGGACAACTGTAATAGAACAGTAAAAAAAGAAATTTTAAAAAATAAAGAATGGATCTGCCTTTTGACCCAACAATCCCACTTCCTGGAATATACCTGAAGAAATCCAAAACACTAATTTGAAAGAACATAAGTACCTCTATATTCATTGCAGTGTTATTTATAATCTCCAAGATATGGAAGCAGCCCAAGTGTCCATAGGTGAGTGGATAAAACAACAACTGAATATTTACACAATGGAATAATATTCAGCCATAAAAAAGAAGAAAAATTTACCCTTTGCAACAGTACTGAGAGACTTGTGGGACATTATGTTAAGTGAAATAAGCCAGTCATAGAAAGACAAATACCATATGATTTCACTTATATGTGAAATCTAATGAACAAACTGAACTAACAAACAAAATAGATGGATTCATAGGTAGAGAGCAGATGACAGCTAGTGGGGAGGGTCAGAGGTGATGGGTTGGAGGGATTGAGTAGAAAGGAAAAAGAACTCATGGACATGCACAACAGTGTAGTGATTGCAGAGGGGTGTATAAGGGGGATTAAATGGTAATGGAAAAAACATCATAAAAATCTTTAAATAGAAAGAAATTGCTGAAATTTATGTTAGTTGGCTTACAGAAGTAATTTTCATATGAAATCATCTAGAACACACTGATTGATAAAGATTAGCATCTATTATATATAGCCTTGTTTTGTTTTCATACTGCTTAATGTCTGCAAATTCAGAGCTGAATTTGACCATTTACAAAAAGTGTCTGAGTTAAATCAGGTCTTTTATTTAAGATTTTCCTAGAGCAATACAATTTCTAGCTCTGTTGGCCTCTTATTCACCTACCTCATGGTGTCTCCTCTGGGCTTGGTATTTACTCACCCAGCATTCCTGCACTTTCAGTGGGTCTCTAAGAAATCCTTAATAATCCAGAATTGTGTCATGGTTTGTTTTTTTGTTGTTGTTCAATGATTTTTAAGTTTGTTTTTGTTTTATTTATTTATTTATTTTAATGTTTTTCTATTACAGTTGTCCCGCGTTTTCTCCCATTGCTTCCCCCCACCCCACCCACCCCTTCTCCCACAATTAATCTCCGCCCTGTTGTCTACATCCATGGGTCATTTATACTAGGTCCTTGACTAGACCCTTCCCCTTCTTACCCCAATCTCTCCCCCACTCCCTTGTCACCATTAGTCTTCTCCTTGTTTACATGTCTCTGGTTCAATTTTGCTTGAATTGTGTCATGTTCTTATTGTTTGTTATCTTTTCAAAGGAAAGAGAATAAAGGTGTTTTGATGTTCACAGTTTTTACAAAGTCCGACTCTATAATCTTGAACAAACAATAAAACAAAGCTAAGCCTTGACCGAATCTCCCTAACTTGTTCTGCAAAGAACTTGTGAATCCCAGCTTAATTTAAACTGCCTGTGGAGGAGAAAAACCAGGCTGCACTTTCTTTTAATAGAACACACACGAGTAACCCAATATTTCCTCCTGATGACTTTGTTTTCTATCATAGAAAAGTATCAAGAACCTAGATTTCAAAGACAAAAATGGACCCTTTTACTATCTTGCTATTTAGGTACATCAAATTATTCTCTTGATCCTCTATCTTCATATCCTTTTACCTCTCAGATCTGCCTCTCAGCCTTGACCCCACTTCTTCCACTGTGGGCAAGACTGTTTCAAAACCAGATCATCTTCCAAGAATCCACTTTGATTTTTGTCATTCCTTTGCATAAAGCCAGACTAAGAGGCTAGCCAACCTGAGAACTATGTGGAGCACCAATCCATAAGGGACTGCTAAAACATAAAAATAAAAAGGGAAGGGATGGAGGGAAAGGAAAAAGGAAGAAAAGGAAGAAAGGAAGGAAGGAAGGGAGGGAGGAAAGAAGGAAGGGAGGAAGGGAGGGAGGAAGAAAGAAAGAAGAAGGAAAGAAAGAAAGAAAGAAAGAAAGAAAGAAAGAAAGAAAGAAAGAAAAGGAGGAAAGAAGGAGAGAGGAAGGAAAGAAAGAAAAACAAAGAAAGAAAGAAAGAGAGAGAGAGATAAAGAAAGGAAGAAAGAGAAAGAGAGAAAGAAAAAGAAAGAGAGAGATAAAGAAAGGAAAAGAAAGAAAGAAAAGAAGAAAGAAAAAAGAAAGAAAGAAAAGGAGGAAAGAAGGAGAGAGGAAGAAAAGAAAGAAAAACAAAGAAAGAAAGAGAGAGAGAGATAAAGAAAGGAAGAAAAAGAAAGAAAGAAAGAAAGAAAGAAAGAAAGAAAGAAAGAAAGAAAGAAAGAAAAGAAAGAAAGAAAGAAAGAAAGAAAGAAAGAAAGAAAGAAAGAAAGAAAGAGAAAGAAAGAAAGAAAGAAAGAAAGAAAGAAAGAAAGAAAGAAAGAAAGAAAGAAAGAAAGGAAGGAAGGATGAAAGAAAGAAAGGGAAGGAGGAAGGAAGAAAAATATATATCGTGTTAGCTCATTCTGTTCATCACACATAACCCCTGCCATGAGGGATGAAATATTATTTCAACATTGATCTGTTTCATCTGGGCAGACATATTCTGCTCAGATAGAGCAACTTTGGGGACAGAATAAAAAGCATAACTTACAGTATTAAATTACTAGATTTCCTGGAATACTTATATTTTTTAACAGGCTTGGTCTGATTTAAAATAATCAAGTCAGTGATTTTTAGTAATTGACTGAAAACAATTCAATTTCCAGACAACTGTGTATTTTTAAAGAATCTTCTTTAAATGTTTTCTTGACATTTATGTTGTGATACCTTGTCTCATCATGCATCCTTTACTAAACTCTGGTCCATAATATTCAATAGGAAGTCATAGCAGTAAGTCCCCAGATGCTCTTAAGTGCCAGCTACTACTGCCTGTGACCATATTTTGGACTCCTGAACTATTTGACCTAGTGTGACTCTTTAGATGAAGCAGTTGCAAGCTCATGGCCAAGTCTAGCAAGAAAATACAATTTATTTGACTCAAAATAGTGTGTGTGCGCTTGAGTCAGGATTTAAATACCATATTTAAAATAAAATATGTATTTCTGGCCTCTTCCATGTCAATGATTCTCCAGACCTGAGAAAAGCTTACCCTTTACAGGCTGACATGTACTTGCCAGTTCTGTACAATACTACCACTCCATTCACACATTATCTTACCTGCTTGGCTTTTCTCAGTGTTTGGATAAAATCTTTGTTAAGAAAAATGCTTCCCACCTGCTCTGCCTTGGAAATCTTACTTCACCATCCCAGAATCAACACTTGGATTGATTGATTGAATTTCTCTGTGTAGCCGCTCCATGGACAAACAGCATTAGCATGATCTGAAAGCTGTGAGAAGTGCAGAATCTCAGGCCCTTCCTCCAACTTATTGGATCAGGAACAGAAATTTCCTGAGGTTATTCTTATATAGTGTAAAGTTTTAGAAGCATGGTCTACTTCCTTTTTCAAATCTTCCATTTTATCTTTAACTCTGTACTCAACTTTCAGACAGAAACTTGCTTCTAGGTAGTGTCCTTCCACCGAAGCTGAATCCCTAGATTAATAACCTATTTTGAAAACCTGCACATCCTTCAGATTTATATCTGAAGGAGCTTCCCCCAACCACTTATGTACATTTCATATATTTGCATATGAGTCACTGGTTAAGGCACCATAACTGCATCGGTCCTAACAGCTGCCTCCCAGGAATTTTATCCTGGATATTTCATTCATAGAGACAGCTTTGAGTTACAGGGGAAAAAATGTTTTATTTTTTCACTGAAATTCTTAGTGTGTCCCATGACCTCTAGCTATACTATCTTTGTTTGCTGTTGATCTTTTCAAATTTTTTCTCTTCTCTTTCTCCACCTTCTTAGGAGACCCACTACTCCTAAAGCAGGAACACATCACCATTACCACCACTACACACCACCACCACTACTGCTACCACAAGTAGACAAGGATAAACCAATTTTTTTAAAAAAGGCTAATTGTCAAGTACAATATGTTAGACTATGGGTGAACTGTTTTCCTTTTCTTCCAACTCTTCTCAAGACCAGTCAAAGTCACAGCTATATCTCATAGATTTATTTACATTAAATCTGCAACCATAACAAGTAAAAATTTAAATCAAGTTCTATTCTAAAAATAGCACAGCCTTTTAGTATTATGAATTCTTGAACTGAATGACAGCAATACAAATATCTACTTTTGTTTATTGTAAAGGAAAATATAGAAAGAAAGCTGATTCAAAATTATGACCAACACTGCTCTTACAAAAAGACTTTTTAAATCACGATTCCTTCTCAGAATACATGAAACAAAGGGCAGGGGGAAAGTCCAGGAAACTTCCTGAAAAATAAAAATACAATTTCCTGTTCAAAAATCTATATACCCCCTAACACTTTCAAAAGTTACATTGAGTTCAGCAAACAAACCACATCCAGTCAGACAGAAGCAGCTGTGCAGAATACAGATGTTGTAAATTTCATTACCTAGTATGAGGTGTGATGTCACTTAACTGGAGTTTTCTGTTCTGTATGTGTACATTGTGTCTCCCTGGGTCATTTCAGGCCATCTCAACTTTTCCTATTGTAAGAAGCATCTCTCATACTCCCGGGGAGATGATAACCAATATAGATAAAAATTTTCTGTTCCTACATTAAAATTTTTTCAAAATGTTAGAACCGTCTAACAGTATATTTTTTCAAAGAGTTTTTAAAATTATAAAATTTAAAAACATGGAAAAGTAAGGAACAAGCTTGTACACTTGATCATATTCTTTAAATGTTGACATTTTGCTACATTTGCTTGAATTTCATGAAGTAAATAGAACATTCCACATACACTTCAATATTTATATATACCACTCCTTCATTTCTTTCTCTTCTGTCAATCCCCAAAGTCAGCAACAATCTAAAATGTGATCTGTACTTACTATGTTTTTGTGATACTACATGTAGACATTAATACATTAATAAACAACATGGTTTTTAAATTAAATAAAGCTTATTGTATATATTTTTCAAGTTGTTAATTCAATATTTTATATATTTCAAATTCATGTTGCTACAAGTAGACCTATTATTAATTAATTTTGAATGTATATAGCCATTATTTTTATGGGTGTATTATAATTCATTTGTTCATTTTTCTCCTGATGGCTGTTTGGGGCTCTTGCCTCCAATGTTTTATTATTATAAAGCTATAAACACTTTTGTATCTAGCTACATATGGATAAAAAGAGATTTTCTAATCTGGAGTATAGAAGTTGTAGCAGCGAAGTTTCTCAGTGGAAGGGTGCATTTGAACTTTAATGTTTACTTTCTGTTATGTTTCATGTTTTTACTATCTTGCATAAGAAACTCTTCCAATATTATATATTCTAGTATTTTTTTAATGTTTAAAATGTTTAAGGGTAGGGCCTTAACTTATTTGTATAGAAAGAGGATTCCTCCCCTTCCCCTCAAGTGGGTAACAAAAATGACCTGACTTTTTAAAATTGGATGTTTCATTTTATGCCCACTGATTCATATTACTACATATGTCCTGTGCCAGATTTCTACAAATGCAGGCACATATGTATTTGGGCTTTTATTTTTGTCCCTCAATCACATTGCCACACTACCATTTTTTAAAATCAGTTATTTTTATTTTTTAATATTTTAATTAAATGTATTGGGGTGAAATTGGTTAATAAAATTATATAGGTTTCATGTATGCAATTCTACAAAACATCACCTATATATTGTAATGTGTTTACCACCTGAAGTCAAGTCTCCTTCCATCACCATTTATCCCCCTTTACCCTTCCTCTTCTACCTCCCCCAATGTCCCTACCTCTGGCCATCACCATACTCTTGTCCATGTCCATGAGTCTTTCTTTTCATCTTTGAGTGAGGAGGGTGAAGGGTTTAAGTAAAACTCAGTTCTTAAAACATTACTATAGCTTTTAAAAAAATGTTACCAACTGTATTTCAAGTCCCTCATCTTACATTTTTCTCAAAGTTGTCTTAATAGTTTTGGATTTTTTACTCTTGTGTTTGAACTTTAGATTTTTATTCAAATTACACAACATTTATAGAGTAAGACACGGCTTAAAATATTCCTATCTATGGGACTTCCAGTCAAGATGGAGGCATAGATAGATATGCTTCACCTCCTCATGCAGGCATAGAAAGAATTACAACTAGATGTCAAAAACAAATAACAACCAGAACTTTCAGAAAGTCAAGCTATATGGAAGTCCAACATTTATCACTTTATTTATATAAAGAAGCCACAATCATCCAGATGGGTAGGAGGGGCAGAGTCGCAGAGATGAGGTGAAGAAGTGGTGTGGCTCAAACAAGCAATGATGATGGCAGAATGGACGGTCCAATATTGATGTGTGGTGGGTAAAAATCAGGAGGGATACCCTGAAAGCAAGCGATCCCAGACCGAGGCCAGACCACACAGCCACTGGGAAACTAAACTCCATTACCGCTGGCTGTAAAAACCAGTGGGGGTTTGGGTGGCAGAAGAAACTGCTGGATTTTCACTGCTATAAGGGCCCACATGGTCTTAGAATGTACATAAACCCCAGGACAGCAAATGGAAGGATGCCAATCACACAGGAAGTAGGTGGAGTGACTGGAAATGGGGCGAGTGCTGGACAAATTGCCAGAAACCAGGCAGTACATTGTCCCCTCTCCAAGCTCTCCATCACAAACAGAGCCACAAGGGGAAGAAACAGATGGCCCTGCCCTGGAAATTACCTAAGGCTTCACCCCATAAAAATTACAGTTGCCTTTGCTACATAGGCCATGCTAGTAAGACAGGGAGTAAAAGCAGCTTTACCTAATATGCAGAAATAAATAGAGGAGGCAGCCAAATTGAGGACGCAAAGAAATATGGTCCAGATGAAACCCTGGAAAAAGAACTAAATGAAATGAAGATAGCTGACCTATCAGATGTCGAGTTCAAAACACTGGTGATCAGGATGCTTAGAGAACTAGTTGACTACAGCAGAAGAATAAAGGAAGAAATGAAGATTACACAAAGTGAAATAAAGAAAAATCTACAGTGAACCAACAGTGAAGGGAAGGAAGCCAATATTCAAATCCGCTATTGAAACAAAAGGAAAAAATTAACATTCACCAGAACAGAAAGAAGAGGAAAGAATGTTAAAAAAAAAAAAAAACAAGGAGAGGCTTAGGAACCTCTGAGACAACTTTAAATATACCAACATCTTAATTATAGGGGTGCCAGAAGGAGCAAAGGAAGAGCAAGAAATTGAAATCTTATTTGAAAAAATAATGAAAGAAAACTTTCTTAATTTGGTGAATGAAATAGACATACAAGTCCAGGAAGCTCAGAGTCCCAAACAAGTTGGACCCAAAGAGGACCACACCATGACACATCCTAATTAAAATGCCAAAGGATAAAGATAAAGACAGAATCTTAAAAGCAGCAAGAGGACTTCTGGCCAAGATGGAGGCCTAGACTGACATGCTCCATCTCCCTCCACAACTAAGAAGGAATACAACTACCACAAAACCAGAAATAACAAGAAGTTCCAGAAAATAAAGCGAAGTCCAAGGTATGAAGTTATAAAGAAGTGATGCTCGTCCAGACAGGTAGGAAGGATGAAGCCGGGGCAGAGAGGTCAAGCTGTGCTGGTGGCGGCAGCAGTGGCAACGGTGGCAGGATGGTGGCAGAACGGTGGTAAGCACAGACACCGGTATATAAGGGGAGGTGAGAAGCGCCTGGGGGGCACCCCTGGCTGCAGACCAGACCTGCCAGCTTGTCATTCCAACGCCAGAGAAGGCAGACCCCCATTGCCTTGGACTGTGAGGTCTGGAGGGGGTGGGGATAGAGCAGGAGGCTCCCAGTCTCTCAGCAGAGAGTGAACAGCAGGAATCCATCTTGGACTGCCACTCCCACAGAAAACGCCACAGAATGGTGAGAAGGGACGCCTGCTTGTGACAAGTGCATGGGGCTCTGCCCCCTATAGCATAGGAGATGTGACAGCCCTGCCCAGGAAGCAAAGGTAAACACAAAACTGTCAGAGTGGCACAGATCATGATAGAGATCCTGGTGATGCAGCTGACCAGACAGCAAATATCTAATCTAATGAAGCAGCAGATAGGAAATCTTTCTGAGGCACAGTTCAGAGTTTTGGTTATAAAAACGCTTACAGACCTAACAGCAGATCTTAAACAAGACAGGGAAGGAATGAGCAAAAACACATATGAAACTAGTGGTGAGGGAAAGAAAACCAGGGATCAAATCAACAAATCAGAACATAGGGAAGGAACAAGCAGTCAACCAATGCAGAAAAAGGAAACGAAAAGTGAGGAAAATGAGGAGAGGCTCAGAAACCTATGGGACAGCTATTAGCAGGCCAACATCCAAATCATAGGGTTGCCAGAAGGTGAAGAAGAAGAACTAGAAGTTAAAAAATTATGTGAAAAAATAATGAAGTAGAACTTCTCTAACTTGGGGAAGGAAATAGACTTACGGGTCCAGGAAGCATAGAAAGTTCCAAAAAAACAAAACAAAAACTGGACCCAGGGAGAACCACATGAAGACATATTAGAATCAAAATGTCAAAAATTAATGATGAAGAGAGAATCTTAAAAGTGGCAAGAGAGAAGAAGAGAATTATGTACAAAGGGGTCCCAATTAGACTGTCAGCTGATTTTTCAAAGGAGACTCTACAGGCAAGAAGGGACTGGCAAGAAATATTCAAAGTAATGAAAAGCAAAAACCTACAGCCATGATTACTCTATCCAGCAAAACTGTCATTCAGAATAGAAGGGCAGAGAAATTGCTTCCAGGACAAAGTAAAACTGAAGGAGTTCATTAGATCCAAACCACTGTTATATGAGATCTTAAAGGGACTGGTTTAGAAGAAGGAGGATCAAAACTATGAACATTAAAATGAAAACTGTATCACAACAACCAATATCAGAAGCTAGGGAATTGCAACAAAGGCAAACTAAGTAGGCAACAAGAGTGGAAAAAGAATTATAGGTATAGGGAACATATTGGGGGGAGGTCAGCGGAGAGGGGAAAAGGGAGGGATGCTGCAAGAATTAAGCATAGTAGGAGGGAATGAAATAGACAGGAAGAGGTTGAGGAGAACTATATGCACAACCAATGGACATGGACTAAAAGGGGGAGGTCACTGGGTGGAGGGGAGCAGGGGACAAAGAAATTGGGACAGCTGTAACAGCATAATCAACAAAACATATTTTTAAAAAAATGAAAACTGTACCAGAATAACCAACAACAGAAGCTAGGGAACCAAAACAAAGGCAAACTAAGTAGGCAATGAGAATGGGAAAAGAATAATAGGTATGGGGAACAGTATGGGGGGAGTTCAGCAGGGAGGAGGAATGGGGGAAAGGGAGGGAAATGGTACAGGAATTAAGAAGCAAGCCCTGGCTGCTGTGGCTCAGTGGATTAAGCATCGGCCTGCGTACCAATCGAACTGGTTCGATTCCCAGTCAGGTACATGACTAGGTTGCACATCAGGTTCCCAGATGAGGGTGCGAGTGAGAGGCAGCTACACAGTGATGTTTATCTCCCCCTCTTTCTCCTTTCCACTCTCTTTAAAAATAAATAAAAATAAACAAACAAACAAATTAATTAATTTTTTTTAAAAAAGAGGCATAGTAAGAGGGAGTGGAGTAGACAGGAAGATGTTGAGAAGAACTAAATGCACAACCAGTGAGCGTGGACCAAGGGGGGGGACAACTGGAGGGAGGGGAGTCACATGGTGAAGGGGAAGAATGGGAAAAGAAATTGGGACAACTGTAACAGCATGATTATGCATAAAAAAAAAAGCAGCAAGAGAAAAGCAGAGAGTTATCTACAAAGGAGTTCCCATAAAACTATCAGCTGATTTCTCAAAAGAAATTTTGCAGGTAAGAAGCATTCAAAGTGATGAAAAGCAAGGACATACAACCTAGATTACTCTCAAAACTATCAACAACTGCATTAAAAAAATAAAAAAAACTAAGCAAAGAACTAGAACAAGAACAGAATCATAGGTATGGAGATCATTTGGAGGTTATCAGCTGGGAGGGAGAAGGGGGAGAAGGGGGTGAAAGGTGCCAGGATTAAGAAGCATAATTAATAGGAACAAAATAGATCAGGGGATGTTAAAAATAGTATACAAAAGGGAGAAGTCAAAAAACTTACATGCATGACATATGGACATGAACTAAGGTGGGAGGGTGTATTGCTGGAGGGAAAGGAGTTACTGGGCAGAGGGGGGCAAAGGGGGAGAAATTGTGACAACTATAATAGCATAATCAATAAACTATACTTTAAAAATATTTCAATCAATAAATTTTTTCATTCATTTAGGTATTAATTAAACTCTGTTTAAAATATTTTCTGGCTTTCTACATGAGGGTCTTATTTATCTTTGGTATATTACTTCATTAATGTGAGAATAAGAAATTAATCTAAATGTCGTTCCTTTGTAGAGATTTTTTTTCCTGTTTGGTAGCTTGAAATTTTTTTCTTATTCTTTGATTGTCTGAAGTTTCATTTAAGATGTATCTAAATATGTGGTAATATTTAATTAAATTGTTTTTTACTTAGAAATGTATATTCACATACATTTATATTATATATTTTTTTAATTCTGAAGAATTCAATTATTATAACTTTAAATAATCTCTCCTATATTTTTCTCTTTTTTAGGAATGCCTTTTATATGTATTTTGGGAACTTTGGATAAATCCTTTAAATTATTTTTCACTTAAAATATATTTCTTTATTCTCTTGCCTGATTTTAGATTAATTTCTAATATTCTCTCAGTTCACTGATTGTCTTCAAGTGTACTCAGTTTAAACTTTGTAGTTTATTTCATTTGTTAGATTTTTTTTTTATTTCAGAGACTACATTTTTCATTTCCAGAATTTCTCATTAGTGCTTTTTTTTAATATTCACCTGTTCTTCTTTCATATTTTTTAAACCAGCTCTGGTTGAGGTATAATTGATGTACAAAAATATATACACATACTAAATTCATACAATTTGCTGAGTTACAAACATATACATCTGTGTGACTATCACCACAATCAAGGTAATAAACATATCCATCCCATCCAAAGTTTCCTCATGTCCCCTTATGCTTTTTTGTTTGGTTTGGTTTGTTTGAAGTAAAAACACTTAACATGAGATATACTCTCTTACAAAAATTTTAAGTACACAACAGAGTATTGTTAATTCTAGACACTATAGTGTGTAGTAGATCTCTAAAACCGAGTCATCTTACATAACTGAACTTTATACCTATTGAAGAATTCTCTATTTCTCTCTTCACCCAACCCCTGGAAACCTTCATCCTACTCTCTACTTCTATGAGTTTGACTGTTTTAGTTACCTCATAAAAGTGGAGTCATGCTGTATTTGTCTTTCTGTGCCTGGATTATTTATCTTAGGATAATGTCCTCCAGTTTTATCTATGGTGTTGTGTATGAAAGGATTTCCTTCTTTTTTTAAAGGCTGAAATATATTACATTTATATATGTTACATGCATATATACCATATATGTGTGTATATATATATCTCACATTTCTTTATCCATTAATCCACTGATATACATTTAAATTGTTATTTTGGATGTTGTTAATAATGCTGAAATAAACATGGGAATACAAATATTTCTTCAAGATACTGATTTCATTGTTTTTGGATATATACACAAAAGTAAGATTGCTGGATCATATGGTAGTTCTATTTTTAATTTTTCAGTGAAGCTTCATACTGTTTTCCATAGTGATTGCATCATTTTACATTTTCATCAACAGTATACAAGGGTTCTAATTTGTCTATATTATAGCCAAGACAATCATTTTACTTAATAAAAGCCATCTTAATAGGTGTGAGGTGATAATTCATTGTGACTTTAATTTGCATTTCCATTATGAAATCAGGACACTTAATGCCTCAATCTTTGTTCTTTTTGCTCAGATTGCTTTGGTCATTCTAGGTCTTTTGTGGTAACATATTAAGTTTCAGAAGTTTGCAGCTATGAGCAACTGGTGATTGGCAGCTTCATCAAAAAATGCACCCACTTGTGCATCACATCTTGTGCAGAGTTTTTTGGCAAAACATCAAATCACCCAGGTGACTCAGCCCCTCTACAGACAGCCCAGATTTGGTGCCCTGCAACTTCTGGCTTTTCCCAAATCTAAAATCACCTTTGAAAAGAAAGAGATTTCAGACTGTCGATGAGATTCAGGAAAATATGACGGGGCAGCTGATGGTGATTGTGAGAACTGTGTGAGGTCCAAGGTGCCTACTTTGAAGGCGACAGAGGCATCTTTGCCCTATGTACAATGTTTCTTGCATTTTGTATTTTCTTCAATAAATGTCATAGTGTATGGCTGGATGCTTTTTGGACAGACCTTGTTTTATTTAATCAGGAATTCAGACCTGTAATTTTCTTTTATTTTAATGTTTTTCTTTGTGTAGTTTTGGTATCAGGATCATAATGTTAGCCTCATAAAATCAATTTGGAAGTGTTCCCTCCTCTTCAAGTTTTCAGGAGAGTTTAAAGAGAGAGGGCAAAGTCTGTGGGGAAATGGAGGACATCTATAATAGTGTCAACAATAAAAAAATATTTGGTAGGATGCACCAGTGAAATTCTCTGGTCCTGGGCTTTTGTTGTTGTTTGGAGGTTTGTGATTACTGATTCAAGTTCCTTACTCCTTATTGGCCTGTTCAAGGTTTTCTATTTCTTTATTATTTAATCTTGATTGGTTGTATGTTTTTAGAAATTTATCCATTTCTTTTTTGTTATCCATTTTGTTGGTATGTAATTGATATATCTCGATTTGAAAAAATACTTTGTTACTATTTTTGTGGATTTTCCCCTTTTCTTACCTGCTTATTTTCATTTCATTTTGTGTTTTCATCTCTGTGTTGATTTCCTTGTTGGTCTTTCTTAATTGTCATATTGTAATGTGAGATTTAATTTTCAGATTTATCCTGGGTGGCAGTAGTCTTTTCAATGCATCTGTGTTTCTTTTTTCTGCATTCATTATTCTTCTCTAGAAGTTTTATAATTGCGTCCAACTAGTCCCTAGCTTCCAATCCAGAATCTGCTTTATCCTGGCAGCCTGAGTTCCTATCCTGCCAGGAAAATGCAAAACTGCTCTCTAGCCCTTAGTTTGTGGCATTGAACTTGATTCTGACCCCAGAATGATGGGGGAGCATTTGAGACCACAGTGTCTCACCTTTACTCCACTTATGTGCTTTTCTGACCCATTCTGATCTGCAGAAATATTTGTTTGCTTTGTATTTAGAGTGGAGAAGGGAGTTGGGTGTCGGGGGAATAGTAATTGTATAAACTTCATCTAGACTCCTGATCATAGCCTTTATAGATAGAAAAGCTTATTTAATAAGTGAAGATATTTGCCAAGTAAAACCAACCTTTTCTTCTGATTTATGGTTAAAAGAATGGATGCCTACTACATGCCAGATAAAATTCTTGGTGCTTCACAAGACTTATTTAGTCTCCACCAAAATTCCATGTTGAACTAGGGATCAACGATCACATTGCTCGTATGTGGTAGAGTTGGGACTCAATCTAAGCATAAATTCCCAAGAGTATACCTCATTTTATTTACTTCCCTATTGCCAGCACTTAAAACAGTGCCTAGGGTGTAGTAAATGTTCAGTAATACTTAATGAAGACCCTGGCTGGTTTGGCTCAGTGGATTGAGCGTCGGCCTGCGAGCTAAGTGTCGCTGGTTCGATCTTCCAGTCAGGGCACACCAGAGAAGGAAAACTCTGACTCCAAAAAACCTCCGCTGCCTTGCGGCATACCTCTTCAGGGGAAAGGCTAAGGGAGTAAACCCCGACAGAAAATCCGGAGCCGGAGTCCCTAAGGCGGTTTGACGTTGTAGTCAACACCGGCAACTCCTGCGGCGCACCTGAAGCCAAGCTGTATTGACTCCGTCTTTCCCTTGGACCCTTCAGCTGCGAAGAGAGGAGGGGTCTGCTGCATGGGCAACAGCAGACCCTCCATATCACCCTGCCCAGGCTCTGTAGCTTCAGCTTCACTGGAGAGGACACTCCAGCGTCATCGCAAGATGTCGATTCAACACGGGAGGAGACAGATACCGTGTCACTCCCGAGTCGGACTGCACAGCCATTCTTGGCGGTGCAGATAGACTCTTAAGAAGCTACACCATCGTCTCTCGAGACGGACGGCTGCCGACGACTTAATGAATGAATGAATGTTTCTCCTCTGTGTTGTTTTTACTGTTGTTTTTATTCA
This sequence comes from Furipterus horrens, assembly GCF_987537825.1. Taxonomy (NCBI): domain Eukaryota; kingdom Metazoa; phylum Chordata; class Mammalia; order Chiroptera; family Furipteridae; genus Furipterus; species Furipterus horrens. Next base: position 74,186,401 of record NW_028327179.1, on the reverse strand, counting down.
TATATCTTGATCCCTATGTAAAACACTCAATCACTGCCCTAGACATAAAGTTCTTTAGCATAGGAACCTCTTTTATTTGTCTTGTTCTCTTTTCTGTTTTATCTCCTACTTGTCTGGCACCAGATATCTTGACCCTCTCCCCAGTGGAAGAATGTCTCTACATTTTTCCTGGAGCTCACATCTCTCTCGCCAACAAACTAGAATTGGAACTAAAATTTTTACCTGGATAGGCTAATTCCCCATAGTTGACATTCTCCCACTTCCCCAGACCCCATTTAATTGTATCATAGTCATATTTCATTTTAACCACCTCAACTACACACAGCCAGGGCACTTGCTGCACATGGGGAAAAGGCAAATGAAACTTATGACTAGGCAATTTGGGTAATGGTTGCCCTTTCCCACCAAGATCTGATTGTCAACTTACCTTGGCTGATAAGACTTAAAAATCACTTCGGTTCTGCTTTAAATTTTAGTTCCAGATGGAACTGAAGTAAAAATTTGGCTTTAAAATATAGTTTTTTAACTCTTGTCCCCATTTTTAATGATATAGTAAATGATATTAGGAAGTAATTTGGCTGATGAATTAGTATGTATGTGGATATGATCTTTCAGCACAGCTTGAGAAAAGTAGGACCAATCACAGGCCTCACTCATTGCAATTGTTTTTCTAAAGAGAATACAAAGAAAGAAAGGAGAAAAACCATGCATTCTTAATCCATGTGCTACAAGAACAACACTATATTATTTGACAGAGCCTGTAAAGAGCTCTGCATGGTTCGTGATACACCTACCTGCCACTAATGCTGCAATGATTTCTCAAGACCTAAACCATGTATACTGCAAAGCTTTAAATGACTCGAAATATCCTCATCTTGGATGACGGAGTGTAAGGAGGAGCTAAACTACAAAGTCAAGAAAAATTAACTAGCATTTCTTGTTAACTTTTAGCCATGATGGAAATCAAGGAAAAGCAATTGGTGGTTGCCAATTACAAGAAAAATTTTAACCTTTCTTTTCATTTCATCTCTGCAACTAATTAGCAATGAACACATACTATCTTTACTCCTCATGTGCACAGTGGAACCGGAAATAGCAACAATGATCATTTCGTTCTCCAACTTGATTACGCTGATCGAAATGTAGTCCATGGATTAACTGCTTCAGAAACGTTAGGAGTCTGTTAAGTGAGCAGCATCGTGGACTTCACATCTAGAGGCTGTGATTTTAAGCAAGTAGCTTGGGTAAATTTGGGGAAGCTGGTCCACACAGATAACAGTTAAAACTCTTTTATGGGTCCTGTTCTTTTTACTGAGGAAATGAACCAAGGGTAGCACAACAGAATCATTTGAGGAGGATTTTTTGTTTGTTTGTTTGTTTTAATTTTTTTCAGAATATGTCAGATAAAAGACAGTTGAGGCTACATGGTGGCAAAACTCCCTGAATCTCAGCAGTTTAAGCAACCAACGTTTATTTCTTGCTTACACTACTGGTCAGTTATGAGTTGTGGTGGCTGCGCATTCTAGGCAGAGGGAGCCTCATCTCAATACATGCTTTTGAAATTGCAAGCGCAGGAACAATGGAGTAAGGCAACCCATGCTCAAGCTTTGGAAAGGCGGATGTAAATACCACTAAAAAAGCAATGTCATCGATGGCATCGGGAGTCAGACAGACTTGTGTTTAAATCTTCCTGCTTCCTTTATAGACTGTGTGACATCGGTCAAATTTCTTAACCTCTTTGAGTCTCTGCTCATCTGTAAAATGGAGTGGAGATGATAATACTTACATTAATTACTGTTACCAAACTAAATATAAAAATATATTATGGAAGGAAAAGAAGACTGTGGAGGAGACACCCCCCTGTTACACCATCATTCTTGTCTTTCTTTCAGTAACTGTTCACTGTATTTGAAGTTCCTTCCTTTTATTACTTTCTCTTTCTTGCATGCTATCCTTCCTACAAAATCTGGCTTTATCCTCCATATCTTTCTGTCATGAAAGATCATCAGTTCACCTGCCCAGCAGAGTTATCTACTATCTACTATCTACCATGTGACAAGCACTGTGTTTGGTGCTGAAGAAACAAATTAAATAATATATTCCATGTTCTTTAGGTATCTTCAGTCTAGATGGGAAGCAAAAAAAGTAAAATGGAATGTATACTCTAATGATGGCCCATGGATCCATGATACAATGAGAACATGGAGGATGCTACTCAGTTCTGTAACAGCCTGAGCTGCCCTTCTCAAAAGGAGAGGGCATTAGAGGATGCAGCATGTGCAAGGATAGAGGCACTAGTCATGGGTATCCTAGAACTGCAAATAGGGAAATATTGCTAGCGTGGAAAATGTGAATTGGGGGCTTTGGAGAGGGCTGTTAGGACAATTAAATAGCAAAATCTTAAAAATCCATCCGTGTATACATGTTTGGTTTAAGTATTTCCTCCTGTATTTAGAAAGGATCCTCTGAAGAAGTTTAACCAGGGGTCTAATAGGACCAAGGTGGTATTTTAAAAGTAGTACTCCACCTGGAGACTTTGCAGGAAGAGTGTGCAAATCATCTGTTAAAGAGAGAAGTGAAGTTAGCCTCAAGAAGACAGTGCCAGCTGCAATGAAGATGGGGAAGCAGATTGGGTGGGGGTGGTGTACAAGTATGACAGGTAAATTAACACAGCCTGAGTGATAGGAGCTTAGAAATACCTAGAGCATAGGAGAGGACATGCATTTTTCAAGCCTAGAAATTGGGTGGTGGATAGAAGATTCTCTGAGATAAAGAAAATAGGAGCAGCAGGTCATGAGCAAGTAGAAATTTTAGAGGTTTATCCATCTGTTAATTACACATTTATAACACAAATGATTTGTATTTGTATACAACCTTATTGTGTGACTAACATTTTCCATAGTATATATTGACTTTTCAGCAATTGTATAGCTACTTGAAAGCATTAACATTAATTTAAACATTTGCTTAGGTCCCACAGTTCACTTAGCACAACACTTTGGGCTTAGCAATTTCTCATAGAATATTCACGAGATAAAAATATATCAAATGTAGATTTTCTTGGTTTTGTTTATCTATCACATTACTATTAGCATGAGTTCTATTTTCTCTTTTTTCTTGCCCTCCATCATTTTGATGTGCTCTTTTGTTTAAAATATTCACTCTTAGAGTTTATAGCATTTTCCCCCTCCCTTATATCCCTACCATATTTAAAATCAACATTTAAAATGATATCAGGAGGGAGAGAAGAGGGATAAGTAAGGGAAGGGTTTAGTCAAGGAACGTGTATAAATGACTCATGGACATGGACAATGGGGAGGGATATGATTGTGGGAGAAGGGGTGGGCTGGGTGGGGGGGAGCAATGGGGGGAAAATGTGACAACTGTAATTGAGAAATCAAAAAATAAAATAAAAAAAGATATCAATTGTTTCTAATTAAAATATTTAATTATTTGATTGGACCCTTTAAAAATTCTTTGTTTCCTTGGAATATACTCCCTCCCTCTTTTTTCACTTGGAGTTGATTTAATTCTTCTTCCCCTCATTTTCATGTTCTTCATCAGAGTTCTAAGCAGACATTTATCCCTTCAAAGTTTACAATTCTTTACAAGCACTACGTTTATCCCATCTCTTTAGTTTATTTAGATTCAGCACCATAAGTCTCTCATCGTGTATCATTTTGAAACTCATAATGTACAAAATAAATATATTATAAAGGTAACATGTGAAATAGACTTGGGCGTGAAAGCTGGATTCCTCCCTCCTTAACCCATGCCTTCTGGCAAATAGTTTTGTTATGTGACTTGTCTGGGCTTAGGGCTAAGGATTCAGGCTTGGTTAGGCTTCTTCCTTGAATCTTTTGGGGAGCACTAACGTCCTGCTGTGTTGACTCTCTCATTCTCTTATTTTTTAAAGTTTCTCTTGGTGTAAAATATTTTCTAGAGAAATCCAGATGTCCCTGAGAGAAAACTGAAACCTGGTCTTGGTTTCACAATGAGTCAACTAGGAAATGCTGCTCAATAACTGTGTGGCTGTTTCCCTATCTTCTTATCTCAAGAAGGGGTTCTAATTAATGGGTAGACTAGACAGATACAGACACATCTGGAAGAAATGTACTCTACAAACAAAAAATATTACTATTCAGCTTTTCTCCTTTTACCACTCCTCACACAAAACTTCCCTTCTTTTCCATCTTTTTGTTTCATTACAGAAACACAAAGAAAAGCCAAGAACTGAAAAAATAAAGTAAGGAAAAGTAGTAGAGAACTGAGAAGAGTAAAAATGAACAAGATGTTAGAAATAGTCACAAAGGAACAATGTTGCACAGAGAATATCATTGGAAGGATGAATGTAGCCTAGACCAGTTTTAACAAGTTTTTTATCTAGGAATATTTTAAAAAATTATCCCCAAAATGAGAAAAATTCAGTACAATTATTAATATCATTCAAATATTTATGTAAATAGCAAGTACATTACAGTCTTGTTTTACTGATCAGTAACTACTAATTGGGGGAGGACTAAGGCTACCTTGATGTCTATGTAACAATGAAAAAGACAGCATTTCTAACAATTCAGTGTTAAACAATAAGGGAATAGAATTCCATTAGTAAAGTGACATTTACACCAGTGTGTTGGGAGTATAATTATTACCACTCTGAAAGTAGTAAGGATACAGAATTCAAATGTGTTTGAGATCACTCACTCTAGAGTTAGACAGATGTTGATTGGAAGTGCTAGCTAGGATAAGAGTCTCATGGTGTGGGCCATTCTTACTAAATGCTATTCTTGCTAAATGTTAGATGTAGTGCAGTATTTTGTATATCAGCTGTAACCAGGATGAACTTGACAGGTGTAACCAACTGCAAAGAACAAATCAACAGGTAATTGACCAGTATACATAAGCGATGGTTGAGCTCCCCAAGAGGCCAACCCCTAGAGTTCAGTTACAGAAATATCTATATAGCCACATGTTGTCAACCTATTTACTTGTTTCTGTCTCTGTTTCTAATCTGTAAAATTTGACTAATAATAAAACCTAAATCATAAAGATAAAATTTGAGTTCCTATTTGACTTATGCCCATGGGCTTCTGGGGTGAGGCATACTCTCCTTTGCTATAAAATATCATTTCTATGAAAACTAAAACACACAGTTCTAAGGTCTCTTCCAGCTTAAAGATAGTAAGATACCAACTTAAATCCATGACTCATGGTGAGCATTTGATATGAAAGGGAAGGGGCATCATATCCTGACAAGCTGAAAATGACCAGCTTGTATAGCTGGGACTCTGGGACATTCATCAAATGCCACATAAGAAGACCAACCACTACTTCAGTTCTCATGGGCTGCTAGTGGAGAAATACAATGGAATAAACATTGCTAAGAGAGTCACTTTAAAAGAGTCAGGAGGCTAATAAGGAAGTGGGGCCAATGAACACCTTGAGTCTCAGTTTCAGGACTGCTATTAAGTTGCTATACCTTTTGCTACAGTCAGTTCAAGGCTGAAGTCATTAATAACCTGGAACAACTGCTGTATGGACACACAGAGACTTGACCTCCTTGTAATTTTCATCTTCCTTGTTTGCATATTGGAACTAACCAATTACTGTTAATCTAGTCAACAATCCCTCACTTGCATGAAAGAATTACTTTTTGTTCTCTTCAGAGCACAGTTTGATTTGCTACCTGAATCTGCCTCTCCTGGATTGCAATCCTTTTGCTAAAATAAATGCCTATGTTCTTTAGTACGGCCTGAACCTCTCCTCTGGTTAAAAGGCCCACCCCCAGTGATTAAACTTACTGCAATTTTCTGTCTTAAAGACATTGAGTAGCATGAGGTCAGTTGAGGAAATGGCTATGATATTAACTCTTCTGTGGCTTAAAGCATTATCATGAAGAGAAATGCCTGAGTGTTGATAAATGATTATCAAGCCATACTTTATGTAAAATTTCAAAACACAGAGTAGCCCCGGCCAGGTGGCTCAGTCGTTTGGAGCATCACCCTGTGCGCCAAAAAGTTGCGGGTTCAATCCCTGGTCATGGCACATATGGAGGCAACAAAGCAATGTTTCTCTTTCATCTCTCTCTCTTTTGCTCTGCCCCCTCCTCCCCTTCCTCTCTCTCTAAAATATATAATAAAACATATCCTTATTTAAAAAGATTAAAGGATTAAAAATATATAGAGGGAAAATCTTTAAAGATACAAAATATAGAAAAGACCAAAAGAAAACCACTGTTGAAGCATAAATTAGGAGTTCTGACAGAACCCAAGCTCAAATCCAGTTTCCACAACATCGCTGTGGCCTTTGTTGAATCACATGCCTTTGAGCATAATTTTCCTCAAATGTAAAGTACAAATGATTAAAACAGGTGATAGTCTTATTGTTTATAATAAGGTTAAATAAGATAATTTAGGTAAAGCTGAGTGAATCCCTTTTTTTCCCTTTGAATATTACATTGAAAAACCACGGAGGGTCTCTCATCACTGATGCCACCTTTTAACTAGAGATGGAATGAAGATAATAGTTAATGTCAGTCTATACAAACAACTCAATAACGAGTTGGAAAATGAAAAAAAAGTAAATAATTAATTGTTTGTTGGCTCTAGGTCATGTAGATTTACTGTGTTTTTATAAATCAAAATTGACTTTTTGTTTTGCTCAGATCTTTAATTGTTTTGTTTCTGTGTGTTTAGAATCAGTTTGGTAACCTGAAAGTTATAATAAATTGGTTTGTATCTATGTGAAAGTAAGCCTTTACTTAAATTTTATACCCCCCCCCAAAAGCCCATTATCTCTGGGGAAAGTTCTGTTTTCACTGTAAGCAACCACTAAAATAGTATTCTTTGAATTTAATTGGCAATTGATTAAATGATTAACTGCATTTAGATTAGCCAAAACATGAAATCATGCTATTGTACTAGGAAAAACATCCTCTCATTAACATTACTTGAGTTTTAACAAATGAGTCGATTAGAGAAAAAGGAATGAGGAACACAGTTCACTAAATGCCAGGCCCCTACTTTCCTCACAGACCTAATGTACTCTTATCACAGATCCTTGAAAAAAAATCAATGACTGCATTTCCTAGCAAGAATATACCTTCCAGTTAATGAATAAATCATGCACTGAGATCATTGCTTTTTATTTATTTACTTGCTTTCTCTTTCATTTTCTCTGAAAATTATGGAAGATAATCAAAGTGTCCTGGGTTTACATGTCGAAGAAGCAGCACAGATGTGCAATCATGGTCTAAGTTTGTTTTAACTAGTTTAATTTCTCATTTTTCCTGCTCTAAAGTAAGGACCTATGCTGAGACTAACAAAGAGATATTATACTATAGCAGAGGTCTGGATATGAACCAGGATGTGCTCATGGTAGGATCCAGCTAGGTGCAGGGGACTTCAGAACCAGTGGAGTCAGAAAGAGGCCATCATGCATGCTAGATGGAGTAGCAAGTCTTCAAAGAGGATTGGAGGCAGGCATTCAGATTAAAGCTCTATGTCTGAGACTCAAATTTTTCCTCTATTGGATGCCAGAGACTCATAAAGGAGTGATCAGAAGTAGCTGGAGTGGGACGGGCAGGGAGGAGAGAGGAGGCTCGTCACACAGAATTTGAGAAACAATACCAACCCAACTGAAAACAATCTGACTACTTGCTGTTTTCACTAGAAATCCTGTAAGAATCTGGGGGCTCAGAACAATGTTTGACCAAAGCAGGTGGGTAGTTCTTCCCTTCCTCCACTGAGGCCTTCTAGTTCTAGGCCTCAGTTCCTGGAGAGGCCCAGTCTGGGAGGTGACAGCTGGATGGTTGCCCCTGGCAGCAGACAATCTGCAGCTGCTGGCAGCAGAGGCTGGTGCCTTTGCCAGGTTTGCCAGTAGAGGAGACCTTGGCAGAGTCAAAAAGAATTTTTCATTAGCTCACACGGATTTCCCTCAGAGAGTCCCAGATTGGTGTCTAACTTCTGAGGGAGACCAGAAGATCCATGGTATTATAATTACCATGATTCTCTTTTAACTCAGGATGGTATAACCTTGATTAATACTTGCTTTTCTCTCCTTAGAGAAAAGGCATCATAGTGGGAATTGCACCAGCTGTGGAGTCAACACATTTGGATAGACTCACACTGCCCCATTTACTGTATACCAGCCACTGCTTTAGTGCTTGATGAGTCATTTAATTCCCACAAGAAGCCTGTTACTGTCCCAATCTTATATATGAAGAAACAGAAGCACTGAGAGGTTAAGTAATCTGCTCAGGTCATACAGCTTGGATATGATCAATCTGGGACTTAAAGCAGAGAGTCTGGCTCCAGGGTCTCTTACCAGCAAGTGACATTCGTCATGCCTGGCACAGAGAAGGTGCTCACTAATATTCACTGATTCAACTCATTTTACTAAAGAATTAAAAATGCACTGAGTTTATCACTTTGGACTTAACAGACTGACTACACTTAAAAGCAAACAGTAAAATGCTTACAAGTATGCCAAAATCTGAACCAACAATGAAGGACAATTAAATAAATCAGGAAATCCACCCATCTGTTCTCCAGGTTCACTTACCTTTGTTTGGAGGATAATAGGTAGGGGCAGGAAAATCAATACAGTGAAAACTATGAGGAGAAACCGGCGATAAACCAAAATATAACTGAAGAGTTTCATTGTCCTGAGTGGGTGCCTTTGATGGTGTGCTCCTCAAAATGAGGCTGAAGTTAAATAACCAGTCTGGATTAATATTTCTCTAGCTCATCATCTTCGCCTGCTGCCCTAGATTGACCAACTTGAGTTAAAATTAAATCTCAATCTTTATTGTTTTACTGTCATAATTACTATGGAGAGATAAGCTCAATAAAGTTTCCAAGAAATCAAAGACCATCTGCAGGTATGGCTATTGAAAGATAGAACTGTTCTGTCCCTATCTTCTATGTTCACATTAACTGGCCAAGTCTATGAGAAGGCAAAACAGTAAGGTTGGTTGAATTTGGCCAAAATGAGGCCCCTCCACCCTTTTTGATGTCAGCTAACTTCTAGGTGCCTAATGGGAGTAGATACCACACTTCAGTAGTGTCTTTGGCCGGGTGCCTCCAGTAGCCTGAGGAAGAACATTTTTGACATGTGAATTGACACAGCAATTCCAATAGTAGGAATTTCAGTGAAGGGGAAGTGTTTGGTACAAAGGATTTTTTCCAGAACTTCTCAGGTAAAGTTTGAGGCAATCTTCTACACTCCCAATGTGAAATTGGACCCACAGAACTCCTGATCTCTTTCATTCAGGAAACCTTGGTTCACATTCAAAAAATAAATAATGCTGCTTCCAAAATTGAGTAGCATTTTTCTCTCCCAAACTACACTCAATTGTGCAATACTTTCTTCATGATTTGTGTATTTCCTGGATACCATTGCCTCTTTTGATAAGAAACCAAAAGTTATTGTAAAGCCTTATATAAGCACTCCCCTGAAAGACTTTTTCAGGATTGAGTTGATATTATTCTATTGATACTAGATAAACACCAGAGAATCTGCACAGAGATGAGTCATGAGGGTGTGTGTACATGTGCATGTGTGGGTATCTGTGAAGATGGGAACTGTTCTGATAGTGATATGGAGGACGTACTTTGAAACTCCACAGGGCTAGGGACTCTGGTTTGTTTCTCACTGTGCTGTAAGTTAATCATCCAATAAACCTCAACTGAGCCACTACTGTGCACCCAGCCCTAGGTATAAATAAAAGAAATTTCCTTCTATAATTTATAGTCCATTTCTTTTGGCACAAATAAGAAATTGTTACCATTTTTATCTAATCTATGGTTACTATTTAGGTCTTATTTTTGATTCCACACTAATGTAACTCTACTTTCTTTTCCATCAAGGAAAATAATTATTTCACCAAAACCCACTGTATTTTTAATGTAAATGAAAAAGCATTTTTTTCTCTAAAAGTATAAATTTCTTGAGATATATTATACATACTGATTCAGGAAAATCAGAATAGTAAACAGAAAAAGTGTCCAAACTAGAAAGGCATGTTATATCTTGAATTTCTCAGATGAAAGACAGAGTAATTATAAATAATAATAGTCATAAATAATGAGTAGCAATAAATAGGCAGTAATAATAAATAGTGTTTAAAGTCACATTAAAGGAACTGAATTACTTAAAGCAATTTCAATACTTATTTTTTCTATGTAACAGTTCATTGGTTTATTTTTTTCTTTATTTTTATCCCCCACTACAATCTTTGTTTGTTTGTTTTTCTGTTACAGTTGTCCCACTTTTTTCCCTATTGCTTCCTTACATCCTCCCCACCCCTTCTGCCATAGTCAGTCCCCACCCAGTTGTCCATGTCCATGGGTCATTTATACATGTTCTTTGACTAGACCCTTCCCCTTCTTACCCCCTTCTCTCCCTCCTCCCTCCCTGCTTGTCATTTTTAGTCTACTCCTTGTTTACATACCTCTGGTTCTATTTCGCTCATTTGTTTGTGTTGTTTGTTAAGTTTTTTTAAACGCTGTTTTTTTGGAAGAAAACATTTCTGTTCTCAGATTCCCTCAGTCACCTGGTAAGAACATGTAAGCCTCACTCCCTCATCAGAGAGGATTTTACTTTGTGATATGACACCAGAAAAAAAATGGCATTTGTGTGACATTTAAGGAAAATGAGGAATTTAAAGTACAGGGAACAAAAATATTCAAACCAGACAGAGACTAAAGGAAAAGCACTTGACATTTGTCAGTGCCCCTTTTCTGTGCCCTACTTTCCTGATTCTGGTGCCCATTTCTCATCACGTGAAGGCTTGCAGGACCCTCATATTATGTCCTGTGGTTCTAGCCAGCTCAATCTTCTGTGGGTGCCCCTTATTATGGAATGGTTTCAGCTTTTCTTTCTGTCCAGTCAACCTCCTGTTCCTCAGCACTTTTCCCTCCACTGTCACAGAGAGATAAGATCTGAAAAATCACTCACACTAAACGTGAGTGACTGATATAAGTTCCATACCTCCGCACAAGTCAACAGGAGACTTTGGGTCTCTTGGAAACATATCTTAGGGTATCCTTTAAATCACATTACATTGTTAACCAGTTCCACAATTAAATTTCACCTCTTTTTTTCATACAGAAAAACATCAATATCTCTTAATACATCACAACTGTGTGGTTTTATCTATCTGACCTAAAATGAATCACACCATTGTGTAATCATGGATTAGTCCACTTAAAACATGTTCTTTACAAATATTAAAAATATTACAGATATTGTTCACTCATTAACAGATATATACTATGTGAAAGGTAACCCTGGCTGGTTTGGCTCAGTGGATTGAGCGTCGGCCTGCGAGCTAAGTGTCACTGGTTCGATCTTCCAGTCAGGGCACATCAGAGAAGGAAAACACTGACTCCAAAAAACCTCCGCTGCCTTGCGGCATACCTCTTCAGGGGAAAGGCTAAGGGAGTAAACCCCGACAGAAAATCCGGAGCCGGAGTCCCTAAGGCGGTTTGACGCTGTAGTCAACACCGGCAACTCCTGCGGCGCACCTGAAGCCAAGCTGTATTGACTCCATCTTTCCCTTGGACCCTTCAGCTGCGAAGAGAGGAGGGGTCTGCTGCATGGGCAACAGCAGACCCTCCATATCACCCTGCCCAGGCTCTGTAGCTTCAGCTTCACTGGAGAGGACACTCCAGCGTCATCGCAAGATGTCGATTCAACACGGGAGGAGACAGATACCGTGTCACTCCCGAGTCGGACTGCACAGCCATTCTCGGCGGTGCAGATAGACTCTTGGGAAGCTACACCATCGTCTCTCAAGATGGACGGCTGCCGACGACGACGACTATGTGAAAGGGAGTTTACATTTACCACCTTGATTAATCTTTGAAAAGTATAAGTTATGTATGTATATGTTGTTATTATTTCTATTTTACAGATTTGGAAACTAAAATTCAACATGGCCAGGTAAAATGTCCCAGGTATAAGTGGTATAACAATGATTCAAATCCAGTTCCTTCTGGATCCTAATGCATGTGTCTACTATACTGACTATTAATTTGACGCTGAACACTAAATCATCACATTTAGAGTTTGTATACAGGCACTGAGTTTGGCTGGCTTAGGGATTGTAGCCGTAGAGCTTGGTTTTTTAATGTCCATTGAACTTTATAATTAGACACAACTAATGAAACTCAAGTTCAAGCATAAAGAGAAAGAATGATATTTTTTTCTTTATATGCTCTGTTTAACTTCATAAAGAAGTTAGATTGTCCAAGATGCTTTACTTGTATTGACAATCAACATGAGGGGGGTGGCAACCAGCTTTTATGTGGCCATCTCATTCTTTCAGGCTTGTTTTCTGGTTGCCCTTTCTTAGTTCACATTTACTCCCAAATTTGGGCTTTTCTTAGATCTTTCCCTTTACCAAGAATATGTTTCCCTTTTCTGTTTTGAAATATCACCCATCCTTGAAATTAGGTCTTGTAGCCTCATCTCAAATCTCCTGCTTTCTATAAATTCATCCTGACAATTCCTGTCCTTTTCCAAACCCCGAATTCTCAACTTTCCATGCATTTACTCAGGAGGTTCCTTGATTCAACTGCATCGAGATAATCTGGGTGCTTGAAAAAAAAATGCAGATTTTCTGCACTATTGGATCAAAATGTGGCTTGGGAATCTTCATGTTTCATTGGCTAACTACATAGTTTTATGTGCACTAACTTACAGGAGTCATTGAATTAGTTTTTCTAAGTCACATTTTGGCCCATGAGGAGACTGAAATATTTTTTACTACTTTAATAATGCATGTAAGTCTTAAACCTTCAATAAGATTGCTAACTCTTTGATTACAGGGGACATTAATTTATTTCCCTTGTGTGCCTAGCAAAGTGCCAGGGATAAGTAAATACTCAGTGAAAAGTTTATCTAAAGTTAACTCTAAATATAGATAAAGAGAAACCAATTAGCCATACTGCTTATATATTATAGCTTACAAGAGTAGTCATCAATAGAGTATTTAAGTTTACAAAGAGATATGGCTGGTTCAGTGGGGTACTATTTGCTTCAATGCAAAATTACCCATAAACACTTAAATGAGAATGTGCATATTCAGTATACATTTTGTCTAAGGAGGAAAAAGGGTCAAAATGCTTTTACTGTTGGTGAAAGCAGCCAGGTGCATTTGTATATAAAGTCAATAATATTATAATAAATATATACAGTGTCAAGGGGTGGTCACTTTGTAAATTTTATAAACATCTAACCACTGAAACTAATATACTATTAAATATCAACTAATTGAAAAATAATATACACATAAACAAAGAAAAAAGACACTGCATTTGCTTCAATTATGCTGTTTTTTTTTTTCTGTAAGAATTTTTAGAGTTCAAAGTACATACCAGTTTTAGTCAATTGCTGATGTTGATACTATCAAGTCAAGGAATTTAAGTTGGATTTTCTCTTGACAGTCAGTTGTTTCTTAGCCTCAACTATTCATTAATTCTGAAAGTCACTCATGGTGAACCCCCATTTATATATCCAGTTACCTTCATAAATTCCATAGCTTCCCGACACTGTTCTGTGAAGGGTTTATTCTTTGAGGGCCATATGTGAGCTGTGCCCTTAAGCACTTTTAGATACTATAAAAATGAGATAGTTTTACCCTCTTTTTAACTGGCATCCAGGATCATTTACCTTGGTACTTTTAATGTTTCAATGTCTTCATGTTTGTCTCTCTATTTCTTAAAATGATGAATCTCCTTGATGAAAGTAAAATGTACAGATACTGTATACAGTAAAATTCCCAGGCCCTCGTCAATTAACTAGATCAGTTTTTATTTTCACTTCCTAAAATAAAGGATAAAGTCATTATCTAGGGTAGGATAATATACCCTAGAGACTCCGGATTCATGCACAAGTCCCTAAACACCGAATTAGTATCATTTATTATTAACCACAACTTCAATAATCATTTCTCCAATGCCTTGAAGTAAATGACTGACTGAACAGATGAATATTGAACTGTGTTCTGTGAAGTGAGGACCTTCCCATGAACTGATTCTCAGTTCATGAACTTCCATGAACTGAGGATCAAAGCAAATTCCAAATGAGGGGACCTGTCTCCAGCAAAAATAGTAGTTCTCAGAACACCTGAGCTCTAGAGCCCAGACAGGGCTGCTCACACTCTCCATCAGGGTGGGGGGTAGCCTTTTGCCTTGACTAAGTCTTATGGTGGCTTTATCTTGGGCTCTCTGGGGGATGAAAGAGGAACATTCAGGGATGGAAGGCGGAGGGATACTGGGAAAGGAGGGAAGAGGAAAAAGAATATTCTGGGATACATACCACACCATTAGGAAAAAAAAAATTGAATAAATCTACGCTAAAATTTCTGGAGCCCTCTTTACTCCTGCTCCTCTCCCTGCTTATCCCTCACTCCTCTGCCCAGTCACCTTACAAACTAGTCCTATGCCAGCATTCTGGACACATGGGACACTATTATAACCCTCACAGGTGCTTTTAGGGGATTAAAGGTTAACCCAGAACTCCTGGATGTATCATTTATTGTCAGCACCTGGATGTGAAAGCAGACCAGAGTTTAAGGTGCTCTAAGACGATTTCTATGACTCTAGGACCCTTAGAAATGGAAACCAAGGATCCACCAAAATAGATCAATGGAAGTACCATATGATCCCAGCTGATTCCCAGAGTGTTCACTCCTCTTCTAAAGTTGGTATAGTTCAAATTAGTCAGTCAGAAACTGCTTTTGGTTACAGCTAGAGAGACCATTTTAAAGAAACTAGTGACATTAAAAATATCCCCTGGTAATCTCAGTTCTGCTGTGAATTCACTTTTGCTCACAGCTGAATAGGTCCATTTTTCTGTCAGGAAAAAAAAAAGTATTTCTCTCATGATATTTACCACCCAAAATATTGGCTCTTCAAACCTGAAGCATCTCTTGTCCTGTATGACAATGAAAAGATAAAGTGTTAACATAGGTTTTAATGGTGATTACATTTTAAGTGTAGTAGGTGACATTTAATACAATCCAGTTTACTGTCAAGCTGACCCATCTTCCTTGGAAATTACTTTTCACTGCAGTGTAGAATATGTCATTAGTATGAATACAGACAGGTAGGCTGCTCTCTTGCAGTAATTATCTGTTGGTATACCTACAGCATTCACTGCTCTTCACCACTGGGCTTCTTTTATTATTTGGGCTTGGTGACTTCTGATTGAAAGTGGTTGCTTATAGAGGAGATTCACTGTTCAAGGAAGGAAACGTGTGCCCTGCGACTACTCCTGACCTACTGAATAAACACGGCACCATTTAGTCTAAGCTATTTACTCTTACATTTTGTCCATTTTCTTTACCATAGAGTCACAGAGGTCCATTTCAGAAAATATTTTCTTCTCAATGTATGTGATTGTATAGTTAAACCATGTAATTGACCGATCATGAGGTCGCTGGGTCAAAAGGCAGATCCATTTTTTATTTTTTGAGGTATCTCCATACTGCTCTCCACAGTGGCTGCACCAGTCTGCATTCCCACCAACAGTGCAGTAGGGTTCCCATTTCTCCACATCCTTGCCAGCACTTGTTTGTTGATTTATTGGTAACAGCCATTATGACAGGCTCAGCCTGTTCTCAAATGCCTCTAATCATGGCTGATTCATCCCTCATACCATATTTAAATATTCCCTCTACACTCCTTTAGATTTTTTCCCTGACATTGAGCCAAAATCTGTCTTCCTGTAGCTTCCATTTATTGTTTTAATTTTGCTTTTGGGGATCATTGGGGAAAAATAATCAAACTACTCTTCAATATGATAACCTTTATATATTTGAAGCCTTATCCATTTTCACTATTGCTCATGTCTCAAATTTTAAGTGTCTTCACTATCTTGGACACTCCTCTGATTAAGAACATGGACTAATTTTTTTTCATATCCCTGGCATGGTTCCTGAGTTCAATCCCATCTTGCAGTTACTGTTTGGCAGAGAGAAACAGGGCTGGACTATCACCTGCCTTATTCTAGATGTTGTGCTTATAGTAATGTAAGCTGCATTGCAGAACTTCTTTGAATTTCCCATTACCTGGCTGACATAGTTTGAGCTTACTTTCCAATAAAGATTCAAAATATTTCTCTATGTACTATAGCTAAGTAATCTAGATCTTGTCATACTGATAAATATGGTAGAATTTCCCTCTTAATTTCTGTCTTATCAGATTTTTACATATGCTTTAAATTGCCATCACTTCTATCATTGATCACATGCAAGTTATATATATATATATTTCATGATAGAGCCCTTCATATTTTTATCCAAAATCATTGATAAAATATTCAACAGTTTCCTTTCTCCATATGCCTTCCTTCGAGTTGACATTCTTACAATAGAAAGGAGCTGTTGGAGGCTATTATAAACTTAGGTCTACTGAATGGTCTCCTTTTAGTAGTCTATTCTAGAATCTTGTTCAAGATAAACATTTAACTCACTGATGTATGGTTAATAGCAATTGACTTTCACTTTGTTGACAATCACAATGGCACTTGGCTGTCTCCTGTTTTTGAGCACAAATCCTATAAAATGTTTAAATTTGGATTACATATCTGATTATGTCCATCCCTCCATTCCCTGGCTAACATAAACATACAAAATAGACACAGTTTTTTCTAAGATGTAAGTTACTCTCAACCTCACTAACCAGTTATTTCTCTATACTTTGAAATATGCATTTGTCTGAATAAGAAGAGTACTTAACATAGCATTAATATTTCCAAAGAAAAAGGACTATCCTTCAATAATTATTCAAAAATTAGAAATGTTCCTATTTTTTAGAAAGGAAATGCCTATGTATACCTAGGGAAACACATGTGGAGTAAGCATGAACCTAGTAGTATCAGAAATCACTTGTGTATTTCCTCCTCTTTTGTCCTCTAGGTATGTTACTCATGGGAAAACTCATCATTAGCCACTCAGGGATCTCAGTGGAGGCTTGTGGGAGACAGAATCTGGGCCAAGAAAGACCAAGGCTGAAAAGTGAATGGAACTCAGCCTTCCATCAAGAAAAGGAATCACCACCCAGAATTATAAAGATCCTAGGAAAGAAAGTCAAATTTCTTATGGCTAACATATATCGGTTATATTATTGATTTCCAACAACAACCTGATTTTTATAGATAAGGCTTCAAGAAATTAAGTAACATGCTTGAGGTCATTCAAATGAAGTCCAGTTCAGATTTCTTTGACTCCAAAGTTCACTCACTTATAATTCTGACTGCATATGGTTACTATAATCGAGAGCCATCTAATAGGAGGGCACAGAGCCCATGGCTCTAAGAATGAGGATATCTAAAGACAGAGGGACTAGAGTCACTTCTGAATAGTCTGTCTTGTTTGCTCTTTCTTGCCAGAATGTGGGAAGCAAGGTGCTGCAACTGGGAGGAGGGGTCTGTAGAGCAACCTGGCTAATTGCACTTTGGTCAATACAGCTGTCCTGGCCTGGTGAGAAATTTGTTTTTAGAATAGAAACTAAGAGAGCAGATGCATTAAGTAAGGAAACTTGGCAGAGATTGAAGAATGTTGTGGCAGCTTAATGACCAGGGAGGTGCCTGGTGGTGGTGACTTAAAGGGTCAGCATATCAGGTTCATGGCAAAGGCGACAATTTGTACCAATTTTCCCAGGGACTGAGAGTTTTCTTGGTCATGGGACTCCCAGGGATAAAATTAGGAGAGTCCCAGTCAAACTGGAATGTATGGTCACCCAGTCTTCATTAATCAGAGATATGAGCCTCATCCTTTGTCCTCTCATTCCCACCCCTCATTCCATGCATCATCAAGCCTCCTCATTTTACTGTTTGCAATGCTCTCAAATATCCCTGTCTCCCCCATCTTTGTGATCAGTGCTTTTTTTTTTTTCAGACTCTCATCATCTTCTACTATTACTGGCCTCCTTTCTGGTCTCTGTGTCCATTCCTGACACTGGCCTCAACGATGCATCTTCCACAATGCTGCCAGAGAGATCTTCCCAAATGAATCTGACTGAATTATTTTCCTGTTTGGACATATCAATGGCCCTTCACTCTAGAAAAAAAAAATCCCAATAGCCATATGTAACTTAAAAGGCCCTACACACTCTAAAGTTAGCCTGTACTCTCAGCCTTACCTTTCTGCATTGCCCTGCTTCACGTTTGATGTTCTTCTATAAAGCAGTTATCCCCAACAAATTATCTGCAGTCTTCTACCCTGCAAAAACCCATGTTCTCTTACACCTTCAAGCCTCTGCTTATAAATTTTCATTCACTTAGAGCATTATCCTAAGCTTTGGCCATGTACAAAATTCATCTTTGAATAGCCAATTTAATATCTTTCAACATCAAGATCTCTCCATATCTAAAACATTCAAGGCAGCCCTGGATGTGTAGCTCAGTTGGTTAGAGCATCATCCTGATACACCATGATTGAGGGTTCAATTCCTGATCAGGGCACATTTAAGGGTCAACCAATGAATGCATAAATAAGTGGAACAACAAGTTGATGTTTCTATCTCTAAAATCAATCAATAATTTTTTTTTTAAAAATTGAAGGCAGCTGTTTGCTATTCCCCACCCCACAATAAAAGACTGCTGCTTAGTTTTTATCTTTTATTGTGATATACTCTTGGTCAATAGCCTCACAGTAACTTTTCTCATCTTAACCTAGTTCCTGTTGCCTTAGCTAATGTATCATGATAGCTGACAGGTCAGCTCTTTCATATTGGGAGAAGCACTCTGTTGTTTACTAGATAGATTCTCTAAATATGTATTGTACCTGGATAGTCACTACTAGTTTGAAAGTTCCTTCATTTTCCAATGTTTTCAAGACCTTGAATATAGCCTCTTATCACCTTTTTCACTGCCTGAATACATGAGCATCCCTCAGATAAATAAATTTACCTTTGTAGATTTTCCTATTCTCCCTTTAAATATCAAGGATTTACATTATATAACCCCACATCTCTTCCAGCACTTACATTCTATATTTCCAGAAATTATTTATATTCAAAGAATTTCTTTTCAGTACACACATTAAATTTTTGCTTTCAATAAATGTAGAATCCTCAACAATTCTTTAAATAATTTAGAGATTTCTATTTATTGATGTTATATTTCCCCTAAAAATAAAAGTACTATTAAAAATATGAGTGCCCTCATCCACTGGCCCAGGCACGCAGCCAGGTCTCTGGCCGCATGTCCGGGTGCCCCTCAGAACCACCCCAACAGGCATAAGATCAACACGCCAACGGGCGCAAAATCGGCATGCTGGGCACGCAGGAGACCTTGCGCAGACACCCCTGGCCCGCCCCAATAGGCGCCAAGTTGGCTCACAGCCCACTTGCGCAAGCTCTACTTGTGCCTGCCCAGGCGGGTGCAGGAACAGCGTGCAGCTGCAATTCACAGATGCCCACTGCAACCGTGCACAAGTGTCCGGGGTCCCGCCCCAAGGGGCAAGAGACCAACTCCCCGGACATGGCTCGGCAGGCCTTAGGCTAGCACAAAGGCCACTGTGCCCATGCACGTGCACATGCATGGACACCCCCGCCGGCTCCAACAGGCATGAAATGAATGCCTTGGGTCACCGTGGGCATGCAGGTGTTACCCGGGCACGACCCAGCGAACACGAGGCTAGCTTGACCACACTGCACGCAGGAGCACACCGTTGCCGCCAGGATAAGAAACCTCTGGCCCACCTCAATAGACCAGCTGTGGATCCAGAAAAAGAGGACTGCACACAAAGGCTGAACTGAGTAAAAACTTTCTTTTTTTAAATTTTATTTCTATTTTAGTTCTTTTATTTGTATTTTATTTTATTTCAATATTTTTAAATTTCTTATTTTTAATTTTAATTTTTAATTAAAAAAAATTTTAAAACTAACTCTAATTTGTTTCATACCATCTCTCCCTCTCATCCTTCCTCTTTAATTTTTGTTTGTCTGTTTTGTTTAGCCTCTCTTTCACACTAAATATATAGCATATGACTACTATATAAATCTCATTGTCGGCAGCCGTCCGTCTCGAGAGACGATGGTGTAGCTTCTTAAGAGTCTATCTGCACCGCTGAGAATGGCTGTGCAGTCCGACTCGGGAGTGACACGGTATCTGTCTCCTTCCGTGTTGAATCGACATCTTGCGATGACGCTGGAGTGTCCTCTCCAGTGAAGCTGAAGCTACAGAGCCTGGGCAGGGTGATATGGAGGGTCTGCTGTTGCCCATGCAGCAGACCCCCCCTCTCTTCACAGCTGAAGGGTCCAAGGGAAAGACGGAGTCAATACAGCTTGGCTTCAGGTGCGCCGCAGGAGTTGCCAGTGTTGACTACAACGTCAAACCGCCTTAGGGACTCCGGCTCCGGATTTTCTGTCGGGGTTTACTCCCTTAGCCTTTCCCCTGAAGAGGTATGCCACAAGGCAGCGGAGGTTTTTTGGAGTCAGAGTTTTCCTTCTCTGATGTGCCCTGACTGGAGGATCGAACCAGCGACACTTAGCTCGCAGGCCGATGCTCAATCCACTGAGCCAAACCAGCCAGGGACTCTATATATAAATCTAATACTATATAATTCCACTTTCTTACTGTATTCTGCATTCTTCCCTCTTTTTCTTTTATTATTATTAATATACAATGTAACTATTACCTACTGCCTTGCATAGTCTCGACACTACTTGCTATTATTACTAATCTATCATCCCCTCTCTCAAAAATCATATTTTTCCTCTTTAAAAACAACTCTTATCTATTCTTTCTATAGTATAAAAGCCCTAACCTCTCTACATTTATATTAACACTGGCTCATTTGCTGATGATAGCGGGATAGAGGGTGGGGAATATTTTTGAGGGAGTGGGTTTCCTGCCTGGGCTGTGTGTTTATGTTTTTAACAGCATCTCCACAAAAGAACTCAAGACAAAGTGGACAGAGTGAGACTAGCCAGAGAGAAGGTCTCACCAAAGAGCATCTGAAATATAACCAGACAGCATAAACAAATGACATAAAGGGTATGTCAAGAACATCAGGCTCAGGAGATCAAAAAGATTGCACCACTGAAACCCCCAGATTTTCTATAAAGAATCTCATACCACAAAGGTGGGAAGTCAAAGCAGACAAATCCAAAAAACAAAAACAAACAAGAAGAATCCAACATGCATGCTAAGACACAGAAACAAACTCTCAATGAAAAGAAAAATCCCCAGAAAGAGAGGTAGATGGAATAGACATAGCCCAAATGTCACACATGAAATTCAAAACAATGGTGATGAAGAGCTCAATATACTCGACAACCTCAAAAATGACTATGACAACCTCCAAGGAAGTTACCGACAGCTCCAAGAAAGTTACAGGGAACTTATGGAGAACTACACCAGCATAAAAAAGGACATAGAAACTATTAATAAGAACCAGGAAGAAATTAAGAATACAATCTCTGAACTGAAAAACACAGTAGAATCAATCAAAAGCAGGCTAAACAAAACAGAGAATAAGGTCAGTGAGTTAGAGGACAATGTAGAAAAAAATTCCTAGACAATACAACAAAATGAAAAAAGATTGTAAAGTATGAAGAAGGTCTAAGGAAATTACTGGATAACATGCGACAAAATAATATCCAGATCATTGGAATAAAAAAGGGAGAAGAAGAAGAACTAGGGATCGAAAACCTGATAGAAGTAATGACAGAAAGTTTTCCGAACCTGATGAGAGAAAAAGTCATGCAAGTCCAAAAAGCACAGAGTCCCAATGAAGATGAAGCCCAACAGGACCACTCCAAGGCACATCATAATTAAAATGGCAACATTCAGAGACAAAGAGAGAATCCTAAAAGCAGCAAGAGAAAAACAGCAAGTAACATACAAGGGAGCTTCGATAAGGCTATCGACTGATTTCTCAACAGAAACACTACAAGCCAGAAGGGAGTGGTCAAAATTATTTCAGGCAATGAAAAACAAAGGCCTACAACCAAGAATACTCTACCCAGCAAAGCTCTCATTCAAAATGGAAGGTAAAATAAGGAGTTTCCCAGAGAAAGGAAGAAGAAAAGAATACATCTCCACCAAACCAGCATTGCAAGAGATGCTAAAGGGAATATTTTAAGAAAAAGAAGAAAAAAAGAGAAGAGGAACACAGATACAAAGAGAAATGAATAAATACATGTCAATAATAACCTTAAATATAAATGGATTAAATGCTCCAATTAAAAGACATAGGGTAATGGAATGGATAAGAAAACAGGACCCACATATTCGCTGTCTACAAGAAACACACCTCAAAACAAAATATTTACACAGACTGAAAGTAAAGGTATACAAAAAAGTATTCCAAGCAAACAAACATGAAAAAAAGCTGGGTTAGCAGTACTCATATTAGACAAAACAGATTTCAAAGTAAGCGCAATAAAAAGAGATAAAGAATGACATTTCATAATACTTAAGAGAAAAATCCATCAAGAAGACATAGCACTGATAAACATATATGCACCCAACATAGGAGCACCCAAATACATAAAGAAAATACTAGAAGACCACAAGAAGAATATTAACATCAACAGACCCATAGCAGGGGACTTTAACACTCCATTATCAACAATAGACAGATCTTTGAAGCAAAGAAACACCAAGGATATACAGGCACTGAACAACACACTAAACCACATGGACTTAACTGATATATATATATAGAACATTTCACCCCAAAGAAGCAAAATATACATTATTTTCAAGTGCACATGGGACATTTTCAAAGATAGACCACATGGTAGGACATAAAACAAGCCTCAACAAATTCAAGAAAATTGAAATCATATCAAGCGTTTTTTCAGACCACAATGCCTTGAAACTAGAAATCAACCTCTGAGAAAAAAATCAAAGACATCCAAACTCATGGAGAATAAATAACATGCTATTAAATAATGAATGGGTTAACAATGACATCAAAAAAGAAATCAAGAAATTTCTGGAAACTAATGATAATGAACACACAACAGCCCAAAACCTATGGGACACAGCAAAAGCAGTCCTGAAACGGAAGTTCATAGCAATACAGGCATATCTGAAAAGGATAGAAGAAGCTCAAATAAAAAATCTAACCCCAAAGCTACAAGAACTAGAACAACAACAAACAAAGCCTAGGGCAAGAAGAAGGAAGGAAATCACCAAGATCAGAGCATATTTAAATGACATAGAGACTAAACAAACAATTCAAAAGATCAATGAAACTAGGAGCTGGTTCTTCAAAACAATAAAGAAAATCCACTAGCCTTTAGCCAGGCTCATCACGAAAAAAAAGAGAAGACCCAAATAAACAAAATCAGAAACAAAAAAGGAGAAATCACGACTGATACCACAGAAATACAAAAGATTGTAAGAAATTACTACAAACAACTGAATGGCAAGAATTTTGACAACCTAGAAGAAATGGACAAATTTCTAGAAACATATTACCTTCCAAAACTGAATCAAGAAGTAGACTGTCTCAACAGACCAATAACAAAGAAAGAAATTGAAACAGTAATCAAAAATCTCCCAGCAGCACACACACAGAAGTCCTGGACCAGATGGCTTCACAAGTGAATTCGACAAAACATTTAGGAAAGAACTAACTCCTATCCTCCGCAGACTATTACAAAAGATCTAAGAAGAAGGAAGACTCCCAAACTCTTTCCATGAAGCCAGTATTACCCTAATTCCAACACCAGGTCAAGACACAACAAAGAAAGAAAACTACAGGCCAATATCACTGATGAACATAGATGCTAAAATCCTCAACAAAATATTGGCAAACAGGATCCAGCAATACATCAAAAAGATCATACACCACGATCAAGTGGGATTCATCCCAGGGATGCAAGGATGGTTAATATTCGCAAATCAATAAATATAATACATCACCTAAACAAAATGAAAGACATAAATCACATGATCATATGAATAGATGCAGAAAAAGCATTTGATAAAGTACAACACCCATTTATGATGAAAACACTCAGCAAAATGGGAATAGAGGGAGCATACCTTAACATAATTAAGGCTATATGTGAGAAACCTGAAGCCAACATCACACTCAATGGACAAAAACTGAAAGCATTCCCCCTGAAATCAGGAACAAGACAAGGCTGCCCACTCTCTCCACTCCTATTCAACATAGTGTTGGAAGTCCTAGCCAAAGCAATCAGACAAGACAAAGAAATAAAAGGCATCCAAATTGGGAAAGAAGAAGTAAGACTATCATTGTATGTAGATTACATGATAGTATAGATAGAAAACCCTATAAACTCCACTAAAAGACTACTCGATATAATAAGTGAATTTGGCAAAATAGCAGGGTACAACATAAATATACAGAAATCTAAGGCATTTTTGTACACCAACAATAAAATATCAGAGACAGAAATAAAAAAAGAAAACACCATTTACTATAGCAACAAGAAAAATAAAATACCTAGGAATAAACTTAACCAAAGAGATAAAAGACCTGTACTCTGAAAATTACATAACATTGAAGAAAGAAATTAAGGAAGATACAAAAACATGGAAGCAAATACCATGTTCTTGGATGGGAAGAATCAACATCATCAAAATGGCCATACTACCCAAAGCAATTTATAGATTCAATGCAATCCCTATTAAAATACCAATGACATATTTCTCAGACCTAGAAAAAATACTCCAATAATTCATATGGAACAAAAAAAGACTCTGAATAGCAAAAGCAATCTTGAGACAGAAGAACACAGCAGGAGGAATCACAATACCAGACATCAAACAATACAACAAAGCCACTGTGATCAAAATAGTCTGGTACTGGCATACAAACAGACATAGAGATTGATGGAACAGAATAGAGAGCCCAGAAATAAACCCAGGAATCTATGGTCAATTAATATTTGATAAAGGAGGAAGGAACAGAAAATGGAGTAAGAAGAGCCTCTTTAACAAATGGTGCTGGGAGAACTGGACAGGGACGTGCAAAAACATGAAACTAGACCACCAACTTACACCACACACTAGAATAAACTCAAGATGGATCAAAGACTTAAATGTAAGCCGTGACACCATAAAAGTCCTAGAGGAAAACATAGGCAGGAAAATTTCAGATATCCCACATAACAATATTTTCACAGATACATCTCCTAAGGCAAGAGTAATAAAGGAAAAAATAACAATTTGGAATACATCAAACTAAAGAGTTTCTGCTCAGCAACAGAAAACATCAGCAAGATGAAACGGAAACCAACCATATGGGAAAACATATTTGCCAATGATATCACAGATAGGGGACTGATCTCCAAAATATATAAAGAGCTTATACAACTCAACATGAAGAAAACAAACAACCAAATTAAAAAATGGGCAAAGGAACTGAACAAACAACTTCTCCGTAGAGGACATACAGAAGGTCCATAGACACATGAAAAAATGCTCAACATCACTAGCCATCAGAGAGATGGAAATAAAAACCACAATGAGATACCACTTTACGCCAGTCGGAATGGCCATCATCAACAAATCAACAAACAATAAGTGCTGTTGAGGATGGGAGAAATGGGAACCCTACTGCACTGTTGGTGGGAATGCAAACTGGTGCAGACAGTATGGAAAACATAGGCAGGAAAATTTCAGATAAACCACGTAACAATATTTTCATGGATACATCTCCTAAGGCAAGAGAAATAAAGGAAAAAAATAAACAAATGGGACTACATCAAACTAAAGAGTTTCTGCTCAGCAAAAGAAAACATCAGCAAGATGAAACGGAAACCAACCATATGGGAAAATATATTTGCCAATGATATCTCAGACAAGGGACTGAACTCCAAAATATATAAAGAGCATGTATGACTCAACATCAAGAAAACAGACAATCCAATTAAAAAAATGGGCAAAGGACCTGAACAAACACTTCTCCAAAGAGAATATATGGAAGGTCCATAGACACATAAAAAATGCTCAACATCACTAGCCATCAGAGAGATGCAAATAAAAACCACAATGAGATATCTCTCTCTTTTTTTTTTTGTTTTTTTCAGTTACAGTTGTCCCCTTTTCCCCTAATTTCTCTCCCCCACCCATCCCACCCCCTCTCCCGCAATCATATCCCTCCCCGTTGTCCATGTCCATGAGTCTTTTATGCAGGTTCTTTGATTAAACCCTTCCCTTATTTATCCCCCTTCTCTCCCTCTCCCCTCCCCCCTAAGATATCTCTTTATACCTGTCAAAATGGCCATCATCAACAAATCAACAAACAACAAGTGCTGGCGAGGATGTGGAGAAACAGGAACCTTATTGCACTGTTGGTGGGAATGCAAACTGGTGCAGCCACTATGGAAAACAGTATGGAATATCCTCAAAAAACTAAAAATGGAACTGCCTTTTGAACCAGCCATTCCACTGCTAGGATTATACCCGAAAACTTCTAAAACCCTAATGCAAAAGAACTTATGCACCCCTATGTTCATAGCAGCACTGTTTATAATAGCTAAGTGCTGGAAACAGCCTAAGTGCCCATCTGTCGATGAATGGATCAAAAAGCAGTGGTGCATTTACACCATGGAATACTATGCAGCAGAGAGGAAGAAGGAACTCCTGCCATTTGTGACAACATGGATGGAACTAGAGAGAATTATGCTTAGTGAAATAAGCCAGGCAAAGAAAGAAAAATATCATATGATATCACCTA
The DNA here is from genome assembly GCF_987537825.1 of Furipterus horrens. NCBI lineage: Eukaryota > Metazoa > Chordata > Mammalia > Chiroptera > Furipteridae > Furipterus > Furipterus horrens. The sequence continues at coordinate 74,159,718 of NW_028327179.1, read as the reverse complement.
ATACAGGGAACTAAAGAACACCATAAACAAATGAACTAAATAGGACAAGGAGGAGAATAACAGTCAATAGGGGAGAGGGGGAGGGAGAGAAGGAATATAAGTGAGGGAGGGATTTAGTAAAGGAACATATATGGAGGACTCATGGACATGGACAACAGGAAGGGATATGATTTTGGGAGAAGGGGTGGGTTGGGTGGGGGGGAGCAAGGGGGGAAAATGGGACAACTGTAATTGAAAAATCAAAAAATAAAATAAAAAGAAATAAAAAATAAAATAAAAATATAAAAGAAACTATTCAAAATTGACTCAAATAAGTAGTCAAGTGATTTGCCACCCTGCCATCCAGAACCTCAGGAAATCCAATGTATATAGCATAAGGAAACATTAAGATGCTTTTCCACAGAATCATACATTCTTTCATAGACTTAGGAGTTTTCCATGATCACTTATCCTGGAAGATGTTTTCATAGAGATTAAGTAAACTGTTTCTCAGAATTGACTTCTTTGCAAATGTTTTTGTTACAGAACCCATGGGCTGCTCCAGTTGAAACAGAACCCACGGGCTCTTTAGTTAGGGGCCCGATTGCCCGCCGCCAAAATTATAACTCTCAATACCAGAGCTTAGTGAAAAGAAAAAGAATTGTTTATTTAACAGTTACATAGATTTAGATTATTTGCGGATTTCTGCTGTTAAGTCTTATGTTCTTTAAAACACCCATAAACACATATCCTAGCCTCCCCCTACCAAACCTGGCCAGTCTTAGGAAGGTCAGAAACACCGTTTCCCTACTTTCCAAACACAGTTCAGCTTTACCAGCAGCTGCCAATCACTCAATTCTGATTGAGGAGGTCCTTTCTGTGCTGTGGTGCCCTCCAGCTCTCAATGCAGAACCGCCTGGATTCTCAGCCTCCTTGTAAACTGCTTTCTTCCTGCAAACTGCATGGATCTCCTCTCCTTCTCAAAACCACATGACGAGAGCCTCTTAAAGCAGCCCGGAGACCCCTTCTCTAAGCCACATGGAGGGAGCGCACGAGAGCGAGAGAGCTAAAATGTCCGCAGCTGCTTATATATCCCTGACTGCATCGTCTGACGCAGTGGGCGTTGCAAACAGTTCTGACCATTCACAGAACCTTACATAGGCTCTGTGTGCTTTTTCCATACCATCCCCTGGTTCAAGACCCCTCCCATCTACCTGAGGCTTTGGATTCATTAAAGCCATTTTGCATAATAAAGACACTAGCCACCAGCCTCAGGCATGTGGAGGCATTCTGAAAGCTGCTTCCTTCTCCCATCCCCCAGCCGCAAACTCTGGGGATTTTTGGACTCCCCTGTTTCTGTAACATTTTCACTAATTACCTATCAGACACTGCTTTGTCTGGGAAAATGCACTTTGAACTTAGGTGAAAGGCACAACCAAGACTAACTTGGAAGCAAGAAAAATTAGAGCAAAAATAAGATTACTTTGATGAGTGAGTGTGCCAAGACAACTCATAGGGAAAGAAGAGTCTTTCCAGCAAATAGTGCTGGAACAGCTGGATATCCACATGCAAAAAAGATGACATTGAACCCTGTGTCACACTACAGACAAAAATTAACTCAAAATGGATCAAAAGATTAAATATAAGAGCTGAAACTATAAAACTCTTAAAGGAAACGTAAGTTTAAATCCTTTTGATTTTGGATTTGGCATTGGAATTTTTAGCTGTAACACCAAAAACACAAGCAACCAAAGAAAAACTAGACAAATGGAATTTTCTCAAAATTAAAATTTTTGTGCTTCAAAGACACTATCAAGAAAGTGAAAAGGTAACCCATATAATGGGAGGAATATTTACAAATCATGTATCTGATTTCTAAATAGAATATATTTTAAAAACTATTACAACTCAACAATAAAAAAACAAATAAGACATTATTTTTAATGAGCAAAGGATTTGAATAGACATCTCTGTAAAGACAATATACAAATGGTCACTATGCATATGTAAAGATGCTCAAGATCATTAGACAACAAAGAAATACAAATCAAAATCCCAATGAAACTACTTCATAGTCACTAGGATGGCTATAATAAAAAAGACAGAAACCAATGCATGTTAGGAAGGATATAGAAAAATTAAACTTCACACATGGTTAGAGAGAGTATAAAATTGTGCAGCCACTTTGAAAAACAGTTTGAAAGTTCCTTAAAAGTTAAACATAGAGCTACCATATGACCCAGCAATTCCACTCTTAGGTATATACCCAAGAGAAATGAAAACATGTCTGCGCTAAAAATCTTGTACATGAATGCTCATAGCAGCTTTTCTCATATAACGTTGAAAATTGGAAACAACCCAAATATTTATCAAATGATGAATTGATAAACAAAATGTGGTGTATCCATACAATGGAATGTTATTCAGTCATAAAAAATGAAATTCTGATACATGCTGCTACAATATAGATAAACCTTGCAAACATTATGCCCACCAAGAAAAATGAAATGCCCAGGAGAGGCAATTCCAAAGAGGCAGAAAGTGGATTTAAAAAAAAACAAAACAGGTTACCAGAGCTGGGGAAAGGGGAGAATAAAAAGAGTAAAGGGCAAGGGGTCTCTTTCTTAATTACGAAATATTCTGGAATTAGACTTTGTGATGGTTGCACAACTTTGTGAATATACTAAAAATACCTGAGTTGTTCACTTTAAGAGTGAACATTATAATATGTGAATCTAATTTTAGAGAAGGTTAAAGTCAAAATTACATAATAAATGTGAAATTATTTGAAAAGTTTATATAAAGCACTTCATCAGCAGATCTCAAACTTTTAGTCTCAAAAACCCTCTACACTTTTGCCTAAAAATTGTTTCTAATGCCTGATTAGAAAGTAAAGTTGAGAAAAAAATTTAATGTTTAGAAATTTGTTTAAAACAACAACAAAAAAAATAACTCCACTACATGCTAATATAAATAACATTTTTAAGAAACATAAATTTACTTCCCAAAAATATTGTGAAAATAGTGGTATTGTTTTACATTTTTTACAAATTTCTGCAGAGAATCAAAGCTATTAGATTCTGCCTACAATCTCTGCCATGTTATGTGTCATGTTGCTTCTGGAAAACTCCCCTGTATACTTACGGGAGAATGAGAGAGGAAAAAGCAAATAATGTTTTGACTTCCAAAAGAGTCTTAGGAAACCACATTTTTAGAAGTGCTGAACAAATATGAGATAAGCTATTGTTATTAGAAAGAAGTTTGTCTTATGAGAAGGCAGTTAGACATGTCCACTAAACTTGATGTTGATAAAATGAAATATTCGTACTCAAAGAAGACTGCTATTAAATAAGAAAATTACTATTGCTAAATTCTAGAACATGGCCTATTTTGTATTATAATAATTACACAGATATTATGAATCGAAGTAGGCAGGGGTAGGGTAGCTGTATATTTTATTGTTCCAACCTGGACAGTTTTGAGAATAAAAGGGATGCTGTTAGTAATTACTATGGGATTGTCCCAGGCAAATTGCATCATGTGGTCCCCTAAGCCAGGGGAGCAACTGAGAGTTAAGCTGAGTCTAGAAATAAAGATATTGTATAGTTGGAAGATGTGGGGAGAGTGTGCTGGTCAGAGGGAGAGACATATTGAAATGAATGGAAGCTGACCTGAGTGGTTAGTTCATGGTATAGAGGACTTTCAGAAATCCAGAGAGCTCACAGAATTTTAGGATTAACTACAAATTTTACTAAGAATTTTAAACACCTCAAGTATTCTATTTTTTTGTGTCAAATACTATTTTGAGTGACAAGACTGTTTCTATTAAAGAAGGATATTATCTATGATCCTGCTCGATATCCTAATTCTTAGGCCACAGGGCTTAATGGGTTAAGAGAATAAACACATTTGTGGTGAGAGTAACTGAGGACAGACCAGAGAAGGGAGTACTTTAATTAAGGCTGGTATCCTTTTCTGGATAACAAATAAAAGAGCCCTTAAGCAGAGATTGCAAACACAGAAGACTTCAGATACCAGACTGTCAGATACGGAAGGGAAGGCAGCCTGGGACATTGGTAAAATAACAAGTAGGTGGCACATGGCAGGGGGCCACCATCCTCAGGACCAGTTTATTGGCATGGCCCCAGGTTATCAGACTTTTCTGAATATTCACAAAATGTTGAAACATATTCTTTGATCAGAAAGACCCTAATAATTTAAATGCTGGCAACTGATTTAATATGATACTAGTAGAATTAAAGGGATGAGTGTGATCGTGTTTGTGATTTTTCAAAACAAAACTTTGTCTTGTGACCTGTAGGATGAATATAAACCTAGCCAGCCACACTGACTCCCAGCATTAATCATCACCATTAATTTACGGGTCAATAGTATCCTTGTATCCCAAGAGAAACACAGTTTATTGTACATTGTAGTTAAACAATCTCTGGAATATAAGATGAATCTACTGTGACTGATCCTTCCTAATGCTCTTATGGTTGCATTTGTATTGCAGCACTAAGAAGAGTTAGACAAAGGTTATAGAGGTCACACTGAAGTTGGAGCCATTTTCATCTTTGAATACAAACCCTTATGTTAAAGATGAGCAACTTGAGCTTCATGGATGAGAAGGGACTTAAGCCATGGTCATACTAAGAAAATGCTTTTCTCAAGTCTGTTTCCCACTGTAATTTAACATCACATTATAATGTAAGCGTTAAGGTACAAACATCCCAACAGTGTATCCTATGTCCATTCCTTACTTAATATTATAAGTTAAAATCATATCAAATATATACACATATAATAACATACATTAAGATTATATTAGAGTGCTCGCTTTGGCAGCACATATACTAAAATTGGAATGATAGAGAGAAGATTAGCATGGCCCTTGTGCAAGGATGACATGCAAATTCCTGAAGTATTCCCTATTTTTTTAACTGGCACAATACATTTCATATGTGCTTATATATGATTTGTTTATAATAAAAGTTAAAGAAAAAAAGATCATATTAGACAAAATAATATACTTTTGCAGGAAAATGTGTAATGTTGACTTTGTCCAACATTGGCCATTCTGACCTTTGCTCTAGACCACCCAGGACCTGAAACACAATGTTTCTTTCCACAGAGTATTTATCAGAACATCAGCAGGATTCTCTTACTTTATGGGACTAGACAGACTCAGTCAGCCAGTGAGTTTGATAATAGATTAAGGTCAGTCAGTACTTTGAAACTAGCCCCTGCAGGAAAATCTGAATGGACTAATCTAGGAAATCTCCATGCCGCCAGCAGCTTTAGAGAGAGGAAACATCTGTGCCCAAGTCACTCAATTTAAAGAAAAGAGGGGGAGGGGGAGAAAAGGGAAAGAACAGATTGAAATCCAGCTGTAGAATCATTCAACTCAACCTATTTTAGACTGAAATCTTTGCAGTTGCCCAAACAAACTCTTAGGAAGCTCTCTTTGGTACTCTTCGAAAGTACCAAGTAGAAATCAAAGCCAAACAAGCTTGGTTTGCAGCAAGGCCCTCTGACCTGCACCCTCATGTGCATCCAGGCTGAGGATACAAGCAGTGAGCCCTGGCTCATGTTGGAGCTGCTTTTGGTAGAGGGCCAGATGGAAGGCAACTCAGAAACCCAAGGAAATGGTTGCTACAGGGACCAACTGCTTTGACACATGATGGGTGCGCTTTCCACCAGAAAGGCAGAGGGATGAAGGAGCAGTAAATGATCAACTAGGTTTTAAAACCTTTTAAAAGTTTTAAAACATATCTGTTTGAATTTCTTTTGCTTTTATTCCATCTAATTTGCATTATTTCTTTTTGTCATTTCTAGTGCATTTTATAGCTTTCTATGTTCTTTTGGTGGCATTTCTTGGTTCATCTCACCTGCAGATATGACTTCAACTGCCTTCTAACAGTAGATGACTCTGCTCTTTCTCTTGGCTCTCTCTCCAACTGCCCGCCAGGGTGACTGGAACTCCTCTGAAGTTAGTTGGAAGTCTGCAAGTAGCAGCAAGTTGTTACTTCTTCCCCTTTCACCAGTTTCTGTTTTCCAATGACCACATAAATCACCATTTACTGCAAAGTTCTATAAAATATGGAACTCTTATTTCAGTTCGAGTTCCTTCCCATCCAGCTCTTTGGTGGCTTTCTTTCACTCATACCTGCTCTCACTTTCTGTGTGTGGTGTCAGGAGTATTTGTTTCCATTTCTACTCATAGCACGCTTCCCTTTGCATCACTCCAGTTCCCGTTTCATTCTAATTCCCAACATCTTGCTTACTGGGCACACTTTGCTATAAAAACATCCACTATGTGCTTGCTACTCTTGATTTAAAAGAATCTTCTCCTTATCAACTCCCTGGGCTAGAAGAAAGGCAGGGTCAAGTAGTAATTGGACTGTATAGATTATGCTATGATTTTGAGTTTTGGAAAATGTAAAACACAAATACTTTAAAAGTAATCTAAAGCAATAAGTGTTTAAGAATGCTAATTCTGCTGCAGCTTTCAGAATGAATTAGAAGGGAGCCTTTTATTTTTTAAAAAAAGTTGAATTTTCTCATTGTGTCATTTCTCAACTGCTTGTTTTCATGTCTCCCGTTTTTAACTTTCAGTCACTTGTAATTTTTAAAGTAACATTTTTTTTTTTTTTGTGATCCTGTCTCTCTGGTATTGTCTATACATCTAGCTAGCAAGCTAGCATCTATCCATCCCCTAAAAATATATGCTAAATCCTACTTCCTTTGGAAACACTCCCTTTTAGTGAAAGAGTAAGTAGGGGAATGGACAAGAGGAAAGAGAGATTGAAGACCAAGAAAAAAAGAAAAGCCAATATGTTACAGAAACAAGGGAGTCCAAAAATCCCCAGAGCTTGCAGCTGGGGGATGGGGAGAAGGAAGCAGCTTTTGGAATGCCACCACATGCCTGAGGCTGGTGGCTAGTGTCTTTCTTATGCAAATGGCTTTAATGCATCCAAAGCCTCAGGCAGATGGGAGGAGTCTTGAACCAGGGGATCGTATGGAAAGCACACAGAGCCTACGTGGGGTTCTGTGAATGGTCAGAACTGTTTGCAATGCCCACTGCATCAGATGACGCAGTCAGGGATATATAAGCAGCTGCAGACATTTTAGCTGAGACTCTCTCTGGCTCTCGCTCATGCTCTCACTCTGAGACTCTCTCGCTCTCTGACTCGGGCTCTCACTCGCGCGCTCGCTCTCGCTCTCTCGCTCTCTCGTGTGCTCCCTCCACGTGGCTTGGTGAAGGGGCCTTCTCCATGTGGCTTGGAGAAGGGGTCTCCAGGGTGCTTTAAGAGCTCTCGCCATGCGGTTTTGAGAAGGAGAGGAGATCCGCGCGGTTTGCAGGAAGAAGGCAGTTTGCAAGGAGGCTGAGAATCCAGGCGGTCCTGCATTGAGAGCTGGAGGGCGCCACAGCACAGAAAGGACCTACCCAATCAGGATTGAATGATTGGCAGCTGCTGGTAAAGCTGAACTGTGTTTGGAAAGTAGGGAAACAGTTTCTGTGACTTTCCTAAAACTAGCCTGGTTTGGAAGGAGGGGAGGCAAGGATATGTGTTTGTGGGTATTTTAAAGAGCATAAGACTTAACAACAGAAATCCGCAAATAACTAAATCTATATAACTGTTAAATAAACAATTCTTTTTCTTTTCACCAAACTCTGGTATTGAGAGTTATAATTTTGGCGGCGGGCAATCGGGCCCCTAACTAAAGAGCCCGTGGGTTTGTTTTCAACTGGAGCAGCCCAGGGGTTCTGTAACAAAAATACTGCTTTCATTAGAAAAGGTGTGGTAGCAACATTTGAGGGACTTATCATACTTTTATTGTTTTTTTTTTTTTTCATTTATGAGATGTTTTGGTTAGTCCTAAGGATACAAAGATTAAGAAGACATGGTCATTGTCCTTAAGATTAGAGTATAGTAAAGGGAAACAAACTGTGTGAACAATGACAAGAAACTACTTTAAAGACTCTGATCAAATACTCTTTAGGGGACAGTTCAGACACAGAAGAGAGTGGTCAAATACATTAGGGGAGGGAGAGGAAGGACAGAAATGCTTAGTGGGAAGGAGATAACTGAGTAATTATCTTGTTAACTGAGTAGTACTTCCAGGAGAGCATCTGAAGGAAGAACTTTTTATTTTATCTTTTTTTTTTTTTTTAGTCTTTTTAAAAATTGTTGTTCTATTACAGTTGTCCCATTTTCCTCTGTTGCTCTCCCCTGCCCCACCCACACCACCCTTCTCCCACAGTCTATCCCCACTCTGTTGTTCAAATCCATGGGTCATTTATATTAGTTCCTTGACCATCCCCTTCCCCTTCTCCCCCCACCCTCTGGTCACTGTCAGTCTGTCCCCTGTTTCCATACCTCTGTTTCTATTTTGCTCATTTGTTTATTTTGTTCATTAGTTTCCTGTATTAGGTGAGATCATATGGTATTTGTCTTTCACCACCTGGCTTATTTCACTAAACATAATACTTTCCAGTTTGATCCATGCTCTTGTGAAAGGTAGTAGTTCCTTCTTTCTTTCTGCTTTGTAGTATTCCATTGTGTAAATGTAACTTATAGACAAGAAATAGAGATATCAGTTTCCCTTGGTGATAGAGATGCTTAAGGAAGCACTTGGCTAAGGTAAGTGGAGTGTGAAGAGGGCACAGGAAGGGATAAAGCTGGATGAATTAAAAGGACTAGGTAAATTAATTCACTCATCTGTTCATTTATGATATATTAAGCTACTATCAAGTATCACGCACCGTGCTAGTGTAACAGAACCCACAGGCTGTCTGGATTAAAACAGAACCCACGGACTGTTCAGTTATTAGGGTCATGATTTCCCGCCACCAGAAGCATAACTCTCAATACCAGAGTTTGGTGAAAAGAAAATGAATTGTTTATTTAATGGTTATATAGATTTAGATTATTGGCGGATTTTTGCTGTTAAGTCTTATTTTCTTTAAAACACCCACAAACACATAGTTCTGCCTCCCCCTACCAAACCGGGCTAGTTTTTGAAAAGTCAGAAATACAGTCTTCCTACTTCCCAGACACAGTTCAGTTTTACCAGCAGCTCCCAGTCATTAGAGCCTGATTGGGGAGGTTTGTCTGTATTGCGGTGTTCTCCAGTTCATAATGCAGAACCACGTGGAGTTTCCAGCCTCCTTGTAAACCGCATGGAGTTCTCCCTTTTCTTTCAAAGCCTCGTGGTGTTCTCCCTTTCCTGCAAACCATGTGGACCTCCTCTTTTCTCAAAGCCACATGGAGATCTTCTCCTTCCTTTCCAAGCTGCATGGAGATCTCCTCTACCCTCCTAGCAAACTACGTGCGTGGATCTCCTCTCTTCTTCTCTTCCTCCCTAAAATGGTTGCCACCTATTTTTAAATCCCTGACTGTGTCCTGTGATGCAGCTGACATAGTAACCAGTTCTGACCATTCACAGAACCTCAGGCAGGCTTTGTATGCTCTTTCCACACCACTCCATGGTCAAAACCCCTCCCATCTTCTCGGGACCTTAGAAGAATCAAAGCCATTTGCAAAACTAAGATGCTATCTACTACCCATAGTCATGCAAAGGCATCTTAAAAGGTGTTCCCTTTTCCCCACCTCCCAATCAGCAGGCTCTGGGGATTTTTGGAGACCCCCACTCTGTAACACTAGGAGTGGGAATAATGCAGAAGAATGGTACATAGTTCCTGCCTTTGAGAGGCTTACTACCTGGTAGGCGAGGCTAGTGTCTAAACAAAAATTTCAACAATGTGATAAGTATTAAAAGAGATGCACAGAACACACTGTGGGAGGACAGAGGAAATATTTATACATAACTCTGCCAAGGAGAGTTGTGGGGAGTAAAGGTCAGGATTGAGCTAAGGCATAAAGGATGAGTGGTGTTTACTGGACAGACAAAAGTGAAGTTAGTTAGGGGCATTCCAAGAAAAGGGTGCAGCATTAGAGAAAATGGCATATAGTGAGTCTTACATGTTGCTTTATGTGCCTGGATCATAGTGTCTGCACCAGGAGAATAGGAGGGCAAGAAGCTTGAGGAGTGATGGAACCCAAAAGGTGATGAATGCAGAATGCCAGGCTTAGAACTCTGGACTTTATTCTGTGGGTAGTAGGGAGACCCGAAGAAGTGTAAGTTGTGGAGTGAAATGGTCAGGTGTACATTTCAGAAAGATTACTCTGGGGTTAATAGGGGTTAGAAAATGCAGCTGACTATACTAAAAGGATACTGGGTGATTCCTGGAACCCCTGGGAGAACTAAAGAACTAGGCTTAAGGCTACTTTGAAGAATGACACCCTAAATCATGTTTCATTGTGTGAGAAATGCTCACAATAAATCACCAGGACACAGGACTTGAGCAGCAAAACAAGGCATTTATTCACGAGCCTGCAGAGTCAGGTGCACTGCCAACCAGGAGCATGTGCATGTGAAGTAGACAAAGAAAACTGGTTTATAGTAACGTAATTAGCTCCTTCTCCCCCATTTCTCCATTACTGGTTAATCCAGGTTCATTATCTAATACAATTAACTACTTAACTCAGGGTGTGATTAACTAAGGGTAATCTAGTTATAGATCTATTTCCAATTTATTTGCAAAGTTATTTAGCTACATCTTCCCATTTCTCTGTGTTTGCTGATGACAATCTTCCTCCTTTCAATCACAGAGATATGTGTGAGGAGCTGCAGAATGTCAATTCCTTGCCCCCTTTCCATGTTAATTATCTCATATTGGTTTGAGAGTCACTGGCTTTTTTATCCCTAACAATAGGAGCCTGGCCATCTGAGCCATGCATAAACTTCCTCCTACAACACTCACCAGCAGAAGGAAATTCCTACTGAGCTTCCCTCCTTCACACACTCACTTCAAAATCCATGTATTGAATTAATAGAGCTCAAGTCCTGTGCTTGTGCCCTTGCAACCACGGAGCCAGAGAAGGTAGATTTCTGCATTCTACCTTAGGAAGATGGATTCTATAATGTTGGAAGTTTTCCAAGCACAGCAAGCCTGGCCCAAAGGTGTTGTACTGTCAGGGAAGACAGTTAACTCATCTTGAAATAGAATTAATGATGAGTTAGAAGTAGGTAATCCTGCAAAGAGTTTAAAGTATTCTGCAATGATTCAGGTAATACATGAACTCTGATGCCAAAAGTGGGAATGGAGAAGAGAAATCAAAACTAAATATGTAAATTTTAAGGAGGTGGGGTCTATAGAACACAGATTAGATTAAGGGATCTGAGCGACAATAGGGCCAAAGGGACTCTGCCTTGAGAGATAGGAAGAGAGCTAATCTTAACTGAAAGTGCAAAAAGAAAAGTGATTACATTAAAGAATGGTGAAAATGGAAACAAGATAATATATATTTTGACATTTAAAGAGTTTGCTTTTAGTGATCTTCAAATTTGCTTTTTAGGTTATTTTGCTTTCTAATAATACTGACTAAATGAGATAATCAGATATTCATAAAATCCTGTGTTCAAGGAATTGAGATGCTCACCCAAACTTTAAACTATTCACTTCATTTCTCTGGAATAGATATGTATTATATTTTTGCAAATTTAGGACACAGATAGGGAGAAGTGTTAAAAAAATTAACATTTTCAACGAATCTTCAGATGTTACCATTCCTGGCATTTAGTTCTATCTAGTTAGTGGCTTACTTACTTAAATATATAGTTTTTGTTCCAAATTAATATCTATAAAGAGCAATTCTCTCTGAATTGTTTTGTGGTTGTGAGAAACGCTCACAATAAAAACCGGGACACAGGACTTGAGCAGTAAAGCGAGGCCTTTATTCACGAGTCTGCAGAGCCGGGCGCACCCTCACAGCCAGGAGAATGTGCGCCCCAAGTAGACAAAGGAACCTGGTTTTATAGTCTTAGCTTCCCCACCCTAACGCAACTAGTTTCCCCTCCCCTCTCCTCCTTCCCCATTTCTCCATGACTGGATACTCTGGAGGTACAATCTAACGCGTTCATCTAAATGCCCCTATTGTGATTTGTGAATATGCTAATGTTATCCACTCCCTTCTCAGAGACCCTTCAATTACATTTGCCTTTTGTTACCAATGACTTTGCTACTGGTTTGGGAGTCACTATGACCTTGTTTCTAACAATTTCCCCCTGTCTCTTTTGGAAAATTGACTACTCAAACCATTCTATTTATTCCTCCAAATTTAAGGAGGATTTCTTGACTTTCTTCCTCATGGTTAGGATTCCCTTTGGTCTCTCGGAGGAGGAGATTATGAAAAGTTGCTGCATCTGTTTAGTTAGTGCAGTCTCAATTAGTCTTTGAACTAAACCTCTGATGCATGGAATACAGCAGCCTAAAGCTGTGAGGATGCCTGTTACCACTATGAGGGATACCAGAGCTGATGAGATTATTCCTTTCCAGTTGCCAAACCAATTTTCTAACCATTCTGTTATGGGATTGTCAATACCTGAGTTTTCTGCTAGCTTATTTGCTAAGGTAGTTAGTCCCTGCAGAGCCTTAGTGATAGATTCATCAGGGGCTGTATTATTAGGGATAAAGGTGCAACACTGCCCCCCCAAGCATTACACATACACCTCCCTTTTCTGCCAGCATCATATCCAGTGCCATCCTGTTCTCCCAAGCCACTCAACTGGTGGCATTTAATAAATAAATCAACAGAAGAGCACTGACTCAAACCCTGCTGCTATTTGATTTCTAGCTTTAAACTCATTTGGAACTCCTCTGGGGACCCCAATTGCGTCAATATAGATATGAGGATCAAAGGATCCACCAGGCACCACTGACCTCTTTTCCCTAACAGGGGCAGTCTAGTCTGGACCAGTTTTGGAAATGCTAGGGTAAATGGGATAGCCAATTGAACCAGGGCACAGGTTCCACTCCACCTGTCAGGTAGGATTTTCCAGAGACTCCTTTGCCCACAATACCACCAGACATCTGCTCTGGGGACTTGGAGGGGAATATAGTCGCCGGCCCCACTGTGAAGGTGGCTCGCATTTCTGGTATGAGTGCATGTTCGGAGTTCTTCCACAGGGGTACCCGAATTCGCTTCCCACCTAGAGAGGCAAGAAGAGTAATTCATGGGCCCCACTGAGTATGAAGGGAGGGATTGAGTCCCATTACTCCTTATAGAGGGAAGAGGAGAGACAAGCTTCTGCAAGTCCCATTTCCCCATGCATTCTCATCCTGGTAGAGAGCGAGCATACAGGCCATTCCCGAGGGGTCAGAGTCCCAGCCTAGTGGAAATGGTACGACTTGTGCCTGGGGTCTCCCTGTGGTACAAGCATAACAGTTGCTTTTATTCAGGGAATTAACAGCAAATTTGACCCATTCTACCCAAGCATTTGCGTCTCCGTACCCAGTCTCTATCTCTAAGGTTTGTCTGAGATCTAATACCTTAAAAACTTTTACCTTGGCTGGATTATTCTGGAGTCTTTTCTGAGGTGTAGCTGAGAGAAGTTAGATTTTCTAGGGAAGGAGTAGTTGTCACTAAGTGAAGACCTAGCCACCCTACTGGATTTATGTCAGATACATTAGCTTTTAGGCCATAAACTCTGGCAGCCACATGGGGTTCCTGACTTAAGGTCTGTGGCTTGTTCAGTGTCAGAAGAAGAGGGTTGCACTGGAGAGGCTGGCAGTTTCGGGAAGGAGCTCCTTGGTGAAAGTTATTTTAAGCAAAAGAGAGACCAGTTTAAAGTGAAGCCCACTGACCAACCCATACTTCGCCAACCCAACCACTTAGTTCAGCCAAACTGTTGAGTCTCAGGAGGCAGCAATGCAGATGGGCTTCTTAAGTGAGGCTTCTATGTACAGACAATCACTCAGGTAATGAGATTATAGGCTTATATCCTATGAAAACAGAAAGAACACACACATGTTTATTCACACAACACAATTCACAAACCAGTCTTTAAATTTGCAAGACTGTCTTATTGGGAAGACATCCAGTTGCAAGGCATTTGACATTCTTCTTGCCTGTAAATTAAGCATTGTTGATATCACAGACCTGTTTTAACTTTCGAATGAAAACAAACTTTGAATTAAAATGAACTTTATAGGCACAGTTAGCTGCACTAGTTTATAGTCTACCACTGAGCATTGTGATTTTCCTCAAATCATGATTTTTCTCCCTAAGATTACCCTCCTTGTCATTAAAGGGACTGCATTAAGTCCAGTTTTAATTTAGCCTGTTCATTTGCATAAACACAACAAGAGCAGTGATTGACCACATAAGATTTTTTTTAAGTCTGCTTTGCTGGAACTTATACAAAGACTCTTCAGGTTGACCTTCAGTCTGCCCCCTGGGCAAGAAGCTGAGCCACACACCTGCCATCTGGCCTTGCCTGTAAAACCCATGCTTTCCCAAATCCTTTGGGTTTTCCATTGTGCCTTAAGTTTCTTCCTAGCCATTTATTAGGGAAGCAATCTTCGTTTTTTTCCCTAGAAAGATTGCCATGGACCGCACAACCACCCAAGGTGCTAGGTCTTTCCCTCATGGGCTTTCACTAGCCTAAGCATGCCTGCTTCAGGCATGACATTCTAGTCAAAGCCTCGGCTGACATAACCACCATTAGCAACTTTCTTTTTAGTTTTATGCAAAGAAACCTAATGTAATTACTTACTTCTTTAAATTGCCAAGTTCTGGAGGGATCAGGTAGGGAGAAAAATATACAGTGTGAAGGAAAATTCTTGTCCTTCTAATATTCCCTAAAATTGCATTTCCATGCCTTATACTTTCTTTTGTTCACTTTCCTACATGTGAAGTTTTTTTAATTTTCTCTGGGAAACCTCAATTTTCCTTTCAGATTATATGGCCAGTACCAATACAGAGAATTCCAGATTCTTCCTAGGCCTCAGAGAATTCTAGGTCTCCAACAGCTAAATGCCAAACCAATACAGGGAATTCCAAATGACCTTTCATAGGTCCCCAATGGCTTAATGCCAATACAGAGGTACAGTAACCATACAATTAGACCACAAGTAGTTGAGGTTTCCCTTTTCCCAGGTTTAAAAACTTTCACAACCTTTCTATACATTTTTATGACTTTCCACAGACTTTCTGCAACATTCACAAACTTTCCATATATTTACCCATTCAGATTTAACCATAACCCATTTCCAATTCTTTTCCACACTGTAAAGGACTCTACCCAAACTCAGTATTTAGCAGCTAAAATTTCCCCAGATTTGTAGATATTCTGCAGTTTTCTGAAGCTTAGACCTTGCAAACACCTGTCATGCAGCAATGACTTGAATGTTTAGACATATACCATTTTGCAAACAAAGCACATCACATTAAGAGCATATCTAACCCACCATTTTGCCCACTTCAAAGATGGCGGCAGCATTACATGCAGCATCTTTGAAGACGGTGGCACCCATAAGTACCACCCACAAGATGGTGGCAAACCCACATGACTTATCCACCATGGTGGAGTACTCACGTGGCTTACCCTAAATGGCAGTATACCTATGAGACTTAGTGTCCAAATCACAACCTTCATGCAGGCTCTGGAGGGAGAGACCCATTTCTCCTCCTGCAGAAGTGGAGTCATTGGCTTTGCAGTCACTTCAGAGGCCATAACCAAAAGGCGTGCTGAGAGGGAAGTCCCTTGAATCTGCAGACGGGTGGGCACTGCAGAAGCCACGCTCACCTGCAGAGGGGGCTGCGCCCCAGGAGCCTCCGATGCGGCCGCGGGAACCGCCCCTACCTGGGGAGAGGGCTGTGCTGTGGGAACCGCCCCTACCTGTGGAAGGGGTGGTGCCACGGGAGGCGCCTTTACCTGGGCGCAGTTTGGCACCAAAACAGTTCCTTTGTCTCCCGGATTTAGAGAGTTAAAGAGGGCTACTTCCTCATTCTCCTCCTCTCTTCTAACATACACTTTCTGAGCTTCCCTGAAGAGTTTTTCAGTGGCTTTAATTGGCCCATTCACTTACTTTTTGCAATTTCTTACAAATATTTGGCCAGTTTCTGTTACAATGGTGACTTTTAAGAGTCCCTGTCCCACAGCATTCTCTGGGTTTAGACCAGAATACTTCCTCATTTTGTCCCTGAGCTTCTGCAGGGATCCGATGGAGCTGTATTTCGAATGCCTTGGAGACATTCTGTGCATGGGGAACGGACTCCTTGATTTCCCTGATGACGAAGCTCCTAAGGTCTTTCATTTGAGCCCTAGCCTCCAGCCTGTTATCCCAATCAGGGTCTATACTGGGAAACTTCTGTTAGGCCGGGACAATTTCCTGACCGGGGGGATGTTCCCTTTCCCATATCCTCATAGCAGCCCGTCTGATCACTCCCTTCTCTTCCCCACTGAAGATGTCTAGTATAGACATTAATTCTGTCCACATGTATATGCTGGGTCCGGGGAACTGATCTAATTATTCTGCCAGTCCAAGGGGGTCCTTTACCAAGCGCTTCATATTGCGTTTGAAGTTTCTAACTTCAGTGCTTGTTGAAGGAGCATTTGACATATCTAATATGTCCTGGACCCCTGGAGACTTCCCTAAGGGGAAACCGGCTGCTCTGAGGGAACGGGGAAGTTCTTTAGGTCTTGCTTACATTGTTTCAATTCCTTTCTTAATTTAGATAAGTTGCCATGGGGGCGGATACTGGTGGGGTATCTGCTAGGTGTTCCTGGCCTCTTTCATCTGTACTGTCCGTCCACGGTGCCTCTGTCCAGTTGGCTGCCGGCTGGCCAGGGCTATAAGGCAATGGGAGACAGGACAGAGGGTCCCAGGCCTTATCTTTTTCTTTTTTACTGGGAAGAGACCTGCAGATCTGCTGGTAGGTGGTGATCAGCAGAGAGTATATTCCCTCTCTTCCTTAAAGGCTGATGCCTGGCCCTGGCTGTTGTGACCCAGTGGACCAAGCACCAGCCCGCGAACCAAGTGTCGCCGGTTCAACTCCCAGTCAGGGCACACGACCAGGCCACATGCCAGGTCCCCAACTGGGGCACGAGCGAGAGGCAACCACACAGCGATGCCCCCTCTTCTCTCTCCAAAAACAAACAAACAAACAAATAATCCAAAAAAGCTGAACACAAATATAAGACCAGGGCTTAACAAACCCAACATTCATCAGACCCAAATCGGGGCTAGAAGACAGATTTCCCCTAAATGGGTTCCTTTGGCCAAAGGAAACAACAATAATTTACCATTGTCTGTTCTTCCTTACTTTTGGTCTCCACCCCTAGGCCTAAAATTTCCATTTCCCATCCTCAGCTGATTCCCGTGGCTGAATCCGGCTGTGTTCTCAACCTAACGGACCCAGCAGAGGGGCACTCCACACTCGCTTACTTGCACACAGACCGAGATGCTTCGTTCATCTCCGGCCGCTTCCCTCACAGGACAATGGACCCAGCGGAAGAGCACTCCGGCCGTTTCCCTCACGGGACAACGGACCCAGCGGAGGTGCACTCCGAGCGTCTCCCTCACGGGAGGACGGACCCAGCGGAGATGCACTCCAGCCGTTTCCCTCACGGGACAACGGACCCAGAGGAGGTGCACTCCGGCCGTCTCCCTCACGGGACAGCGGACCCAGTGGAGAGGCACTCCACACTCGTACCAGCCACACACACACAACTCGTACCAGCCACACGCACAACTCGTACCAGCCACACGCACAATCAGCTTCCCGAGGATGCCCAACCACCAAGGCAGTACTTAAGTCCAATTTTCCTACCTTGGCCCGTGCACGAGGTTGCCTGGTTGCCGCGGTGTTTGCTTTTGTTTCCCCCTGCGTCGATCCACTGCTGTCCCAACAAGAAGTCTCGGGTCGTTTCCGGACACTGAGGCGGGTGGGCCCTGGGTCAAGCGGGCCACCCAAAAGCGGGTAGGACGCGTCTCCCCACCTTGGCTCAGAGCCCTTCCCGCACACAGGCGGAGGATCCCGGACGAGCCCCCAAATTGTGAGAAACGCTCACAATAAAAACCGGGACACAGGACTTGAGCAGTAAAGCGAGGCCTTTATTCACGAGTCTGCAGAGCCGGGCGCACCCTCACAGCCAGGAGAATGTGCGCCCCAAGTAGACAAAGGAACCTGGTTTTATAGTCTTAGCTTCCCCACCCTAACGCAACTAGTTTCCCCTCCCCTCTCCTCCTTCCCCATTTCTCCATGACTGGATACTCTGGAGGTACAATCTAACGCGTTCATCTAAATGCCCCTATTGTGATTTGTGAATATGCTAATGTTATCCACTCCCTTCTCAGAGACCCTTCAATTACATTTGCCTTTTGTTACCAATGACTTTGCTACTGGTTTGGGAGTCACTATGACCTTGTTTCTAACATGGTGATAGCTAGTACAATCTAATCTAAGCAGTCTGAACTACAAAGACGAGTGACAGGAAGAATGAATTGTTATTTGTCCCATGTCTACCATGAATCTTTTCCACTCAGTCAGGCATTCTGTAAATTTCTTGGGAATATCACTGGGGAGATAATGGCCCTGATCTGCCTCACCTCCAGCAAAATGGCAGCCAATTAACATGATCCTGGGCCATGTAGAGTCAACACTGATTGGCAGACACAGCTTCCTTCCTGGCCAGATACAAAGAGAGAGTGAGTACCCAGAGCAGTACAGAGACCTTCTTATATGTTGGCTACTTCCTCAGAGCTCCCACTGGTTCTTTGATAAGCCAGTACTCTTTCCTTTTTATCAGTGGAATTTGGGCAGTGAGAAGCCTCTCTTCTTTATATATTTTTACTTAAAAAACAAACAAACTTTTTGGCCAACCCAATATTTGAACCTAGGGAGTGTAGGAGTTCATTTCCTCTTGGAAGCAATTACTGCATAAAGAAGTTCCTTCCAGCTCTGTACAAAGGTCTATCTTCATAGTTTCCTTTCATCTAAATGGTCCTTCCTAGCTATTGTGATATGGACTGAAAAAGCTATCCATTATGTTCGGATTCCATTGTTCTTATAAAACAAACCACAAAGTGTTCCCGACATCTTTGAAAATATCATAAAACCTCAACAAGTGATTCTGGATGTATCAGAACACCCTATATGTAGTTGCATACAAAATACACTCTAATGAAGAAAATATTAGCTGTGACATGATGGAAAGAGGCTCAGGTTTGGAGTCAACAGCCTTGGGTTCTAATGTTGATTCTGCAGATTGATTTTCAGCTACGTGAATGTGGGGAAGTCAGTTGGCATCACTGACCATTGTCTAAGAGACAGGACTATTCCAAGGATGTTGAGATATTGTGAAAGTATTTTGTTACCTGCCAGAGATGCACAAGCAGATGTGTCATTGATGCAGCACAGGAACAGACTGGATGTGACATACTCAGGACTCAGTATGCCCTACAAGTCTTGAGTAATTTGGCCACACTGAGGAAATATTGTCATCCTTCACCCTCCATCACCCTCTCCTAACTCACTATGCTCAGTCACACGCTGGCCATGCATTCAATGTCAGGGCATTTTACAGCTGCTCTCTTTGACCCAAGTTCTCTGCATTTCATTCTTGCTTCTGCTGCCCACCTGTTTCCCATCCTGCAGCTTATGGCCTAAATGTCAGTTCTTCAGATAAACCTTCTTGGATCTCCAGAATGAGCTTGGTCTTTCCCAACTGGATCCTCATAGTTTCTGTGCTTCAGCTATATGGCATTTCTCAGAACCGTAATTTAATGAATATTTTTGCAATTCATGGAATAATATCAGTATTTATAATCATATTATAATTTCTATAAGAGCAGACTGCTCTTAGGTATTTGGGTAGTGCCTGGAATATAGAAGGCACTCAACAAGTATTTGTTGAGTGAAGAAATGAATATACCCACCATGTGACCTCACACTTTCGTGTGTTTACATATACTAACACATCTGGTAGGGGGAGCCTCCTCCCTGCTTTAACTGGATATACCTTCTTCTATGAACAAATCAATTCAAGACTCTCTTCTGTCAAACATCTGTTCTAGGCTCTAGGTAACTCCTAACTGCTCCCACAGTAACTTGTTTCATATGCTACTATATTTACCTGAGTGTTGTTAAAAAATTACAATGTCTGGGCACCACCCCAGACCAGTTAAACCAGTATTTCTTCACTGTAGTCCAGTATTATAATTTTTTTAAAAAGTTTAATATTCTGAAGCCAGGATTTAGAACCACTGATTAGTATACTATATCCTTATCATCTTTTGACATATTTATCTCTGCCAGGATGGCTCAGGTCTTTAAAATAAGGCTGCCTTATTTATTGTTCTACTCTCAGTACCTAACATAGACCTGAGCATTTCGTGAGTACTCAAAAAAATGTTTTTGAATGAATGGTTAGATAAATGTACCTCGTAGAACTAGGAGTACATGTCAACACTGGACTACTATTGCATCAGATATGAGTGGTGAGGGAATTCTTTAATAAAAATATTGACTTTTATGCATTCTCATCAAGGCATTCTCAACTGAGTAAGAAAAACCTATAGTGACAAAATTAAAGATGCTCTTTTCCTTCTTGGGTAATACAACAGTATTCCAGTCATATACAGAGCTTTCCAGAAGTTTGTGTGAGAGAGAAATTATTTTGAGAACTACAGTGAATTGAAGCTGATGCATGTACAAAGTTTCACACACACAAATAGGCAAACATATGCCAGCAGAAAAACCATGTTTTCATTTTAGTACTAAATATGTGACAGTGGAACAGGATAGTGTTTCGAGAAAATAAAGGAAGTTCAGTTTTTCCAAAACCAATGCCAAGAACAACACTGATTTAATCAGTGGAGACTCTGGTCAAAATACAAATAAATAGGTTAATGTGTAGGGCATTCCACTTCCCTGAAACACTTGGAGTTTTCCATATCTTAGAGTAGGAAACTGTGAACTTTTTGAATTCATATCTATGTTCATTACTTTTTCCTAGGAAGACAAAATATGACTTTCATCAAATTCTCGAAAGAGTACATCATCCAAAAAAGGTCACTGCTAGAGGGAGTTTGGCAATAGCTTAGTGTGGACCTGGAAACCTGATCAGGTCTTCTGACCCAACCTGGGCAAACCTGAGACTCTTCAGACTTGTCCACAGTCTCTGGTTCAGCCACTCAAACACTCTGAGGATTGGTCTGCTTTTCTATGTCCTTATTTTACACATTTACCATTAGTTTCTATGCAGTTTAAATCTACCTTATTTAATTTAAATGTCCCTGGATTTTTATCATCCCAATACTCTTCCCTCTTCTTGTTCTTGAGCACTCTTTTTGTCTCTAAAAGAGCATCTTGTAGATTATGTTCATAACATACGTAGAAATATTTCACAACATGGTTTTTAATGAGCAGATAGAATAGGAAATTAACAAATTTATTTTTTTTTATTGTACCTATCATTTATTTTAGAAAATATTTCTCCTTCAAAGGAATACTGGTAAGCCAACTAGTGTCATGTTTACTTTGAATCTTCACTTTTCTTCCCTGGGAAGGGAAGAAGTTTGAGTACCATTAAATTTAAGAACATAAATGTGTAAAAGGAAAGAAAACCACCATCTGAGAGGTGGGAGAAGAACTGTAGAGAGATGAGGTCAAGAATAGGGTCAACCACCAAAGAATTAGTCCTTAGATGTGTTGTTAGATGGAGGTCATGAGTGACCTCATGTGAGAATACGTTCCTGGGGATATGAGGATGGAAGTCAGAGTGCAGGGGGTTGAAACGTGAATGGGAAATGAGCCAATAGAAATAGTGAGATGGTTATCTCTGAAGGGAAGCAAAAAGGGAAGTACAGGGCTATAGGTCTCTTATTTATTTGGATAGAAGGCCTGTGTATGCTGAAGAAAAAGATGCAATGGGGAAAAAACATTTTAGGGGCAAGAAGAGATATTTGATGGCACAATATCTGAACATGAGGAAAAAAGGTCTGTTTTTGTGTTTTGTTTGTATTTCATTGTATAGCCTCTTTGAAGATGAGCTGTTTATTTTTCTAAATAAAGTTATATATTATAAATGCTGTATCCATAAAGCATCATGAAATCAATATTAAGATTATATTGAGAAAATAAAGATACTTTATTCTATTCTCTTCAAAAATGTTTTTGAATCTCCACCTCTGCACTTCTTCTCTTTAATGTTGGTGGGAGACACATATGTTTTCCTTTATAAAGCAAACACATTCCTCACTGGTTTAAGTCCCACAGGTTATTCCTTCTTTTTAGCATTATCAATCTCTTTCTAGCTACATACATGTTTAATTCACCACTGAGTCCCCAAACCTTGAATTAATCTTTCAAATCAACATTCTGTTGCTCTCAACCCTTTATATCTAAAGTTCTTGAAAGAGTATTTTTGCTGTCCTGTTTCTCAGTTTCTATTTACTTATCAGCTCCTGAAAATCTGGCCTTTGTTCTGTTTGCCTTTGCATGTCTCTTAGCTGTCAATGAGGAGAAAGAGAATCTGCACCTTAACCTCCTCTGCCTCACTGCCTGCTCACTTCCCTGACTCTGTGTTGTTCCACTTGCTGCTTGCTTTGCACCATGGAATTCCTTCTATGTTTTTCATTATGGTCATTTACAAGCTTGGCTTTTGTACACAGAAGGTATTCACAACAGTGTAACCCACAGTACAGAGGTAGAGTGTATCATAACTGCACAAAATTAGTATGGCCTATTGAGTAAAGATTTTGTGATATTGTGATTTATAATGAGAAATATATATTTATTCTTCACCCAGCTTTCTGCCACAGAACTACTTAAACACTTGGAATTTCTTATGTGATGAGAGCAATAAAGGTGTCTTTTGAATGTTGTAGAGGTAACTTTTGGACTGCACTAAAGATGGGAGCTGATTGCCAGGAGAACCAACCACATCATTAGAGGGTTGGAACTTTCAGTCCCATTACACTCCACCCTACCCCCAACTTCCAGGGAGGTAGAGTTAATCACCAATAGGCAATGACTTAATCAATCATGCCTTTGTAATAAAATTTCCTTTAAAAAAAACAAAAGAACAGAGAGCTTCTGGGGTGGTGGATGCATGATTTGAGGAGAGTGGTGCACTCAGAACATGAAAGCTCCTTGCCTTCCCCACATACTTTGTCCAGTGTTACCTAGAGCCTAGAATAAATGTTTGGCAGAAGAGAGTCCTAAATTTATTTATTCATAGAAGAAGGTATAGCCAATTAAATCAGGGAAGGCTCTCCTTACCAAATGTGTCCCAAGTTATACCCCTTTATAAGAAGCTGGTGATCTAGGAAGTAAAAAGGGTGAATTCTGTGAGCCACTCACTCTAGCAAATTAATTGAACCTACAGAGGAATCCTGGGAACTCACATTCTATAGCAGTTCAGCCAGAAGCACAGGTAACAACCTGGACTTACTACTGGTGTCTGAAGGGGTGGAGATGAGGTGGCCAGACAGTCTTGCAAGAGAACTAAACCTATAACCTGTGAAATCTGATGCTACCTCTGAGTAAATAGTGTCAGAATTTAGTTAAATTGCAAGATACCCAGCTGGTGTTAGAGAATTGCATGGCAGTGGGAAATTCCTTCCTTCCCACACACACATTGGAATTGGGAGATCTTCTTTATATCTTTGTTTGCTGGACTATCACGCAGTTTGATTTTCTGGAACTTCTGGTTGTTTCTAGTTTTGAAGTAGTTGTATTTCTTCTTAATTGTGGAGGGAGATGCAGTGTGTCTGTCTATGCCTCCATATTGGCCAGAAGTCTCTGTACTTTCTTAATGTGGATTTGAGGCACTACTAGGACTCCCATCTTCTCAGTTTGGAAGTTCTCAATTAATATCCCTTTCTTACTCCAAACTCAGATTTTTGAGTTTTGAACTTTCAAAGCATCAGGCACATGGACTTTGGATCCTTCACATATTAAATGAATGGCTTTCATTTGCTTCATCCCAACAGGTTCTTGAGCTTCTTGTGAAGATAACCTGCCAGAGACTTTGATCTTTATGTTGATTGCACAAGTAAGTCAAGCCCACATTCTAATCCTGAGTAGATCCTGGTTCATTTGTTCATGATCAGCAAGTATGTTTTGAGTACCTAGTATATGCCAGGAATACAATAATGCCCAGATACTATTCTCATTAAATTTGCTCAAAAAGGAGAATTGCCTTTGAAATATTGATGAACTTTATATATATTTAATAGAATCTAGCAGAACTATTATTTTGTCTTTAAAAGTTTTTGCAATCTGTAGGTCCTGATACTTTATAACTTTATTTTTAACCTAAAATTGGGACATTAAAAGTTAGAAACTGTAGTTCTTTACATTAACACTTCTTTTTTTTTAAAGTATATTTTATTGATTATGTTGTTACAGTAATCCCAATTTTTTCCCCTTTGCTCCCCTCTGTGGGAAAGGGGCAGTAAAGATTCAAAAGACTGGACTTCCGGCCAAGATGGAGGCTTAGACGGACACGCTAGGTCTCCCTCTACAACTATAGAGGAATACAACTACTTCAAAACAAAGGATAACTAGAAATTCCAGAAAATAAAACTACACGGAAGTCCAACATATGAAGTTATAAACCAGCGGTGCCATTTGGGCAGGTAAGAGTTAAAGTGGGCAGTGCTGTTTGCGGTCGCACCCGGAGCGGCGGGCAGCGAGGAATCCCGGCTGCGCAAGCCCCTGGCGGTGCGCGACTCCGGAGCTGGGGAGAGCGGCCGCCGCATCGCCTTGAACAGTGAGGCCCAGGGGGGCGGGAGGACGGATCCCGGTCTCCTAGCTGAATAACTGTGTGAATCCATCTTGGACCCCCGCCCCCAAAGAAAGCACCACAGGGCTGCGAAATAGGTCGCGGACAAGCAGGCGCCGGTCGCTAATTTGTGACGCGTACACAGGCACTGCCCCCGACAGCCAGCCCAAGAAAACAAAAAGCATCTGTCAAAATGAGGCAGGCAACTTTAGAAATACCGGTGACACAACTCACCAGGCAGCAGATAGAGAACCTGACAGATGAACAGATAAGAAACCTGTCAGAGGCTCAGTTCTGGGCCATTGTTATCAGGTGGCTTACAGAATTCACAAAAGAGCAGGAAAAAGATATGAAAGAAGCGAAAAACTTTCATAACGAAAGGAACAAAACAGCATACGAGACAGAAGGAAAGGAAATAAAATCCAGAGTTCATTTCAACAAACTGGAATATGGAGAAGGAACAAGCAGTCAACCAATGCAGCGAGAGGAAATGGGAAGCAACAATGAAAGGATCAGAAACCTCTGGGACAGCTATAAAAGGCCCAACATAAGAATCATTGGTTTGCCAGAGAATGAGGAAGATGAACTAGAACTTGAAAAATTGAGTGAAAATATAATAAAGGAGAACTTCCCAGACTTGGGGAAGGGAATAGACCTGCAGGTCCAGGAAGCAAGGAGAGTTCCCAAGAGACTGGACCCAGGGAGAACCACTCCAAGACACATTATAATCAAAATGTCAAAAATTAAAGATAAAGAGAGAATCTTAAAAGCAGCAAGAGAGAAGAAAAGAATTATGTACAAAGGGGTCCCAATTAGACTATCAGCTGACTTCTCAAGGGAGACCCTGCAGGCAAGAAGGGACTGGCAAGAAATATTCAAAGTAATGAAAATCCAAAACCTACAACCACGAATACTCTATCCAGCGAAATTGTCATTCAGAATAGAAGGACAGAGAAAGTGTTTCCAGGACAAAATAAAACTGAAAGAGTTCATTAGATCCAAACCACTGTTATATGAGATGTTAAAGGGACTGGTTTAAAAAAAAAAACAGAAGCTAGGGAGATGAAACAAAGGCAAACTAAATAGGCAACGAGAGGGGAAGAGGAACTGTGGGTACGGGAAGCATATTGAGGGGAGGTCAACAGGGAGGGGGAATGGGGAAAGGGAGGGAGATGATATAGGAATTGGGGATCAAGGTAGGAGGGAATGGAATAGACGGAGAGAGGTTGGGAGGAACTGTATGCACAACTAATGGACATAATCTAAAAGGGGGGGACAACTGGAGGGAGGGGGGCCACCGGGTGGAGGGGAGCAGAGGGAAGGGAAATTGGCACAAATGTAATAATTTAATCAATAAAACACATTAAATCTGAAAAAAAAAAAAGATTCAAAAGACTTTGACAACTGCTGTGTGGAGCCCTGCCCAAAACAGGGAACCTGTATCTTAACCAGCTGTTTTTTGGTCTTCCATCTTATGAATCCCACCCCCCGGGGGTTTTAAAGGTAGAAGAGAAATGCAAAGTAACTTTTCAGAAAAAGGGAACCTGCTCTGTTTTTCTCTGAATAGTACCAAATTCTTGTCAGTCGAATGTGAAAAACAGAACGATTAAGTAAGAGGAAATGTTTTTGAACTTGTGTAAAATACCTGGTCCTTTCAACCATGTATTGATCTGCATTTCCCTTTGTCATTACTCCCAACCATTTGGTGAAGGGCTGCATGTTTTTCTTACGCATTTCCACATGTAGAAAGTAGGTAAAAACCCTGGCTAATAAAGAAAGGAGGGCGATTTTCCTCAGGAAAAAACAAAAACAAAAAACAAAACCTCCTTTCCTTCATCAGGTGGTGAGTGTCTGAGTAGTTTCTTCATCCATTCCGAGGGACCCAGAGTCTCTCTCACCCCTCTGCCTGATACACCCCTTCCCTCCAGCAATCCCATCCCCCTTAGTTCATGTCCATGGATTGTGCACATGTCTTTGGCTTCATCCTTTCCTATATTATTCTTAACATCTTCCTGTCTATTTTGTACCAACTAATTATGTTTCTTAATCCCTGCACCATTTCCTCATTGCTCCCCTCTTCCCCCTCCCAGCTGATAACCCTCCAAATGATCCCCGCACCTATGATTCTGTTCCTATTCTGGTTTGCTTAGTTGGATTTTGTTTTTACTTTTTAAATTCAGTTGTTGATAGTTGTGAGTTTGTTGTCATTTTAGTGTTCATAATTTTGATCTTCTTTATCATAAGTCCCTTTGACATTTCCTATAATAATGGCTTGGTGATGATGAACTCCTTTAGCTTTACCTTGTCTGGGAAGCACTTCATCTGCCCTTCCATTCTAAATGATAACTTTGCTGGATAGAGTAATCTTGGTTGTAAGTCCTTGCTTTCATCAATTTGAATACTTCTTGCCAGCCCCATCTCGCCTGTAAAGTTTCTTTTGAGAAATCAGTTGATAGTCTTATAGACACCCCTTTTTAGGTAACTCTCTGCTTTTCTCTTTTTTCTTTTAAGATTCTCTCTTTATCTTGAACCTTTGGTATTTTAATTATATTGTGTCTTGGTGTGGTCCTTTTAGGGTCTAGTTTGTTTGGGACTCCCTGTGCTTCCTGGACTTGTATGTCTATTTCCTTTGACAAATTTGGAGAGTTTTCCTTCATTATTTTTTCACACAAGCTTTCAATTTCTTGCTATTCCTCTTCTCCTTCTGGCTCCCCTATGGTTTGGAGGTTAGCATGTTTAAAGTTGCTGCAGAGGTTCCTACGCCTCTCCTCATTTTTTTCAATTCTTTAGTCCTCATTCTGTACTGGTTGACTGTTTTTTTCTTCCTTATGTTCCAAATCATTGATTTGAATCCTTGTTTCCTTCTCTTCACCATTGGTTTTGTGTGAGTTTTCCTTTGTTTCATTTAGCATAGCCTTCACTTCTTCCCTTCTGCATTTGCTGTACTTAAGCATATCTGTCAAGCCTTCAAGCATCTTTATCACCAGTATTATGAACTCTACATCTGTTAGGTTGACTATCTCCTCATCTGTGAGATTTGGCTATCTCTTTGTCAATTAGTTCTCTCACTGGAAACTGGATCCATCCCCCCTTTTGGGCCATACTTCTCTGTCTCTTCATCTTGAAAGGCTCCTGTGTTTGTTTGCCTCTGAGTCTTAGGTAGAGCTGTCACACCTGTTGTGTTGTAAGGAGTGGAGCCTTAGGTACTGGTTATAACAAGGCGACCCGTTTCACCACGTTGTGGCGCTGTATGTGGAGGAGGGGTCAGAGAGGGAACAATGCCAATTGCTCAGCACTTGCCCCTTTTCCAGGCATTTCTCCCTCTTTTATATGGGATCAGCGCCTCTCTAGCTGTTGCCTTGGCCATTGTTTCTAGAGTGGGTGTGACTGCGGATGTTCTAGGACTGTGGGAACCCTTTAAACAAGCAGACTCTGCTGAGAGACCAGCAGTTTCTGCCTCTACTCCAACGCCCACTGGTTTGCACAGTCAGAAGCAATGAGGTTTGATTTTCTCTGGTGCTGGGACTGTAAGCTGTGCAGTCTCGTCTGGTGCTGGGAGCGCTCCCCAGGTTTCCCTCCTGACTTTTTAAAATGTGTGATTGAGCTTTCTGCTAGTCTGTTGCTGCTGCTGCTGCTACTGCCACCACCACACTGTGTTCTCTCCAACCCCCTTTGGTTTGCACAGTCAGAAGCAATGAGGCTTGGTTTTCCCCAGTGCTGGGGCCATGAGCTGTGTCATCTGGTAAGAAGCTGGGAATGCTCCCCAGGTGTCCCTTCTGACTTTTTAAAACATGTAACTACACTTTCTGCTGGCCTTCCATTGGCCTGCTGCTGCCACTGCTGCTGTCACCACCACAGTGTGTCCTCTCTGCCCCAGCTTCGCCCCTCCTACCTGTCTGGATGAATATTTCTTCTTTATATCTTTGTTTCTTGGACTTCTATGAATCTCAATTTTCTGGAATTTCTCGTTGTCTCTACTTTTGAGGTAGTTGTATTCCTTATTAGTTGAGGAGGGAGACGCAGCGTGTCTGTCTACACTTTTATCTTGGCCAGAAGATCTTGAACACTTCTTATTCAGTGGGTACAAAAAGGCAATAACAAAGTTTTATATTATTTTCAACAACACCTCAATTGTTTCTCACCCCCAGGTTTAAAAAATTCTCTTCTCACAGGAGACTGATTTTCAAAAATTAAACCCTCAAGCTCAGACATTTTAGTTGTAAGTGCTATTCATTTTCCCAGTTCCTCTGTAAAGTCCAAATTTCCTGAAAAACAAAGCCAAGATTTAATATTTTCTCCCTTCCTTCCTTCCTCCCTCCCTGCCACCTGTTCTTCCTTCCTTCCGTTCTTCCATCCTTCCATCCTTCATTCCTTCCTTCTTTCCTCCATTGCTCCTTCCCTCTCTCCCTCCCTCTCTCTTTCTTTGATGCAACATGAGACTACAAGATGTCTGGGTTTTGGTACACTTCTTAAAATTCATATATGGGGAATTGATATATTATAGGAACCTATCTTAAAGACCAATTATTTTTGCCATTCACTTAATTCAGTTAATTTTTAATATGCTTTATTGATTATGCCATTACAGTTGTCCCAATTTCTTTTCCCCTTGTTACCCTCCACCCAGTGACACCCCTCTCTTCAGTTGTCCCCCCCCCTTAGTCCATGCCCATTGGTTGTGCACATAGTTCTTCTCAACATCTTCCTATCTACTCTACTCCCTCCTACTATGCTTCCTAATTCCTGTACTATCTCCCTCCCTTTCCCCCTTCCCCCTCCCTGCTGAACTCTCCCCATAATGTTCCCCATACCTATAATTCTTTTCCCACTCTCGTTGCCTACTTAGTTTGCCTCTGTTTTTGTTCCCTAGCTTCTGTTGTTGGTTGTTGTGATACAGTTTTCATTTTAATGTTTATAGTTCTGATTCTCTTTTTCCCAAACAAGTTCCTTTAACATTTCATATAACAGTGGTTTGGATCTAATGAACTCCTTCAGTTATACTTTGTCCTGGAACTGCTTTCTCTGTCCTTCTATTCTGAATGACAGCTTCACTGAATAGAGTAATCGTGATTTTAAGTTTTTGCTTTTCATTATTTTGAGTATTTCTGGCCAGTCCCTTGCCTGCAGAGTTTCTTTTGAGCAATCAGCTGATAGTCTTATTGGGACCCCTTTGTACATAATTCTCTTCTTATCTCTTGCTGCTTTTGAGATTCTCTCTTTATCCTTAATTTTTGACAGTTTGATTATAATGTGTCTTGGTGTAGTTCTCCCTGAGTCCATTTTATTTGGAACTCTCTGTGCTTCCTAGACCTGTAAGTCTATTTCCTTCCCCAAGTTAGGAAGTTCTGCTTCATTAGTTTTTCACATCATTTTTTAACTTCTAGTTCTTCTTCACCTTCTGGCAACCCTATGGTTTGAATGTTGGCCTGATAATAGCTGTCCCATAGGTTTCTGAGCCTCTCCTCATTTTCTTCACTTTTTGTTTTCTCTTTCTGCACTGGTTGACTGTTTGTTCCTTCCCCATGTTCCAATCTGTTGATTTGGTCCCTGGTTTTATTTCCCTCACCACTAGTTTTGTACGTGTTTTCACTCATTTTAGCAGGACTACCCTTCATTCCTTCCCTGTCTTGTTTAAGATCTGCTGTTAGGTCTGTAAGCATTCTTATAACCAAAGCTCTGAACTGAGCCTCAGAAAGATTTCCTATCTGCTGCTTCATTAGGTTAGGTATTTGCTGTCTGGTGAGCTGTGTCACTGTGATCTCTATCATGAGCTGTGCCATCTTGAGTGGAGCCCTGTGCACTTGTCACAACCAGGCAACACTTTTCACCATGTTGTGGCCTTTTCTGTGGTGGTGGGGGTCCAAGATGGCTTTCTGCTGTTCACTTTCCGCTGAGAGACCAGGAGCCTCTTCCTCTGTCCCCACTCCCTCCGGGCATCATAGTCCAAGGAAATGGAATCACAAGCTGATGGGTCTGGTCTGCAGCTTGGGGTGCTACCCTGGCAATTCTCACCTCCCCTTAAATACAGGTGTCTTTGCTTACTGCTGTCCACTGCTGCCACCAGCACAGCTTGACCTCTCCACCCTGGCTTTGCCCTTCCTCCCTGTCCAAATGAGCACCACTTCTTTATAACTTCATATGTTGGACTTCCATTTATTTTCTGGAACTTCTGGTTATTTCTGCTTTTGCAATAGTTGTATTCCTTCTTAGTTATGGAGGGAGATGGAGCATGTTAGTCTAGGCCTCCATCTTGGCCAGAAGTACTAATTCAGTTAATTTTTCTTCTATTTTTTCCTCCTTCTGGGTTTGAGGGTCATGATCTAACTTCTTGTTTGCTTTAACTGTTATATTTGTCATGGCTGCTATTTGCAACAACCAAGACTTCCAGCTGTTTCCCTCAGTTTTTGCAAGTCATCCCTTCAGGCTTGGTTTCTCAAAGTTATTGCCTATACCCAACCTTTCTGACATTTCCCAGCTCAAAATATATACTTGATCCTTTCTGTGTACATTTGTCTGTAAGCTCATTTTATTAATGCCCACCCTTCACCCACATTTAAGTTTTATGAGAAATTTCTATTTTCCTCCAACACCTAGTATAACATATGTGTTCAAAAAACAGACAAAGACAAATTACATATGTTTTAACTTTTATATAAAATTTATAAAACAAAATACATGAACAAACAAAACAAACAAACTCATAGATACAGAGAACAAACTGATAGCCTCAGGAAAGAGGTTGGAGGATGGGTTAAAAAAAAAGAAGACAAAGAAGATGTACAAGTTGCTAGTTATAAAAGAAAGTCACAGGGATGTAAAGTATAGCCTAAGGAATATAGTCAATAATATTATAATAATTATGCCTGGTGTCACATGGATACTAGACTTATTGGGGGGGGATCACTTTGTAAGGTGTATACATGTCTGATCACTATATTGTACATCTGAAGCCAATATAATAGTGTATGTCAAAAAATAGTTATTAGATCAACAAATGAATAAATTATTTTTCTGACTGAACCTTCTATCCACTCATAATGTGTAAGTCTCCTTCAAAGATCCTCTCCTGTTCTACCTTCTCCAGATTCTAATGTGCTTTAACAACTCCAGCTCAAGTCACCCCCTATCTAAACTGCATACTGCTTAAGGGAAGGAATCCTGAATTTTTCATCTTTACAGTTTTTGCAATTCCTAGTGTAATGTTGTCAATATAGTATATACTCAGATGCAATACTGTGAATACATGGAGAGTATGAATGAATGCATGACCTATAGTACCTGGTCTTCTTCTGTTACTCTGACTCTTGTGTACTTAATCCTCTTGGCCACCTATCTTGATGTAAGGTCTTTGTTATTTAATATTATTCTAATTTCTTGAATGGTACCACCTGTTGCCTGTGTGACCCAGCTTTAAACTCCACACCATGGTTTGTACAGATTCCCAGAACAGCACTATGCAAAACAGATCCACCCAGACTACAGTCCTCCATGGCATATACTCTTTGCTCTGGATGTGCTCTTTTCCATGGCTCCTTACACATGTCATGCTCCATCCTGTCTCAAGGTGTATCATATGCTATTCCTCCAGTTGAAATGCCCTCCCTTTTCTCCCTTGCCTTTTGGAATCTACTTATATTTTTAATGACTGACTTTATGTACTTCATCCTACTACAAAATTACAGCAGTATATATTGTGGTAATGTGTGTACTGGTTTGGGGTAAGACAAATTTGCACTCAATAGATTCTGGCATTGCTATGAGTTTGGTTGTATTACATGACCACTTTAAGACTCAGTACCCTCACCTATAAAATGGGAATAAAAAGCATATGTTGTTTTCTCTTTGTAAGTGGGAGTGATAAAAAAGTGTTGTTAAAAGGATTAAATCAGAAAAGGCACACAAAGTGCTTTTTTGCACAGTATTTGGCATATAGTAAAGACTTAATGCTCAATAAATGCTAGTCATTGTTATAATGATAGTGATTGATAATAATAAATTGTTGGCTATTTAGCTCACACTGATCTCTCTTTTCTCTGAGTATCTATTTCATTGAGAGTTAGCTCCAACCATTTTGGCTTTCGCTATTCTTTTATTATTTCATATGTGGAAGTTTTGCCTCCTCAATTCAATTGTAGGCTCTCAGAGGGCACCTTACAGAAAACCAACTGCATAATAGAGATGCTGTACAAACTTGAAGATTGGTTGATGGGTTTCACCTCTGGGCTGCTAAAATAAAACCCAACAATGTCATCAGGGAAACAATTCAGATCAGGAGTGGGCCCTTTCTGAATCCTTCAAAATCGAATTAAGTGAAAGTGGTTTGTACTGTAGCATCTGACACAGTGCAAGAGAGGAACAATTAATGTTCTTGTTGAAACCAGAATGAAAACCATTCCTCATATCAGATGTCCTAGACCTGGCCTGCAGAGCATAGCAGGTGCTGTTTTCCCTGTAAATGTGAGAGCAGTACCCTTGCAATGTCTATTCTGCTTTTTTAAACACTCATTTTTCTTCAGCTGTAACTTTCTTTGTTGAAGCCACAGATTTGTTTGTAGTCAATACCTGTTATATGAAATTCTTTCATCATTTTGATGAGGATAATTAAAAACATTCACCACATCCCATGGCAAACAGACTAGAGAGTGATAAAAAAAATCCAGAAAACAATGAGGAATAAAAATGAATAAAAGTCACTTCATTTGTTTGTTATTTGAACTTATTACAAATGCTCTCATGCTTTACCTATTAGAATATATAATTCAATTTGGCTTTAAAAGGATAAATGTGTTACTCAAAGCAGTTCTGGGAAAGTGAATTACAGCTTTTAGAAAAGAAGGAGCAAATGTCTTGAAGAATTTTGTGAGTACTTAGGAGGGTTTTACTCTCAAAGCAACCACTTATTTAAATTCTTCCCCAGTCATTGCTATTGCCACCATGTTCTCTCTCCTACTTGTTCTGCTGCTCTGTCCTGCTGGATCCACTTTTGTCCTCTATATGTTCTCAACAACTCATTTAGGTTTATCATCTTTGTCTTTCCATACTTAGGTTGTATCTCCAAGTTCCATGCTAATCTAACACACTGATTTCAAGTGTTACAATCTTTGGTAGCATTTCTTGAACAATTGCTTAGTACTTACTATGTGCCTGAAACTGTGCTAAACACATACATAACCTCACTTAATCTGCAACAAATCTATGAAATAATCACTCTTTCTTCCTCTCTACAAAAGGAAGTTATTCATTTTTATGCCACATTAGCCATTGTCACCCCAGCTAAACTCTGGGTCCTACTGTGGCAGACATTCTCCAGTGTCTGAGTCAGTTTGGGCTGCTGTAACAGAACACCAGAGCTTGGGTGCCTTAAACAACAGACATTCATTTTACATAGTTATTGGTGCTGGAAAATCTGAGATCAGGATGCCAGACTGGTAGGGTTCTGGTGAGAGCCCTTTTTCTAGTTGACAGATAGCCACCTTCTTGCTGGGTCCTCACATGATGGAGGAAAGACTCTTCTCCATTATGTCTCTTCTTATAAAGTCACTAATTTCATTCATGAGGGCTCCACCTCATGACCTAATTATTTCCCAAATGCCTCACCTACAAATACCACCACATAATGGATTAGGTCTTTGACATATAAATTTGGGAGGATATGAACATTCAGTCCATAGCACCCAGCATCCTGAATTTGATGCTTACTCAACTTGGGTGGTCATTAACTCCTTAACCTAGTTTTGTTTAACATCTGAATGTCTATTGGTACTCTGTGAGTCTACCTTTAAACGCTCTTATTCGTCAGTCTTTTCCTATTCATTGATTCCACCTCCTTAGTTTGGATGACACATTACTCCACAGCTGATTCCTCCATGCTGCTGTCACCACTATCTCCCACACCATTCTCGATATCCTGGCATTCCAA
This sequence comes from Furipterus horrens, assembly GCF_987537825.1. NCBI lineage: Eukaryota > Metazoa > Chordata > Mammalia > Chiroptera > Furipteridae > Furipterus > Furipterus horrens. The sequence goes on along the minus strand of NW_028327179.1, from coordinate 74,125,175 downwards.
CCCCTAACAAAACATCCCCAGGTTTGCTTGCTCCTACAGTCTAGCCCTGGTATAGAATTGTAAAATTATATATCATGTATCAGCCAGGTAGGCCAGGTCCCCAATACAGAATAATATATATACATTTGCTCACCTCTCACCAACCCTGTCTGTGGGCTTGATGGTGTTTGGCAATTCACTTATCCAGCTTTTATAAAGAGATGAATAAAACCACTGGGAAGTAAGTAATACAATTTGTTTTTTCTTTTAATTATTCCATTTTATCTATTGCATATGCTTATATACTTCCTAACCTAAATATTGTATTAATAAGCTTCTTGTTAACAGAAATAGTTGAGAAAATAGGCTCTGATATCAAAATGTCAGCATAAACTACCTGTGTGACCTTTAGCAAGATACTTATTATTTTGTGCTTCTATTTCTTTTTTAAAAAATCTATATAATGGCAATAAGAGTATTTATCCTTTAAGGTTGTTGTGAAAATTAAATTATCTTGTGCATGTAAAGTGCACAGTATACTACCCAGAACATAATAATTACAAAATAAATATTACCAGCCCATATTATTATTATCATCATTGCTGAGTCTATTGTTGCTCAATAAAACAACTCAGTTGAAATACAAAATGACTCATCTTCCTCAAATTGAGACCACGTCATAATGACGTATGATTAGATACAATTTTTAATCCAAATTGGTACACTTTTGGGAGTTAAACTGGATCCATTAATACTTATACTGGGACAGGAAGCATAAACAATATTTGCTCTCTGAAAACCAGAATGTATGGTCATGGGAAATAATATCCTTAGGGAAGGGTTTTTTACTTTGCCCTCTTTTTCCAAATTGGTTTTAAAGAGATAACCACTTGGGCAGAGCAGGAGGCACAGCACCTTGGCCAGAGGCAGCTGCAGCAGCTGCTGCCCTTGGTTCCACCGCCACCTCTGCAGCTCTTTTGTGATTACCCTTCCAGCTTCTAGGCACCAAAAAGAAAGAGGAGGTGAGAAACTTCCACCGACCCACAGAGGAAAAGATGGGAGCGCAGTAGGTAGCAGTGTTGTCTGCTTGCTCCCATTGTGGAAGAACTTGGAGTACAAACGTGGAGTGGAGTGAATCAATCAGATTTCAGATAGGATGAACAGGGACAAGGGCATGAGAGCGGCATGAAAGAGGGCAGAAAGCTCTGCCCACACTCTCCAAACAGACTGGCTGGGATTCCCAGCCCGATGCCTCTGCCTCACCCCAACAAAAGGGGCAACTGCTGACTGGCTAATTAGCCAGAATCTGCTTGGAAACTTTCCTCTGCCATAGGCATCCAGATCAGCAAAGTCCCAGAGGGAGTCAGCAAGAAGGTTTGGTTGAAGCAGCTGGAGGTGTGGGAAGACAGAGAACAACCTGGACTGTGAGAAACTGTGTGAATTGAGTCTTGGTGGGCTGGTAACCCTGGTACTCCCTGGGCTGGTAACCCTGTGCCTGGGGGCACTCACATCAAGGCTTCACCAAACAAAAATGTAGAACTGAGCCATGAAGAGGGGCCCATATGGGAAAGCTGCGACGGAACCCCAGTGGGGACCCTGGGCAGGCAACACTGTACACACAGGTGTGCAACAAAGCTCTGCCAGGCAGGGACACAGGGCCAGTGCTGCAGCTTGGAGGCAACACAGAGACGTTTTGCAGGAGGACTGGAGACAGGACACGAGGCTGGGCAGGGACTATGGGCATGTGCACTGGTTCACCATCGGAGTAGCATTGTTAGACTAGCCTGAGGAGTGCTGGAGGGTGCCGCAGGACCAGTGGGGGAATTCAACTCAATGTAGCTCACAGCAGAGAGCTGCGGCAGGCCCACAGGTGAGAGAATAGCAGCCTCATAACTCAGCTAGATCTCCCCACAGACAGATAGCCAGAAAAGAAGATTTGAAACCCATGGAATTTTGACCAGGGCCAGATCCAGAAAAAAAAGACAGTGCCCAAAGCATCTCCACAAAAGAACTCAAGATGTGGTAGGTGGAGTGACTCTCAATCAACAAGCCAGAGGGAAGTTTCAACCAAAGAGTAACTGAAATACAACCAGACAACTTAAACAAATGGCCTAAAGGGCGTCCCAAGAGAATCAAGCTCAGGAGATCAGAGACTGCACCACTGAATCCCCCAGGTCTCCTATACAGAATCTCATACCACGAAGATGGGAAATCAATGCAGGCAAATTGAAGAAACAAAAACAAACAAGAAAAGGCATCCAAAATGGGGAAACAGAGAAACAACCTCCCAATGAAAAGAAAAGAGGAATCCCCAGAAAGAGAGCTAGAAGAAACAGAGGTAAGCAAACTATCAGACATGGAATTCAAAAGAATGGTTATAAGGAAGCTCAAAAACTTGACAAACTCAGAGAAAACTAAAACAAACTCCAGGGGAACTGCAAAGCACTCCATGGAAACTAAAAAGAACTCCAGGGAAGCTACAAGAACTTATTGAGAACTACACCAGCATAAAAAGGGAAATAGAAACTATCAATAAGAATCAGGAAAAAGTGAAGAATACAATTTTTGAACTGGATAACACAGTAGAAACAATCAAAAGCAGGCTAAACAAAGCAGAGGATCAGACTAGTGAGTTAGAGGACAATGTAGAAAAAAATTCCCAGACAATAAAACAAAATGAAAAAAGATTGAAAAAAAAATGAAGAGGGTATAAGAGAAATACAGGACAACATGAAACAAAATAATATCCATATCATGGGGATACAAAGGAGAAGAAGAGGAGCATGGGATAGAAAACCTGATTGAAAAATTAATGACAGAAAATTTTCCTAACTTGATGAGAGAAAAGTCATACAAGTCCAGGAAGCACAGAGGGTTCCAATGAAGATAAACCCAAAAAGGCCCACTCCAAGGCACATCATAATTAGAATGGCAACATTGAAAAACAAAGAGAGAATCCTAAAGGCAGCAAGTGAAAAACAGCAAATAACATACAAGGGAGCTCTGATAAGACTATCAACTGATTTCGCAACAGAAACACTACAAGCCAGAAGGGAATGGCAAAAAATATTTCAAACAATGAAAAACAAAGGCCTACAACCAAGAATACTCTACCCAGCAAAGCTCTCATTCAAAATGAAAGGTGAAATAAGGAGTTTCTCAGACAAAGGAAGACTAAAAGAATACATCTCCACCAATCCAGCATTGCAAGACATGCTAAAGGGAATGTTTTAAGAAAAAAAAGAAAAAGAGAGAGGGAAAGGAACACAGGTACAAAGGGAAATGAATAAATCAATACCTGTCAATAATAACATTACATGTAAATAGATTAAATGCTCCAAACAAAAGACATAGGGTAGTGGATTGGATATGAAAACCTGACCCACATGTATGTTATCTACAAGAGACATACTTCAAAACAAAAGATCTACACAGATGGAAAGTGTAGGATAGAGAAAAGTATTCCCAGCAAAGGGACATGACAAAAAAGCTGGGGTAGCAATACTTACATCAGACAAAACAGATTTCACAGCAAAGGCCATAAAAAGAGACAAAGAAGAACATTTTATAATACTTACAGGAACAATCCATCAAGAAGATATAACCCTGGTAAACATATATACACCCAACATAGGAGCACCCAAATATATAAGGAAAATCTTGGAAGTCTACAAAAAGGATATCAACAGCAACACACTCATAGTAGGGAACTTTAACATCCCATTGTCAACAATAGACAGATCTTTGAAGCAAAGAAATACCAAGAATATTGACACATTGAACAACACTCTAGATCAAATGAACTTAGTTGATGTATATAGAGCTTTCACCCCTAAGAAGCAAGATGTAGACTTCCGGCCAAGATGGAGGCCTAGACTGACACACTCCATCTCCCTCCACAACTAAGAAGGAATACAACTACCACAAAACCAGAAATAACCAGAAGTTCCAGAAAATAAAGTTACATGAGAGACCAACATATGAAGTTATAAACAAGTGGTGCTCACTGGATGGGTAGGAGGGGCAAAGCCGGGGTGGAGAGATCAAGCTGTGCTGTCGGCGGCAGCTGCAGCAGTGGCAGTGGGACTGCAATGAGCCAGACACCCATATCTAAGGGGAGGCAAGAAGCGCCAGGGGAGTACCCCCAGCTGCAGTCCAGACCTGTCAGCTTGTGATTCCAACACCGGGGAAGGCAGACCCCCATTGCCAGAGGGTGTGGGAATGGAGTAGGAGGCTCCTGGTCTATCAGAGGAGAGTGAATGGCAAGAATCCATCTTGGACCCCTACCCCCACACTAAGTGCCATGGTGTGGTGAGAAGGGTTTCCCAGTAGTGATGAGTGTATGGGACTCCACCCCCTAGAGTGTAGGAGGTGTGACAGCCCCACTCAAGAAGGAAAGGTAAGCAAACCTGTCAGGATGGCAGGGATAATGATAGAGATACCAATCACGAAGCTGGCCAGAAAGCAAATACACAAATTAACAGAGGAACAGATAGATAATCTTTCAGAGGCTCGGTTCAGAGCTATAGTTATAAGACAGCTTACAGAAATAACAGCAGGACTTAATCAAGACAGGGAAGGAATGAAGGCTAGTCCTGCTGAAATGAACAAAAACATATACAAAAAAAATGGTGAGGAAAAGAAAACCAGGGATCAAGCCAACAAATCGGAACATAGAGAAGGAACAAACAGTCAATCAGTGCAGAAAGAGGAAACAAAGAGCAAGAAAAATGAGGAGAAGCTCAGAAACCTCTGGGACAACTATAAGAGAGCGAATATCCAAATTATAGGGTTGCCAGAAGGTAATGAAGAACTAGAAGTTAAAAAATTATGTGAAAAATTAATGAAGCAGAACTTCCTAACTTGGGGGAGGAAATAGACTTACAGGTCTAGGAAGCACAGAAATGTCAAAATTTAAAATAAAGAGAGAATCTTAAAAGCAGCAAGAGATAAGAAAATTATGTACAAAGGGGTCCCAATTAGACTATCAGCTGACTTCTCAAAGGAGACTCTGCAGGCAAGAAGGGACTGGCAAGAAATATTCAAAGTAATGAAAAGCAAAATGCTACAGCCATGATTACTCTATCCAGTGAAACTGTCATTCAGAATAGAAGGGCAGAGAAAGTGCTTCCAGGACAAAGTAAAACTGAAGGAGTTCATTAGATCCAAACCACTGTTATATGAGATGTTAATGGGACTTGTTTAGGAGAGAAGGATAAAAACTATGAACATTAAAAGGAAAACTGTATTACAACAACCAACAACAGAGCTAGAGAATTGAAACAAAGACAAACTAATCAGGTAATGAGAGTAGAAAAAGAATTATAGGTATGGGTAACACATTGAGGGGGGGTCCACAGGGAAGGAGAAGGGGGGAAAGGGAAGGAGATGATGCAGGAATTAACAAGCAGAGTAGGATGGAGTGGAGTAGACAGAAAGATGTTGAAAAGAACTATATGCACAATCAATGGACATGGACTAAGGGCAGGGAGAACTGGAGGGAGGGCAGTCACTGGGTGGAGGGGAGAAGAGGGAAAAGAAATTGAGACAACTATAACAGCATAATTAATAAAACATATTTTTTAGAAAGAAGCAAGATATATATTCTTTTCAAGTGCACATGGAACATTTTCAAAGAGAGACGACACGGTAAGACACAAACCAAGCCTCAGCAAATCCAAGAAAATTGAAATTATATCAAGCATCTTCTCAGATCACAATGCCTTGAAACTAGAAATCAACCTTATAGAAAAAACTCAAGGATATTCAGACTCATGTAGAAAGAATAACATGATGTTAAATAATGAATGTGTTAATGACTTCAAGGAAGAAATCAAGAAGTTTCTGGAAATTAATGATAATGAACACACAACAGCCAAAAACCTATGGTACACAGTGAAAACAGTCCAAGGAAAGTTCATAGCAATACAGGTCTACCTAAGAAGGACAGAAGAATCTCAGATAAAAAAATCTAACTCTAAAGCTATAAGAACTAGAACAACAACAACAAACAAAGCCCAGAGCGAGTAGAAGGAAGGAAATCATCGAGATCAGAGCAAAATTAAATGACATAGAGACTGAAAAATTCAAAATATCAACAAACATAGGAGCTGGTTCTTTGAAAAGATAAACAAAATCGACAAGCCTTTAGCTAGGCTCACCAAGAAAAAAAGGGAGAGGATCCAAATAAAATCAGAAATGAAAGGAGAAATCACAACCAATATCACAGAAAAACAGAGGATTGTAAGAAATCACTAGAAACCACAGTATGGCAAGAAACTTGACAACCTAGATAAAATGAAAAAATTTCTGGAAACATATAATCTTCCAAAACTGAATCAAGAAGAAACAGAAAGCCTCAACAGACCAATAACAAAGAGTGAAATTGAAACAGTAATCAAAATACTCCCGACACACAAAAGCCCTAGACTGGATGGCTTCACAGGCAAATTTTACAAAACATTTAGGGAAGAACTAACTCCTACCCTCCTCAAACTATTCCAAAAAAATCCATGAAGGGAGAAGACTCCCAAACTCTTTCTATGAAGCCAGTATTACCCTAATTCCAACACCAGGTCAAGACACAACAAAGAAAGTAAACTACCAGCCAATATCACTGATGAACATAGATGCTAAAATCCTCAACAAAATATTGGCAAACAGGATCCAGCAAGACATTAGAAAGATCATATACCACGATCAAGTGGGATTCATCCCAGGGTTGCAAGGATGGTTAATATTCGCAAATCAATAAATATAATACATCACCTAAACAAAAAGAAAGACAAAAATCACATGATCATATCAATAGATGCAGAAAAAGCATTTGATAAAGTACAACACCCATTTATGATGAAAACACTCAGCAAAATGGGAATAGAGGGAGCATACCTTAACATAATTAAGGTTATATATGAGAAGCCTGAAGCCAACATCATCCTCAATGGACAAAAACTGAAAGCATTCCCCCTTAGATCAGGAACAAGACAAGGCTGTCCTCTCTCTCCACTCCTACTCAACATAGTCTCAGGAGTTCTAGCCACAGCAATCAGACAAGAAAAAGAAATAAAAGCCATCCAAATTGGGAAAGAGGAAATAAAACTGTCATTAGTTGCAGATGACATAATAGTGTACATAGAAAATCCTATAGACTCCACGAAAAAACTACTCAACCTAATAAGTGAATTTGGCAAAATAGCAGGGTTCAAAGTCAGTATTCAGAGACTGAAGGTATTTCTTTACACCAGCAATAAAATATCAGAGATGGAAACTAGAAAAATATCCCATTTACTATAGCAAGTAGAAAAATAAAGTACCTAGGAATTAACTAAACCAAAGAGATAAAAGACCTATACTTGGAAACTACATAACACTGAAGAAAAAAATTAAGGAAGATACAAATAAATGGAAGCATATACCATACTCATGGATGAGAAGAATGAACATCATTAAAATGTCCATACTACCCAAAGCAATTTATAGATTCAATGCAATCCCTAATAAAATACTAGTGACGTATTTCACAGATCCAGAAAAAATGCTTCAAAAATTTATATGGAACCAAAAAAAAAAAAAAAAACAAACAAACCCTGAATAGCAAAAGCAATCTTGAGACAGAAGAACATAGCAGGAGGAATCACAATACCTGACATTAAACTATACTACAAACCCACTGTAATCAAAACAGTCTGGGACTGGCATAAGAAGAGATGTACAGATCAATGGAACAGAATAGAGAACCCAGAAATAAACTCAGGTCTATACGGTCAACTAATATTTGACAAAGGGGAAAGGAACATAAAATGGAGTGAGAAGAGCCTCTTCAGCAAATGGTGCTGGGAGAACAGGACAGGGACATGTAAAAAAATGAAACTAGACCACCAACTTACACCACACATGAGAATAAACTCAAGATGGATCAAAGACTTAAATGTAAGCCGTGAGACCATAAAAGTCGTAGAGGAAAACATAGGCAGGAGAATTTCAGATATCCCATGTAGCAATATTTTCATGGATACATCTCCTAAGGCAAGAGTAATAAAGGAAAGAATAAATAAGTAAGACTACAACAAACTAAAGAGTTTCTGCTCAACAAAAGAAAACATCAGCAAGATGAAAAGGGAACCCATCATGTGGGAAATATATTTGCCAATGATACCTCAGACAAGGCATTGATCTCTAAAATATGTAAAGAGCTTATACATCTCAACACCAAGAAGACACATAGCCCAATTAAAAAATGGGCAAAGGACATAAACAAACACTTCTTTAAATAGGATATACAGGTGACCCATATACATATGAAAGAACGCTCAACATTACTAGCCATCAGAGATGCAAATAAAAACCACAATGAAATATCACTTTACACCACTTAGAATGGCCATCATCAACAAATCAACAAACCACAAGTGCTGGCGAGTTTGTGGAGAAATGGGAACCCTACTGCACTGTTGGTGGGAATGCAGACTAGTGCAGCCACAATGGGAAACAGTATGGAATTTCCTCAAAAAACTAAAAATGAAACTGCCTTTTGAACCAGCGATTCCACTGCTAGGATTATACCCAAAGAATCGTGAAATTCCAAATCAAAAGGACTTATGCACCGCTATGTTCATAGCAGCACTGTTTACAATAGCCAAGTGCTGGAAACAGCCTATGTGCCCATCTATAGATGAGTGGATTAAAAAACTGTCGTACATTTACACAATGGAATACTATGCAGCAGAGAGAAAGAAGGAACTCCTGCCATTTGCAACAACATGGATGGAACTAGAGAGAATTATGCTTAGCGAAATAAGCCATGCAATGAAAGAAAAATACCATATGATATCTCCTGATACAGGAGACTAATGAACCCAAACAAATAAAGAAAACTGAACAAGGAATAGAGTAACAGTTATCAGTGGGGAGGGAGAGTGGGAGATAAGAGTAAGTAGGGGAAGGGTTTAGTAAAGGAACTAGTATAAATAACCCATGGACATGGACAATGGGGTGCGGAATGACTGTAGGAGAAGGGGTGAGCTGGGTTGGGGGGAGCAATGGGGGAAAAATGGGACAACTGTAATAGATAAACAATAAAAATAAATTTTAAAAAATATAAAAAGAAAATGAAAAAGAGATAACCACTTAGCAGCTTGCCTAAAATTGTATTATATATTATATTAGTAAGGCCAAAGTATTAATTATCAAATCAGTAATTGTTAACTGTTTTTATTCATTGGTGTTTTTGTTGTGAGTAACTGTCTATGTGTGCCTATTTATAAGTGAAACCTTACCCAAAGTACCTGGAAAATCAAAAGGTGAGTTCCCTACTCAGTACTGGGAGCTCCTGATTTCTGCCATTATTCACACATGATAATGGTTTCTATACATTGTCGAGTAACACGCATGTATATAGACTTTATCTTTGTAGTATTCCTCCTGTGTGCTTTGTTTTTTTGTTTGTTTGTTTTTTGTTTTTGTTTTTTACTCATTCTAGGCCAGGTCGTGAAAAAACAGCATTGATATGTGCTCTCCAGTTAGAAGAAAACATCAGATGTATTGATATCAAATAGAGCCTTATTAATTCTCTCTTTATTCTAACCTCCCTCCCATCTCAATCCAGTTACTTCAAGCACAAAACACAATAAGGGCTTAATAAATACTTGTTAACAGATACCATCAAGCTGTCATTGGCAAAAATTTAGGTTATGAGCAATAAAAAATATAATCCAACTCATACTGCCTTGTTTTCTGTAGAATCATTTTCATTCCTGTCAAATTGAATGAACAGAGCAATGAATTCTGTGAGTCTCCATATACAATTTTTCTAGAGGGATATTTACTTACAATGCCAAAAGTGAAAGGAAGACAAATGATTTTTTTCTCTTACAATAGTCCACTTCAGAGAGTGCCAAACGGCCATTTCATTTTAACCAGTAATTTGCAAATTTTGAAAAATGCCCTTCCTCTCTTGACATCTCCATTCTGTCCTGTCTCCAACCTCACCACCATCAAAGTAATGAGACAAGTGAGCCAATGAGGAGTAACCCCTGATTCTTGTCCTTATTTTCACTGCTAAAGTGTGGGGGAAATGAAACTTTCCACGCCATAACTAGTGCTTCCCTCAAGGCTGGTTAATGCTTTCTTTGGGATGAAAGAGACTTTGCAGGCCCATTATAAGGATGTCAGAGACCAGAGATGGATGACTTGTGCTTTCTTATTAGCTTCTTGATGACATAGATCAGCATCTGCTATCAGTATTTAGGATTGTCATCAAAAATAAAATGTAGGTTTTCAGAATTTTTATTAAAAGCAAGGTATTTTTTCCCTGTCTGAATAGATAAAACTACTGATCCAACTGATACAAAGCCCTACTCCTGGAGCTGTTTTTACTAATCATAAAGTTGAAATTATAGCCCTCCATCAACAGCCTCTCTTTATGGTTCTGTTGTGGCCATACAGAGAGAATACAAGGATAACAGCTGGTTTTAGGGCCACTCTGCACAAAGCTCATAACTCACTGTATTCATGGTAAAACCTCAACACTTGACTGCCTCAATGCTATAATGATTTTAAAGAACTGAACATCCAGGCAGGTGACACTGAGACCAACTGAAAGATCCAGGAAAAGGAAACACAAATAAACAACTCAAATGGTCACTACATCCCTAACTTTCTGTTTTGAGCATTATAAATTCCCAATTTGGGCATTATTTCTTGATGATAGTGAAAACCCTTATTCTTTACCTTTGTGCAATCAACTCTTCATATAGATTATGGGTTACAGATACATAAGGTCTAGGTAAGCATATAATGAAATAAGATGAGGCCTCACCCCTTTACAATAGCTCCTAAACATAAGTCCATCCACATTCCCATCCTACTCCTGACCACTTCTACTTCATCTTCCTGGATTGAGGTAAAATTCTGCCCCTTCTGGGAAGCCTTTCTTACTGCCCCTGCCCACTCTATTATGTGCTTCAAAATCTTCCAGTGTCCCCTGTCTGTAACTTCTTGTGGAGCCAGGGATGTTATAGCTCAGGCATTTAAGACATGTTCAGTTCAGGGGGCCCAAAGTACAGCTATGGCTCTTTCACACTCATGACCTACTTGGTTTTCAGGTTCTCTCCTTTGGATTCACAGGGGATCAGGGGATCTAATAAGAAGACTAAGAATACATATACTAAAAGTACAGCAAAAGATCACATGGCAGAGGTAAGAGAGAGAATTTCATCTTCAATTAGCTAGAATTTTGTAATCAAAACATCTGATATTTTAATAGGAGCAATAAGTAAGTTGAGTCATTTAAAATGTCCTGATTAGAGTTCTATAAAAGAAATACATCAAAATCTTATTTTTGAAGGACTCTCAAGATCTTGACCTGGTCATTAGAGGAGTATACATACACAGGAATGTTGACTGGAGGCCCAGACAAGTCTCTGGCTCCCACTGGCCAAGTTGTGGTGAGGTGCTAGTGCCATATCCTCAGGAGGGAAACCATCTTGTGTAGGTCCTGGTGTAGATGGTGAGCCATAACTCCTGGGTACAAGTGGGCAAACACTCATCCACTATAGGGTTCCTGGGAGCCTTGAGCATATTTCTTTTGGTGTTTATTCCATAAGTCTACTCACTCAGTTCTTCTAGAATGTTCTTGGACAACCCAGGAATCTTCAGCCCTTTATTAAGCAGACTTTTCTTAGTTTGCCCTTTTGTCTTTCTTCCTTTTTCTCTTTTATTCTTGTTGCATGTCCTTGTTATCTATCTTTCCAACACCCCTTTCCTTTGTTTATTTACAAAAGCCAACCCAGCAGAAGCACTGTTACATATTTAAGGAATATTTTGGAAGAGGTTATTTTGTGGTATTTTTCTCAAATTTCTGCTGCTAATAAATAGAAATTAAAAAGTACAGAAAGATTATTGACCATTACTTTGAATATTTATTCCTGATGTTACTTTCCACCTTACAGCTGGTAAATACACTTCATTAATGAATTAGGTATACAATTAGTATATATCATGTTATATGCAAAATTTACTAATTTGACATTTATTTGAGAAAATTATCTGAGCATTTTCTTGCCCTCATATAATTTACAGTCTGTAAAAACAATGGACAAGTGAATAAAAATACTTAATATATAAACACAAATCATGATAAATGCTATTATAGCAGGTATGAATTATAAAGAGCCTGAAATGTCAGATTAACTTTTTTAAAACAAAATTAAACCTACCTCTGGACACCTAACCTATCAGGCTTGTTGGAAAATTTAAACTCAGTCATTTTAGGGGCCACATCCTCTCTCTCCCTACAGTAAAAAAGAAACCCCCAAGGAAACTTTTAAATTGTCTGTAATATGGGAGAGGAACCTGCACTCTTCAGGCCAGCAGAGCTGGGACTGGATTGCTGATGTCACTGTTTGTCCCCACACAGTCCTGGATGGGCTGTCCCCATGCTACACTCGAACTCAGTAATCTTAGCTCAGACAATGAATCTAGTTCTAAGGGACCAACATTCCTATAGACACAATACAGAGCCCTGCACATTGGAATTCTGACCTTTTCCTGAAATACTGCCAGGAAACTAGAACAGAATCCACTCTTCTGTCCCTTTGCCAGAGCTTGGAAATATTCTCCTCCAACCCCCAACTTCAAAGGCATGAAAATTTCTACTCTCTCTGCTGGACTATCCAGCATAATCTTCCTTCTGAAAATAGGCCTTCAAAAAAACTGGAAGGGAACATTAAAGAAAGCCAAAAGGTATTCTGGACCCCAGTTGCAATGTGTGAGTACGTGGTTTCCACAGCATCAGCAACAGTGAATTCTCTGAACACCGGCTTGGTGTCCTACAATTCAACTCAATTCTGGCACTATCTGCTCAGAGTCAGCATCAGATCCCATAGGTTAAACGTTCAGTCTTAAAAGACTGCTCCCCATTCCCTCTTCAGAGAGCAGTCACAAGCCCAGGTTCTTATGTCTACTTTTGACCAACTGGCTGTAGAGCTATAGATCAGAAGTGCCAACGACCCCACCTTTATAGGTCAGAAGTTCCAATGACCCCACCTTGGGCTCACTAATTTTTGAGAGCAGTCCACAGAACTAAGGGAAACATTTACTTATGTTTACCAGTTTATTATAATAAGATACTATAAGGGATACAGATGAACATTCAGATGGAAGACATGCATAGGACATGTGTGGATGAAAAGAGCCGCATACTAAACCTCACAAGCTCAGGGTAGGCCTGCATGATGACCTTGCAAATGCAGAGACCTAAAGTAACCATGTAGGATGGTCTGAAATGAAAACTTTCTAACTAAAAGCAGGGCAGGGCAGCATGCAGTCGTGTTCTAGGTTAGACTCTTCCCAGACAAAAGTCAATCTTTACCTTAACTGAGCCTGTCTATTGCCTTTTTGCATCTACAATAATATCCCTTTGGAATGTCAAATTTCCTTTTTCTGGACCTCTCAAAGCACAAGCACCCACTAGAGTGGAGACCAAAAATTCCCTCATTGTTATTGTTATTGTGTTAATTGTTGACTGTTAACTATCCTGGACCCACCTACATGAAAGAAGTGTCTATCATTTTACTTTTTATCCAATAACTGAGGTTTCCCCACTTTCTCCTGCATTCCTAATCACCAAAGGATTTCATGTAATCCACTTACATCTTCTCTTTTGATTGTAATGTATAAAACAAGGTGCAAAACTGCCATTTTCCAGAGCATTTTCTCAATCTGTTGAGGTTTTGCTTCCTGACAATTGAGTCAGTTTGGCTCAAATAAACTCAAAAAATTCTTATAGGTTTGAACATTTCTTACATTGACATTTACTTGGCATAGTCAGGAGGAATCCAAAGAAGCCCACTCAGGACCACCTTGCAGACCCTGACTCATGCTAGATACCGGCAGAGGTCCACTGCGCCCACTGGCTCCTCATTTTGCAAAGGATGAACTAGCATAAATTTCAATTGGAATTCCAAACCTCCCTGTTTTAAGGTAAGAAGCCCTGATTTTATTTGAGCTGTCTTTTTAAAATCCTTGAGGTGGAACTAAAAGTTAAGGGTCAAGAGAGAACTCAGGCTAAAGCGGAACTGAAAGAAAAATGGGCAGCTGGTTTTTAACTTTGGCTTTTCAATTGGAACTGCTTTCTGAGGGTCTGAACAAAAACATTTTGTTGAATAAATGAGAGTCTGAACTCATTTGGCTCTGAAGAAGAAAGAGCACTTCCCTCAACCTGAATCTCAGATACTCTTAGGTGACTAAGAATCTTTCAGGCAGTGTCAGTGGGCATCCCCCACAATGCACAGTATCCCCATAGTGAATTTCAACTCAACTATAATTAAACAATTGACTCATTTGGGGATGCACATATAAAGGGTGGTCACCTAGTGCTCTGAGTCCTCACAGTTGTATTAGACAGCTAGGGAGAGAAACCGAGGCATGTAAGAGGGTTGATGTGACTCAGGGGGTGAGAGCCTCATGGAACTCAATCCATAAGCAGTATAATTTCATCCATTACACAAGATCCTTAGAAATTTGTGCAGGCTTTACAGATCCCAAAATAAAACTAAAATTAACATGGGAACTTGTGACTCCAAGTGATGGGGGGACTCAAATATTGGAAAATTTTAGTTTCAGGTAACAGCTAATCAGCTTAGTAATCAATGTATGTAAAAAGCTATTGTTTCAGGAACTGGAGGTATGACCTACCTTGACTCCTGGTAACCACAAGCAGTTCCACCTTTGTGCCTCAGAAGGACTGCAAGCAACCAAGATGGTATCTGAGCCATTGTGCTCCAGGGTGAGACGCCCTGCCCAGGGCACAAAGACAACAGCCCAGGGCACAAGGACCACCACCCAGAGCACAGATGAAAGAATGCTGCAGCTTTTATCCAATTAATTTTTCCCCAAATTCCAAACCCCTTACATATTTTTCTCCTTATAAAAAGTGTCAATTTAAAATGGAATTTAAGATGGTCTGTTAGGATACAAACCCTCTGTCTTCTCAGATCACAAACCATCTGAATAAAGTGCCCATAAAGATTCAATCCCTGTCTCTGCTTATTGGGGGGGTAGATGACAGGCAGCACAAACACTGACTCTTATGGTTCCACAAGGATGGAACCTGCCAGACCCTAGCTCTCATTAATACCCTTGGTAGGAAGCTTTTACTTGCCAGCACTTTACAGAAATAGAAAATTTAACTAGAAGTTATATCAACTTAAAGTGACCAAAATGCAGTTTTCTTTGGGGGCCTAAATTAAATGTCTGCATGAAAAATTAGAAAATGCCAGCTCTAAAATTAAACTGAGTGAATAGAAAGCATATCTTGATTTGGAAATTAAAAGTGTCTAGGAGGAGCGCAGTTAATTTTTTTTAAAGAAGTTAATAAGAAAGTTTAGAGTCTGTCTCTGTACTAAAGAAGGCTTCTGAAGCTAATAAATGCCAACACCCCATACTCCCCCTTCTACAGCTCCTCCACTGTATTTGCTTTCTGAGCTCCTTTTTCTGGACTTATCTTCTTCCTTCCCCTTCTAACTTTTCTATATATCCTCTACTACCACTACCTATTGACCTAGGGGAAAATGAGAATAGAAATTCAGACAAGAATAATCCAGGAATTCTAGCACCTCCCTTTAGGGAAAAGCTGGTCTCAGGCAGAGGGGAACCAACAATTGTACACATTTCTTGGGCTAGAGCAGAATTAAGCAATCTACCTAAAAATTTCCCCAATTTTCTCTGGGACTCTGACGGGTTCACAAAGGAATTTAACTTAACTGTTAGAATATGTAATTCTGGCTATTCTGACCTATTCCGATTAATATGCCTACTGATTTCTGGGAGCAAAAGCAACAGATTTACTAAATAGGGTTCACAGGAAAACTCCTGTAGAGGAATCCGCTCACCTTAAGAAGGATGATAGGAAACTGAAATGGGATTTAGTATGCAAAAAGAAACAGAAGCAAACATAGAGCTGCTCCAAGGACTATGAGGTGTTTCCCCCTCTCCTTATGAATAGTTTAGAAGAAATTAAAATTACCATAAAGAGGGAAAATTACTAAGGCCCTTGTAAATACTGGGGCTACTTTACCTGCTCTTAACCACCTAACTAAGTTGCCTCCTTCCTCAGAGTAAAGTTTCTGTGCAGATGATAGGAATACCTAATCAACCAATATCTGTTTTTAAGTCAGAATCAGTTCCCTTCCAACTAGGGAATGTTATGGAGCAATATATATTTTTACTAATTAAATCAGACCCAACTCACCTGATAGGGTGAAATTTTCTTAAAACCAATGATCCCATATATTCTTTTTCCAGAAGGGTAAAATGTATTTAGAAATAAGTAAATCAGATACTGGACCAATTAGGAAAATAATGACTTTAAAAGAACTTCCACAAAAGGGAAATAATCTTGAGACTGAATGTTGTTGGACATTCCAAAGCAACTTCAGGCCTTTTCCAGTCACTGATGTGCTTTATTTATTTATTTTTTATGCTCCTTAATTATTACTTTTATTTTTTAAATGTTATTATCATTCAATTACAGTTGCCCCAATTTTCCCCCCATTGCTGTCCCCTGCCCTGCCCAGCCCCTGCTCCCACAGTCAATCCCCACCCAGTTGTCCATGTCCATGAGTCTTTTATACTTGTTCCTTGACTAGCCCCTTCCCCTTCTCTCCGCCATTATCCCCCTCCCACTTCCCCTCTGGTTGCTGTCAGTTTGATATGCTTTATACATGAGATGGATTTGAGCCCATTATACAAGATTACTTAAAAAGGGGACTGATAATTTCATGTACAAGCCCCTGTAATCTTTCTGTCCTTCCAGTGAAGAAACTCAATGGGAAAGAATAGGGATTTTTATAAAATTTCATAGCTATAAATAAAATAGTTATTCCCAAACATTCTGTGGTTCCAAATCTACGTAACCTATTATCAGCTATTTCTGTGGACTGCTAATAGTTTTTAGTAATAGATTTATGTATCACCTTTCTCAGCATCTCTGTAAAAAGAAACAAAAAGAAAGAAAAAGAGGCAGAAATACCTCTTTGCTTTCACCTGGGAAGATTACAAATTTACTTGGGCAGTAATGCCTCAGGGATATTTGGAGAGTCCCAACTACTGTTTTAGATACTAAAAGCTGATTTAAATGATGTTAAATTTCCTAGAGATTCCACTCTGATCCACTATGTTGATGATTTACTTCATGCTCTAGGAAATTACTAGACTCCCAAAGAACACATTTAACTATTGCAACAGCTAATTATAAAAGGACGTAGGATATTAAGTACAAGCTCTGATTCTGTTTACTGCAGGTAAAATACTTTGGTTATCTAATATCTAAAGATGGGCTACTAATTAACCCTGAAAGACTCAGAAGAACCCTATCTTTTCCTCTTCCAACAACAACAAAGCAGCTTAGAGGACTCCTGGGTTGGACAGGATATTGTCACATTTGGATTCCAAATTTTTATTAGTGGCCCAGCCTCTCTTTACATGTCATATTAAAATCATATTGACCTGAGCCAATTCAGTGAAACCCAGAAGGGAAAAAAGCTATAAAAATCTCTAAAGAATTCTCTAAAGCTTCCACTCTGGGACACCTTAATTATAAACTTTAAAACTTTTTATACATGAAAATAAAGGAAATACTTTTAAAAGTTTTAACTCAGTGATGATCATTACAGTCAGCTCCCTCCTTGCATGTCAGCCATCTTTGCTTTAGACATGTTGTGTAAGCAGACGGTAAAGATAGTTATAGGCTCTCCTTTGTTTATATTCCTCATTCTGTTTACTCTTCACTGGATTCTCATCACATTCAACGCTTCTGTCAGTTGAGTGGCTTTTGTCTTCTGCACCTAATTTTTGTTGGGCTGACTAAAGAGTTCGTTTGGTTTTAAAGTAAAAATAAAAGACACATTTTTCATTTTAACCTATAATGTTATTGAACAATGTATTCACCATTTTGTTCCACTACATTTTACCTCTTTCAGGCATCTTCATAATTCCATCTTCCCAAAACATTTTGTATTTTTGAACAAAGAACTGTTCTAGGTGCCTTTTGCAGTCTTCCAGGGAACTGAAATTATTTGCATTAAGAGAATTTTGTAAAGACCAAAATAAAAGGAAATCTGAAGGTGCAATGTCTGGTGAATACAGCTGATGAATTCGAAATTCCCAGTCAAGGTGTAACAGTTTTTGCCTGGTCATCAAACAAACATGCAGTCTTGCCTTATCCTAATGGAAGATTATGTGTTTTCTATTGACTAAATCCAGATGCTTTTTATTGAGTGCTTCTTGTAGTTGGTCTTATTGGGAGCAGTACTCATTAGAATTAATCATTTGGTCTTCCAGAACAAGCTCATTATAGAGGACCCTCTTCCAATCCCACAGTATACACAACATCACCTTCTTTGCATGAAGCCTGGCCTTTGGTGTGGTTGGTGGAGGTTTATTTTGCTTGCCCCCTAATCTCTCCCATTCCATATTATTGTAGAATATCCACTTTTCATCATCTATCACAATTTGTTTTAAAAACAGAATGTTTTCATTACATTTAAGTAGAGAATTACATGCAGAAATCCAGTCAAGAAGGGTTTTTTTACTTAACTTATGTGGAACCCAAACATCAAAGTGATTAACATAACCAAGATGGTGCAAATTACTTTCAATGTTTGATTTGGATATTTTGAATATGTTCACTATCTCTCATGTGGTATAATGTTGATTGTTTTCAATTAATGTCTCAATTTTATCACTATCAACTTCAACTGGCCTACCCAACCATGGAGAATCATCCAGAGAGAACTCTCCAACATGAAACTTCATAAACCACTTTTGATATGTTTGATTACAAATATTTTATTTTTTTTGCATTTCAATTGTGTTTTTACTTTTCTTGAAGGAGTAAAGCATAATATGCCAAAAATATTGCTTATTTTCTTCCATCATCAATATTAAGATGGCTACATAAAAATTCAACCAATTTTTTTTAATTTTATTTTTTGATTTTTCAATTACAGTTGTCCGATTTTTTTCCCCTTGCTCCCTCCAACCCTGCCCACCCCTTCTTCCACAATCATATCCCTCTCCGTTGTCCATGAGTCCTCCATACACGTTCCTTGACTAAACCCCTCCCTCACTTATACTCCTTCTCTCCCTCCCCCTCCCACCTATTGACTGTTATTCTGCTCCTTGTCCTATTTAGT
This sequence comes from Furipterus horrens, assembly GCF_987537825.1. Lineage (NCBI taxonomy): Eukaryota > Metazoa > Chordata > Mammalia > Chiroptera > Furipteridae > Furipterus > Furipterus horrens. The sequence goes on along the minus strand of NW_028327179.1, from coordinate 74,106,000 downwards.
TCATTTGTTTATGATGTTTTTTAGTTCCCTGTATTAGGTGATATCATATGGTATTTTTCTTTCTTTGCCTAGCTTATTTCACTAAGCATAATTCTCTCTAGTTCCATCCATGTTGTTGCAAATGGCAGAAGTTCCTTCTTTCTCTCTGCTGCATAGTATTCCATTGTGTAAACGTACCACTGTTTTTGATACACTGATCTACAGATGGGCAGTTAGGCTGTTTTCAGCACATAGCTATTGTAAACAATGCTGCAATGAACACAGGGGTGCATAAGTTCTTTTGAATTAGGGTTTTAGGAGTTTTCAGGTATAATCCTAGCAGTGGAATCGTTGGTTCAAAAGGCAGTTCCATTTTTAGTTTTTTGAGGAAATTCCATACTGTTTTCCATACTGTCTGCACCAGTTTGCATTCCCACCAACAGTGCAGTAGGGTTCCCATTTCTCCCATCCTCAACAGCACTTATTGTTTGTTGATTTGTTGATGATGGCCATTCCGACTGGCGTAAAGTGGTATCTCATTGTGGTTTTTATTTCCATCTCTCTGATGGCTAGTGATGTTGAGCATTTTTTCATGTGTCTATGGACCTTCTGTATGTCCTCTACGGAGAAGTTGTTTGTTCAGTTCCTTTGCCCATTTTTTAATTTGGTTGTTTGTTTTCTTCATGTTGAGTTGTATAAGCTCTTTATATATTTTGGAGATCAGTCCCCTATCTGTGATATCATTGGCAAATATGTTTTCCCATATGGTTGGTTTCCGTTTCATCTTGCTGATGTTTTCTGTTGCTGAGCAGAAACTCTTTAGTTTGATGTATTCCAAATTGTTTATTTTTTCCTTTATTACTCTTGCCTTAGGAGATGTATCTGTGAAAATATTGTTATGTGGGATATCTGAAATTTTCCTGCCTATGTTTTCCTCTAGGACTTTTATGGTGTCACGGCTTACATTTAAGTCTTTGATCCATCTTGAGTTTATTCTAGTGTGTGGTGTAAGTTGGTGGTCTAGTTTCATGTTTTTGCACATCCCTGTCCAGTTCTCCCAGCACCATTTGTTAAAGAGGCTCTTCTTACTCCATTTTCTGTTCCTTCCTCCTTTATCGAATATTAATTGACCATAGATTCCTGGGTTTATTTCTGGGCTCTCTATTCTGTTCCACCAATCTCTATGTCTGTTTGTATGCCAGTACCAGACTATTTTGATCACAGTGGCTTTGTAGTATTGTTTGATGTCTGGTATTGTGATTCCTCCTGCTGTGTTCTTCTGTCTCAAGATTGCTTTTGCTATTCAGAGTCTTTTTTGGTTCCATTTGAATTATTGGAGTATTTTTTCTATGTCTGAGAAATATGTCATTGGTATTTTAATAGGGATTGCATTGAATCTATAAATTGCTTTGGGTAGTATGGCCATTTTGATGATGTTGATTCTTCCCATCCAAGAACATGGTATTTGCTTCCATGTTTTTGTATCTTCCTTAATTTCTTTCTTCAATGTTATGTAATTTTCAGAGTACAGGTCTTTTATCTCTTTGGTTAAGTTTACTCCTAGGTACTTTATTTTTCTTGCTGCTATAGTAAATGGTATTTTCTTTTTTGTTTCTGTCTCTGATATTTTATTGTTGGTGTACAGAAATGCCTTAGATTTCTGTATATCTATGTTGTACCCTGCTATTTTGCCAAATTCACTTATTATATTGAGTAGTCTTTTAGTGGAGTTTATAGGGTTTTCTATCTATATTATCATGTCATCTGCATATAATGATAGTTTTACTACTTCTTTCCCAATTTGGATGCCTTTTATTTCTTTGTCTTGTCTGATTGCTTTGGCTAGGACTTCCAACACTATATCTAATAGGCGTGGAGAGAGTGGGCAGCCTTGTCTTGTTCCTGATTTCAGGGGGAATGCTTTCAGTTTTTGTCCATTGAGGATGATGTTGGCTTCAGGTTTCTCACATACAGCCTTAATTATGTTAAGGTGTGCTCCCTCTATTTCCATTTTGCTGAGTGTTTTCATCATAAATGGGTGTTGTACTTTATCAAATGCTTTTTCTGCATCTATTGATATGATCATGTGATTTTTGTCTTTCATTTTGTTTAGGTGATGTATTACATTTATTGATTTGCGAATATTAACCATCCTTGCATCCCTGGGATGAATCCCACTTGATCGTGGTGTATGATCTTTTTGATGTATTGCTGGATCCTGTTTGCCAATATTTTGTTGAGGATTTTAGCATCTATGTTCATCAGTGATATTGGCCTGTAGTTTTCTTTCTTTGTTGTGTCTTGACCTGGTGTTGGAATTAGGGTAATACTGGCTTCATGGAAAGAGTTTGGGATTTTTCCCCCTTCTTGGATTTTTTGGAATAGTTTGAGGAGGGTAGGAGTTAGTTCTTCCCTAAATGTTTTGTAAAATTCACCTGTGAAGCCATCCGGTCCAGGGCTTCTGTGTGCCAGGAGATTTTTGATTACTGTTTCAATTTCACTTTTTGTTATTGGTCCGTTGAGACTTTCTACTTCTTCTTGGTTCAGTATGGAAGGTTATATGTTTCTAGAAATTTGTCCTTTTCTTCTAAGTTGTCAAATTTCTTGCCATACAATTGTTTGTAGTAATTTCTTATAATCCTTTGTATTTCTGTGATATCAGTCATGATTTCTTTTTTTTCATTTCTGATTTTGTTTATTTAGGTCCTCCCTCTCTTTTTCTTGATGGGTCTGGCTAAAGGCTTATGGATTTTGTTTATTTTTTTTTTGAAGAAGCAGCTCCTAGTTTTGTTGATCTTTTGAATTGTTAGTTTAGTCTCTATGTCATTTAATTATGCTCTGAATTTGATACCTTTCTTGCTTCTTCTCACCCTAGGCTTTGTTTGTTGTTGTTGTTCTAGTTCTTGTAGCTTTAGGGTTAGATTTTTTATTTGAGCTTCTTCTATCTTTTTCTGATGTGCCTGTATTGCTATGAACTTCCCTCTCAGGACTGCTTTTGCTGTATCCCATAGGTTTTGGGCTGTTGTGTGTTCATTATCATTAGTTTCCAGAAATTTCTTCATTTCTTCTTTGATGTCATTTTTAATTCATTCATTATTTAATAGCATGTTATTCATTCTCCATGAGTTTGGATGTCTTTGATTTATTTCTCTGAGGTTGATTTTTAGTTTCAAGGCATTGTGGTCTGAAAAGATGCTTGATATGATTTCAATTTTCTTGAATTTGTTCAGGCTTGTTTTATGTCCTACCAGGTGGTCTATCTTTGAAAATGTCCCATGTGCACTTGAAAAGAATGTATATTTTGCTTCTTTGGGGTGAAAATTTTTATATATATATATATATATATATCAGTTAAGTCCATGTGGTTTAGTGTGTTGTTCAGTGCCTGTATATACTTGGTGTTTCTTTGCGTCAAAGATCTGTCTATTGTTGATAATGAAATGTTAAAGTCCCCTACTATGAGTGTGTTGCTGTTAATATTCTTCTTGTGGTCTTCTAGTATTTTCTTTACATATTTGGGTGCTCCTATGCTGGGTGCATATATATTTACCAGGGTTATATCTTCTTGATTGATTGTTCCCCTAAGTATTGTGAAATGTCCTTCTTTGTCTCTTTTTATTGCCTTTGCTTTGAAATCTGTTTTGTCTGATAAAAGTACTGCTACCCCAGCTTTTTTTTTTTATGTCCGTTTTTGTTTTGAGGTGTGTTTCTTGTAGACAGCAAATATGTGGGTCCTGTTTTCTTATCCATTCCATTACCCTATGTCTTTTAATTGGAGCATTTAATCCATTTACATTTAAGGTTATTATTGACATGTATTTATTCATTTCCCTTTGTACCTCTGTTCCTCTCCTCTTTTTTTCTTCTTTTTAAAAAAATATTCCCTTTAGCATCTCTTGCAATGCTTGTTTGGTGGAGATGTATTCTTTTAGTCTTCCTTTTCTGGGAAACTTCTTATTTTACCTTCCATTTTGAATGAGAACCTTGCTGGGTAGTGTATTCTTGGTTGTAGGCCTTTGTTTTTCATTGCTTGAAATATTTTGGACCACTCCCTTCTGGCTTATAGTATTTCTGTTGAGAAATCAGTCGATAGCCTTATTGGAGCTCCCTTGTATGTTATTTGCTGTTTTTCTCTTGCTGCTTTTAGGATTCTCTCTTTGTCTTTGAATGTTGCCATTTTAATTATGATGTGCCTTGGAGTGGGTTTTTGGGGGATCCTCTTCATTGGAAGTCTCTGTGCTTCCTGAACTTGCATAACTTTTTCTCTCATCAGATAGGGAAAATTTTCTGTCATTATTTATCCTATCAGCTTTTCTATTCCTCATTTCTCTTCTTCTCCCTCTTTAATTTTGGTGACTCAGATGTTGTTTTTCCTTGTGCTATCTTGTAATTCCCTTACATCTTCTTTGTACTTTTTCAGTCCTTTTTCATTTTGTTGTATTGTCTGGGAATTTTTTTCTACATTGTCCTCTAACTTACTGACCTTATTCTCTGCTTTGTTTAGCCTGCTTCTGATTGATTCTACTGTGTTTTTCAGTTCAGAGATTGTATTCTTCACTTCTTTGTGGTTCTTGTTAATAGTTTCTATGTCCTTTTTTATGCTGGTGTAGTTCTCCGTAAGTTCCCCGTGATTTTCTTTGAGCTGTTGGTAACTTCCTTGGAGGTTGTCGTAGTTGTTTTTGAGGTTGTTCAGTATATTGTGCTTCTTTACCATCATTGTTTTGAATTCCATGTCTGACATTTGGGCTATGTCTATTCTATCTACCTCTCTTTCTGGGGATTTTTCTTTTCTTTTCATTGAGAGGTTGTTTCTGTGTCTTACCATGTTGGATTCTTCTTGTTTGTTTTTGTTTTTTGTATTTGTCTGCTTTGACTTCCCATCTTTGTGGTATGAGATTCTTTATAGGAAATCTGGAGGTTTCAGTGGTGCAGTCTCTTTGATCTCCTGAGCCTGATGTTCTTGGGTTACCCTTTATGTCATTTGTTTATGCTGTCTGGTTATATTTCAGATGCTCTTTGGTGGGATCTTCCCTCTGGCTAGTTGATTGAGAGTCACTCTGTCCACTTTGTCTTGAGTTCTTTTGTGAAGATGCTGTTAAAAACATAAACGCACAGCCCAGGCAGGAAACCCGCTCCCTCAAAAATATTCCCCACCTTCTATCCCACTATCGTCAGCAAATGAGCCAGTATTAATATAAATGTAGAGAGGTTAGGGCTTTTATACTATAGAAAGAATAGATAAGAGTTGTTTTTAAAGAGGAAAAATATGATTTTTGAGAGAGGGGATGATAGATTAGTAATAGTAGCAAGTAGTGTCAAGACTATGCAAGGCAGTAGGTAATATTTACATTGTACATTAAAAATAATAAAAGAAAAAGAGGAAAGAATGCAGAATACAGTAAGAAAGTGGAATTGTATAGTATTAGATTTATGTATTAGTTATATTCTATTTATTTAGTGTGAAAGGGAGGCTAAACAAAACAGACAAATAAACAAAAATTAAAGAGGAATGATGAGAAGGAGGGATGGTATGAAAAAAATTAAAGAGATAGTTTAAAAATATATTTTTAATAAATAAAAGTAAAAATTAAAATTAAAAATAAGAAATTTAAAAATTAAAATAAAATAAAATACAAATAAAAAATATAAAATAGAAATAAAAATTTAGAAATATATATATATATATATATATATATATATATATATATATATATACAAAAGGAAAGTTTTTACTCTGTTCAGCCTTTGTGTGTCATCTTCTTTTTCTCAATCCACAGCTGGTCTAATGAGGCGGTTCAGAGGTTCCTGATCCTTGCAGGTTTTGCTCCTGTTTTGAGCTGGCCTGGGTGTTTGTGCGTGAGCTCACGTTTGTGCACTAGCCTCAGGCCTGCTGAGGCCAACTCTGGGAGTTGGTCTCTCGCACCTTGGGGCGGGGCCTCGGGCACTTGTGCACAGTGGAAGTGAGCATCTGTGCGTCCCTGCCGCCCGCTGTTCCCGCGCCGCAGCCGCCCGCCATTCCCGCACTCACCTGGGCACAAAGAACAGAGCCTGTGAAAGTGGTCTGTGCTCTGGCCTGGTGCCCACTGGGGCTGGCCAGGGGTGTCTCGCTTGGTCTTCTGCGTGCCCAGTGGGCCCTCCCTGTGCCTGTTGGGGCACTGGTCTTATGTCTGTTGGGGTGTGTCCGAGGGGCACCCAGACGCATGGCCTGTGAACTGGTTGCACCCCTGGACCAGTATATGAAGGGACTTCCCTGTGCACACCCGCGCTACTCAGGGGGAGGGTTGGGGAGTGGGCAAGCGCACTTATGCGCCTGTGCTCCTCAATAATGTCCTATCACCCCCAACCTTTTCTCCCCTCTCCATAGTATACAAAAGAAAAAAATAAAGGAAAATCACGGTCTCACATGCACAGCAGTATGCTGTTTCTTGCCAAATGTCACCTGGTCCTCTCCTGGCCCTGCCAGCAGGCAGAGATCTACTCTCCTCCAGATTCCTCTCTGGGGAAGCCTGTGGTCACTAAAAAGTCTTCGTGTACTTCCAGCCACAGCTCAGGCAGCCACCCCAGTCAGAAATCCTGTCATGTCCCTTTTTCCTCCGCTATCCTCACCAAACAGGTCGCTCCCAGATGGTTTTCTCTAATCCAGCATTGCCAAGGCTTGACTCCTGCCAGTGTCCAGCTGCTCACTGAGATGTTCTGTCTGCAATTAGTCCAAACTACAGACGGGTCTCGGGAGCCAGAAAGTGCAGCCTCCCTTCACTCCTCCGCCATCTTCTCCTCTGCTCAACCAATTTCTTTTTAATACACTCTGCTATGACAGCTGTCACAATGTTATCTAACAAAAAGTTTTTTAATGAAGTTAAAGATAACTAAGCTTTACTGGAGCCTTGTTATGGAAAAAATGAACAAACTCGTTGGTCAACCCTATACTCAAGCTTGATATAACAGTCTTAACCCAACAAATTTGCTACTTTCATTGCAGAATGAAGACATTCATGATTTTGTTTTGCTTACTGACCACTTTCTTATTCCTAGGAATGACTTATAGGAAACTTCTTCATAATGCTGACTTTATTTGGTTTACAGATGAATCTTTGAAACATAAACAGGGATGTTACTGAACTGGATATGCAATAACTTTCATGATAGACGTAATTGAAAGTTCTTTTTTACCTGAATAAGATCTGCCCAACAAGCCTAATTAATTTTTCTAACTCGGACTTGTCAATTAGCCAGAGATCAAATAACCAATATTTACAGTGATAATAGCTATGCCTTTGGTGTAGCTCATAGCATTAGAATGTTGTTGAAGCAATGAGGCTGCTTATTTTTTTCAGGGCAGTCCATAAATAATGGAAAATAGGTTGCAGAATTATTAGATATCATATAGAAATTAAAACAATTGGCAATTATAAAAATTCCCGGACATTCTAAAGATACCATCATGGAAGCAAAAGGTTATTTAGCTGATGCTGCAGCCAGATAGGCAGCACCAAACAGTCAAATTATCCAGACCTGAGAATGCTCCTTGCTTCCTATTAAATCAGTAAAATACTCTCTTTTGTATTTCCAATGGACCTCTGCAGAGCAAAAGAGGATATGGCAACAAAAGGTAGAACCTTTGTTCCTTGCAAAGGTATATAGCTTTGACCCAATCAGAAACCAATCTTGCCCATAGGGGCATAATTATTTACACTTTAACAGGTACATAATCTAAAGCATTAGAATCCTAAAAGATAATTTCATGGAGTAAACAATATTACTGTTACTGTAGCTCATAAAGACTATAGCAAATATTCTATCTGTCCAAACATAACCCTGGAAAATCATGTCATGGGTCCCAAGGGAATTTCCCACTTCCTTTAGATCCATCTGAGGCATGGTAATTGGATTTTATCCAAATGCCACCATCTCAAAAATATACATATGTGTTAGTCATGATTTTGTATGGCTTGAGGCATTTCCTTGCAGGAGAACAACAGCTTTAATGGTAGGTAAATTATTTTTTTATTAACTCCCAATTAGGGTTTACTTCTGAGTAAATGACCGAGGGACTCATTTTATTACACAAATAATGCAATCCATTTGTAATATTTAGCCTATTCTATAGTATTTTCATTGTGTCTATCACCTCCAGTTCTCTGGATTGGTAGAACATATGCGGCTGGTCCAGAAAGTATCCAGCCATGTAAAATGAAAAATAAAGACATTTATTGAAGAAGATACAAAAAACACTGTACATAGGACAATGATGCCTCAGTTCCCTTTAAAGGAGGCACCTTGAGACCTCACACAGTTCCAATAGCCATCAGCTGCCTCATCATATTTTCCTGAATCTCATCGACAATCTGAAATCGCTTTCCTTTCAAAGGTGATTTTAGTTTTGGGAAAAGCCAGAAATTGCAGGATGCCAGATCTGGGCTGTAGGGGGACTGAGTCCTCTGGGTGATTTGACATTTCACCAAAACACTCTGCATAATATGTGATGCATGAGCAGGCATGTTGTCATGATGAAGCTGCCAGTCACCAGTTGCCCATAGCTGTGACCTTCTGAATCATCTGAATATTTTCCATGAAAGAATTTTCAAGCTTAATACAAAATTTGATGCAGATTTGTTGCTCTACTCAGTCATTTTTAATATGGTGGCCAGAGTACACATGTTCATTCAATGGCAGCTATCACCTGCCCACTGACTAGTACAGTGAAGTTGTCATTATTCACGCATGCTCATTCCAGTTCACTCTCCTTGGCTGCGAGGTTACATCAATGTTGTGCAAACCATTCTCATTATATCAACAATAGTTGGATGTTTTCCAGAAAGACCTTGTATATATGGTACAATTAAAACTCAGCTAGGGATCATTCCAAGAAGCACCAACAAACAATAGGAGTCAAAAAAATGGGGAGACAGAGAAACAACCTCCCATCAAAAGGAAAGGTAGAATCCCCAGAAAGAGTGCTAAATGAAATAGAGGGGAGCGAACTATCAGATATGGAATTCAAAACATGGATTATGGAGAAGCTGAATGAGCTCAGCGGAAACTTCAAAGAACTCCAGAAAAACTACAAGGAACTCACAGAAAATTACGTGAGCATGAAAAAGGACATAGAAGCTATCAATAAGAGCCAGGAGGAAATGAAAAATACGATCTCTGAATTGAAGAACACAGTAGAAGGAATTAAAAGCAGGCTAGAGGAAGCAGAAGATCGGATCAGCGAGCTGGAGGACAACCTACACAAAAACTCCCAGACAATGCAACAAAATGAAAAAAGACTGAACAAGACTGAAGAGGTTCTAAGACAGCTGCAGGACAACATGAAACGTAATAATATCCGTATCATAGGAATTCCAGAAGGAGAAGAAGAAGAGCAAGGGATAGAAAACCTCTTTGAAAAACTAATGACAGAAAACTTTCCTAACATGACGAGAGAAAGAGTCACGCAAGTCCAGGAAGCACAGAGGGTCCCAATGAAGATGAACCCCAACAGGCCCACTTCAAGACACATCATAATTAAAATGCCAACATTCAAAGACAAAGAGAGAATCCTAAAAGCAGCAAGAGAGAAACAACTAATAACATACAAGGGAGCTCCAATAAGGCTATCATCAGATTTCTCAGCAGAAACAGTACAAGCCAGAAGGGAATGGCAAAAAATATTCCAAGCAATGAAAAACAAAGGCCTACAACCAAGAATACTCTACCCAGCAAGGCTTTCATTCAAAATGGAAGGTGAAATAAGGAGTTTCCAAGACAAAAGAAGGCTAAAAGAATACATCTCCACCAAACCAGCATTGCAAGAGATGCTAAAGGGTCTGCTTTAAGAAGATGAAGAAACAGAGAGACAGAGAGGAACACGAGTACAAAGGGGGAAAATGACAATGAATAAGTACTGAAAGAAAGAAGGAACTTCTACCATTTGCAACAACATGATTGGAACTAGAGAGAATTATGCTTAGCGAAATAAGCCAGGCAACAAAAGAAAATTACCTCATGCTGTCACCTGTTACAGGAAACTAATGAACAACACAAACAAATGAGCAAAATTGAACCAGAGGTATGTAAACAAGGAATAAACTAACAGTAACAAAGGGGGAGATGGGAGGGAGAGAAGGGGTAAGAAGGGGAAGGGTCTAGTCAAAGAACATGTATGAATGACCCATGGACATGGACAACTGGGTGGGGACTGACTGTGGGGGGGGGCAGGGTGCAGGGAAGCAAGAGGGGGAAAAAAAGTGAGACAACTGTAGTGGAAAAACAAACAAACAGAAAATTTTTTAGTGGGGGGGGAATAAAAATATAAAGAATAGAAATGCAAGTTCAGTGAATATTAGAAGGACAAGGATTTTCCTTCCGATAAGACAGTCCTACAGATTTAGAGACTTGTATGTGGGTTATGTTACATAAATTAACATGTGTTTTCTGTTTTCAAAGGGCATAAGCCTACAATCTCATTACCTGAGTGATTATCTGTATGCATAGGCCTCACTTAATCCTGTCTGCATTGCTGCCTCCTGAGACTCAATGGTTTGGCTGAACTAAGTGGCTGGGTTGGTGAAGAACGGGGTGGTCTGTGGGCTTCACTTTAAAACTGGTTTCTCTTTTCTATCCTAATGGCTTGGACAGAAAAAGCCCAGAGGCCTGAGATGGGGGAAACCTAAAATATTTCCCTCAGTCCAAAATAAGTATAATGGGCAAAAGGGTTTTGGACAGGTGAGATGTACCTGGCACACCTTCCTCCAAAGAAGCCCTTCTTTTCCCTAATGTGGGACATTGAAAAATTAATACCTGTCTTTTGTCATCTAGTGGTTACGGATTAAATGATGTCCTTTAACCCTGTTGCCCCCAGAATACAACAAGGATGCCAGCCTGTCAAACCAAGCATGCCGTTGTCCAGAGACAGCCAACCAACCTGGAGTCTGCACGATCCTTCCCCTTGTGGGAAGGCCACCCTCCCCTCCACATCCCCACTCTTATTAGGGATTTCTTGACCCACGGGTAGGTAGGACGACGACCATGTCCAGCTTGAAGCAGCTAGAGGAGCTCGAGACCTTCATCCATTGTCCTTTATAAGATTGTAAAGGGTCTTAAGTCTGAGAGGGAGGAATTGTTATTTTTTATTGTTAAAATATTTAACTAATTAATTAATTAATTTTAAAAAAAGAAGAAGAAGAATATATGAAAGGGGGAGGTGGGAGAGCTTGTATGTACGACCCATGGGCATGGACTTGGAGAGGGGATTGTTGGGGAAGGGGGGTGCTGGGCGGAGGGGAGCAAAGGGGAAAAAAAATTGGAACTATTGTAACAATATAATCAATAAAATATACTTAAAAAAAAAAAAAAAAAAAAACTCAGCTAGGTAACTTTTCAGAAGCTTTTAATCTTCCTTGGCCAAAAGTTCTCCTTATAGTACTCATCAACCTAAAATCTATGGTAAACATAGCCTTACTCCTTATGAAATAGGCACCAGCTGCCCTATGAATTTAGATGATGGGATATATGAATCAACTTTACTAAAAGTAAAGTTGCATTATTAAAAAGAGTTCATTAATCAGCTTATAAAGACTAATAAATCAGTAACATTTTACAGCATGGTCCTAGGAGAAAAAGACTTCAAAGACCAGAACTTACAACCAGGAGATTCTTGTCCACTTGAAAAGACATTAATTAAAGACTCTCTCCAACATTGTTGGAAGGTACATTATCAGGTACCTAACAGCAAATGGGCATCTTCCTCTCTCTCTGACACTTACTCAACTTACAGCAGAGATCAAAGACTTCTCAAAGGTGAGAAACTACCAACCCCAGAGATAGACAGCTATCCCAAGACATCAACAAGGCCTGTATACCTACAAATTAATGTTAAACTTTATTTGTTTGATTGTCTTTACCTATCTGCTAATATTAAATATAATAATTATACTTGTCCTTTAAGCTTTACTCAAACCTTGTGTATATAACCCAACTGTTAATTGCTGAAGGTGTATAAGATAACTTTTGTACCATCAATAATACTCTTTTTATGGTTTCTGTTTTCAAATTTAGAAGAAATGCTATTGCAAAAGGAAGGAAAGAGATATATATTTTTTAGAGAAGTTAAAAGAAAGCAGTTTGTCTTAAGTTAGTTACCTCTAAACGAGTAAAAAATAAAAGACAAACTAAAAAAAAAAAGAAAGTTTAGAAAGCTAGTGAAATAGGAATATGAAGTGCCCAGTGCAAGCTCTATGTGGGCAAAGTTGCTCTTTACACTTCCCTCCTTACCTCTACAGCCCTCCCTCCTCTTCTGTGCCCACTGCCCCAAACCCAGATTCCATCTCTAGCTACTCAGGGTTCCTTTCCACAATGTCTAGCATAGGTTTTTCAGTTCCCCACTCACCAGCCTGTTCTTTATATCCTATCTTATTACTAATCTGTTCAGTCGTTCATTTGACAAATATTGATTGAGCACATACTATGCACAAAACACTGCACTAGACACTCTAGATACAATGGTATACAAGACAATGCACTTTTCTAGGTGAATTGCATTTGGTAAGGGAGATAAAAAGAAATCAAGTGAATAAAATATTTACAACCTCCACTGACATGGACAACAGGGTGGGGATTGACTGTGGGAGAGGGGGTGGTGGGCGGGGCAGGGGGAGCAATGAGAGAAAGATGGAACAACTTTAATAGAACAATAATTAAAAAGTGGAAGAAAAAAATTACAACCTGTGTTAATGCTATAAAGGAAGCAAACAAGGTACTGAGAGAGAAAATAATGAAGAGGCAGCTACTTAAAGGTGCCAAGTAGACCTTTCTGAAATCTAAAGAATGGGGAAAGGCCAGCCATAAAAGAACAGAGAAAATATGTCCATGAAGATAAAACATACACAAAAGCTGTAGGTAAGTCAAATGTTAACAACTTTGAGGTCTGGAGAAAAGTCAGTGTGGCCAGAGACACACTGGGAAAATGGAATGAGATAGCAGAGGAGGAAAGATTATACGTGGCCTATAGGTCTTGGTAGGGAGGTCAGATTTAGGGTCCTATTCTGAACTGTCTATTGATTTTAATGAATAATTTTATTCTAAAAGCATTTAACAGCATTGACTTTGGAGTCATAAAAGTCTGGGTTCACATATTGGCTCTGACACTAATTATATTGCCTTTCAAAATTTAGATGGTAATATCTTACCCAGAGGCCTGAGGTAAGAATTAAATGAGTAAGTGTCCCATTAATGGTTGTTATGATTGTATTAGTTAGCTATAGCTGCATAACCACCCACCCACAAATAGAAGGACTTAAAACAAGAGACACATGTACACCAGTCAGATGAAGGTTGGTTGACCTAGACTAGACTTCATTGCTGGTCTTCACATATGTCGTTCTGGGGCCCAGGCTGAAAGGGAAGCAGCTTCCTGGAGGAAGTATGGCAGTGACAGAAATGGAAGGAGTCAAGGTCAATATGCAATTACATTTTATGTCTGCTAATATCCCTCTGGCCAAAGCAAGGCACATACTGAGCTCAAAGTCAAAGGGCAGGAAATTATATCCTGCCCACCCTGAGTCTCATTAAAGCCACATGCCAGGCCATGTATAAATATATTGAAAAATAATTTAATCTACCACAATTACTGTGGTTGATAATAACCTAACATTGTTACCTTACTCAGAAATGCTTACATCTTCGTGAGACAATTATTAACACATAAAAATGAATAAATGACATCAACAGCAAATTATTGCTGGAGTAAGGAATAGTTTCTTCTTATTCAGTAAATGTCTGATCATACCCCTCATCTATATGTTTTATACATTTGGAAATTAATACTTTATTGAATTTCTACCAGAAGTTCATACTTGTATTTTCCTTTAAATATCATTATTATAGAACCACTGAGGTTGAAAATCATTTCACCAATTGATCCTAATACTAGGACTTGCCATTTTTCAGAAGTGACTTACTATGTATAGGCCAATGAAACAAAGTACTGGAGTGACAGAATCAATTTAATTGTCTTTAGTAGAGAGCTGAATGATCAGAAAGCCTGTGCATAACCCTTTCTCTCTGTAACTTCAAGCCAACCAGTCCGACTCATTTTAGAAGAGAGGAAATGAAAGAATGGGGAGTTGTACACAGAAACAATGATGATTAGGAGCTGGGACACTCTCCCATTCTCCACAGGAGGTATGGATACTAAACTAAAATACATTATAGCTCAATTCCTGATGAAGTCAGTGAGCCAAATTGCCTTATATTTGTGCAATGACGGCTCAAGGAGAAAGGTATCCTGCATGCCAAAATACAGTTGAGAGCAGCTTTCTGTGGTTCCCTTCACAGATGCACCCAAGCTTCTGAACCAGACAGCTGAAAAGTTGTCTGCAGACTAAACAATTACTGTGCTTGCTTTTATAAAAAAAGCAAATAGGACTTAAAGTGAACAAAATTACCAAAGGTTGTATTTGAGGTTTTTATTCACAGACCTTTGAGGAACTATTTATCCCAGGGATAGAAATTAACTTGATTTTATAAATTACTAAGCTAGAATCACTTTATGTCCGATCTCAGTAAAGATGCTGTTAATTTTCATTTATTCCTCAACCAGTAGAGTGAGGAAAAAATCAGCATCATGCTGTTTAAATTCTAATTATGTTCAAGGAAATAACTTGCCTACTTCAAAATCTACCTGACTCCATATTCCCTTAAAATCCTCTTCCCCCACCAGCCCTATTCTGGAATGTTTTAAATATAAAACAAAAGTTATTTTATGCTGAGAAGACAAAGATAAAACCCAAAAGGACATCTTTGTGATGTCTGATGATTTTTAATGTTTTAATTTATTGATATTTACAGAGAGAGCAGAGGAGAGGGAGAGAAACATCAGTTTGTTGTTCCACTTATTTATGCATTCATTGGTTGATTTTTGTATGTGCCCTGATCAGAGATAACACCCACAATCTTGGCATATCGGGACAATGCTCTAACCAACTGAGCACCCAGTCAGTGCCACACCTAAGGTTTTAATAATTTGTACTTTCCGTTTTGGTCCATTGACATATTTGGCTCTCTTTGTTTTTCTAGGTCAGAAAATACACACTTGAATGGTCATATTAACCTAATAAGATTATCTGTGTGTTTGTGTGTGTGTGTGTGTGTTTGGTGCATGTATGTGGTGTTAGGGGTTGTGGGAAGGTTAGAGATGGGGAGTCCAGCCAGAGTCAAAGCTATAGAAATTACCTATCACCAGCTGGTGAGTCATCTCAAAGAGTTTGAATTTTCCCCTCTGCACACTATGAAGCCATTGTGTAAGAAGTCTGGGAAATTCTTCATGGTATAGTAGAATTGATATGAAATAGAAAAATGCTGAGAATTGCACTAATATATTTTTGTTAAATACATGTTTTAGATTTTAAAAGATGACTTAAAAGAACTCTTGGGGAGAGAAGCTCCTGTACTGGAAGAGGCAGCTGGGAAAAAGACCAAATTCAAGACCATACCCCTGCTCTGGTGAGGCTGTCAAATTGCCATGAAGTAAGTGCAACAACTGCTTCTCACCTTGTTGGGAGTGTTAAATGAGACAACGTACTAACATTTAAAGCAGAATTTTGTAATCTGTGACAAGCTAATCCAGAAATAAATCATGAACATTACTTTCAAACTATATCCCAAATATGACCATTTTTCACCACTTTCATGGCCTTTATGCTGGTCCAAGCCACCCTCAACTCTGACTGGATTATTGAAATTACTTCTTAGTAGAGCTTTCTGCTTCCACCTTCACCATACCATCAGCTTCCTTCAGTCTATTCTCTATATAGAGTAGCTGGAGAGACACCTCATTGCACCAGTTGGATCATGTTGCTCTTCCATTCAGATATCTGCCACTGGCTTCCCACTTTCATCCAGAATAAAAGCCAAGGTCCTTACATTGGTCTAATGACCCTATGTGTTCTGCCCACCTTCCACCCCACAACTTCTCTGACCTTATATCCTCCATGGGTCTTCTTGCTGCTCAGAAAGCAATCTAGATGTTCCTGCCTCTGGGACTTCGCATCGGCTGTTTCCTCTGCTTGATATTCCCTTCCCACACTTGCTTTATTTGCTCTCTCCTTCTCTCCCCTCCCCTTAACAGTGAGGTGTCATGGGATCACCCTATATAAATATTATTATTTCTTTTACATAATTAATCAATGTAATCAATTCTTAAGTGTCCATAATAATGCCAGCTTAAAGTTGCTGTTCTTCCATTCCGTCTTTTCAGGTCTTCATACCTGGAAAATGTTACTTTGTGTTAGGAAATGCTGAAGTACACCATTAAGTTTCTATCTCTAGGTTTCTTTCTAGTTCTATTCTTTTGATATTACCCTTTAATGTCTCTTCCACATTATATTAGTACACTGCTACAGTCTCAGAATTTCCTCATGCAAAGAACTGCTGTTTCTGCTGTGTGCCACACCTGGCTGCCCAGGCCCATTTTAGCTGATTGTATTGAGATAGCCAGTTACCTGCATACAAATATGTTCCTCTGAGGAAATTAATAAAGGTCAGGCAAGCAGGACAGCAGCAATCTTCATAAAATAAAATGAAAATAATAAGTCTACACTCCTCATGCCCTCTATATTGCTTTATTTATTTTATTACACTTGTCACCATCTCATACACTGTATATTTTCTAGTTTATTTATTGACCTTCTCCCTTCTCTAGGATATAAGCCAGGAAAGGGACTTCATGTTTTGCTCATTGTTGTATTCCCCAGTGCCTGTAACAGTGGACATAATAGACAATAAACATTTGTGAAAATATTTTTAAATAAATGAATAAATATTATTTAAGAATGAAAAATTTCAGAAAGCCAACTTCTCTGTTTCATCATTCTTTTGAATTGTTTTGAAAATCACACTTCCAGGGAAAAGTTGAGGTGCATGCATGCTGGAGGTGGGGAGCAGTGAAGTAAAGAGAAGCATCTCAGAGGCCTAAGAGGTTTCTACTTCTAACAGGTGCATGTTGGATGGTGCTATTAGTTAAGATGAAGCAGATCCTGTTTAGTTATTTCATTGATGTCAACTAGTCATTTAAGAGTTATCACATAGTTCATCGTGCTGAACTATCATTCTGCAAGTTTGGTTTTATTCACATGAATATGATTAAAGTATCTTTAAAACAGCTGAAATTTAAATACATTTGTCTATTCATCACTTTTAGGTACCAAACTATAATTTGAAGTAAGAAACTTTATAATAGTGTAATATAATATCATTTAATATAATGTAATGTGGTATACAGAAAAAATATAATATAATACTATCTGTGCTATTAATAATAACAGATAACCACTACTGAGCACTTACTATATGTCAGACATTTTGTTTACTTCTCTCCTCACAATAAACTTCTGAATCCACATAACATTGAAATAAGGCTTTGAATGGTTAACTAACTTGCCCAGTTCACATATAAGTGAGTGAGCCAAGACTTAAACCCATGTTATTTGATTTCAGAGCCAAAGCGCCTAACAACTAAGGTATCTTGCTTTTCTTTATGCTTTCTTTACCCATTTTCCTTAAATCATTTGTTAAATTATTAGAGCACTTTCAACACCTATGATTATTTTTTATATGATTTTTACTCATTATACTTGGCTTTAATATGTGTGTAGACAAAAATTCCATTTTTAAACACATGAAAAGCAAATTTATTCTGGTAATTCAGTCACAGGAATTAGAATTATATAGGTAAGCAGATTGGTATAAGAATGTTTCTTTTTACCCTTCTTTAAATTATCTTTACTTTTTTTATTTCTCGTGACTGAAATTTTTTCACTTAAATTTTTTGTCTTGATACACATAATTAAATTTAGAACAATTCAAGGTTAAAGGGCTAAATTTTGACAGACTAATTTAATGCATGAATTATAGTGATGGACTAAGATAGTATATAATTTTTGAATATCACTACTGAAATTTTATTCTCTGTTGCCTGAGCCTACCATGCTGATTTGAAAGATTTCAAAAGAAAAAGCTCTTTGATTTGGAAAGACACAGCAGAAAACTGATGAGCACAAGTCTGGCATTTTGTCACTCAAGTGAATATAATAATGATGATATCATTAGGCAAAATAATAATGTGATAGGTTCATATGACAAAGGAACACTTCTGCCACAGAAGTGTGGAGCACCTGGATTCCTAGATGTTTACCAGTTTCAGGCACACACAAACCTCTGCTAACCTGTAGCTTCTGAATAATAACTTTGAAAAGTATTGGGAAGTTATAGATCAGAAGCCAAAAGACATAATCATTGCTGGTGCTGCAGGGGAGTAATATTCCTTTGTCCATTTGTTAAGGTCAATTTGTATTTACTCAGCATATCATAATTTGGATTATTTCAGGAAGACTGAGAGTGAGGAATTCATTTGTGACCTTCATTTTCAAATAGTTTTTAAGTAGAGTTGTTCCTTTATAAAAGATATTTCATCTCCTATGCATATCAATTCTTCAAACATCTTGAGTGTGTTCGTGTGTGTGTCTGTGTGAGTGTTGGGGTGGGAGTATCTTTCTGTCAGGAGTGGATTTTTCTCCCCAGTTAGGAACAGTTCCAGCTTCCTCCTATTGTCTCATGATTACTTGTTTACAGAAGCCCTGGATTTTGTATGGAAGCCAAGTTCCTGAGTGGGCAGTGTTTGCTCACCCCTTTACTTATGAAACATAGGTGTCTTGGCACCTGGTGGAACAGGTAAGTAATTATTAAGCTTCCTCTTTCATTGTCCTTCCAAGGTCCTGCCTTCCTTTTAGTTAAGAAATACAATGTAATAACTGAGCAGGTTTGACCTATTAGAAAAAACAGCTTTATTTAGGTGGTGTAAATTGTTTTTATCTAGTTCTTCAAAGAAATCACATGGTGCACACCAGCAAATAGTGCCAACTTCCTTGTGCCCTTTATCATGTGAACTTCTCATCCAAAGAGTTCTAAATTGCAGTTCTCTAAAATTCATGTAAATTGGGAGCACAATGCCTAAGTCATCCTGATGTGCCTGAAGGTAAAACATCATTGGTAGGCAGCTGTGGTTCTGTTGAGGCTGCATTTCGGGATCACTGGGACAGCTTCAAAAACGGTGATACCCAGGTCCCTCCTGCAGAGTCTGCTTAATTGGTCTGGAGTGTAGCCTGAGATTTGGCATTTTTCAAAGCTGCTCAGGTGATTCCAATGTGTAGCCAAAGGTTGAGCTCCTCCAGTCAAGAGTCTTGGAGGCCACTCAGTCAATGGGCACTCACTGTTTGAATCACCTTCTGGCCATCGGTTGTTATTTTCCACATATATATGGTCTCACTTCACTGACTTCATTACTTAAAATTCTCACAACACAACAAAGCACTCTCTGTGAATATTAATTTGTTGAAGACTCCCGTTGAAGGGGAAAAAATTATTTTTTACATTAAAAAAGTCAATCTAAGCTTATTTGCAAGAGCTTTAGAAAGGATGTTCAAGTTTTCTTTCCTGTGATCACTATTATGATCATTTTTAAAGGTTAAAAAAGCAGGAATTTTTTTTACTTTTTGGCTATTAGGTAGAATATTTTTAATGTAGAAAAATAAATTCCACCAATTGATTTAGTTGGTGTTCTTATTACTTCTAATACAGTGAGCAAGGAGTAACTTACAGGCCTCAGTTATCTTTCTGGAGGTGGGGCAACATTAACAAGAATATAAAGATAAACAGAGAGTCATGACATCTTATAGAACTAAAGAAACTACTGTCCATATGTAAAGAATTATGGCTTTTTAAAAAAGATGTCTCCTCTGAAGTGCCTATAAAAAGTAAAGTGAAAATATATATTTGAATGGTAAATGTTCATATTTGCTAGATGTCTGTCTAGGTCAAGGAATCTCATATCATCATCTCAGTATCTGGATCCTTTCTTGATTCAAAGAGTCAGAAACTCTCAATTAAACTGAAAGTCAACATACAAAGCACATTTTGCTTAACTGAATGATATATCAGTGTCCCAGATAGTCTGAGGCTTGAGATGGCATCATTTAAATCTCTGAGCCCAGGATAAGTTCAGTCAAAAGTTACATTTTCTACAAGTCAAGATTTATATATAACCATTCTGTCAGGTTTCCAATTTTTTCTAGGATTGTTGACAGGTTGTAGGTAGGCAAGGCAGAGCCTGGAGCAGGCAGGAGTCTGCCAGGTCTGGCTAAGTGGTCGCAAGAGTCAGAGCTCCAGTCCAGGAGACATCGAGAGAAAGGACATTTTTAGGGATGGAGCAGCAAAGGGCTGGGTTTCCCTAGCTTTGCTGTGGACCCACTTTTAAGTTTCTGACACTGCAATTAGGCAATCAGTCTTGATTTAAATGTTGCTAAGATCTCTATACTATGCATATTTCTGCCATGATATTTAGGATCTTTTGCCTTGTGTTAATATGATTTATGTCAGGTTATAGCTTCCCTATTACACAAAATAACTTGTATTTTGCCTAACATAATATCGTAAAACTTCCCTTTAAGGTCTGAGTAATATGCTCTGCCTCCAAAGTATATTGTGACTTCACCCCTTTCTCTCTAGTTCCACTGCTGCCATCTTAGTCAAAGTTACCATTGCCAAGACAGCTGGCATAGCTTCCTGATTAATGGTCTCCCCTCATCCATTCCTGCTGCTCTTCCCCTGCCCACTTCCATCTATTTTTTACACAGTAGTCAAACTATCTTTGCTCTGATCATGTTGCCTCTCTCATTAATTCTATCCACTAAGAATAAAACCCAGCCCTGGCTGCTGTGGCTCAGTGGGTTGAGCATCGGCCTGTGAGCCAAGTGTCACTGGTTCAATTCCCAGTCAGGGCACATGACTAGGTTGCATGTCAGGTCCCCAGTTGGGGGCATGAGTGAGAGGCAACCACACAGTGATGTTTCTCTCCCTCTCTTTCTCCTTTCCCCTCTCTCTACAAATAAACAAACAAACAAATAAATAATTAATTTTTTAAAAAAAGAATAAAACCCAAACTCTTTATCACAGCCCTGCCTTCCTCCCAACCTGACCTGTGCTTTCCTTTTCCACCTCTCAACAATGCATGCTTTTCAATGTCTCAAACTTGCAAACATCTCAGAGTCTCTAGATCTCCCTTCAAGCCTGTTAGTTTAAAAGACAGTGTTCTTGCCTTCACATCAGATACAGAGATAAACCCATAGCAATTATGCATTTATTAGTCTCCCAATTACCTCACAGGATTGTAGTGAATATTAAATATATACTGAAATATATAGATTATTGTATCATAGATGTTGTATTTGTATTATGTTTGATCTTCTGAAAAGCCAAGCACATTTATATATGTTTAAAATACAATGTGAAGACAGTTCTGGAATATATACTGGCCAAGATTTCAGATTTGCCAAAATGCCTGCTGTTGTGGTGAGGTTTGATGATAAGAGTTTCTGCAGCTATATAACTTGTTTTGAGCACCTGTTTGGACTGTGCCCCTACTATTACTTCTCCCTTGGGAAGAGAAGACACATGTTGATAGCAGGGTGGGATCCCAGGAGGATTTTCCTGATAAAGGCCTCCCAATTGAGTGAATCCATACCCAATGCCCTCCTAGCTGGCCCCTCAGCAGGGTGTCCAATGTAAGATGCAACAACCACACACGAGAAGCCAAGTATCAGCTGTCCAAACTAAGTCGCTATATCTGTCCTGAAAGCACAGGTTCCCACCCTATATGCAACTGCACATGTGCTACAAAGGCGCCAAAATATTAATGCTTCAACCCCAGTGTGCTCTCAATATATGACTAATTTCTATGTAGACTATGATGTGGAGAAAGAATTAAAAGTTGCATATTATTGCAAGATCACCTTGGTGCCTCCATGTCCCCATTTCAGTAACCTCAGCAATCATCTAGGACCCCTCTGCAGCACTCCAGTCACTTCTGGTGGGAACTTCACTCCTACACTAGTCCTCCTCTCTTCTCAGTGCTATGATGTGTACCATATGCCTTTATGTCAAGTTAGTTCTATTAGGAAACATAAAAAGTATCTCATACCTAGAGCTCACTTTGATAATGACTCAGTGCATTTCCATTTGACCCCAAAGGAGCTTTGCAACCACTGCCTTTGGGTCCTGTAGCAGTTAGCGATGCTGCGTAAACCCTGTCACATCTGTGACTGTCTTCTCCACTAGCAAGTCCAGCCTGTACTGCAGGTGCATTTTTATTCACAATTTTAGACTTTTACTAGCATATAGGGCAGAACATAAATAGAAGTTACAAGTTACTTACTCAACAATCAATGAGGCCAAATTTTATTATTGTTTTTAAAAATGAGTTATTTTGAAAATCTTGCCTTTAAGGTCCAGATTCTATAAACTCCATAAAAGAGTAACTCCAAATGAGAGTTAAGTACATATTGAGGCTATATGATTTCCATATTTTCTGCCTCCAAATCCCACTGAGTAGTTTGTTATTGAGGAATAAAGGATCAGACCTCACCTAGTAACTTGTCTTATAATGTAAAATAGCTTACACTTTCACTCTAAAATATTCCTTCTGCATAAGGGCAGAAAATTACAAACTGACCATTACTTGGGGGCAAATTTATGTAAGTACTTGTATTCATATGTATTAAACACCTAGTGAACACTGAAAAATAAGAAAGTATGTTTAACAGGCATGACTTACTCGGCCCCACCTTCTTCGAGGTGGCTAAATAAATGTACTGCTGTTTATTTCATGAGTTCTATGTGTGCTCTAACAACCTCAAATATCTTTTTGGGCAAATCCACAAAGATAAAGTTACATGTCTTATTTACCCCAGTAGCAGGTAACCTACCACACTTAAAATTTAGTTTCTCCCCTAGACTCTAACGTCTACATTTCTGTTCTCACTGCAATTGTTACATAGAAGTAGTTATGAGACTCGTTTTTTCTGAATCTTCCTGTGAAGTATTGTACTATGGATTCTGAAGGAGTGACCCAAATCCCTTAATGATGCTCATATACCAGGAATGACATTCTGTACTGAAGGGAAATTACTGTGGAGGAGAGCAAGTGTATTTCATGTCCTGTAGCTACTCAGAAGAAAGCCTGACACTTCAGGAGAGGTGACAAAAAGAGGAAAAGAATTCAACTTTCACATTTCAGAGGTAGGGAAGGGAAGGAGAGTGTTCTAGGCATGAGTGAAGACCAAACTGGCCCATTATGAGGCCATCATTTTACGTGAGTCCCAAAGGAAGAGCATGAGGAAATCCTAGTTCATATTCTCGTTACGAATGTGTGGTTCTCAGAGGTGTTAATTTAGTCTTTCTCGGATAGGAAAAAAAGCTTTTAAAGTTATTATACAAAGAAAAAATAAAAATGACCTCAAATTTCTGGTATGAATGACAGGCCTTGAGAGCGAAATACAAATAATTAAGCAAACGGCAGGGAAATACGGTTCATTACATTCTATCATACAAAACTTTGTTTTCTAATCTCTGCTATCAATTGTGAGACTAAGAGGTCAAAGGGCTTCCCTTAGCAAAAGGTAAAGTTCAGTTTCTTTTGAGTCTTCCAACCTTTTTCCTACAGAGTATTGGATTACACAACTTAAATACCTTGGAAATTCCGTTTAAGAACCAAATTTGCATGTATGTCTCTTTTCTCTGACCTGCAGAGTGCTTGGAGCTAAGGACATTTAGAAATGTCATCTTCTATTTTCTTGCACTCCAATGAAAATAATCAGACCAAAATGATAGATGCTGTTACACACTAGACATGATAGTGCTTTTCAAGCCAATGTTTAAAAGACTCAAAAAAATCTACATTTTACCAAAGGCCAAGCCCACTCAATTTCAACAGATTTCCACTAGGAGCCCTGGACATTGGAGCACAGCTCAGAGCAATGATTCTGCTTTCTTATCTGGTCTCCCTTACTTGTTGTGAAATTCTGGACTTAGTTTGCTCCTCCCCTTCCCTCCCCTCCCCTTCTCTTTCTCTCTCTCATTTTCTCTCTCTCTCATTTTCTCTCTCTCTCATTTTCTCTCTCTCATTCTCTCTCTCTCTCTCTCTCTCTCTCTCTCTCTCTCTCTCTCTCTCTCTCTCTCTCTCTCCCTCCCTCCCTCCCTCTCTCTCTCTCTCTCTCTCTCTCTCTCTCTCTCTCTCTCTCTCTCTCACTCTCTCTCTCTCTCCACTTTCTCTTTTGTGAGACCCCACTGTGTCTGTACTGAAAATCAAGATCAAGTGAGCTTCGGCTCTTCTTTCTGCAGGAGATAACTGTCCTCCCTGAGCTCATGTTAGTTAGGTTTGCTTTTTATTAAAATGAAGGGACTGGACTAAATTTTTTTTTATTCAAAAATTTTGAAAATTCTTTGCTGCTTAAGACTTGTTTGCCTCTAGCCTAATCACTCACATACATGCTCATAAGGCATCTGGCATTTATGTAGCATCATTGATTAGGGTTGCCTGTGATTCCAGCATTAAATTCTGTGAACTGACTGGATTAGTAAATTTATTAGCAGAAGAACCATTTGGGAAAGGTCTCTGACAAGAAAAGAATTCACCCATCAACCCACTATTCATAAGCACTGTGCATTAGAGAAAAGGGAATCTCCATATTTATGACTAGACAAAGGATTGTCAATGAAACAGGTGATTTAGATAAAACCTAGATGGCAAGAGAGAAGAGAATAGTGGAACAGTTTGGGGGCCAAAATGAGAGGTTGGAATGGGCAGGAAATAAAGCAAATCAGAATAGCACCTGGTCATGTGAAAAGAGTCAAGAAAGTGTCAATAGAAACTGTGGAGTTTGTTTTTACATTTCTCATCTAAAAGATTATGTTCCTCAAGCTGAAATAGTCATATTTCACATACTTTTACTGACTGGGTGATAAAAGATAATATTTCTAAAGATTCTTCAATTTTAGGAAAGGAAGATTAGAAAGGAAGTAGTGTCTAAGCAGTCTTGAAAGAATGAATTAAATTTGCCAGGTCGTGTTGGTGGGCAAGTTTATCATCACAAATAGTCAATTTACAACTCAGACATCACACTTTAATGAATTCTGAGCTTCCCACCTTCGCAAGTAAAACACTTACCTTTCCAATTTATATGACAAACAATCCTGAAATATGCTTAGTGAAATACCATTTTATTAGATAAATGTCTTTAAGACTTACAAACACAAAACAAGGAGAAATTATCTCGATGGATCTATATTACCACAAAAAGTTTTGCAAGTGCATATCCTCTTGAGAAATTAGAAACATGTTTAAATTTATTATGTTAATACAGATTTTTTAAAAATCACTTGTTTTAGGGGAGTGATCAGTTTTCAGACAAGGCAATGCTGTTTTTCTTTTTCTTTTTTTTCTCCACACAGTATTATCTTAAAATCACATTATTTTCCCCATGGTTGAAATCAGCTTCCCCATCCAGACTGCATGGGAAAATTCAATGCATCCTTCAGATCTCTGCTCAGACACTGCTTCCTGTCTGAGATTTCTTCCTGAACAACTGCAAAACCTGCAAATAATAGTTTTATCCTACATGTTCACATGTCATTATTTTTTTACCATCTCACCCACTCAACTTAGAACAACTTAAAAATAAGTAATTGAGATACATCAATTAGATGTATCTCTATTACTCAGCAAGGGGTGTGGTCAGATTCAGTGTTAAATATTTTTTTAACAAATAAAAGTAAAATAAAACATGGGCATATTACCATTTTGGGGTGAACTCTGACTCTGATATAGCAAAATACACAAAGAACAAAATGAATTCCCATTTCAGGGCATCTACTAGAGTCAGCAAGCAAGAGAAGACTCATGATCAATTTTCAGCTATACCCACCCACTCTATTTACTTTAATAAAATATTTTGCAGAAGCACTCATACATTTGTGTAAGTAAATTTTATTGGTTTTCAAAAATAACTTTCTAGGCTTTGAAATCAAACAGTCTATGATTTATACCCCAGACCACCCAACATTATGAACTTACTTAAAATTTCTGAGCCCCAGTTTAAAGAATAAAAAATTATTAGACAATTTCATCATTCTGCCATTTACTCAAAATTCTCTGTCTTCATTTCATCACCTGTAAAGTGAAAATAACATCTACAGAATGGGCTATTGTGAGAATTAAGTGAGAAATATATATAATACAATTTATTGATTAGCATGTAAAAGCTACTTTATAAATGGTAGCTATCAATTCTATTGCAAAGTACAGTAGAGGGATTTGGCCTGGTCCAAAAGATACCATTGCATCTCCCTTCCTCCTTATGCCTATTCAGGAAAAACATTTCTTGTTCCCTTTTTTTGTGCCTACTCAAGCATTAAACATTTCATCATTCTTATTACTACAGTATGATTTGTCATAAATCTTAGATGGTGAGTCTCCAGATACCAAACCAAATAAATTGTCATCTGCTAGAAAAAACAAACAGAAGTTTACATTATCAGCTGTGTTATTTGAGGTAATTTACTTAAATTCTCTATTCCTTGTAAATTGAGCATAATAATAGTACCTACTTCATAGAGTATTATGATAAAATGAATGAAAACACACACACACACCTCCTAGAATAATCCCTGTATGTTGTAAACTCTACATAAATGTTTACTATTATTATTATTCCCTTTGAATCAATAAATACTGAAAATACTAAAACAGACAAGGACATACAACACAGCCTGGTTAGCAGTCGCTCCATTCCTCAGCACTCTAACCTTGGGAGCCAAAGACTCAAGGGTAGTGAGATCTATTCCTGATTAGTGTGCTCTTTGAACCACAGCTGGGCCCTAAAAATGTTATCTTGCATAAGACACCATATGTCCTCTTAAGTTATCCAGGAATTATAAGCCCATTATATTTTGTTTTTCTAAAAATGTTTCACTCTGCAACAACCAACTTCTTAATAGAGATAAAAAAAGAATAGAAGATATTTAAGATTTAAGAGCCACAGTAACAAATAACTTCCATAAAGAAATTTTATGTTAAGTACAGAGATGGAAGAGAGGATATTTAGATGAATATATATATATACATACATATATATATATATATATGTGCCCTTCCAGTCAGGGCACATCAGAGAAGGAAAACTCTGACTCCAAAAAACCTCCGCTGCCTTGCGGCATACCTCTTCAGGGGAAAGGCTAAGGGAGTAAACCCCGACAGAAAATCCGGAGCCGGAGTCCCTAAGGCGGTTTGACGTTGTAGTCAACACCGGCAACTCCTGCGGCACACCTGAAGCCAAGCTGTATTGACTCCGTCTTTCCCTTGGACCCTTCAGCTGCGAAGAGAGGGGGGGTCTGCTGCATGGGCAACAGCAGACCCTCCATATCACCCTGCCCAGGCTCTGTAGCTTCAGCTTCACTGGAGAGGACACTCCAGCGTCATCGCAAGATGTCGATTCAACACGGGAGGAGACAGATACCGTGTCACTCCCAAGTTGGACTGCACAGCCATTCTCGGCGGTGCAGATAGACTCTTTAAGAAGCTACACCATCGTCTCTCGAGACGGACGGCTGCCGAATATATTTACTTTGCTAGTAACTTTATGAATTCCTATTACCATATACTGGAGCTGTTTTTTATTTTTTCATCAATTTCATTCATTTGTTACATCAGAGCTTGTTGCTATGGAAATGACAGAGACAGCCCAGATCCACCAGCAGAGACCATTTCTAAACAACTACACATCTTTCCCTCCCCCAAAATAAATATATGCCTGTCTCAGACACCCCTTGTATTTGCATTGTAAGAAATAAAAATTGTTCTCATATGTAGCATTTATTAATGAAATGGGGCATTAGGCATGGTGAATTTTTAAATAAAATATTATATATAGTAATTTTATAACTCAAAATTATTATCACATACGCTATATTATTTAATCCACTCAACCTCCAGTGACATGGAAAGATGTGGTTTTATTTTCCCATTTTATAAATTAGCACATAGAGGCCCAGAGAGACACATTTGCCCAAGGGAAAATGACAAATACTAGAACCCACAGCCAGGTCACTTGATCATCCCTCTTCAATTTATTGTACCTCCCCATGTCTCAGGATACAGTGTTATTTTCAAGAGTAGTATTCACTTACAGTTTTCTGGCTCTATAACCTTCCTGTTCCTCCTTCTCATAACTAACTTTTATTGAGGGGTGTCATATTTAGACAATGCCTCAAGTACTGTTTGTGTATCATAGGTATCACAGGAAATAACTGCTGTGAAAGGCAATATTTGTAGTACAATCCCTTCATCTGTTTGCCAGTAAGTACTTTAAGGAAAGTGGAAAATCTTAATTAAAAAACAAAAACTCTATAATAAATGTATAAACAACTAAACTATATTCTAAGCTATATTAGTTTTATTCATTGCTTTATCTCCAACACTGAACGTAGTGCCTAGTTTGAATAAGCACCCAATAAGCAGTCTCACTTTGTTCCTTAGTAGTAGAACTTCTATTTTAATCTGAGTATATTGCTATGTAGGTAAAATATTATATTTCCTAGGTTCGCTTCCAGGCAGGTGGAACCATGAAACCATTCATATGACTAACTAAAAAGTATTCTGTGAACTTTTTAAATAGCTCCCTTAAAATGCAGGCATGGGGGAATTCCACTCTCAGAATAATGGGCTAGGTAATTCACAAGAGTACTGCCACTAAAAACAATTAGAAAGGCTAAGTAATATACATATGATTTGAAAAATAAAACAACTTGAGATATTAAAATTTTAATAAGGCAGGAAAAAATTATAGGGTCAAGATACAGGAAACCCAGAGAAATGAGTATGGCAGCACTTGTGGGTATATTTTCTCCTGGTGTGTTTCCATCAGGGTATGGCAACAGACAGATGGCACACTCAAAAGTGTAAGTGAAATGTGCTTAATGATGAGAGTGTTTACAAAATTGTGTCGATGGTTAAAGAAAAACAGTACAAAAAGCATGGTGAAATCCCTAGGGTTAGGAACAACTAGGAAGCCACTAGTGTCACTAGGACTGAAGAAACAGGAAGGAGAGCAATTACTTGAACTTGGGAAAATACCTAAGCTATAGAAATATGTAATAGTAAAAAACTGGTGCACTTAGAATAAATGGACAATGCAGAATGGGACCTTTGCAGGTTCCAGAAAAGTTCTCTGAGAAGTTGAGCAGAGCTTTTGAGATACTTATTGGGCTATACAAACAAAAAACATCTGGAGTATCGTCCGTCGGCAGCCGTCCGTCTCGAGAGACGATGGTGTAGCTTCTTAAGAGTCTATCTGCACCGCCGAGAATGGCTGTGCAGTCCAACTCGGGAGTGACACGGTATCTGTCTCCTCCCGTGTTGAATCGGCATCTTGTGATGACGCTGGAGTGTCCTCTCCAGTGAAGCTGAAGCTACAGAGCCTGGGCAGGGTGATATGGAGGGTCTGCTGTTGCCCATGCAGCAGACCCCCCCTCTCTTCGCAGCTGAAGGGTCCAAGGGAAAGACGGAGTCAATACAGCTTGGCTTCAGGTGCGCCGCAGGAGTTGCCGGTGTTGACTATAACGTCGAACCGCCTTAGGGACTCCGGCTCCGGATTTTCTGTCGGGGTTTACTCCCTTAGCCTTTCCCCTGAAGAGGTATGCCGCAAGGCAGTGGAGGTTTTTTGGAGTCAGAGTTTTCCTTCTCTGATGTGCCCTGACTGGAAGATCGAACCAGCGACACTTAGCTCGCAGGCCGACGCTCAATCCACTGAGCCAAACCAGCCAGGGATCTGGAGTATAAGACCCTCAAAAGAGAGGAGTCCTGATAAAGCACTAAAACTTTAGATTGGAGCTGTGAGGTACTAAAATTTAAGCAAAAAGATGAAACAGAAATATACCAGTCTTCATAGAAAATTACAGGAGATAGAGCTTCAAGTCATCCCAGTTTTTCATTGGATTGCAATGATTCAGGATTGCTATTAACCCTAGTTGCCAGCCAGAAGCAAAAATAAATCCCCTCTTGAAGAAGATAGCATTATCTTAATCCTCACATAATATTAATAAATAAACTATGTCTAATATGTTTAAATAAATAAAAGGCAAAATTGAGAATCTTAGCAAAAACTAACCCCCATTAAAAATAACCAAGTAAAAATTCTAACACTGCAAAATATAATAACTGATATTAAGATCTCAATTAATAGATTAGTAGCATAATATTTATAGTTTAAGAACAAATGAGTAAAGTAGAATATAGGTCAGAAGACAGTACCAAGAATAGATAAAAATGATGGAAACAGGAAAAGTATTAAGAAGCATAGGTCATATACATTGATTTTTGTGTACATAATGAAATCCAAGGAGAGGGAGGTGGAAGGAGAGGAAATGGGGGAAAGGAAAGTAGGAAGAAGGAAGAGGATCAGAAGAAGAGCAGGAACAGCAAGGGAGAAGAAAGGGAATGAGGTAGAAGCAACATTTGAAGAGATAATGACTCATAGTTTCCAAAATTGATGAAAGATATCAGTTCATAGATTCAAGAATCACTACAAATCTCAAGCAAGAAAGATGTAAAGAAAACCAGACATAGGCATATCATAGCAAAACTGCTCCACATCAAAATACAAAAAGAAAAAAGACAATGTACCTTCAAAATTTCAACAGTAACTTTTACTAGTGACTTTTCAGTAGGAACAATATAAGCTAGAAGGACAAAAATTACATTTTAAGGTATCTGAATAGAATGTATCTCCTTACAAGAACATGAGTTAGGTCGTCGTCGTCGGCAGCCGTCCGTCTCGAGAGACGATGGCGTAGCTTCTTGAGAGTCTATCTGCACCGCCGAGAATGGCTGTGCAGTCCGACTCAGGAGTGACAATCCCTGCGGCAGGGATGAGTTAGGTCACAAGTAAATAATATTGCATGGGCGAATCCAAACATAAGGGAATAAATACTGTGCATTTCCATTTAGAAAAATGCAAAAGCTCATTTATAATGGTAGAAGTGGTAATTTTTTTTATCTTTGAAGAGGAGAAGGAGGCTTTGAGGATTGCAAGAGGGCATAAAAACAGTTTCTATTATGCTGGTGATATTCCATTTCTTGACCTGGTTTGTGGATATTTAGGTGAGTTGTCTTTATAACAATTTATTGATCTATACTCATGATGTGACACTTCTGTATGAGCATTATATTCAGTTATGAAATTTAAAAAATGAAAAAATGCCTTGGCCTATGTGGCTCAGTTGGTTGGAACATTGTCCCATAAACAGAAAGGCTGAGGGTTCAGTTCCTGGTCAGAGCACAAGCCTGGGTTGTGGATTTGGTCCCTGGTTGGGTGCATATGGCGAGGGTGGGGGATAGATTATCAATGTTTCTCTTTCATATGGATGTTTCTCTCCCTCTCTCACTCTCCCTCCTTTCCCTTCTCCCTAAAATGAATAAGCATTTCATCCTCAGGTGATGATAAAAATAAATTAATTTTAAAAAGTTAAAATGAAAAAGTGGTCTATTTTTCTCTCCTTCATCTTTTCTGCTTATTGGAATAAGACATCATGGATAGATCTCCAGCAGCCACTGCGGACAATGAGGATGATAAAGCAGTGATTTGAAATATGTCTGGGTCCTACTACATGACAGTCTATCTCCCAAACTCATTTACCCGAGAGGGAATAAATTTATAGTTTATTTAAGCCTATCTTCTTCTGCATTTTTATTTTATAGACAACAAACCTAATCCTAACAATCACAACTCATGAGACAATTACACCAGGATATCTCCTTCCCATTCCCCATCTTCCCAATTTAATTATATCTCAATTTTTTATTAACAGTACCAACATTTACATTATAATAAATATAAATATTGAAAAAAACTAACTTCTCTTCTCAGTCAAGATGGCAGCATAGGCAGACATCGCTTGCCTCTTTGCACAACCACATCAAAATTACAACTAAAATGTAAAACAACCATCATTCAAAACCATCAGACATTGAGTTGAGTGGAAGTCTGACAACTATAGATTTAAAGAAACCAGAACCAGAACCAGCTGGTCCCACATCCACGGGTGGCGGATAAAAATTTGGGAGGGATATCTCAGGAACGAGAAGCCCCAGACCCCAAGAAGAACCGCAGCCCAGGGTTCCAGTGCCAGGAAGATAAGTCCCCACAACTTCTGGCTGCAAAAGCCAGTGGGGATTGAGTTGATGGAAGAAATTGCTGGATCCCCAAGCAGCTCCTCTTAAAGAACCCACACACACACTAACCTACTCAGACTCACTCCCTCTGAGCTCCAGCACTGGGGTAGCAGCTTGAAAGGCACCAGGGACATCTAGGGAGAAACTGAAGTGTCTGGCATCAAGGCAAGCAGAAGCCACTGTCTCTTTTCTAAACCCTCCCCTCACAGAGCCCGCAAGCTGATACCATATCTGAGACTTCATCAACCTGGCTAATACTGTTTGACCTGCCTTAGAGATACCCAGAGACTCTGCCTATCCAATTTATAGGCCTGCCAAAACTGCTTTTTCATATGAATGGCTGGTCTTGGCTCATGCTTCATAACTTCCTAAATCCTCTCAAACAAGCAACAGCAGGCTTCAGTGAGCCCCAGGCCCGGCACAAGTAGGAGCCAGCCTAGATTTACAGGTTGGCTTTGCCTGGAAATCTCTATGGCCAGCATAAGTAGCAGACATCTCGGACTACTCTATAGCTCATGCAGGGTGGCCCCAGGCAGAATACAGGTGAGGGCTGATCTTGGACTGCATGACCTGAGAAATCCCAAAGCCTGTACACCCAGTGGACAACTACAGACCACGTCAGAGCACCACCATCCTGACCCTGCACAGCTGATCCTCCACAAAGGGCAGAGGTTGGTGGTATGTGGTCACAACCAATCCTCGCAGCTGTCTGGCCTGGGGAAATCCTTCCCATTGACCTGCTGACAGCAACCAAGGCTCAATTCCAAGAGGAGGGTATACTCAGCCCCCATGAAGGGTGCACCTCAGGTACCCAGCCTGGGTGATAGGGGAGGCTGTGCCACTGGAGTCTACTGGACACCTACTACATTTAGCCATACTACCAAGACCTGGAGTCAAAGCAGCTCTACCTACTACATAGAAACAAACACAAGAAGGCTGCCAAAATGAGGAGACAAAGAAACACGACCCAAATGAAAGAACAGATCAAAATTCCAGAAAAAAAGCTAAAGGAAATGGAGATAAGTGGTTTATCAGATTCAGAGTTCAAAACACTGGTTATAAGGATGTTCAAGGAACTTAGTGAGAACTTCAACAGTATAAAAAAGGGCCATTCAGTAATAAAGGATACACTAGTTGAAATAAAGAACAATTTACAGGGAAACAACAGTAGAGTGAATGAAGCCAAGAATCAAATGAATAATTTGGGATATAAGGAAGAAAAAACCAACCAATCAGAACAAGAAGAAAAAATAATCTAAAAACATGAGGATAGTATAAGCATCCTCTGGGACAACTTCAAGAGGTCCAACATTCACATCACAGGGGTCCAGTAGGAGAAGAGAAAGAGCAAGAAATTGGAAATCTTTTTGAAACAATAATGAAAGACAACTTCCCTAATTTGGTGAGGGAAATAGACATACAAGTCCAGGAAGCACAGAGAGTCCCAAACAAGATGGATGCAAAGAGACCCACTCTAAGACACATCATAATTAAGATGCCAAAGGATAAAGATAAAGAAAGAATCTTAAAAACAGCAAGAGAAAAGAAGTTAATTACCCACAGGGGAGTTCCCATAAGACTGTCAGCTGATATCTCAAAAGGAACTTTACAGGCTAGAAGGAAATGACGACATATATTCAAAGTCATGAAAAGCAGGGACCTATAGCCAAGATTGCTATACCCAGAAAAGCTATCATTTAGAATTGAAGGGCATATAAAGAGCTTCCCAGACAAGGTAAAGCTAAAGGAGTTCATCATCACCAGACTATTATTATATGAAATGTTAAAGAGACTTATTTTAGTAAAAGAAGGTCAAAACTATGAACAATAAAATGGCAATAAATACATATCTATCCATAACTGAATCTAAAAAACAAACTTAGCAAACAAGAAAAGCAGAGACAGAATCATCGATGTGGAGAGTATTTTGACGGTTGCCAGATGGTAGTGGAATGTGGGGGAATAGGTGAAGAGCTGAGGGGATTAAGAAGTACAAATATGTTGTTATAGAATAGCCATGGGGATGTAAAGTAGAGTATAGGAAATGGAGTGGCCAAAGACCTTATATGCATGACCCATAGACACGGACAATGATGTGTGAATTGCCTGAGGTAATGAGGGGTGCTGGGTGGAGGTGGGCAAAGGGGGAAAAATCAGGACAACTTTAATAGCATAATCATTAAAATATAACTTTAAAAACAACTATGCCTCTCTCTCCATGGCAGTATAGATTGTAGATTTGTTGAGTTCCTTTCTAGGCATACTAATTAATGTCTCTGTACAGAGTTGTCTGTTGACTATCTCATTATGGTGTTCTTTAAAGGAAACAAAATATTGTTGCCCAAAAGTTACTGAGTCAGATTGTAGGTTCACCAGTGGGAATGAATGAGTGGTTATAGAAGTAAAAAATTAAGAACATAAAACAACTAAGCAACAGAACTTCAGGATTTTAAACATCACAATAGTCCATGTCCTTCTCTGTACACTTAAGGCTGCCCACTTATTGAAAATTAGTTTATTATAAAGTATGTTTGAAGGTAATGCACTGGTATTTATACTAATATGAATAAGAAAAATTGTCTTTTATATCCCAAACTAGAAGACTGTAAAAATAAATTATGATTATTAAAATACCAGAATAAAGAATATTAGAAATAATTTGTAGACTATTTGACTCAAAAATGTTTCATATATTCATGTCAGTGAAAAAAGAAAATTATAAAACAAAATTTTTTTTATTTAAAATAGAGCAATATACTCCTAAACATTAATCTCTGAATTATAGATTATAGTTAATTTTTATTTTGTTATTTATGCTTTTTGTACTTTTACAGTGAAATTGTTTTATGTTTGAGATTAGGAGACTATATTATCCCAGAAAATTAGAGGAAAATTATGAAGGGTCCTCAAAGCTAATAAAGTCACTTTGGGCTCCTGGCGAAATAAGAGAAAAGGATGAAACACTGCTCCTGTAAATATTCTGGTATTAATTTATGCAATAATTATAAAATGCTGAGGGAAAACATTTAAATATCTTGAAACAAATCAATCAGAATATTAAACACCAAAGTGAAAATACCCAGTTAACTTAAAAAAAAAGACTTCCTCATTGAATTTCAAGTTGTGATTACAACTAACATAACCTTTATTGTGTTCCTGGACTTTAAAAGATATAATACAGCATTCCAAACTATACAAACAGTGTTAAGTAAAATTAATTTGCATAAGCACAGGTGGTAAACATCAGCTGAAAGACAATGAGAAGAAAGAAACAGACTGTGTATGGCTGAATGGCAATATTTCTAGTTCTAAGGAGAATTTTACACAGTCTACTACAAATATCCGTAATAATCTAATTCCCACACATTGACTAAATTTCCAATGTGTGAAAGGGATTGTGATAACCGTTGTGGAAAATGCAAAACTGCATATTCTCTCCCCTAAAGACACTAATAATCTATGTAGTAGGGAAAATGAGCACAACTAATCATATATGCAAGGCTATCTGAGAGGTGATAAGAGAGAAGTGTAAAAAATGTTCTATAGGAGTTAAGCGAAGACGAGTACAGATTTGTTTTTATTAACAATCTAAAATAGGCCCTGGTTGGTGTGACTCAGTTGATTGGAAGGTCATCCCATAATGGAAAGATTACAGGCCAGGCTGAGGGTTCAATCACCAGTACCGGCTTGTGTGGGAAGCAACCAATCGATGCTTACAAGCAATAAAAAAATGTCCTCTGGTGAGGATTAAAAAAAAAAATCTGACATAGGAAATGAACTTCTCAAAAACAATGTTGGCTGATGATTCCAAATTGGAAAAGAAAGTTTGGAAATGGAAATAGAAATGAACAAAATGAGGTTCAATTTGAAAAAAGGAAGGAGAGAAGACATATAGACATCTGAAAAGTAATCATTCAAAAGCATTAAGTATCCAGTGGGCAAAAACCTGAAAAGCAGCAATGTCCAAAAACTATAGGCTAATGGATCACACATTATTGCAGTTCAATGTTACAGTCCAAAGGCCTAAAGTCAGGGTATTCAGCAGGTAAAGAAGATGAAAGAACCTCCTCCCCCCAGATCAAGCCCAAAGAATAGAGCATAAATAAGCAGATTTATTCTAGTGAAATCACAGCTACAAAAGAACATTACATTAACTCCAAAAAAAGGACAAACACATCAAAAAAAAGCATTAAAGTTCTTTATGGAATCAAGAACAGAGAGAGAAAAAAACGCCTTGCTTAGATAATGATATTACTTAAGTAAAAACAAAGTGTAAGTATAATGGAAAGAAAAAGTTGAATAAGCAAGAATCAGAGGAAGAAAGGAAACCATCCAGTGGTACTGGGCTACTAGCTAAGACATGGACGAGACCATGTACCACAACATTGCTGATTCAGAAACTGTAGCTGATGGATGTTAACTAAACATATGTGGTAATCATTTCACAATATGTACATATATCAAATCACTATGTGGTATACCTTATACAATGTTATATTTCAATTTTAAATTAAAAAAATTTTAAATTAAAAAAATCCACAAAAATAAATTTGTCACAAGTTTCTTAAGCAGACATGCAACTTGAATTAAAATGAAGAGTCTTTACTAGGTTATAGAGTATGTATATTTACAACAGATGCCAAGAATTCCCAGATGCCATATCTCCTACAAAAGAAGACCTTAATTCTGGGTGCCAAGGTTTAGAATACTGAATAAATACTTAGTTGAAGTAATAGCATGAAACAGAATGGGAATTCTAAAAGTAAATGCAGATCATGAAGTAATGCCAGAAAATAGTGGTTTTTTTTTCAAATATGTTTTATTGATTATACTGTTACAGTTGTCCCAATTTTCCTTCCCTCTGCTCCCCTCTACCCGGTGGCCTCCCTTTTAGTCCATGTCCATTGGTTGTGCATATAGTTCTTCTCAACCTCTTCCTGTCTACTCCATTCCCTCCTACTATGCTTCTTAATTCCTGTACCATCTCCCTCTCTTACCCTCTTCCCCCTCCCTGCTGACCTCCCCCCTATATGTTCCCCATACCTTTAGTTCTTTTTCCACTCTCGTTGCCTACTTAGTTTGCCTTTGTTTCAATTTCCTAGCTTCTGTTGTTGGTTGTTCTGATGCAGTTTTCATTTTAGTGTTCATAGTTTTGATCCTCCTTTTTCTAAACCAGTCCCTTTAACATCTCATATAATAGTGGTTTGGATCTAATGAACTCTTTCAGTTTTATTTTGTCCTGGAAGCACTTTCTCTGCCCTTCTATTCTGAATGACAATTTCGCTGGACAGAGTATTCGTGGTTGTAGGTTTTTGATTTTCACTACTTTGAATATTTCTTGCCAGTCCCTTCTTGCCTGCAGGGTCTCCCTTGAGAAGTCAACTGATAGTCTAATTGGGACCTCAGTGTACATAATTCTTTTCTTATCTCTTTCTTCTTTTAATATTTTCTCTTTATCTTTCACTTTTGACATTTTGATTACAATGTGTCCTGGAGTGGTTCTCCTTGTGTCCAGTTTTTCTGGAACTCTCTGTGCTTCCTGGACCTGTAAGTCTATTTCCTTTCCCAAGTTTGGGAAGTTCTGCTTTATTATATTTTCACTTAATTTTTCAATTTCTATTTCTTCTTCTTCACCCTCTGGCAATCCTATAATCCGAATGTTCAGTCTCTTATAGCTGTCCCAGAGGTTTCTGATTCTCTCCTCATTTTCCTTGCTTCCTGTATCCTGTCTCTGCACTGGTCGACTGTTCCTTCTCTATGTTCCAGTTTCTTAATTTGAACTCTGGATTTTATTTTCTCACCATTTGTCTCATAAGTGTGTTTGTTCTTTTCAGTATAAGTGGTTTTCAATTCTTTCTCGTCTTTTTCCAAATCTTTTGTTAATTCTGTAAGCCACCTTAAAACAATGGCTCTAAACTGAGCCTCTGACAGGTTTCTTATTTGTTCATCTGTCTGATTCTTCATCTGTTGCCTGGTGAGCTGCACCACTGGGATTTCTATAGTTGTCTGCCTTATTTTCACAGATTTGAGTTTTGCTTTCTTGGGCCAGCTATAGGGGAAAGTGCCTGTGTAATCATCACAACCCCGTGACTGGCGGCGATCTGCAACTTTTTTTGCTGCATTGTGGCCCTTTGTTGTCACTACCCAGCGACCGGTGGTGATCTGCAACCTATTTAGCGGTGCTGTGGTGCTTTGTCATCACTACCCAGCGACCAGTGGCAATCCACAACGTATTTTGCGGCGCTGTGGCGCTTTGTGTGGGGGCGGGTGTCCAAGGTGGATTCCTGCCGTTATTCTCTGCTAGGAGACCCAGATCCGTCCTCCTGCCCTCTGGGCCTCACCGTCCGAGGCAATGCAGTGGTTGCTTTTTCCAACCTTGGGGTCGGGAGCTGCTGTGGCTCGACTGCAGCCAGGATTGCTCTCCCTGCCACTGTCCCTGGTGCTACTGTAAACAGCACCGCCCCCTTTCGCTCTTCTTACCTGCCCAACGAGTGCTGCTGGTTTATAACTTCGTATGTTGGGTTTCCATGTAGTTTTATTTTCTGGAATTTCTAGTTATCTTTTGTTTTGAGGTAGTTGTATTCTTTTCTAGTTGTAGAGGGAGACTGAGCGTGTCAGTCTAAGCCTCCGTCTTGGCCAGAAGTCAGAAAATAGCAGTTTATTACAGTCCTCAGTTACCTCATCAGGCCGGTGTCCAGCCTGCTTGGGGGCAGATCTGGACACTTTAGTCTCTGCTATTATCCAAGTTCGGCCTTTCCTCAGATTTCCTAAGTTTTCCCTTTTCTATACCTGTCAAACATGAATGCTTCCTCCTTCTTACTTAATGTATTACACTTGCTACATTCTAATGCTTCCACTTTTTAATACTGTAAATCTTTATAAATTTTGTTTTGAGTTTAAATTTCTTCTGTAGTCAGAAGTATGCATTGTTCTCTATGAATAAGAACTCCCTGGCATTACTACCTATAATAATAAATAAAAAATCTGCAGGTTGATGTCACTGATCATTTTAATAATAGACGAGTAAGAAGAGCCATTGACTTCATTTCAGCACTTTATCTCAGACAGTGATTAACTCTCAAATGACAGCTGGCCAGATTGTCATTGTTACCACTGAGAGATTATCATTGTGAAACTGCCATTATGGCCAGGACTGTAGTGTTTCTATAGCTGGCTTTTGAGGACTTTTAGCTCATAGGCAATTAGCTCTCCAATATGTCAAACCAAACAAAGTATACATTCATTCACAACACAATACTAAGAAACTGTGCACAAAAGTCAGTCATACAACACAATGTTTACTGAAGGACCGATTAAGGTGGGCCTCCCAGATCATCTATTCTATAGTTCACTGTTAAGATCACGTGGATTGTATACATCAGGCTCCAAAGTGTAGTTATTACTGTTCTCCAGCTAACCAAACATCAGGAGAAAGGAAAGAGAATCAATGCATATGAATGCAAGGTGGTATTAACACCAAAGCCCAGAATCTATAAACAGAGGGGTTGTGGCTAGCACAGAAAAATTCCCAGGGGGGGTTGCTCTCCTAATATTAGTTTTAATAAGATAAACACCAAAGAAATTCTTTTTTACTTCAATCAATTTCTTTTCCTCTGAGGAGACACAGATCTTTACTAATACAATCTTTATCCACCAGCTGCTCTACTCATTTGCAAATTCTACCCTGTTGAAATACAATACCAGGAAGAAAAATATCAAGGAAACTTCTGCAATGATTTAATAGTCAGTGTTGTTTTGTAACCAGTATGAAATTTTACCCTCTGTAAATGTTAGAGGAAGATATAAAAATAAAGTTACAGGTCACCATTAGAAACTACTAGAAAGCTTGGTAATTGTCAGATTAAGCATGACAAGGCTAAGTAATGATACCAGAACAGAAAATAAGCTCTACTCTGAAAAATAGAAATGTGAGCTTCTGTCCTCTTAGCCCTAAAGTATTGATCTTTGTGACTTCTTCACTCTTTGATTTACAGAGACAAGAGGCACTGTGTCTGTAAGGTTTTGTCAGTGAGAATGATACTATAGTCTTACTCTATAGATTTTGGGGATAATTAAAACATGAGTAAGAGGTTATTTTCAATTAGCAAGGCTACATTTTTCTAGTTCTCACATTAATAAAAAGTAGTGCTTGGCAGAGAAAAAACCCTACTTACTCTAATAATAGGTTGAACTATAGACAATTATTAATGTTCAACCATTTTTTACCTACAAAAATGGAAATTTCCTGCAGTTCAACCTCACAGGTGAAAACAACTTTTCTATAAATCTTTTACTTAAAATGACAGACTTTTCTAGAGGTGAAAACAACTTTTCTATAAATCTTTTACTTAAAATGACAGACTTTTCTAAAATTTGATATGAAAACTTCCCTTCACTCTGAAAACTCCTAGACATGTTTTCAAATCCTTATGACTTCCCCAAAGTCTTTCTCCTATTTTCCCATTGGGTGGTGAACCTTCCACGTAGTCATATGGATAAAATTTGTGAATGGTGTGAATTTTAGGGACAGCTCTCTTTTCTAGCGTGTTACAAGAACTTTGTTATAAGTCGCCCAGGACTACCAAAACAAAGGCAAAACGGCATATGTCTTATATGCTTTGGATGAATGCAAAAGTTCAGCAGACTCTTATGTCAAACCTCATTTGCCAACTCCATATGAATCTGGAGGAGGAAAAGGATGAATTGCAGAGAAATAAAGTTTGAAATATGAAGTTTGTAATGTAATATCGTGTGCTTATTAAAACATACCCATATTTTCAGAATGAAAATACATCTGCCTGAGTGACTGAAGATGACACAGCATTGCTATAAAGCAGAGTCCAGAGATAATTATCTGTAATCTCTTTCCATATGTTGCCATTTAAGGGTAGTAGCATAATCAAAGTCTATCATGGTTAAGAAGGGTCTATGTGTCTTGATATATAGATTTTATATTATTATTCAGGTATGGCAAGGCCAACAGATCAGGGATCACCTGCCATTGAAAAGATAGTTTGTTATACTCACAAGTCCCAAGAAACTGAGAATTATCATGGAGGGGCCAAAGTGGGGAAGTACCAGGGCCAGTCAGGAGGCAGAGGGAGAGGGGGAAATATGAGGATGAACCTTTATTGTGGTTTCTCAGGAAGGAACAGGTAAGAGAGGGGTAGGCAGCCTTAATACTGGACAGTTTTAATAATTTTACTGGGCTCTGGGCATAGGGACTACCCTTAGTTGTCTGGTATGTGGTCCTGAGTAATTAGGACTGCTAGAGAGTGACTGGGAGTGTGAAAGCCCAATAAAGGAGACAGTTAGGGATGTGGGCTCTGGATTGGTAGGTTTGCAATTGAAAAGCATAGTGATGAGCAAGTTGTTTACTATCGCTAGAGTTGGCTAACTATGGAAAGGGCAGACCCTTCAGAGTCAGAAAGGGCCCCGATGTCAAAGCTTCAGAATACAGAAAATAAAGGACATTGTTAATACACTATATTGTCTAGTAGATTCCCTAGGTGTCAAGAGTCATGACTTCCTATCAAAGCTCTGCCAGTAATTACCTTTGTAATCTTGAAAGGTCACTTTTCTAGACTTTAATTCACCCACTGGTAAATTAAACAGTATTTGACATATTTAGCACTCTTTGAGTTATGATCACAAGACAAAAGGAGTTGCCTTATTATATTCAACAAGATACTCTTGTTCAGAACAAGAGTTAAGATTATAAATCCCTAGTAAATTTAGTCTGCTAGAAGAAATTTTGTTTTGAGTACACTGGTTTTTTTCAGCTGATCTCCAAAATAGAGAAGTTGTTACTACAACATGCAGTCTAAAATACTGCAACTTAAAATATATGTACCTGCTATGCCTCAAAGCTTCCTCTAGTCACACTGAACTGGACTGCTCAGGTTTGTAAACTCCCAGGTTCAGGCCTCCTTCAGCAGCACTATTTCATTTTTACTGCCTGCTGACATAAATAAACAGCATCTATATTTTATCTTCCTCTTGTTCAGATTTTACATAGCAGCAAAGATATGGAGAGCTCATAAAACTGCTAACCAATTAATTTATGCATACCTATCAATAACCAGCCTCAGCAATAAGGTGTCTTAAAAAAGTACAAATGTAGACTTGAGATTGCGAGGTGGAATTCAGAGTGCAGTTCTCATGAAATGATATATTTCTCAAAACTCTGGCTTGGTGTTTCTGCCATGTTAATGTGGGTTTGTAAATTTTTTATGAAAACATTATTAAATATTACAAAACTTGGGTCAAATGTAAAATGGTCACCTTCCTATAGACTTATAAATTACTATACAGATTATCATCTCCCCTTTACTTAGGACCTTCAGTCCCTAATTGTTAAAATACCTAGCTATGGATAATGTTTAAGGCATTAAAACCAGCCATTATGATAGAGACAACAAGTAAAGGTTGTTCTTGATCCCAGCTCATTAAAGCAGCCCTATATTCTTAATGCCACAAGGAGTGAA
Source organism: Furipterus horrens (assembly GCF_987537825.1). Lineage (NCBI taxonomy): Eukaryota > Metazoa > Chordata > Mammalia > Chiroptera > Furipteridae > Furipterus > Furipterus horrens. The sequence continues at coordinate 74,063,436 of NW_028327179.1, read as the reverse complement.
CTAAAAGGAGAGCCTTTCAGCAGTAAAAAGAATTAAAATGGTCCCTCAGCCACTGCCAAGGTCTCAGTTCAAACAATTTCTTGGCCCTCCTCAGGGTTGACTCTAGCAAGCAAATTAGTATGACAGTGATACTTAAAAGGTTTGTTTGTTTGATTAGAGCATCATAGTGATGACGCTAGGGTCTCAAAGACCACTCCTTTTACCAGGTAGTTTTACCTAAGGAGCAACTGTTTTGCAGTCACAGACTGTGCAGTATATCCAGTCCTTCTGCAAACCTAAGGCTCTCAAACAGAGAATACTGGGAGTAAGCATGGGACTGAAGCAGCACAAGTCTATTTCCACTACTTTCAAAGTACCTTAAAGTTTACTCCTGTGATAAGAGCTTTAGATACAAATACTGCGGTTTCTAAGATGGGACTAGAGTATAGAAAAATCATTCTATGAATGTACCTTAAGTAAACCACCTAAACCTCCCTACCCAAAGCAATAGGGAAGCTCAGCAATCTGCATTATATGATATGATAGAAGCTAAATAACTTGTGAACACAATCCTTTGATGTCCATGCTAGTTTTAAAGTCCTCGAATGTTTTTTTAGTATATTTTATTGATTATGTTGTTACAGTAGTTACCATTTTTTCCCCTTTGCTTCCCCCTGCCCAGTACCCCCTTTTCCTCCAGCAATCCCATCCCCCTTAGTTCATGTCCATGGGTCATACATAAAGTTCTTTGGCTTCACCCTTTCCTATATTATTCTTAACATCCCCCTGTCTATTTTGTACCAACCGATTATGCTTCTTTGTCCCTGCACCACTTCCCCATTTCTCCCCCTCCCCCCTCCCAGCTGATAATCCTCTGAATGGTCCCCATACCTATGATTCTGTTCCTGTTCTGGTTTGCTTAGTTGGATTTTGTTTTTATTTTTTAAATTCAGTTGTTGATAGTTGTGAGTCTGTTGTCATTTTAGGGTTCATAGTTTTGATCTTCTTTTTCTTAAGTAAGTCCCTTTGACATTTCATATAATAATGGCTTGGTGATGATGAACTCCTTTAGCTTCACCTTGTTTGGGAAGCACTTCATCTGCCCTTCCATTCTAAATGAAAGCTTTGCTGGATAGAGTAATCCTGGTTGCAGGTTGCCTTTTATCACATTGAATACTGCTTGCCAGTCCCTTCCTGCCTGCAAAGTGTCCTCTGAGAAATCAGCTGATTGTTTTATAGACACCCCCTGTAGGCAACTCTCTGCCTCTCTCTTGCTGCCCCTAGGACTCTCTTGATCTTTCACCTTTGGCATCTCAGTCATGACGCGTCCTCGTGTAGTCTCCTCTGGGTCAAGCTCGCCTGGGACCCCCATGCTTCCTGGACCTGTATGTCCATCTCCTTCACAAAATTTGGGAAGTTTTCATCATTTTTTTTCAATATTTGCTTCCTCATTCTGCACTGGTTGACTGTTTTTTTCTCCCTTATGTTCCAAATCATTGATTTGAACCCCGGTTTCCTTCCCTTCACCATTGGTTTTGCGTGGATTTTCCTTCATTTCACTTAGCATAGCCTTCACTTCTTCTCTTAGGTGTTTGCTGTACTCAAGCATATCTGTCAAGCCTGTGAGCATCTTTATCACCAGTGTTTTTGAATTCTGCATCTGTTAGGTTATCTATCTCCTCATCTGTGAGGTTGGCTATCTCCTCATTGTTTAGTTCTCCCACTGGAACCTTGATGTGTTTCCCCTTCTGGACCATACTTCTCTGTCTCCTCATTCTGACAGGCTTCTGTGTTTGTTTGCTTCTGCATCCCAAGTAGAGCTGTTGTTCCTGTTAGATTGTAAGGAGTGGAGCCTTAGGGATTCGTCAGTACAGAGTGACCTGTTTCACTACATTGTGGCACTGCATGTGGGGGAGGGGTCCAAGAGGAAACAGTGTCGCCAGCCCAGCACTCGCCCCTTTTCCAGGCACCTCTCCCACTTTCACACTGGACTGGCACCCCTCTAGCTACTGTTCTGGCCGTCGTTCCCAGAGTGGGTGGATCTGTGGATATTCTAGGACTGTGCAGGCCCTTTAAACAAGTGGACTCTGCTGAGACTTGCAGTTTCTGCCTCCACCTCAATCCCCACTGGTTTTCACAGTCAGAAGCAATGAGGCTTGATTTTCCCCGGTGCTGGGACCATGAGCTTCAAGGTCCCGTGAGGAGCTGGGAATGCTCCCCAGGTGTCCCTTCTGACTTTTCAAAACATGTGACTGCACTTTCGGCCAGCCCACCACTGTTGCCGCTGCTGCCACCACCACATTGCATCTCTCTGCCCTGGCTCCACCCCTTCTACCTGTCTGGATGAGTATTTCTTCTTTATATCTTTGTTCACTGGACTTCCATGTAGTTTGAATTTCTGGAACTTCTGGTTGTTTCTAACTCTGAGGTAGTTGTATTTCTTCTTAGTTGTGGAGAGAGACGCAGCATGTCTGTCTACACCTCCATCTTGGCTGGAAGTCCCAAAGTCCTTGAATGTTAATGTGATGTGTAAACTATGAAAAGTCGGAGGACAAACTACAGTCCTCTGTACGTAACTGGAGTGACAGTTTACTCAGTTTTATGTCTTCGTGCTTGTTCCTATTTATGATCTATGTCAGACTTTGCTGTTCTCAGTTATTTCCATGAGTTGTTAGAAGAGAAAAAATGGAAGAAACTAATTTAAATTGGAAACTTTTGCAAGAGTCCATAGTAAAGAATTAATATTGTCTTTTTAGATGCATTTATTAAAGTTTTTTCATTGCCTACCACACAGAAAATTCCAAAGGCCTATATTTTAACTCTGAAGCACTCAATACCATATATCACAAATATCTTACCAAATATGCTTAGGATTGAAATTGTTTTTACTTATTGATTATACTTTGAAATCATCAGTTAAAGCTTCCTGTTAAAGGATAAAACACTTTTAAATACATGAATCTCAATAATCTTCCTTAGGCAAATATTATCAGCTCTGTTCCAAAAAACAAGTTATCTGATGGCCATAAAACAACGTGGTTTGATAGATGGAGCCAAGGCTACAATATAGGTAAAATGATTCATAGACTGTGGTGCTAAGTTTTACCTAGTCAGTATTTTTATAGGTTCTTAGATTAAAGGTCGTATATCTTCCCTTAGATATGTCAACTTTAGCATAATTTTACCAGATGGATGAGAGATCATTAACTGGGCTATTAATAATCAAACTCTGTATCTCATCCAATGAACTCAGTTTATGACATGTAGTGTCATCGTGGACTAAGATAAGTACCTACAAAGTAAAAAAGTAAACGTTTTAATGAGAATTATTTGAATAATATACTGACTGACCAAGGTCAAATAAGAAATCTGAAAAGATTATAACAAATGCTAATAAAAATAAATGTGATATTGACAGAGTCATCATGTAAATTATTAATTTGTCATGAAAATATGCAAAATGGTGACATACTTTTGCTTTTTAATTAAAAAGCTTTTTAATGTAAACTTAGCATACAATATATCCTAAGCTTTTAAGTGCACAATACCATATTGTTAACAATAAGTACAATGTCTACAAAAGCTGTCAAGACATTTTAGTTCTTACATAGCTGCAACTTCATCTGTTGAATAGTAACTCCTCATTTTCCCCCAGCCCCCATGACCCTGGCAACCACCATTCTACTTTCTGCCTCTATGAGTTTGACTAATTTAGATACCAAATCTAAGTGGAACCATGAAGTATTTATCCTGTGACTGGCTTATTTCAGTTAGCATGATGTCCCCAAAGTGAGATATTTTCACTCTCATTGCAACATTATTCATATTAGCCAAGAAGTGGAAGCAACCTGAACATCCATCAACAGACAAATGGAAAAAGAAACTATGGTATATACATACAATGGAATATTATTCAGCATTAAAATAGACATAAGTTTATTTTTAACTTCCATTTTTTATTATAAAAATCTTCAAACCAAACAGCATGAAGAATACCCATATCCAACACTCTGATTCAACAATCGTCAACCCAGCACCAATTCTGATCTTTCCCTTTCTGTACTGGAAGCAAACCACTGCTGTTGTATGACTTCATCCACTAATATGTCATATGTATGGCTAAAAGGTAAGAACTATTTTATGTAGATAACCATAATGTCATTATATAACATCTAAAAAATGAGGTAACAAGCCCTCCATATCATCAACTATATTGGAAATTTCTTATTTTCAATTATTTATAAATATTAACAAATGTTTTGTAGTTGTTTCTTTGAATCAGAATTCAATTAAGATCCAGCTTGTAATTGATTGCTTTATCTCTTCAGTCTTCATTAAATTATCATTCCTCCTCTATCTTTCTTCTCCCTTTCAACTTAATTGTTAAAAAAACTACATCATTTGTCCTGTTGTCTGAACAATTGTACCCACTGGTGCCATATAATATGTTCTTCTGAATTCTATAGATCTTAAACTGGTAGCTGAATCTAAAAGTTTGAGCAGTATCAGGGTCATTGTTTTTTAGAATATTTCATAGATGAAGTAGTATTCTTCCATAAGAGGCACAAAATGTCCCGTAGTATCTATTTTTGTGATGTTGTAGTCATTGATTATTATTGCCTGGAACCAATAATTGATTATTATTGCCTGGAACCAATAATCTGTTATATGTTTTATAATTGTGATTATTCTATTTGTTTTTCAGTTACTAGCTGGAATTCCTTTATATAAAGAATATTTCCTCTATCAATACCGGGATAAAAGATAAAGAATTTATTTCTCTTTTTAGTCACCATTATATTTACCAGTTTACCGTAACAATGATAAGTTAAGAATCTTTTATCTGTTTTTTTTTTTTAAGTATTACACCATTTTAAAGAATTTTATACTGGTGAACACTTGTAAAACATGGGGACTTTAAAAAAAAAATGAACTGTGTAAATTTGTCCCTTTGTGCTTTGTAAACCTTAGTCCCCCTAAGTAAATGTGTCCCAAATTAATAAAAGATAACCAAAGAGAGATGGGTCAGGTGTTAGAGGTAGAACTTATCACTATTAAAGGTTAAGTCTAAGAGGCTGAACATGTAATAAAACTGAAAGCATTCTCCTGGTGGTTTAGATGTTGAAAAGACAAGAAACTACCTAGCTACTCATGATAGGAGGTCTGAAAAATTTTTGCCTGTTTACCCTGAAGATAAAAAAGGAAGAGACGCCATGGCCAAAGCAAGGAAGAGTCTGAGTGGCCTGTGCTGGTTCCATGGGGTCTCTTCCTACTTCCTAATGTGCTCCTGGTATCTTGAAAAGAGATTACTGCTCAGCTCTCTTCTGCTTGGCATATAACCAGGCTCATGATTGCACGTGGTTCTAGTGGATCAGAGAAGAAAGCATTTTTCCATCTGTATCTGAGGGGATGAAACTAAAATAGAACCTGACCATGCTGCTGACTTGCTGAGCTTCTTCAACACTCCAACAATGCCCATGGAATAAACCCCACCTCTATAGCTTGCTAGCCAAGGCCACTAATCTGGCTAAATCTAACTATCTTAACTAGTATCCACTATATTTCTTTCACAGCCTCCCCACTACTAGAATGGCGATAGTCTAGAGGAAAAACAATAAAATCATACTTGAACTCATCTTTCCATGTCTTGCTCATGCTGCTCCATTTCCCTATTTATCAAATTCCTTCCTACCAAACAGTAATTGTTCCTCCACCCTCGAGCCACAATTACTACCTACTACCCCATGCCCTCCAAAGACATCTAAATCTTAACCTCTAGAACCAATGACTGTGTTGCCTTACATTGCAAAAAGGAATTAAGGTCACAGATGAAATTAAGTTTGCTAATCAGCAGATTTTGAAATAGAGAAATTGCCCTGGATTATCTGCATAGGCTCTGTATAACCACAAAAATCCTTAAAAGTGGAAAAGAGAAGCGGAAGGGTAGGTCAGATGTGAGAAGGACTGGACTCATCATTGCTGGTTTTATAGATGAATAAAGGAGACTATGAGCCAAAGAATGTAGGTGGCCTCTGGAAGATGAAAATTTGTCAAGGAAACATATTTTCCCTTAGAGCATCCAGAAGGGAACACACACCTGCTGGCACCTTGATTTTAAAAGCTCATGAAAGCTATGTTGGACTTCTAACCTGAAGAACTATAAGATAACACATTGTGTTGTTTCAAGCCACTAAATTTGTGGTAATTTCTTCCAGCCACCATAGGAAACTACCACATCATCACATTTGCTCACATGGTAGTTTATGCCTCTATTACAGCTGTGTAGTTGGAGGCAGTAAGTGTAGTGCATCAGAGTAAGATCATACCTGGATTCAAATTTTTGCTCTATTCTTCTAAGCTGTATCATCTTGGGCAATTCAAGAACCTCTCCGAACCTCACTTCATGTCATATCATCTATGCACAGCCTTCTATTGTACATAGCTTGTCCTTTGAGGTATTTATCACAATTATAATTAAATTATGAACTGAGTGGGTAACGAAATATATATTTCTCCCCTGAGATAATGGTCTCCCCAAGGGAAGGAGCCCTAACTATCTTGTTAATTATTTGTATGCCTAGCACAAAGCCCAGTGCTAAGCAAAAACAAATACATATTTAAAAATATTTGCCAATTAAATAGGTTTGACTAAATGTATCACCTTGGGTGTGATGTAGACTATACTGCCCAATTTAATATCAATACATTCAAACAGTAAAAATGAATTCACTTCACCAGATAATCCAGGGATTTTGAGAACCCACTACTAAATAGATCTAATAATCTCTTTTTAATCTTCATTTTCTGTGTTATTTTATTTTACAGCAAAGGGGAAATTTCTCTGTTAGGTATACCAAGTACTGATGGAAGTTTCCACAGCTACAGGTAGGGTCCTCCAGGGTATCTCTACAGTGGTAGGCTCCCCATGAGTAGAGGGTCATATTTAGAGGTCAGAAAAACAAATTTAATGTGGTAAACTTTAGGGAATAGGTTCAGACCAATTAACCAAAAGGCCATTCATTAATTAACAAGAACTATTCCAATAACAACAAAAAGTTTTCACACAAGATCATACTGACTTTACCCAGCAAGAAATTTTACAAGTAAAAATGTTTTTAAGTTTAAAAAGAGTGGAGAAAAGTGTACTACATACCTAACAACTTATAAATTCAAAACATTTATAGAAGAAAGAAATAATCATAAAAGAATAATTCTGACATCTTATTTGTAAATTTTAACCACTTTTTTTTTCAATCAACAAATACACTTCAGGCATTCTCTAGAAAGCTCTATCACAAATGGACCCTTGCAGAAATCTTGATATAAACCCTGGTGAGACCATTAGTACTTGAAAAGAAGTCTATAGGTCATAGGAGTGATTCATTGTTCTAGATTTTTAAATTTATAGCCATAAACTGAGCCTTCCTTCAAGAAGCCACATATTTGCACCAGGAAACTTTGAGTCCCCATAGGAACACTTTGCTTTCACTGTGTTGGACCATCAGCTATTGTGAAGGGTATCTATAAGGAACAGTTAAGTGAAGAATGAGTCAGCATCCTTTCTAAAAGAAAATTGGAGATGCTGTTGCTTATACTGTTCACAATCCCTATGCAATAACAAAGGCCTGAATTGTCATTCATATTTACATGAAATAAGAGTCTTCCTCAGGCCCAAATAAATGCAAGCAGTATCTATATTTAGGAGGCCCTGTACATCAGATGCAGCTGTCAGAATACCATTTTCTGCACCTGGGATCATTTGATTTTAGAGTTAAACCATCCAATCAGGTGCCAGTTAAGCACAGAGAAACCAGAATTTGGGGTCTATTAAAGTTATAAGCCTCATTAATCAAACAGATCTGTTCTGGCTATGTAATTAAAAGCTCATTCTTCATCACAGCTGTAGCATAAAATTTCACAAATTTCAGATTAATTTATGAAGATCAAACTAGATAACCCAGGCATACCCTTCTAAAAATTTTCCTGTTGAACCCTGAGTTATCTTTTAGCTTGTCTATTTCATAAGTCAATGTTCACAAGAAATCAGCTCAATCTGACCTCTGGTATCCCTGAGGAGGGTGGAAACTAGTTACAGGCTCACTGTGAAATGTTTCCTTCCTTGTTTCTGATAAACTACTCAGATAATTCAGCAAATAGAAAAACAAATCTCTTTCAAAAGTGTTGTGCTTTCTTATATTTGACAATGCAAATTACATAATTCTATATATTTCTGTTGGGGGGGCAGTTTAGCTTCTACAATATTATGTCAAAAATGAGTACATAATCTTTAACTTTTTATATTAAATCTCATATACCATATAATTTTTTTCCTTTAGAAATGCATTTTTATTTTAAGCAAACAAACTTTTTGAAAAAATATATTACAAATAGCTAAAAGTTACGTATTTATCTAGAAAAATCATAATTAGCTTCCTTTTTCCTTCATGAAAGCTCTTGTATCTGTAATCATCATCACTAACAAAAATAATTTCTGACACCAATATTCTTTCTCTCCTACCTCTACCTTTTTTCACCCTCTTTCATTTTCTTATCACAAACTACCATTTAAACCCATCATAGTCAAAAGTCATGAAATTTATTTCCTACTGCTGAATAGAATCCTCCCCTACCAACTCCTGCAAGGTTAAAGCTTCCTGAGTTAACTGTATTACACCATTCCACAAACCTAAGGGCCTCAATCAGCTCCTTTTTTTTTCACTCTGAAGTTCCAGAATTCCTAGATGGTGATGAGTTGAGGAAACAGAAATCCTAATCCATGAGGCCTGAATAGCTTCTCATGGGCTGAAGACATAATTATTGTATTAAAAGGAGGAATGAGGAGTGAAGGCTCTCAGTATTCTACAAGGAGATAAATAGTGGGAATAGGTCCTGTATTTTATGATTAGGCAGAGATTAAACAAAAATAGTCAGGTTACTAGAAAGAACAAAAAAGAGACCAAGATCCATTCCAAACAATAACCTTTCTCTTTTACTTAGGTAGCTCAAGCATGCTAGAATTCTATAATATTAAGGGACATTAGAAATATCTTTATTCAAAACCATTTAAGATTACAGTGACAAAGCAAATCTCCTTTTTTTATTCTTCCCTAAATCTCTTTATTTTCTTCCAAATTTACATACTTATTTTTCTTACAATTTTTTGAGGTCAGATTTACCAGTCTTCTCCTTAATAGTTTCTAGAGATTTAGTGATAATAGGAAAGTTTGTTTTTCATTTCCAGTTTATAGAGAAATTAACTTTTTTTCTAATACATGTTTAGTTTCTTTTTCACTTTCATTTTTTAAAAATTCAGATTTCTTATCACAGTAATTTGTTCTTGAATATAGTTTGAATAAAAGCCCAACTTTATTTTTTTCCAATATTTCCCCAGTTAACATACCACAATTTGTTGAAAAGTTTATCTTTTCCCTAGTGATTGAAGATGCATAAATTATCTTACCTACTTGCTTCTATTTGAGGATTTTCTGTTGTGCTCTCTTGGACTGTCAGTGAGTCTATTCATGTGCCAGTCCACACTTTTAATGTTGGAGCCACACAGTATATTTTAATATCTATGTGGATGAAAAGGGAACCTGCATACTAAACCTGACAAGCTCAGGGGAGGGCTACGTGATGGCCTTGCAAACTCAGAGACCTAAAGTCACCATGTAGGATGGTCTGCAATTAAAACTTTCTAACTGAAAGCAGGTCAGGGCAGTCAGTCAGTCATGTCCTAGGTTAGAATGTTCCCTGACAAAAGTCAACCTTTACATTAACTGAGGCTGTCTATTGCCTTTTTGCATCTACAGTAACATACCTTTAGAATGTCAAATTTCCTTTCTCAGGACCCCCTCAAAGCACAAGCATCCACCAGAGTGGAGACCATAAATCTCCTCATTGTTATTGTTATCACGTTAGTTGTTGACTGTTAACTATCCTGCACCCACTTATGTAAAAGAAGTATGTGTCTATCATTTATTTTTTACGCAATCCCAGAGGTCCCCTCCCCCACGCCCCACTTGCTTTATCCTGTCTCCCTAATCTATCACCAATGGATTTCATGTAACCCACTATATCTTCTCTTTTGAGGGTTTTGCTTCTGTTGAGGTTTTGCTTCCTGGTAATTGTCATCAGTTTGGCCCAAATAAACTCATAAAAATTCTTACAGGTTTGGATGTTTCTTACATTGACATCTATTAGTGCTAGTCTCTTCACTTTCCACTGCCCTTTTTTCCCTCCATAACTATTCAAGCTTCATTAATTTTTTCTATTTATCTAACTCTGTTTTTTTTTATTGGCATTTTTATTGGGGTCTTATGTTATCTTGAATAGAATTAACATTTTTATTATGTTTATCCGTTTTTTCTAAGAACATGAAAATCATTTCCATTTGTTTAACTATAATGTTGCATATTTCATAAGTTTTTAAGAGTCTTCTTATACTTTTATACATCATAACTTTTCTATATATTCAGAGCATTTAACATTTACATCCTAATATTCCACCTTTGTTAATATATGCAACAACACTTACTAGAAGTCCTTTGGCTAAAACTATCTGTTGATTAGATGAAGGCTATTCTCTAGCATAGTGATTTCAACATTTTTCATTTCATGGCACACATACATTAATTACTAAAATTCTGTGGTATATCAAAAAATACATATTTTTGCCAATCTGACAAAAGCATAGGTATAATCTTGATTTATTCATGACAGATGGCTGTTGTTGTGTTGGCTTTTGTCATTTTTTTTATTTGACAACCTAAGGAAAAAGAGGTCACTATCCCTGACTAAATAGGTATTGCATGTTTTAAAAATTCTTGCAGTACACCATTTGAAAATCACTCCTCTAGCAGATTCTTCAGGAAGAATTTGTGAGTGAAATATTCCCTACATTCTTAATGGTTAAAAATGGGTTTTCTATAACTAAAGGATATCATATGAAACACTTGGCTCACATTTTCTTTCTTGAGCTTCTTGAAAATCTTACTCTGCTTTATCTAATCTTGTAAGCTATTGTTTACAATTTCTAGTCTTGAGTTTTTAAATTTCTGGTTTGTGGTTGTCTTTTATATATTCAATTACTTGTTAAATTATATTAAATTCATGTTTTTGGTGTTACAGTTTTCCTTTAGGCTCCTTATTAGGGCAAGACAGTTATCCTTATCTTACACAACTCTTCTATTCTCTTTTTGTTTATTTTTTAAACAAGAAAATAGTGCTCACCACCTTATTAGAGCAGGATCAGAGATGTTTCAGTACCAACATAAAAGTTGCACAATTTCCCATTACTACTGCATGGCAGCACTTCACCTCTCTTACAATCTGATTTTCTCTCCCTGGGATTCAGCAATCTCTTTGCTATTAAATGAACCCTCTGGAGGGTTGTCCATTACCTATTTTCAATTATTCTTTCTAATGCTGTCTTTAGTATCAGAAATGATGAGAAATTGAACATCTTTTCCTTGGAGAATATAACTTGGCCCTATCTTACTGGTGAGCTATAGATATCCAAAATCAATAACCTCAGTTTCTTCCCACATTCCCTAAGTTTGAAAGAAAAATTAGAATGCTGTAAATAAATGTGGTACCAGATGCACTCCAGCAAATGATAGCTCTTGGAATAGCATCCGTAATGCCAATATGTATCCACTTGGAATTCAGAAATGAAAATGTCCCAGTGCTTTGCTTCATTACTGAAGGGAATCAGCCTTATACCAGAGCAATTGCCTGTTCCCACCAGCTGACAATGAAATGAATACTCTGTAGGAGCTGAGATGATTGTGGCATTAAACTTAGCAGTCTCTCCATGATCCTGCAAGACTGCTGCTGAATCTAAACTAAGTCAATTCTGAGGAGAGTCTGTACAGGAATTGTTCATCATTTAAAATACGGAGGAAAAAAATAAGTGAAATCAAATGAGTTAGGGAAATATTACCAACTAAGAGACAGTTCAGGGATCTGTTTTTGATCAAGGTGAGAAAATAGGACTGAAAGAGCCAAACAGCCTGCGGGGAGTTGACATCATCCATGAAAGCCTGAGAGATTGTTTTATTATTGTCACCAGTTGCAATGATGATGATGATGATGATGATGATGATGATGATGATGATGATACTAATCTGGTATTGACTGAACACAAAACAATACAATAGCAATAGCATTGGCTATAAAAAACAAAAGCATAATATGAATCCTTGGCTGGTAAGCCTGACATCTAAGTCATCCAGACTATGACCCAGAGCAGGGGCACTAAGGGAATTAAGAGTAGGAACCTGAGATAAAGTGAGCATCTATACAACCTTGACATTGATCATAGGTGTTAGTCCTCTTAGTTAATTTCTTTCTTTGAAGGATAATGAATGAAAAATTAGTCCTAGGGGTATTAGGAATGGAAGGATGGATGTGGGGAGAAGAATATTAATATCTCTGGGTAAAACTTTCTGAGTATGATATCTCATTTAAGATTCACAACAATGCAATCAATTAGATACTATGATTCCCATTCTGCATGGGAAGTACTTGAGGTTTGGAGAAGTTAAAATTGCCCAAGTTCTAGGTAGTGAAGAGAACAGCAGAACACTGATTGGAAGCCCAGTCAAGCAGATCCACACTATTCTGCACCAAGGACATTGAAACGCAGCTGGATAAGGAGATGAAAGGGAAGAGGCTGGAGGGTGTGATCTCTTCCCCCAACGAACTTCCTCATCAACAGGGTGTAGCAAAAAACTGTATCCACACTTTAATAGCTGATAACTTGCTGAATTTTTGCTTGTTTGTTTTAGATTTAACTGTTGGGAAATAATGGCTGAAGCCAGATTAAGTTTTGAACAAAGAGTTTATTTTGAAATGCTACTAGAAGTATGAAAACACAGTAGAAGTGCAAAGACAGAATTGGTGGTGTGGTGCAGCTTATCCACGAGAGGATTAATTGGCCCTTTCTTTCTTGAAGGTACTATAACTGGTGCCATTTCCTTGAACTTACTGTGGGAATCAGCCATGCCATGTATTCAGGAAGATTTTCATGATGAGGACTTTTATTTCCAACAAGATGAAGTGCCTCCACATTACCATCGTGATGTCAGGGCCTATCTTAATGAGAACCTGCCAAACAGATGGATAGTGCGTAGAGGTCCTGTAGATTATCTTGAGCATTCACCAGACCTCACACCACTAGACTTTTTCCTTTGCGGATTTCTCAAGAATAATATTTATGCTAAAAAACCTGAAACCATTGATGAATTACGAGTAGCCATTGAAAGAGAATGTGCCCAAATACCAAATACCAAATGAAATTATTGTTGATGTTTGTGATTTGATTGTTTCACATTGCCCACAATGTCTAGACCAGAATGGTCATCAGTTTGAAAACAGGTGCTAACTATAAAAAAGTACATTTATGTAGTTTATTGTGATCATTGAAAGGGAATGATATGTTAATAGAGGCTTTATAATCATTTAAACTGTGGATACATTTTTTTGTGACACCCTGTACGTAACCCTGCTGCAAGTCTTGAAGAACTTGGACAGCCTCTAAAGACTGGGCATCACATGTGAATAGGTGACGTGAAGAACTTGGTTATAGTTTCTGCTCCTATTTGCAAATAGGCCTGGAGAGATGTAAGACTCTGATTCAATGCACATAAAAGTTCTACTAGTTAAGACCAAGTGTGAGTCTAGTAACTAACCTTTTTTGCTAAAATAAAAAACTATTTGCAAAGTATAAAAACATTTCAGTGGTGGTAGTGCACCTTATGTTTGTGATATTCAGCCTCAATGAATGTTGATATAAATGATGCCAAACTCCATTTTCCAATAACTTAATTATAAGAAAATTATGTCTGCTCTGGCTGGGTTACTCAATTGATTAGAGCACTGTCCCATACACAAAAAAAGTTTGTGGGTTCGATCCCTAGTCAGGGTGCTTATGGGAGGCAACAAATCAATGTTTTTCAATGTTCCTCTGTCTGTCTCTCTCTCTCCCTTCCTCTCTTTCTAAAATCAGTAAAATAGACCACCTCCTTGGGTGAGAATTTTTTTAAAAATTATGTCTGAAATGGCACTCTCCTGTAAGTCATTTATATTTACTTTTTTTTACTACTGTCCAGAGTGTATTTTTGAAGAGTCTCTTACAATTAGTTTTTATAAAAGTACAACAATATTGACATTTAAATATAGAACCATTAGTCTACATTTTAAATAAATGTGTGAATTTTTGTATGCTTGATTCATCAATTACTGAGAGATAAGATTATATATCCCACTATGTTTTGGATTCATCTTCTTCATGTCTATCAAATTTTGCTTGATAAATTTTGAAGTTTTGTTTTTTGATATATCTAAGTTCAAAATATGGTGAATTGATACTTTAAAAATTATATTGTGATCTTGTTTATCTTTAATGATGCTCTTTTGCCTTAACATTTTTCTTTGTTTGACGCTAATGTTAGTATATACTGATTTTCATTTTTTTAGGAATATCTTTTACATCCTTTGATTTTTTTTTTTAATTTTTTTTATTTTGGTTTTTCAATTACAGTTGTCCCCTTTTCCCCCTATTTCTCTCCCCCACCAAACCCACCCCCTCTCCCACAATCATATCCCTCCCCGTTGTCCATGTCCATGAGTCTTTCATACAGGCTCTTTAATTAAACCCTTCCCTTACTTATCCCCCTTTGATTTTAAATTTTTTCCTTGTATGATAATAATCAAAGTATACCAGCTTTTGTTTGGTGAAAAACACTTTTTTCTACTCTTCAGTTTTCAGAATTTCTGAATCATTACATTTTAGATGTGCTTTTTATCAATAAGAAATAGCTGAGTTATATGTGTGTGCTTTAAATCCAGTTTGAGAAAATAAAAACTAATTGGTCCAATCTGTCAATTTTTCAATGGGAGCATTTACTCTGTTGATTATCCATAATAATTATTGGCATTTTACATTTATTTCTGTGACAGTGTTTTTGCTTTCAATATTGCTTTTTGCTCCCTTGTTGCTTTTTAAAAATTAATCTTGTATTTTTATTGCACATTTCTTCTCATTATACATTTAGAGAATTATATACCACATTCCCAGTCTTCCAGTAGTTACCTTGTTATCTTTAATTCCTATCACAAGCACATAGCTCTTTAAAGTATGAACTCAATAAATATCCTTACCAACTTCCCAAAGAATGCAAATTTCTTAGCAACTCCAAACACATCTAACCTATTTGACATTGTTGAGCACTTTAGTTCTTTGTGGTTTTCCCTTTGCACCACAGCATAGTACTGTTCTTGTTGTTTTCTAGTCAATGTTTGCTTAGCAAATTTTTTACTCCTTATTTCTTTGTTCACATCAGATCATTCCTCTGAGATTTCTCTCCTTCTGTCTGAAGAATACCTTTAAAATTCCTTTAAGGATTGCTTGAGACCATTCTCTAACACAATTATATTTCTCTTACATAATTTTCTCCTGTACAATCATCAACATGAGAAAATTAACATGGATATAAGACTGCTATCTAATCTGTATATCTTATTTAAACTTCACCAAGAGCCTTTAGTCACCTTTTAACTAGAATAATTCCTGACTGATTTATTGTTTTTCATGAGCTTACCATTTTTGAATAGGACAAGACAGTTATCTTACACAATGTCCCTAAATTTGAATTGGTCTGATGGTTTCTCATGGTTACATTCAGGTATCACCTTTGGCAGCAATGACACAGAATTAATACTGTTCTTGGTGCATCCTACCAGCAGACACATGGTTTTGCTTTGTCCCATTGTTGCATATGTGAACCTTGATTATTTGATTAAGGTGGTGTCTGCCAAGTTTCTCCACCGTGAGTTTATAAATTTACCTTAGCAAGTACTTGTTTGTCAGTAAATTCTTATCTCTTATGATTAAGTAATTTATTTTTATTTCTTAGTATTTCAAAGGGAACTTATCGGTTTTGGTTAAGTTCTTCTCAAATTGCAAAATGTAAGCTTGATATATTTGGAAAATAATTGTAAAGCAGAAAAGAAAATATATTTAAAATTGGAGTGTAGATTTGGGAATTCTTATCTATTTTCCTCAAACTAAGTTATAAGATTTTGATAAGAAATTTTGAAAGAATGGGAGACTATTCATATAGGTGTTTTCAGAAAAATAAATGTTCCCAGTCATTTCAACCTCTATAAAACCTATGCAGGATCTTATACAGTTAGGAACATAGCTAAAGCATATTTCTTCCCCATAAAATTTTATCTGATAAGCAATTTTATTTTGTTTTTATTATGGTAATATTTTTTCTAAAATCTCCTTTCAGAAATTGAAAGTTATCTTCCTAAGGTAATAAGTTCAGTACTTAATTTATTTTCTATATTTTTAAATCACTTCAAAAATATTTTTTAAACTGTTAAATTCATTTTGATTACTTCTGTGGCCTCATTTCATGGAATTTCAATTTGTACATACCTTAAATTTTTATCATTTCAGAAATCATCTATTTCTGTTTTCTTGACTTAATTGTTTCAATTTTTCTTGATTTCTTGGCCCAGTTGTTACTTCAGAGAATTTTTTAAACTACAAACATGTCAGCTTTAACTACATATACTTTTTTCTAGTCTTATTGAATAGTGATCTAAAAATATATTCTTCACACTTTTGACATTTTGAGTTTATATGGATTTTGTTTTCTGTTATATAGGTAATTTCATTATGTAAACAATGTGCACATTAAATGAATAATCCTGTTTATAATCTGTAAATTTGGTATATATCATTCCTTTCCAATCATTGATTTCTAATTTTTCTGTATGTCTTTGTTTTATTTTGAATTAGATACAAATAGTAATGAGCTAAAATCAGGAGATTCTTTGGGTTCAAACCTTAGGCCCATTATTTCCATGTGGCCTTCATCAAACTACCTAGCTTTTTCTTCCCTGTTCT
The DNA here is from genome assembly GCF_987537825.1 of Furipterus horrens. NCBI lineage: Eukaryota > Metazoa > Chordata > Mammalia > Chiroptera > Furipteridae > Furipterus > Furipterus horrens. Next base: position 74,046,536 of record NW_028327179.1, on the reverse strand, counting down.
TGGTCTTACAATTTCATTATCTGAAAAATGGAGATAATAACAGTATTTGCTTCATAAGGTTCCTATGAATTAATATTTGAGATGTACTTAAAACATCACATAAAATCAGTACTATACAAATATTAGCTATTACTACTATATTTGCTTTAAATTCTACTTTAAATTTACATTAATTTTCTCTGGTTTTCCCTAGTCAACCTTCTTTTTTTAATTGTTCTGCTTTAGTGTTATGTCATAATAATATAAATTACTGTATTTTATTCTTTGTAAGCAATAAATTACTTTTTGTGAGTGATTTAGACATCATTTACAGAAATAATTGCTATGATAGTCCTATCATCTGCAATTCTCTGCTTTATTTTAAAGTTACACTTTTTGGAGGGGTCTATTGTCTATGATTGCATATTTTTATACAGTCTTTTTTTAGTCTTGTAACATTAAAACTTGTATTATGCTATTTTTAAAAACATATTTTAAAAATCAAATAAAATCACCCACCACGGCTAATTCCGAGCTAACCATTGATTCTGTCTAACAAACAAGCTAAACAACTTTAAACTCTTTTTTTATGAGAGAAAAAGCAGTTCCCATTTGTGGCTTTCTTTCCTAGCTTCCTCTGACCCTGCTTCCTTATCTATCTAATCTGAGTATACATTTTAGCGGGATGGAGGAGAAAGCTGAATTGAGCCCAGCTTTTGGTCTAGCAATTAACTAAAGTAACTCAATTCCTCCCTGTGCTTAGTCTTATAATTTCTTCTTTTTCCATCAACAGCTGCTCTCTCAACTGTTTTTTCTTTTGCTTACTTAAATTTCTAGACAAAGAAAAAAGTGGTACATTATTATATTTTTTTTAAATGGCAGCTGTGTTTGCATTATAGGGCAAGATGGAGGCTGCTGTTTTGTTTAGGAAGACACTCCAATACAAGGCCTCTTTTGGAAGAAGAGTGGGAATTTAGACTAACTGAATTGCTTTACTAAATAATAGGAAATACAATCAAATTTGTGGGCTGGGTGGCATCTTCACAAAGAAGCCATAATTTTGAGCTGGAGGAGGGAGAAGAATCGAGAGGTCTGGGAATGGAGGAGGGACAGGAGAGAGAAGAGATACATGAAAGAGAGGAAAATGCTCTCAGACTCATGTGCCTCAAAAGCTTGGGGATGAGTTGGGAAATCTTTGTAAAAGGTCAGGGATAATAACCTGTAGGAGCTGTGATTCCTGATATCCAATTTAGAGCTTTCTTTGCTTTGTTAAAATTACTTTGAAGACTCAGCTGACCATTACTTATTACAGCCTAGTATTCGCTGAGACCTGGGGAATGGCAGGGAGCTCTCTTTGTGTGAAGCTGTCCTGATCCGTAGTGGACAGAGTGGTATAGAGATGGCCAGATATGTCTGAGAAGCCCTCACCAGGAGTCTGGAGCAAGAGGGAAGAAGTGATTTGCTCCACACATGTACCCCCATGTCTCACAAACACTATGGGAAAGGGGACTGCATTGCCTACAATCTACCATAATGAATCTAGATGTGAAAACAAATTGTGACCGTGGAGAATATAAAAATTAGAAAACTATATAGATATTTTTCCCTTAAGTTATATCGAAGTCCCTAACAGATCTCCAATTTGATAATATTCTTTTAAAAAGCAACTTTTAAAGTTGTGAAAAACAACTTCTACTGAAATAATGGTTTTATACATTTTGGAGTCAGATCTCTTTGAGAAAAATAAGATCTTGTGTTTTGTTTTATTTTATTTTGTTTTTTTTTTGGGGGGGGGGAAGGGACCCTTTCACCAGAAAAATGCATCTTCATTCATATACACAAAATTTTGTCTAAAACATAACCCTTGTTAATAATCCAGGAACTTAGATCATTCTTTCTTCTTTCTTAAAACAATAATTTCACATGGAATTTGTTTCTGTTTGCTTTTTTGTGTGTGTGTCACAAAGAGTACCTTCTATTTCTGGTCTTATTTTATTTTTAAGTTGCATTTACTCTTCAATTATACCCTTGATGATTGTTTTATTTACTCTGTTTTCAGGAACTTCTATTATTTCTATTAATTTGTCTTCTTATTAGTTTTTTCTCTCACATTTTCATGGTGTATTTTAATTGTATTCCTCATATTTGTCTTTTGTGATCTCTACTAGAAACTCCAAAGATAAGTGTTAGGTCCTAACACTGAGAGGAGAAATGACAGGAGAATAGGAAAAGATTTATTTGGCAAGCTGCACAAGTGGGCTGAGACCAGGAAGGTAGGAAGGTAGGAAGGTTTCAGCAGTCAACAAAGAAAGGAAGGGGTTTTTACAGGGGGAAGGGGGAAGGAAATTGAAGGGACTCTCTGTTGATGGCCTGGGGGGAGATGGCCCTGGGAAAAGAGAGGCTTACTAAAGTAGAGAAGTTACTAAGTTCTTTCTGGCAGGCTATGATATCTTTGAGGGACATAGGCCTTGCCAGCAGGCTAAGATATCTCTGAAGGACACAGGACTTCACTGGTGTCAGCAGTTACTGCAGGGACAGCAGACTTATTGGGGGTTAGGCAATCCCTGACACCAGCAGTTACTGTGGGGGCTTGCTAAAACCAGACCTGGATTCCCAGAACTCAGGTCTTATGCCTAAGACTAAGGAGTAGGATTATTTTGCTCATTTCTTCATCCTCAGCATTTTGCATGGCATCTGGGCGTGGTTGCCACTCAATAAATGTTTGCTTAATAGAATGAGTTCTACTCATCTGATGTTTTGCAGCATGCGTTCTTACTGTCTCCAGTAATTATTAAAATTTTTAAATAAAATATAATCTGTTCACATCCGCTGCAGAATAGCTAGTAAGTCCTTCATAAAATATTCATGGATTTCTTGCAAATAGAATGACCATAAATTTGTTAACCAAACAAGGACACTTTTGCAAAAGGGGAGCAGGTCTACTAATATTTATGCCAATACCAGGCATAAAAATGGACTGTGCTGGGAAAACCAGGATAGGTAGTCATTTTGCCTACCAAGCATTAAAGCAATCAAACAAGGAGGTCATTACTTTTATCAACACTTCAGAATGTGACAGTACATGGAGGAAGGGCCTTTAAAGAGGTAATTAAGATAAAATGAGCTTATATGGGTGGGCCTGAATCCAACATGACTGAGGTCCTTGTAAGAAGAGGAAACTGGAACACAGGCACATAGTGAAGACCTTCTAAAGATAGTGAGAAAAGACAGAAATCTACAAACCACAGAGAACTGTCTCAGAATGAGACCAGCCTGCTGACGTCTTGATCTTGGACTTCTACTCTCCAGAACTGTGCAGAAATAAATTTCTGTTGCTTAAGCCACCTCATCTGTGGAATCATACAGTATTTGTCTTTTTGCGACTTGTTTATTTCACATAGCATAATGTTCTCGTGCTTCATTTATATGTACTACATGTCAGAATTCCCTTCCTTTGTATGGCTGAATATTTCATTGTATGAATATATCTTGTTTGCATACATACTCATTCACCAATGCATACTTGGGTTCATGGGAAGGAAATTTTATCTGCTTCATTCACTGCCATATTCCTAGTACTTAGAAAAGTTCCTGGCTTATGTTAGGTCTTCAGTGATTATATGTTAGGTAAATAAATACTTAATAGTTAAATATGTGGTCTTGATTATACTAATAGCAGCATAATGTCCACTGAGTAAATTGTAAATCTTGATATAAGCCTACTTCTGGGTGACCTGTGCCTTCTTATCTCTCCTGGTTCTTTTTTTTCCTATATCTGCAATATCCATTCTATTGACTTCCCCCATCTTTTTCTATTCTGTCTCTCAGACAAAATCAATAAAACACAGCAACACTTATGTAGCAATGCTGGATAAAGGCAGGGTTGATAAATCCAGTAATTAGTACTTGAGCATCTACGTTATGCTGACCTCTGTGCTAGTATCAAAACCATTAAACTTAGTTATACTTTCTCCTGAGATCTTAATTTAGGACCTTAATTTTACATTTTTTAAAATTACAAAAATGAAGTTCAGGACTTAAAAGTATTTACTAAAACTGTTTAATTCAAGCAAAACACAGTAGTAAATCTATTTTAAAAGTAATACCTCCTGAAAATTGTTATAAAATATAATGTCTACATTTACCCAAGTTAATGTACCTTTGAAGAGCATTTAACACAATTATATATCCCCCAAAAAAATGTGTCTGAAAGAAATCAACTTCAATTCCAGGTCAAATGAGGTTGGACACATTCAGGGTTTTTTGGTGGTACAGCAATTTGAAAGGCCTAAAGTTAAAAATGATTGGAGGTATATTACTCAATTTTTTCTGAAATTGCTTGCTGGCTAGAGTCTGGTGGATTTTATTTCAAGTCTAACTGAATTTTATAAATACCTAAAGATGGGAATCTGTAATGCCAACTCTGACAGAACAATAGCTCTGTTGGGCTCAACTATTCAATCCTCCAACTGAATTTCTTGTTTTCCCACTTATTTTGTTATATCTTTCAATACTATAACTTACCAAAAAAGAGACTTTTTTGTCTTCCTTTACTGGACCTAGAAATATTATTTTATGTCATGTCTCTTTTTTCTATAAAATAAAACCAAGAACCTAGTGTACTTTATCTTTTTCAAATTCTTAAATTCCTTAAGCAAGGTCTGTCTTTTCCCAGCACAGCTACAGAAAGTAATCTACATTCCTACCCATGTCAGCAATCATGCCCTCGTGGATTTGATGTTGGCTGTGGCAGACTGTATAGACTTACATTAGTTTCACTAAAACTATATCATTCCTCATCAGTGTTTTAAAACAACATAACTCTGTGAAATACAGGAAAGGGTCTCCAAATATAGAGAAGCTATAGTATGCAGAGCAGACAGAAACAGAATTGTACAGGCCAGTGATTAATTATGCTTGCTAATGATTTACTGTCCCCGTATTCAGACTGGGTATCCACCTACATAAAGCCACTAGAGGATCCCCAAAAATTGCCCTCACATATTGCCATTTCACCAATGTTCTTCTCTGCTACTTACCTTGAAGTTCCCACCATCTCTTTTGGGTTATACAACTAACTAATTAATTGCTTAGAAGCACTGTTAAATTTTATCAAATGGTTAAGTGAGGTGAAAAAAAATTTCTCTTCATATAGTGTGACAGGAGAGTAAGAAGCTAGAAAAATTTCTGGGCCAGTGAAATGGGGAAACTGAGGCAAAGAAATTAAGGCCAAATAGTTTGAGCACCTTACAGCCAGCTGCTAAATTGCAAGACTTTATCTCCCCTAACCAAGAGCACTTGAGAGCAAATAGTATATACCTCTCCTCCCTAACCAGAGAATACATAGATTAAATCTCCCTGGTCTGGTAACTTCCTCTGATACGTTTTGCAGTTGTGAGACACCATAGGTGACTGGGGAAGGAAGGAGGAAGGGAACCCTAGAAGCTGGATACAAGCATAAGACCCCTAAGAAGCACAAGATAAACAACATCTTTTACTAAGCTTATTAACGGGACTTAAAAAAGGGAGAAAAACAGAATCAGGGTGCTCCTGTGAGGAGAAAATAAGAAGGACCATTCATCAGCACCCTGTAGCCACAGAAGCTCAGGCCAAAATGGAAATGCCTACAACTACCCTCTGACCCCAATAAAAAGGCTGAGCACTCACATGCAGGCACAACTCTGGTTATGATTCTCTAAATTCCTGTCCTCTGCAGAGCTCAAATAAATCTTATTTTCATTTTTGGATTCTTGATCTAAATGAAATTCTTTTATTTTTGAAGCCAAGGACCCGAATTGGTTCTTGGTTTGGTTCAGTAACAGTAGCATGAAGTATTACGTGAAATTAGCTCCTATCAACTAAATATGACAGGTCCTGGAAAGACTGAGGCAAGTAGGTGCTAACAACTTAAGTCACGGTTAACCTGAAATACCTGAATATCTGAAACTTTTGATGACCTTTATTAGTGTCTTATTTTTTCTTATTAATAATTTGTTCTTGTGTCCTATAGCCTGGTGAATTTGAAAGTGAATGCTGGACATGGCATTTGAAAAATCTAGAGACATTTAGGCAGTTGCGGTAATGGAAATTCATCTTAATCCAGTCTGATGTTGAAATTGAGCTAGTTTGAAGCTGAGTTTAATCTATATATGGGCCAATGTATTTCTAGTTAGTTGATAATATTAACGAGTAGTTCTTGAACAACTAAAACTGAAACCCTAAATTTTTTTTTCATTTTTTTATTGTTGTTCTATTACAGTTGTCCCAATTTTACCCCCATTGCTCTCCCCTGCTCTGCTCCCCTCCCCACTCCCACAGTCAATCCCCACCCTGTTGCTCATGTCCATGGATCATTCATATTCATTCCTTGACTAGATGCCCCCCACACTTGTCGCTGTCAGTCTGTTCCTTGTTTCCATGCTTCTGGTTCTATTTTGCTTGTTTGTTTGTTTTGTTCATTAGGTTCCTAAACTGTTAACCAGGGTTTGATCCCTGAATTCCAATTTTGTCTCCCAAGCTCTGTGATTAAATTTCAAACCTCTCAACCTTCAGTTACAAAATGGCAAACGCTTCAGGTGTGTTGTGGGGCAATAGATTGGGGGTAGCACTGAATACTGCACTCATTCACTTTTCTTCCTTATCTTCAGTTATCTCGTCTTCTAGTCCATCTGCACAGCCTTGAAATTTGTCAGATGGATTACGTATGATATGCGTGTGTGTATTTTCATACAATTTTTCACTTTTCTCAGGATGATGATTGTCTACCATTAGCTAGTCTAACCTTACTGGAAGCAGAAGTCTTTGTGGCTATTTGGAATTAACATGTCATGCCAAAGGAGAAGTGTGGAAAAAGAAAGACAAATACTCTTTTGTATGTTTGTGTTGTTTTTTTAAACCCATGGGAGTTGCCTTTACTCACTGACTCTTCCTCATAGTCTCACCACACTGTCCTCCCTCTGAAATATTATGGCTGCTTTGACACCTCAACTGTAGTGAATTATTGTCTTTTTCTTTGGTCAAATTTTTAATTCATCACTATTGTGTGGTCTCTTTGAAGCAACCTATAAAGATTTAAGTATTGTCCTAGCAATTTTTAATAGCTAAGTTGCAGTTCTTTTACAAGCTTGGAAAAAATCATAGACCCATGGAATTGAAAGAGACCTTAAAGAACACAGTCCAATTTCTCATCAAGAAAACAACTCGCCCCAGGTCCCACACTGCTGATGTCACCAAATTCAATGTATTCCCTATTTGGGGTGCTCTATTCAAGAACAAAATGTGGTTATCCCTGTTAGAAATAGTAAAAAACCAAAACCAAGGAAGCTGAGATACAAGATTTATTAAGAGGAACCTGCTGGGCTGTCTCAAAGGAGAGAACAGCAGCTGGCGTACAGGCTGACAAGGTTTTAAAGGGAGGGATAGGGAATGACTGGAACAGGGTATCGGGGCATCTAGTGATTGGTTGAGCCTGGGGGTAATGGTGGGAACAATGGGTTGGGTCTGGGGGTAACGGCAGGCACAATGGTGGGAACAACAGGCACTTGGTGTTTTGTTGGGTATGTTGCTGGGGATAAGGCACTTGGTGATTTATTGGGCATGTTTCTGGGGAGAAGAATAGAATAAGGAAGTAAAAAATTTTCTACCTCCTACTGGTGTTTTGCAAGATTTGAGGAACTTTTCACTGGACTCCTCCATAGTCATTGTTTATGGTTTTTACTTCCTATTAATCAACTTATTGGGTGGGGATTTTTGAGGCTCTTATTGAACCTAAGAATCCCGAGACAGTTTTATTTACTTGCACCAAGTAAAGGAGACAGGGGATTGGTATCAAAGGAGGCTTAGGATTGCTTATATACACTATTTGGTCAATAACATGTTGATTTCTTTTTTTGCAGTTGGCTACTTTCATCAGGTTGAGTTCCTGGTGGCTAATCCTGTTTACAGCTGCTCTACAAAATACTGTGCTACATTTTAATATTTATCAAGAAATAACGAAACTGCCCAGAACTTGAGACCCTTGTCCTAGCTAAAATTTGGAGAAAAGACCCGTAAGTGTCTTCTTTTGTGTAGCACTGTTGTCTACAATATTCTGTTGCTTGCCGTAGAGCAGTTATTTCATAAGATTTCTGTTGACTGGTAACTTGAATTCTACAGCTATAATGTCCCCCTTGGAGAAAAGATTTTTATGGTTATTATCTATCACAATCTTACTCTATCCCATATCTAAACCTTTCTCTTTTATATACTTGTATAGGATGTCAAAAGATGACTGTGATTTTCAAACTTACATGTTAACTGTATACAAGGTTAACCAAAAGTAGGTTTACAATTTTTTGTAAGGAAAACAATGCAATAATTAACAAATAATAATAATACAAGAATAAACTATGTTTTGCATACTCACAACTACATACCTAATTTTGCCCTACCCTGTATATGAGGGTGTTGTTTTCAGTCAGTTCTCCATAAAACAGACATTTGCATGCAGGAAGTTAACTTGGAAAGTTTGTAAGGGAGTGTAAAAAGAAGGATTGGGCAAAGGAAAGATCTAAACTGGATGAAGTCACCACAGAGACTCATGTGATCAAATGAGAACTCTGGAGCGTGGATGGTGCCCTCAGAATTTTCCTGCCTTTAGGCAACAGGTTTGAATCTATGCCTCTATCTGGATAAGTCAGCCACTCATCTGATGCAGAGTGACCTCAGGGAAAGGATGTGGCCTTGATTAAGGGACTCAACTGAGTCATCAATGATAAATCTTTTAAGCCTCATTCCTTTGAAGGGGACACTATAGGATCCACCACATGATCTTAATTAAACTGAAATATAGAACAAGAAAAATAAAAGGAAAAAATTAAAAATGGAATCCAAACAGACTAAAATGTCTCTGTATTTGTCTCTCTGTTGGGTTTTTCAGCAGATAGCAACAGTCTAGAAGTGAAATAACCTAAAGGTTTTATTCACAAACATTTTGCACTTGTTGTCAAAGAAAAGTCTTTAAGGAGACATGCAAATTTCACATTCATCTGCCCCTCAGAAGACTATCAAGAGTTCAGGCAATTGCTTTCTAAAGAGTACGTGCATTGTTTTCATGTTACCTGTGCCAACTTTTATTGGAAAGCTTAGTATAATAATGATACTTAAGCCAGAGAAACTGAAGAGTAGATACCATCCTCTTGTCCTTCACATCACCATCTTTAGAGCTAAATTTTTATAGCTAATGTTAGGAATAACTGCAAATATCCATTAATATATTGAATGAAAGAAATTAATGTTCTTCCAAAGAAGAGCTATAATGTTAATGTTCTTATTAAATTAGTTTTAAAAGCATGACTCAAGCACACAATCTCTAAACTTGTCTGATTTCAAATTTTTGAAGACATGATGGTCAACATGGCAAAATTTAATGATTTATTTACATACATTTTTCAACTTTCTCAGCTGACTTTCTTCAAGTTAAAAATGAAAGTAAGTTTTTAGTGCCAACTCGAATTTTCAAAGTTTATCTCCTATATGCCCTTCAATTGCCTTCATCTGGATGTGGGAGTGTATACTGTTACTCTTAGAAGTCAAGTTGAATGCACTATATATTTGAGATCAATATGTTCTCAGAGAGAGTGAAGAAAGACTATTTCTATGTAAGAACATCAAATAAAAATTAAGAATCAGTTTGAAGTGTAGAAAAATCTCCTTTAATCTGTGACTCCTTTAACCTATCTGAGAATCCTGATTATTAAAACCAGTCTGATCCAGAAACAAAAGTTGGTGATTGGAGGACTCTAAAGCCATCTTATTTCTTGTGTTCTCAAAATCCAACTCATGAAAGAAGTTAAATAAAACTAGCAGATATATTAGTATACTGTGATTCAAGGAATATCTCAAAGTCATGCCTGAGTTTAGATATCTTTCCCCAAACAAGCTCCTAAAGGTTTGCCTTTTTGGTCTGTCCATAAAATACCCTCTGTTTAAGAAACTAATGGGAATACTGTCACTATTAAACATAATACTTGGAAGGAAACCCAGGTATTGGGGTAAATTTTGTGCACTTAGTATCCTGTGTATTTGATACTTAGACATTGTTTTTGTTGTTAACATAGAGAAATGGGCAAGTTAAGTACTGAAAAGTTCTGAGAAAATGATAGAACAAAGTAGGAACTTTCCACTTAGAAAAGGACTCTAAAAAGGTTGGCAGAAGGGACTGTGGGCATTTGAACAAGGGAGCTTGAGAATTCATGGCCAGGAGATGAAGTTAAGAACATAAAGACACACTTCATGGACTTCATAGTTTTCCCTGCTGCCAAGTCTGTTAACTGACTGCAGGGGATCACTCCTTGTGGTTTAGGGAATTGTAGCCCAAGCCATGAGCCAGCCCCTCCCCCTGCACCTTCTCCACCCCTGCCCTGAGAAGGCCTCTAAGTCTCAGTGGAAAACCAAAAGGCTATGCAGCAGACAGGACCAAAGGCCACTCAGAGTGTTCCCATGGGAATTAGATTTAAAGAATGCACATTATGCTTTAGAGTTTGCTCCACTTTTCTTATCTCTTAGTTAACTATAAACAATCTGTAGCAAAGAATGTATGAAACCTGGCACCTAATGCCAGTGTGGCGTCAAGATGTTTAATAGACCCTGACACAGAGTGGTCATTGCGACCTCTATATTGATATATATATAATCAGGAACTGTCAGTTGTAATCCAGGTGCCTAAAAACTAATTGATGATTTATGAATTTTGACCTTGTATCTCCCATGCATACCATTCTCAATAAAAGGCATGGGGAATGGAGATCTTGTGCTTTCTCCACTAGAGGAAACAGCTACCTTCCATTCCCACCAGACAAAATACAGTGTCCTGGATAAATTTGTTCCACCATGGTCCTGAAACCTCTGCTGGACAGAGAAGTTTCCAACTGAGCTGGACATTGGAGGCTGCTCAGCCTCAGCTGACCTCCTATTTTCTAATCCTCCCTCAAGTAATAACTTTCTCTGACTTATGTTATGGGTTCCTTGCACCATTTCATACTTTTATATTTGAGAATGTTTTCTGTTCCTTTCTCTTCTTAGCTCTGAAGACATTTGTTCCCAAGCACAACCAAGGACAACACTAAGAAGTTAAAGTGTTGCTACTTATGAGCAAAGTATTAGTTACATGTTTTACTATCAAAGAAATAAGAAACAATATGAAGAACAAAGAAGCAGTTTAATGTCTTATATTTCCAAACTAACTATATATGCTTTCTCCACTTGTTCTGAACATGGATCATTAGTGACAAATTGATATGATTGGCCTTGTAACCATTGCCATTTTTGTAGAATAATATTCTACTGAAAAATTTTCTGATGATTTCAATAATTGATATTTTCATAATAAGTTTCTCTATTTCTAAATATATGATGAATCCTGTATCAAAGCTCTTATGACTTTTGGTGAGGAAGTGGGAAAACATTTTATGGTTAATAATAATGACATTTATAATAGTATTTTGGCAATAAAATTCATAATATATATCTCAGTCTAGATACAGATGAGTTTCTGCTATAGTTGCAGTCTTCTTTTATGTGAGAGCCATTGGCTTGTAAGCTGATTATACAGGAGTAAATCTGAGCATTGATTCTGACTCCTTGATAAATTTTATTTTAAATATTTTATGTGTATTATATACAGTGATAGAAAATAAACTCAGAAAAAGTTGTGTGTGTGTGTGCACCTGTAAATTAATATTTGGGGGTTACCTATTCATGTAAATATTTTAAAATAAGATTTTTTATGAACATATCCAATAATCTGAACACTTACCTATAGTCACATTTACACATGAATTTCTAACATGATTTTCAAAAAGTATTACTTCCTATTCTAGGAATAGAAATACATGTGTTTGCATTGTATTGCTTCTTTTTAGGCTCCAGGTATTAGAGAAGAAAAGGCTACTATCTAAATTTCTGAGATCTAAACTTCAGAGGCACACTAGAAATTTGAATATTCTAATGTGAGCAAATTCTTTGCTTTTACTTTTTTGCCAGGTTGGTTCATCATTTACTCCAGTGGGTAAAATTCTTCTTTTAAAAAATGATTCTTTTTGAAAAAAAAAAATACCTCAAAATAGAGCTGAAATAGGAGCAATGTGTGTTTGCACCCAATACAAAGCTATCAAAATAGGAAACTGGTTCACTTTTTAACTTAAAACCCAGTAGCGAAGCAAAGCTGGAGAAACAAAACTAAACAAAAGGAAAACTACAACCTATTGCATAGAGTTTAAACTTTGGTATTAGTGTAATTATTTAAGTATACGTTCTGAGTCTGAAGAATTCAAAGGGTGAAAATAACACTTTGTTCTAGAGTTTAACTTCTACTCCTATCCACTGCCCACCTCCAAGCTCAAGAAATAGAACATTCCTGTTGGAAAGTGACAGTCCTGAGTCCAAGTTACAAGCATTCCAACAATACCTGTGTGCACGTATATTTCTCATACAGAATGGAGAGGAAAATAATTTTCAGAACCAAAATCATACCAGAAAAAGGTGTTACAATAAAGAGCTAGCCAAACTTAAACCATACTAGAAGAAAATCATGGTATTTCCTTAGCCTGTGTATGCATCACTCCAACCTCCTCCTCCACCTTCCTGCAACCCAGAAGGTTGCATGCTGTTGGGAGAGACTGGCCTTGGACTGAAGCTGGTCTCCAGCAAGTGTCCTGGCTGTGGTAGCATCATTAGAGATCATGGCCTTGCCAACAGGGATCCCGTGAGGACCACTTTGTCAGAGGCCTTCCCTTCAGTGTCCATGGTGAAACTGGTCACCAAGCCTCACTTTAGGCCATCAGTCAACATCATTATGTTTGGTGTTTGTTATCCAAAACTTCTAAACTCTCTTCAAATGGAAACAGTTGCCTGATTCACAGGTTCAACCAGAACACATCTGAGCATTGAAATTTTAGTGCCATCCAAAGAGATAGAAAGATTGAAGTTTTTTAAACTTTGAAATGTGATAGAAACTTTACTGCTAGTGCTATGCAGTTCTCAGGATTTGAATATCTACTTATATAGGAAAAACTTATTTTATGCAATATTTCAATTCCTAACAAAATGCAGAATAATCCAATAACATAAAGTGTATTTTGTGCAACTTCCCATGCCACTGGTAATAAAAGAAAAATAGTCTCCAGGCATCCAGACTAAAGTGTGCCCAAAATGGAAAAGGAAACAAAGAAAAAGGAAATACAATAAGAAAGTTTATTATCTTAGTTATTACAGCAAAATTATACTGGATTGTGACTTATCAATCACAGAAGAAAGATGTGATCACCACCAGAAATTGTTCTTTCAGCAGAGATGTCAGTCATAAATGAGGTTTCAGCATTTATATGCTTGTCCAAAGTGGTAATTTAGAAGTACTGCTACCAACTCTGTCTGTATCCAGAATGATAATTATGAATTAAATGGTGAGCAGATGCTTAGAATCGAAAGTTTGCCCCCGGGCAGCCAGAAACCTAAGGACAAAGCTAACAGTTCCTGTAAAACATTAGTTTAAGAACAGAACCTGTCAATGCGGCCACAGTCTACCAATCTGCTAAACACTGATGGACATTAGCCATGACATTACAAATATAGATGATTTTAAGGAAATAAACTGTCTCTGATACATGATCCTTTTTGCTTTTCTTTCTACAGATCATGCCTACTCTGAATACCTTAAAGCAGTCACTCAAAATGAATTCACAAGAAAAAAAGAAACAAGCTAATAAAAATTGTATTTATAAGCTCACAGAAAGAAATATGTGCTTAAAATTGAATTTATTCTTTCTTATTGCTATTGGAATGGACACTTAATTTTCTCCCTAAAATGAAATGAAACTTTCAGAAAATGTATGGCTGCTGAGAGAGCGGTTTCTCACATGCCAAGCTGTGTTAGCAAGGTTGGGAATAAATCATCAACGAAATCCAACTAGTCCTTTACTGCACTTCATCCAAAGTAAAATACTTAACTTTCTACCCACATGAAGCCACTGGAGGATAACGATTGTGAATGAGTTCACTGCATTCCATAAAACAATATCCTCAAATCACAGACAATGAGCATTCTGCCTCTTTACTTTCAGCTCTATTTGTCTTTTTTTTAATGATACAAGTTTTTATTAGAAGTTATCAGACATAAATTTAAATATAACAATTATTAACAGTCTTAAAGAATAGATAAAAATGTAGAGAACTTTACCGAATACCTGGAATTTTTTATTTTTAATCTTTAAATATATTTTATTGATTACGTTGTTAGTTGTCCCAATTATTTTTCCCTTTGCTCTCCTCTACCCAGTACCCACCTTTCCTCCAGCAACCCACTCCCCTTAGTGTTCATGTCCATGGGTCATGCATAAAGTTCTTTGGCTTCACCCTTTCCTATATTATTATTAACTTCACCTTGTCTTTTTTTTTTTTTTTGTACCTAACAGTTATGCTTCTTAATCCCTGCACCGTTTCTCCATTTCTCCCCCTCCCCCCTCCCAGCTGATAACCCTTCCAATGATCGCCATACTGATGATTCTGTTCCTATTCTGGTTTTCTTAGTTGGATTTTGTATTTTTTAGATTCAGTTATTGATAGTTGTGAGTTTGTTGTCATTTTAATGTTCATAGTTTTTATCTTCTTTTTCTTAAGTAAGTCCCTTTGACCTTTCATATAACAATGGCATGGTGGTGATGAACTCCTTTAGTTTTACATGTCTGGGAAGCACTTCATCTGCCCTTCCATTCTAAATGATAACTTCTCTGGATAGAGTAATCTTGGTTGTAGGTCCTTGCTTTTCATCACATTGAATACTTCTTGCCAGTCTCTTCTTGCCTGCAAAGTTTCTTTTGAGAAATCAGCTGATAGTCTTATGAGCACCCCTTTGTAGGTAACTCTGTTTTTCTCTTGCTGTTTTTAAGATTCTCTCTTTATATTTAACCTTTGGCATTTTACTGATGATGTGTCTGGTGTGGTCCTCCTTGGGTCTAGTTTGTTTGGGACTCTCTGTGCTTCCTGGACTCGTATGTCTATTTTCTTCACCAAATTTGGGAAGTTTTTCTTCATTATTTTTTCACATAAGCTTTCAATTTCTTGTTCTTCCTCTTCTCTTTCTGGCACTCCTATGATTCAGGTGTTGGCACATTTAAAGTTGTCCCATAGGTTCCTAAGCCTCTCCTCATTTCTTTCAATTCTTGCTTCCTCATTTTGTACTGGTTGATTTTTTTCTTCCTTATGTTCCAAATCATTGATTTGAACCTCAGTTTCCTTCCCTTCACTATTGGTTTTGTGTGGGTTTTCCTTCATTTCATTTAGCATAGCCTTTGCTTCTTCCCTCATGCGTTTTGCCATACTTAAACATATCTGTCAAGCCTGTGAGCATCTTTATCATCAGTGTTCTGTACTCTACATCTGTTAGGCTGGCTATCTCCTCATCTGTTAGGTTGATTATCTCCTCATCACTTAGTTCTCCCACTGGAACCTTGATTCATTCCCTCTTTTGGGCTATACCTCTCTGTCTCCTCATCTTGACAGGCTCCTGTGTTTGTTTGCCTCTGTGTCTTAGGTAGAGTTGTTGCACCTGTTACATTGTAAGGGGAAGAGCCTTAGGAACTTGTCAGTAGAGGCAACCCATTTCACTACATTGTGGCACTGTGTTGGGAGGTAGGGGTCTATGAGAGAACATTGCTACCTGCTTAGCACTTGCCCCTTTTCCAGGCACTTCTCCCACTTCTGTATGTGACTGGCACTTCTCTAGCTGTTGCCCCGGCTGCCATGCCCAGAGTAGGTGGGACTGCATGTGTTCTAGGACTGTGGGGCCCTTTAAATCAGCAGACTCTACTGAGAGACCAGCAGTTTCTGCCTCCACCCCAACCCCCACTGTTTTACACAGTCAGAAGCAATGAGGCTTTATTTTCCCCTGCACTGGGATCATGAGCTGTGTGGTCTGGTTTGGTTCTGGGAGCACTCCCCAGGTGTGCCTCCTTACTTTTTAAAATGTGTAACTGTGCTTTCTGCTGACCTGCCGCTGCTGCAGCTGCTACCACCATCACACCACATCCTCTCCACCCAGGGTCTGCCCCTCCTACCTGTCTGGATGAATATTTCCTCTTTATATCTTTGTTTGTTGGACTTCCATGCAGCTTGATTTTCTGGAACTTCTGATTGTCTCTAGTTTTGAGGTAGTTGTATTTCTTCTTAGTTGTGGAGGGAGATGCAGTGTGTCTGTCTAGGCCTCCATCTTGGCTGGAAGTCCCTGATTAGTCTTTTTGTACTTTCTCTTCTTCTCAGATTCTCTTCATTGCTACTTCTCCAAAAACATCCTCCTTATTCTGACATTGGAAGATTGGCTCAGCTATCCTTATGGCCTCAGTATTTTTTCCTCCTCATTTCTTTTCCTGTCACATATTAATTTAACTTCCTTACACGCCCCTCTAGATGACAATGGCAAGAATCACAGACTTGTCTTCCACCTTTCCATATTGTTGATATAGCATGCTCTCATCATTTAGAATGAGAATTGTGACTGATATTATTCCCAAAGATAGGCTTAGATTTCAGCCCTTTCTGCTTGAATGCATTTTGAGATTTTTATCCAAACAAATTAGAAAATATTTGACTAACAATTATATAACTTAAAAATTTTATAATGAAGGATGGTCTTCATCATTTTGTGGGTTCTGATAAATATTTCACCATTGAGTGGGAAGAAATTGTTGGTCAATAAATTATACATCCCCTTTATGTTAAAATTTCTTAAAAAGATGCAGTCAATTACAGAAAGAGCCCATTGTAATGTAAGAAAATAAGGTAAAAATAAATAACATTTTTGAGTGCTTGCTGTGTGTCAAAGACTGTATTTGTTATTAACACGTGCTTAACTTTATGACAGTTATTACTGTCCCTGTTACAATGATGAGCACACTCAGTGTCTGAGAACTTACTCAGACTTTTATTATACTTTTATTTCACTTCGGTAATTCTTACTAGTAAGTGGCTCTGGGTTTGAAATTCTTACATCATAAGATTGAACTCTACACTCCTTTTTTCTTTGTGCTGCTTTGGCCTCTTTCTCTTTGCAAAATTCAGGTAAGGCCAAACTGCTACCTTTATAGCAGGTTCTGCCAAATATTCTTTGCTAACTCATGTTCTATTTAATCCAAAGGGCAGGCAGGAATGAGAGACTTTCTCTTATCTATCAGGATGGTGTTTCTGATGGTAACAGATATGCTGTTGAGGGTAAAGCATAGCTGATGGCAATGATTTGTACTGTATAAATTCAACTTGTCACAGGACAGTCATCATGTGAAAATGAAATCAAGTTAATTATCTCTTTCTATGAAAACATGCTTTTAGACATGCTAAATATTAGGACTTAGATCGATTTTCTAAACTGTCTACTTCAGAGATTACTGCAGAGGAAGAACCATGTATAGAAATTATTCAGAGGTGAAGTTGTATAAACAGAAACAGGGCCCTTGTGCTCATCTGGGATGTGTGGATCAGTTGGAGGAAGGGTCTGTGATCAGTTTGACTTTTCGTTCTCTTTGTCTACAAGGCACAAGGAGCTGGTGAGAATTCAGAAAGTTAAAGTCAATTAAGAGAGGCACAAAAGCATCATTTTCCTCAGTAGAACCCTGAACCTCTTAACGCCACAAACCTTGCCATCTTGATCTTAGCATCACCTGAGTCTGTCACAGAACTTAACTAGTTAGTTGCTCAATTTATGTTTGTTAAACTGACACAAAGTGAGAATCAAATGATATGACCATAGAAAAATGCTTCCTTAAACATGGAATTATGTATGTGGTATCATAATATTGAATATACAATTCTTATATCTTAATATATTTTTACTTATTCTTTACAACCCTGAAATGCACACTATTTTTATTCCCCATTTTATAGATGAGGAAACAGAGGCCCTGGAGAATTTAATTTTCCCAAAGTCACCGAGCTAGTAATAGACTTATCCGGGATTTGAACCCAGGTTTTCTTGCCCCAGAATCTACATTCCCAACCACTGGGTGATAACTGTGCCTCATAAAATCAAATGAGAGAATGCTTTCCTACAGTGTTGTTCACTTGGTCATGCATGTAACTGTCATTTTCCTTATCATGCTATGAACTCTTGAACTCTTTAAGGAAGGATCTGAGGGCTACTCACTTTGAATCTGATGCAGTCAAACCTTAAACATACTGAGACCTGTTTATAGTTGAATAAATACATCAAAACAAAATCCTCACCTCAGGGGAAGGGAAGACCACAGTGACAATCTTTAGAGGGAACACAGAGGTATGGAAAATGACTATGCTCAAGTGCTGTATTCTTCACAAACAAAGGCATTCATTCAGTCAAATATATCATGACTGAAACCCCGTAAGGAAGGAAAAGTAGAGTCAGTACCTAAACTAGGACCTAGACCAAAGCAAAGAAATCTGAGCAATTTAGGTAAAGCCTGAAACTTACAAAAGGAAAGCAGAGTATTTTTAGGGTCAGGCTTAATGAGGCAACACTCCAAATGGCATGTTTAGAGAAGAGGACAGCAGCAGCCAGCTCAGAAATTTCTGCCAAGTGGTAACATGTGGCAGAATCTTTTTCTAGTTGGGCCTTTCATTTTCTTCTGTTAGCAGAATGATTATTAGTTTATCAGACTCGTCAGTTGGTACCTGTGAAATAACACAGATTGTGAAGGCTTTTGTGGGTGAGTGAAGGAAGGACTGTAAATAGCACAAGAATAATGGCTTTCAGACATCAATGACCCAGGTGGCAGGAGGTGGCACTGCAGGGCTGAACAGGCCTCTAAGGATGGGAAACCTTCAGAGACACCAGCCATTATTTGTACTTGTAAGATTTTTCTTGGTAATGTACATATGTATAAAATATTTTATTAGGTATAGCAGACCTGACATTTCTACAAATTGTGTAACATTAAACAAGTGGCTGTGCCTCTTTGGGTCTTTGTTTCCTCATCTGTAAAATAGGAGGGAATTAGACTAAATGGTTCCTCTGATTTCTACCAGTTCTAATATGTTGGAGAATCTACCACAGGGCACCAGGTCATTAGGGCCCAAATCCTCCTGAATCACTAAGCAGCCCCCCAAAAAGAAAAAGAAAAAGAAAGAAGAAAGGAAGAAAAGCTTTGCCAAGAATTTGCAGTGTCTGACAAAGCCAAAGACCTAACCCAGCAACACCGCCCCCCCACACCCCCTGTTCAGTACTCTTTTGTCCTTTACTAACCACAAAGTTGCCTGTTTTTAACATTCCCAAAAGCTACCCAAAGCCAAGGTATCCTAAGTACTCAAAAATGTAAGATTAAATTCAAAATCACTGAAAATGTTCCCAAAGGAAAAATGAACAAAGGATATGAATGGTTACACTCATTTTAGAAATCCCTTCAACTATTAAAAGCAAAACACAAAATTTTAAAATAGTCCTTAATTGTGCAGTATTCTGTCATGCTGAGGTTTAGCACTGAGTCAAATATGTAACAGTGAAAATTATCTTATAGGTTCTCTAAGGGTCCAAAGTCTTCTAAATTCAAGTCCATATTCCCTTCTAAGAGAGTGATAAATGTGAGATGAAAACAAGTCACGTACAAAAGGAATCTAGAATCATAGTCTATTTATTTACAAATACATACTGTTCCTACACCATATGGTTTGACAAAAACATCAAAAAGTGAAAAAACAACAGCAGGTCTCAGGCAGAGCTGCCACAGAGATAGTTCAGTTTCCAGGTCTGGGCTGTTCTCAGAGTAACATCCACTCACAGTCTGTTCAATCACAGGCTCTTCTGTTTTAAGAAACTGTCAACAGAACTCCACTTTTCCTTTTCCCCTGCAGGTGCATTAAATTAATGCTTTTCACCATGGCTAGGTGGCTCAGTTGATTGGAACATCATCCCATACACCAAAAGGTTGCAGCTTTGATTTCCAGTCAGGGCACATACCTGGGCTGCAGGTTCAATCCCTGGTCAGTGTGTTAACCTAAGGCAACTTATCAATGTTTTTCTCTCACGTGTCTTTCTCTCTTTCTCATCAATAAAAAAAGCATATCTTCAGGTAAGGATTTAAAAAATTCATGCTTTGCATGCCTGATTAAACATTTGATCGCTTCTTGTTCCAGTGGTCCTTCCTTTCAAGAATATTGTTTTGTCTGGCTATTCCCATACTGTTGAGGACAACAGATGGCTGGGGCACACCAGATACAAATGTTAGTCATGAGCAGTTTTGTCTCCTGGCACATCATGTCTCACATTTCTGCTCTACTCTTCCTCATCTAGTGACCTCCCATCTCAGGCCTCTGTTCCCTCCCCCTGCCTCCCAGCTGTTTAAGGCTCCCTGGTTAAGTCTCCTCTTCTTCTATCTGCCTCCTTTCCACTTCTGGTATTCCAATCTCTTTATCCCCATCACACCCAAACCCACTTTCAAAACATATCTATTTACATTTTTAACATCTAATCTATAACAGTGAGTTAGTGGGTCCTAATGAACATCGTCGGCAGCCGTCTGTCTCGAGAGACGATGGTGTAGCTTCTTAAGAGTCTATCTGCACCACCGAGAATGGCTGTGCAGTCCGAATCGAGAGTGACACGGTATCTGTCTCCTCCCGTGTTAAATCGACATCTTGCGATGACGCTGGAGTGTCCTCTCCAGTGAAGCTGAAGCTACAGAGCCTGGGCAGGGTGATATGGAGGGTCTGCTGTTGCCCATGCAGCAGACCCCCCCTCTCTTCGCAGCTGAAGGGTCCAAGGGAAAGACGGAGTCAATACAGCTTGGCTTCAGGTGCGCCGCAGGAGTTGCCGGTGTTGACTACAACGTCAAACCGCCTTAGGGACTCCGGCTCTGGATTTTCTGTTGGGGTTTACTCCCTTAGCCTTTCCCCTGAAGAGGTATGCCGCAAGGCAGCGGAGGTTTTTTTGGAGTCAGAGTTTTCCTTCTCTGACCTAATGAAGATATTGGTTAGAAAACATACATTTAGAGTGATGGTATAAGGGAGTGAATATGAATTGATCTTGGAATAAATATATATAAATATATTTATAAATATATACACACACACACACACACACATTTAAGCCCACATTTTATAATATAATAACTTTCCCTCTGTTGGGTCTGAATTTTATAGTCTTCCATTGTAAAATAATAATTTCAGAGACTTATTGAGTGTTCACTTTGCTAGCTATTATGAAAGTATGTATGTACACTATCTCACTATATTAAATTGGGGAGGGAGAAAATTAAAGGGCAGAAATTAAAGCTATAGAGTTCTGTTGAGGAAAAGCCCCAAAAGTCTAAATTCAGGATTGATTCTGAAAAACCATCACGTAACCTTATTCAAGTTTGTAAGAGCTTTAATAGGTGAAGCTTACATACATGGTCAAAGCAGCTGTTCCCAGTGGTGGCAGGCCAGGAAAAATCCACACCCCTCCCAGGACACAGTTCCTTGTTATAGTGAGTTAATAGTAAAACCATATGGGGTAGTCACAGAGACCACCAGAAAGAACAGCGCATTCCTAAGTTAACAAATGACATCAGGCAGTTACCACACTCTATACATTCATTAACCTCCTTCCCATGGGTATGAAGTTCATCTTTGAACGGGATTCTGGCTTTCAGGGCAGTCAGCCAAGCATGAGGTGGCAGAGAGGCATAGAGGGTTCAGCACTCACAGAGAGTGCAGTCCTTCCAGAGGCCTTGGCTGCAGGAGCCATGTTGCCTCTCTAAAGAGAAATCCTCTACAACTCCCTACTATGGAGAATAAGGATCTAGCATTCCAGGAAGAACAAAATGGTGCATAAGAAATAAGTATAAGCAAAATACACTTTATGACTCAGGTAAGACAGAGACTTCAGTCAAGAGAGCTCAGGAAAAGAGAAGGGTAGAGAAAGAACGTATTGAATTAATAATGACTTATTTCATCTTTTATTTTAGTTTTCTAAGTCACTACCATGAATTCTTTACAGATTATCCAATAGAATGAATAAATGCTTCTTAATGCTATTTTCTGAACTGGCAAAGAAAAATTGCATTGGACAGGTCAAACAGGAAAGGAAGACTGAATTCAAGAGTATTGCAATAGGGAAACAGGTTGAACTCAACTCCTCTGCAACAAAAAGTGGTGGACTTTTTAAACACTACGGTGAGCTACTGGGAAAGTACTACTGATGAGTGTGATTGGGGCATCTGTGATTTCTAATTGGTGCTTATCAAAGTTAGGTTCCTACCCTCTGCAGAGGCTAGGCTCTGTTTTCCATAATAATTATATTTCAAAGGAATGACCCCCCCCCACACACACACACACCCCCCATCCTTGAGAAAGACCGTCCTGGGTGGTAAGACCAGAACGAGGCTAGGAGAAGATTTATATTTAAAAATGGAAGAGAAAGAATTTGTAATTCCAAGTTTTCTAAAGTATATGCTGTAAGAAAAGGGAGGTCAGGAAGAAGCCTGACTAAAATTAGTTAAATTGTGGGTAATGGCTAGGGCCATTTTAGTCATGATAACTAAGCATTTACACATCAAGTAAATAGATCCTTTTTTCCCCTAGACCCATCCATCTTAAAACTCTTCTCTGTCAATTCAAACTGGTTGCTCACCAGGCCTGATACACAGCTGTCAACCTAGGAGGTCCCTTCTCCTCTCTCCACTAACCCGAGACACCTGAGACAGTTAGCAGAATGCATTGATTTAGTAGCATGCATTCTTCATCAATACCAAAGACATGGCACAAAAACTAAATTTTTGAGAATTCAAACATTTGAAAATGTGTTTTTCTTGTCTCACTCTTGACAAATCATTGGGGTGTGCAGAGAATTCTAAGTTAAAAATCATTTTTTTTTTCTCATAACTTTGAAGATATTTTTCCACTGTCTTCTAACTTGCACTGTTCTGTTGGGAAGTCTAATGTCATTTTGTCCTCAAGTCCTTGAATATGAGTTCATTTTGTTTCTAAAAACTTCTAGAAAACTTATTATTCCTGGTGATTTGAAATTGTATTCATTGTACCGAACCTTCAGTGAACACTCTTTCTTTGAAATCCCATGTCCTTCAGCAATGCAAATGTTATTGCAATAATTCTCTGAAAATTTTCTTCCCTCCACTTTTCTCTGATGTTTCTTTTGGGAACTCTTATGAGTCAGATATTGAGTCTCAGGGATTTATCATCTAATTTTCTCTCCTTTAAATTTTTTGTCCTTCACTTTACTTCCTCAGATTTCCTTGACTTTTTAATCCTTTTATTGATTTATTTATATTTTTCACCTCTGAAATCTCAATGTTTGTACTACTTCTTTTAAAAATATTATTCTGTTTCTGTTTTATGTATATAATATTATCTTTCATTTTTCTGAGGATATAGTCTCAAACATAATATCTTAAAAGTCCCCCCTTTCTTTCTCTTTTGTCCACTGTAATTCTTTGTTTTCGACTATTCGCTTGGTTTGTTTTTCAACTGTCTTTTAATTTGGAGACCTTTTCAAATGGGTAACCCTCCACTGTCCATCCATACTTAAGATGTGGCATTAGAACTACCATCAGACTTCTGGGGTATTAAAATTGGCACACAGAGGTTTCATTAAATAAACTCTGAATGTCGGTATCTTTTTTAAAACTATTTTATTTATTTATTTTTAGGAAGAGGTGAAGGGAGCGAGAAAAAGGGAGAGAAACATCAATGAGTGAGATGTATGAAAAACATCAATAGGTTTGTCTCTCACATGCCCCCAGCTGGGGACCTGGCCCACAACCCAGGCATGGATCCTGACTTGGTATCAAACTGGTGACCTTTCATTTTGTAAGCCAGCACTTAATCCACTGAGCCACACCAACCAGGGCAGTGTCTTTTCTGAATGTCAGTATCTTTGCTAGATATTCTGTGTATGCACTGCCTCCCACCCCATGCCTTTTCTCATTATTCTCTGTTCTATTTTGTGTCCCAGAAGGCTGACCCTAATAACTACACGCTTGGGCTTCTTAAACAACGGAGCTCGTGTGGACACACACTATGAGAATATTGATGAGGAGAAGGGGACAAAAGTCAGGGTATTGCCCTCCACCTCCCAATTCCCTCCCTGCTTCAGCAGACTCTCTATCAGTATTTATAGCTTTGTACACTTCAGTTTCTGTTGTGAGGGTTTTGTTCCATTGTTATACTTCTTACTAGACTCTATTTTTCTTCAGTATCCTTTCAACCTTGGGGATATAGTGGCTTCCTACAGTTGCTAGCTTCTAGGTAACTCATCATTGTTTACTCGTTCACTTAAAGAGTGTAATTTCTTCATTAACCTCTCATTATTTGAATCATCTAAAGTGATTATGTTTTCCTGACACAACAGAATCCATAGGTCTTTTCTTTGGAATCTTCAGTTTCTCTGGAGAAGAATTCTGTAATAGTTTTCCAGGGAATGGGATAAGCATATACTGAAGTCGAATGCTCAACATCAAGGAGAACTGGGGTTGGGGGTAGTGGTGCTCAACTTTTTACAGTCTTTATTGTTGCATTTTCATTATTTTATTGCAGTAGCTTTCCCTGTCTGATGTTACCATGGTGATTTTGAGATTTACTCTCTACAAAGTAAACTTCCAGTTTCTTGGTGGGGTGGGCTACAGGGGATGGAGGAAAAGAACATTAGGTGTAATTGCTTCTCAAAGAGGCTTTTAATGAATCTTCTTGTTTTCAGCCCCAGACTTGAGCAGTAATGTGTCACCCCAGACTTGAGCAATAATGGGTGCCTCTAAGTCCTGAATCTTTCCTGAGTTGCATAGTGTGAATTGATCTGCTTCTCACAGATGTATGCTATATGCTTTCAGTTCTATACATTTCTCTCAAAGCACCGCTTTCTCTGCATCCCCCAAATTTTGATAACTTGTGAGTTCATTTTCATTTACTTCGAAGTACTTTTTAATTTCTCTTGAGATTTCCTCTTTGAGTCATTTGTTACTTAGAAATGTACTATTTAATTGTCAAATATTTTGAGAATTTTCTGAAATCAATGTTTTTGATTTCTAGTCTAATTCCTTTATGATCTGAAAGCAGACATTGCATGGTTTTTATTATTATTTTTAATGTGTTAAGGCGTGTTTCTTGGCTCAGAATGTGATCTATCTTGGTGAATGTTCTATGCGATCTTAAGAAAACTGCGTATTCTGCTGTAGTTAAATGAAGTAGTCTATAAATGTGCATTGTATCCAGCTGATTGATGGTGTTGTTGAGTTTAACTATGTCCTTACTGACTTTCTGCCTGCTGGGTCTGTCCATTTCTGATGGAGAAGTGTTGAGGTCTCCAGCTATGATAGTGGGTAAATCTATTTTTCCTTACTGTTCTGTCAGTTTTTGCCTCATGTATTTTGATGCTGGTTGTTATGTGAATGTACATTAAGGGTTGTTATCTTTTCTTGGAGCAGAGGGGAAAAAAAACAAGGTCTAACAGGGACATTTATGAAATTTACTAAGTGTTTTCTGTTTCTAAAACCTTTTCTTCATGTCCTCCAAAAATTTCCAAACAACAATATAAAACTTGTTTTATTCACTAGTGTTCCCTGGTATGGGCAGGCTTTAAGGGAAAAAAGCTGACCCATTATGAGTTAATATTGCACACAGAGAAAAGTAGCATTTAGGTTCTGCTGCATTTTCCCCCCTTTCTTTCTTTTCCTTTTTTCTATTCAACAAATATTAATTATGTATTTAGGCATTGTACTACCTGCTATGGATTATAAATCTGTGGTCTCAATACATTTACAGTATAGTTGGAGACATTGAGAATTGCATTGATAATATGAAAAAGTAGGAAAATTGTGTGAAGTGCTTCAGCCAAGTAATGCACAGGGCACTTGGTATAGAGATGAACAAATTAGACAATCTCTGTCCATAAAGGGTCTACATATCAGGCAAGGGAAGGTGGAATATAAGCATTAATAGAGAATAAACTTCAAAATAACATTCTGGACAGTGCAAAGGTTTGCGAAGGAACCATGAACCTGAGGCCGAATGACACATTCAGGAGCAGACAAACCATTAACTGTGGTACAGGGAAGGGTACAGTGGGAAATTGTGCAAGGTGAACCCAAGAACAGACTGTGTAGGGACTAGTGTGTTTTAAACTTCATCCTCACAACTGTGGAGAGAGTTTCAAGAGTTTTAATATAAGGTGTAAAGTACAAATAGGTTTTGATTATTAGACCAGTTGGGAACATTGTAAAGGGGCAAGGTGTGTGGCAGGGTGACCAGAAGATTGCAGTACAGTTGTCATAATGACTTTGTGTAGATGGGGCTCTAACAATGGCAGAGGACCTAGAGGTGAATAAGAGAACAGGAAAGATATTCCAGTGGGTGGTTAAAATCTATAGAATCTGGTAATGAAATATTGGTGTGGAAGAGGAGGCAGAATAAAAACATAAAGAAAGATGATCTAAGGTGATTCTTGGATTTCTGGCTTGGGAAACTGATTTCAAGAGACTCAAAGGTCTTCTAGAGTTATTAACTGCACACAAAAAGTATTTGGAGAGATGAGATTCAATAGCAAATAGAAAAAACAGATTGAAGTAATGGGCCTAATATATAATATTTGCTTATGTGAGGATATTAGAGGCCAAATGTTTCTAGTTAAGACTCAGATTTGAGTTCCTAATGTTTTCTAATGACTACAGCTCAGGAGGTCCAGAGAAAGATTACACACTCTAAGGGAAAATGTAGTCCTTGTGCTAGAACTGAGGTTGAATGCATTGGAGGGGGTATGGGGAAATATCAGAACATCCTGGGAAACACAACCTACTGGACTGACTGCTCGTGCCCCAATTGGAGCACAATCTACAGTAACAGGAAACAGCAAGTGTGTAGCCATGTAATTGCATATGAAATGTGCGGAGTAGACACATGTGTAGAGACAGAAAGTAGAATTTTCAACCAAAAAGTAAATCCTGGTTGAAAAGCACTGAAGGGATATGGGAATGAAGAATAATAGCTACTGAATAATGGAGTTTTTTCTTGGGCAATGAAAATGGTTGGAATTCAATAGTAATGACAGTTGCACAAACTTGTGAATGTACTAAAAACACTCAATGGTATACTTTTAAAAGGTAAATTTTATAGTATATAAGTTATATCTTTTATTTTTTTTCAAGAAAGGATAAAACTATATAGCCAGCTCTCAGGGGCCAGGGGCCACCAAACACACTATGTGGGGTACCTCATTTTCTTAAGGCCGGTGGGTCACAACAGTATCTTCTGATATGGGTTCAGCTCATTCCACTGGAGACCTCTGCCTTGGTCAGTAGATGATTTGTTTAATGCAGTGGCTTTTATGACAGTCCTGGTCATCTATAGCTTCTCTGATCCTTAGAGGGAACCTATTATCTGTGGGCAAAAAAAGAAAAAATAGGGAGAGAAAACAATCATTCAACTAGCTCAGATGAAAACAGCTTCTAGCTAACAAGCAGGCATTTTCTATAGGATGCCAAGACTTAACCTCATCAAAGAAATAAAAGGACACAGAAACACACACCAAACATACACCTACCAAGGAACCAGAATCTCCATCTCCTTCATCTTCATTATGTCTGAAACCTTATCAACTTTTCAATTAGGTTAGAAAGTAATGATGATATACTTAAATTTTACTTTAGTAAGATTGGAATCAGTTTTTCTTACCAAAAAATAGATGCCATATGTTTTGTACTAACAGGACACAATGAAAAATCATGGGCTAAAAAGTCAATAAGAAATGGGGTTCACCACTGCTAGTTTGTGGTCTTGGACAAGTTGTTTGGAATATTATAAGTTTTTGTTTCTTTAACTCTACATTGAAGATAATCGTCGTCGTCGTCGTCGTCGTCGGCAGCCGTCCGTCTCGAGAGACGATGGTGTAGCTTCTTAAGAGTCTATCTGCACCGCCGAGAATGGCTGTGCAGTCCGACTCGGGAGTGACATGGTGTCTGTCTCCTCCTGTGTTGAATTGACATCTTGCGATGAAGCTACAGAGCCTGGGTAGGGTGATATGGAGGGTCTGCTGTTGCCCATGCAGCAGACCCCCCCTCTCTTCGCAGCTGAAGGGTCCAAGGGAAAGACGGAGTCAATACAGCTTGGCTTCAGGTGTGCCGCAGGAGTTGCCGGTGTTGACTACAACGTCAAACCGCCTTAGGGACTCCGGCTCCGGATTTTCTGTCAGGGTTTACTCCCTTAGCCTTTCCCCTGAAGAGGTATGCCGCAAGGCAGCAGAGGTTTTTTGGAGTCAGAGTTTTCCTTCTCTGATGTGCCCTGACTGGAAGATCGAACCAGCGACACTTAGCTCGCAGGCCGACGCTCAATCCACTGAGCTAAACCAGCCAGGGTAGATAGATATGTAAATAAATATAAATAGATATAGAGAAATGCTTGTATATGCCTATAGGCTTATTTTTACTGTATACTTTTTTTGTACTGTTTGATTTTTTACCATGCATATTATTTTTTAAGTGAAAATTAATCACCTATTCATAATGTCATCATTGCTATCTACCAAAAGAGAGAGAGAGAGAGAGAGAGAGAGAGAGAGAGAGAGAGAGAGAGCGCTACAGCAAACATCCTATTTAGTAGTGAAAGCCTAAATACTTTTGCTCGAAGGTCAAAAACAAGACAGAGGTTTTAATTTTTCTCACTTCTACTCATCATTGCACTGGAGGTCTTAGTGCATGCGGACAGTGGAAGATCACTGAGGAAGACTCACACCTGTCTTTGTTTGCAGATGATGTGATTGTAGGTACAGAAATATAAATTCTTTTTCCCTTTTGTTAATTAAAGGAATAGTTAGAACTAATAAAAAAATAGCAAGGTTGCTGGATACAAGATTAATATAGAAAACATGAGCATTTGAGATCTTGCTTCCTACCACATATTGTCGGTTTGGCTCAAATAAACCGTTATGAAAATTTAAAAAGTCAATTGTATTTCTATGTGTTGGTAATAAGCTATTGAAAATTAAGTTTAAAAAGTCAATTAAAATAGCACAAAATATATCAAATTTTTAGGACAGGCATTTCACAAAGGGGGTTATTTAAGTAGATAATGAACATATTAAGAAGTGTTCAACATTATTACTTATTAGAAAAATGTAAAAAAGACTGAAGTGATATCACACTAATATTTTTTAAAATATTTTATTTATTTATTTTTAGAGAGAGGGGAAGGGAGAAAGAGAGGGAGAGAAACATCACTGTGTGGTTGCCTCTCATGTGCCCCCAACTGGGGACCTGGCCTGCAACCCAGGCATGTGCCCTGACTGGGAATTGAACTGGCAACCCTTTGGTTCAGAGGCTCGTGCTCAATCCACTGAGCCACGCCAGCCAGGGCCACACTGCAAACTTAAAAGAAGAGTTGAAATGAAAAGGACTAGAAATAACAAGTGTCAGAAAAAATGAAGAACACCCTTATCTGAAGACTGTTGGGAGTTCAAATATATTTCAACATTTTGGAAGACAGTTTGGTAGCTAAATGGCAAGAAGCATGCATATTCTGTGACCCAGTGAATCCACCTCTAGGTACAGGCCCAAGAGAAATGAGTGTATTTCAAAGAAACAGCATGTCAAGAATGTTCATAGCAGCTGTATTAATAATAAGCAGAAACTCAAAACAAGCCAAATGTCCATAAAGAGGATAGTTGATAAAGAAATTGTTCAGTATTTACACACTTGAATATTAAATTGCAATAACAAAGAGCAAAATACTTATACATATGTTATGGGTGAGATACACAGTACCTCTATATTGAGAGGAGGAAGCCAGACATGAAAAAGTAAATGCAATATTTAATGTTTATATGAAGCTCAAGAATGAGCTAAATAGATCAGTAAAAATAAAAGTAAGAATAGTAGCTATTTCCACAAAGAGACTGTAGAGTAATATTTACTGGGAAGAGGCAGACAGGAATATTCTGAAATGAAAACCTTCTGGATCTTGGGATAGGTGGTGGTTACACGGCCTTAGATATGTGAAAAAATTCACTGAGCACTTAAGATTTATGCACTTTTCTGTATATAAATCATACTTCAACTTAAAAAGGGATGGGGTTGTTTTTTCATTTACTAACATCCTACTGATTCTCCATCATCCCCACTGCATTCTCCACCCATAAATGTCCTGAATTCAGTGACCTTCCTCTCTAATGTACTATCTAAAGCACAGCCATTCCCTACACTTCCATTCCTGTCATTATGCCCTCATTGACAGAATCATTCCAAAGGACAAGACCACACATTCATCCAAAATTTCCTTTTTTTTTTCTAATAGAAGAGAACTTTCCTAACAAAAATTTGTAAGTCAAAGTATCTTGCAAACAGTTCACATACCATTGCTTCTATCAATGAAAGAGCTGTGTTTAGATAAAAAATTGTTCTAATACTTTATATAAAGTTATATCCCCATTTACCCAATACGGTCAATATACAACCTGTCCTGAGACCACCACCCCTTTCCTTAGGTCCTACTATTAAAAGATCACAGCTACCTGCAATGCCTTAAAATACAAGGGCACATGCCCCCCTAATGACTTGTTGGTTGGTACTGCCCTAATGGCTCACTTCTACCCCAAACCATCTATTACTCAATTACATCACTCAAACCTTTGAAGTGAGGCTTCAAATTCTATTTTATTAGTCTGGAAATAATGACTGCAGCTTGTATCCAACATTTCTAACTCTTTTAAATGTGTATATGTAAAGACTGATAACATTTTATGTGGCAATTTGTATTCAACACCCCTTGCCAGCGGTGGTTATATATTAAAAATGAAAGATTTTCTATTAAGAAAATATATGTCTATTTGGGGAAGTTCAAGAGTTAGTTAGCAGATGAGTTATTATGTTTTTGGTCAAAGTTAAGGTCTGAAGCTCTTTGGGAGAAATTATGACATCAGAACACAAAGGCAGAACCCATCTTCCTCCAGGCAAATCCCACCAAAACCACTGCACACAGCCATGGGTGAGTTTCTGAGTACGTGCACGTACAGCAATAAGGGTGTGCTCTCCTCTGGCTAAGGCTCAGCAGTAATGCTGCCTCATCTGTCTATGTGCACTGAAAATTGTCCACCACCCAGATGACACTAATGATTCCCAGTCCCTGTTCTCAATGCCACTACACATATTGAAGAAATAGAGAAAAACAAGCCATTGCGACAACTATAAACAAATGAATCTAAAAACAAAAAACAAACAAACAAACAAACAAAGTAAGCAAACAACTAGAACAGGAACAGAACCATAGACATGGAAATCATACAGAGGGTTATCAGTGGGGAGGGGGGAGGGGGAGAATGGGGGGAAGGCTGCAGGGATCAAGAGGCATAACTGGTAGGTACAAAATAGGAGACATTAAGAATTGTCAAGGAAGTGGAGAAGCCAAAGAACCTGTATGCATGGCCCATGGACATGAACTAATGAAGAGGGGTGGATTGCTGGAGGGAAGGGAGGTACCAGGCAGAGGGAGGCAAAGGGGAAAAAAATTGGGACAACTGTAACATCATAATGAATAAAATATACTTTAAAAAGAAAATGAAAATAAGCACCACAGGTATGCTCTCCTTAGGGCCCAAGGTCAAAGAAGACCTTGGGATTCATTAAAATGTTCATCTTCCTTTAGGAATCTCAGAGGGTTCTTGTAAGCTGATGCAATACCAGAAGATAATACCTAATACTAATACTAATACTAAAAGGATTAAACACCATAAAACATGCGAAGTGTCTAGCAGCCTTTGGAAAGATCTTTTCAATGAATATTGACTCCATTTCTTGTTATGATAAGGGAGGGTATAGTTCTCTTTCCAATCTCACAACTTCCCTGCCCATCTTCCCTATCTCCTTCCCTCCCTCCCTCTCACTCCCTCTCTCTTTATCTCCTTTACATTCTTTTAAAAAATCTGCACCAAAAAGGAGATTTAAAAAATTAAGATTCTATAAAATCTTTCAGTGTCTTCTTTTTCAAAGAGTAGAAAATAATCTACCCCATTTTAACTTTTATTGTTTCTATGAGCCATGAAAGCATAAGACAGAGAAAGATTCTGGAAGCTTGGTGCTTTTCCATTACTTAGGCATGATATTGTAGTTGATAGGTCTCTCTGGTCCTTTCATCATCATTTTCATCCAAGCCATGTTCAAATAGGATGCCATTTGCCTAATGGCAAGACAGTTACTTTAATATACAGTAATTAAAAAATAGAGCCCAAACAAGAAAATAGAATATCTTTTTAGGAATTGATACAATAAATAAGGAAGTTTTGTTTCATGAGAGTGTATTACTTGACTTTCTGCAGAGACAAGGTCATTAGATTTAATTTTGAGGAACCAATTACATTTTTTCTAACCAGAGATGGTTTGATTTGACTGAAGTCTGGTTAGGATGCAAAGGGGCTATTAAAATGATTTCCAATATTTTTTTTTCTAAAGAGCAATCCACTAATTGTTTGTGAATATTAATCCCTCAAACCTCCTGCTCTATTAGGCTCAAATCAGACTTGTAAGATTATAATGTTTTTATTGATATAATTAATAACAAATGTTACCTGTTAACTTGATTATTGCCAAATTGGACATTTGACAAATGTACTCAGGACCTTGCTCCAATGAATTTAAAATAGATATGAGGCAACTTATCAACCTTGAAAGATGAAATCAAGAGCATTACTGTGGAAGAGAAAAAAGATGGAGAAAGTGCTTTACCAAGTTTTGGGAAAGCAAAATATAATGATTTTTAAGACTAATTTAAGTTTCTCTGAACACCATGCTCAAATAGTTTAAGACATCTGGGTCAATATGTAACATCAACTGAAATTTTAAAAGATAGTTTAAAATACCAAAATCAAGAATAACACTACAAAAAGCAAAAAATATGCAGTATGTGCAGATTAGATAATGGGAAAAAAACTACCACTTTACTTCACTCCTCATACTACAACTAAGGAAATCTTGCTCCTATATAATCAGAAAATCTAAGGAGAAACAACAATGAAATCTTTCTGCCCTACTTTAATTTTACAAACTGTAACCTTAAAAATTGTACTGAAATGTATACCAATGTATCTCGATTACAAAAAAGCCTAGGTGACTAAATTTTCAAATGTTGTCTAATGACCCAGAGAAAGATTTTTAAATCGAGCTACATTAATTTGGAATTTGTTGATGGGCTGAGTTGATGTTTACCTTCATATTATTTGAAAGAAAAATCAGAATGTAGCAAGGATATTTTTATTTATTTAAAGAAATAGACAAATTTCAAGCTTTAAGCATTACCCTTTACTGTGTTAATCCCTGACCCATATGAGCAG
This sequence comes from Furipterus horrens, assembly GCF_987537825.1. NCBI lineage: Eukaryota > Metazoa > Chordata > Mammalia > Chiroptera > Furipteridae > Furipterus > Furipterus horrens. The sequence continues at coordinate 74,013,265 of NW_028327179.1, read as the reverse complement.
GCAAGGTGGGGATGGAAGGAAGGTGAGACACAGAAAAAGAGGTGAACACTTGTGTAGACTTTACCAGACATACTGACTAGGTAGCTAAAAAGGAAATTGGGTTCTAGGAGGCCAGGGTAGTTACTGTTTTGTCCCATTTTACATATAGGAACTGAAGCTGACAGGTTGCCTGTGTAAAATCCCACAACTTGGAATCAATTCAAAGAATTGATTCTAGAATTCTAATAATTCTAATTTTTTGCCTCCAATGAGGCCATTTTCAGAAAGACAACACAAAATTCTTACAGAATATCTGCTCAACAAAACATCTCCATGATTAACCCTCCTTCAACTAGAAAAATGAGAGTAGGCCAGGGTGGCTCGAGGTTCTGCACCTCTACTCACTCTGGTGCCCCTACAGAGACTGTGCTTTTCTCTCCTCCATGCCCCTGGCAAACAATGATATGAACTGAGGTCTCAACAGCTAGAAGTGAAGATGCCCCTTTGCCTCACATGTAAAGGTTACCTGTATATATACATGTCACTGTTAAGTACTGTGTGGGGGTTCAGAGAAATACGATGCAATCCTCATTAATAAGATGCTTATGGGATGATTAGAAGACAAAGGTGGATCATCCTTGTTTTCACCCCTGAAAAATAAACATAATTAGAACTTCAGGCAACTATGGAGAAAAAGTTGAAAGATACTTTTGGTCAAGAGAACTTTCAGAGGTCCTACATATTAAACCACACAGGTTGAAATAAAACTCACAAACACACAAGGATAAGTGGATCTTTGTAGGTATAAAAACATTACTTCATTCCTTTTGCTTTTAGTACTTTTCACACCTCATGTCTTATTGCCCATCTGGAGTCTCTAACTACCTAAGCCATACCTCAACTGTGCAAAACAATTTTATGCTCAACATCTTTTTTTTCCTTTCTTTCAAAACTTATCAGTCCTATTTATCTATTCTCAGTACTCTGTTCTCTCCTGGGAAAACTCAAATTGAAGTATCAAATCTCCCAGATAAAAATTATGCTTTAATGGTTACAGTAGTAATATTAACCATCAAGTTAGTCTATGTAGATACATTTAGGAAGATCACAAAAATCACTTCCAATGGAATTCTTATTATGTATTCTTGCTCAGACCATATCTTAAGACAATGGATCTTAAACAAAGTTATCTTAGGAAGTTTTTAAAATTAATTTTATTTTAACTTAAAAAAGTGAATATAATCAATATTTTAAACCAGAACTAACTCAACCTTTGTTCATGCTTCTCTTTTTCTTTTAAATTAAAAAAGGCCTGAGCAACCTTGTTTAAATTATTTAAAAAATAATAATAATTTTATGCACTTCAAATGTTTCAATAATTTGCCTATGACACACTCTGCCTAGTTATAAATTTACTTTGGCTTTATCTTCATATTGTCACTGTATTTTATAATTAGTGACCCTTAATAAATATTGAAAACTGAGAGTTCAAAGTATTTGAGGAAACACTATACCCCACCTATATGAAACAGAAAAATAGTCTTGTAGGTAAACCCTATCTTGGAGAAAATGTGGAAAAAAATGAAGACTTAACTAGAGTTGCCATTTAAATACATATCTCAAAATTTCAATAAATCCTTGAGACCCTTTATATAGTTGTTAAGCTATTTGCTTGTTAAAAACAATCTCAGTTCACGTCTATGAACTTGCATAAAGGTTTCAGATTCAAAATAAGGTATACTTAGGAACATTGGTAAGAAAAAAAAAGCTAACTATAACTAGCATAAACAAAATTGACTTTGACATTTCCTTAAGAAATAACTCTTCAAAGAAAAGATTTATACGTAGGTTGCTCTGGCAACTATATTTCCTAAATCTCAACAAGCAACTCTTTTTGCCATATAAAATAAGAATTTTGAAATATAATTAAGTTGGAAGAACCATAATCTTGGTAAATAATACAGCTTTTGTGTGAAAGTACAGTACCATAAGGACTAAAGTTAATGGTGACTAAGTCATTTTAAATATAAAGATTTGATAGTAAAAATTCCCCAGTGTCTCCATCACTGTCTGGGGACTGGTTAATTCTCATTTCAAAATAAAGTCCTATAATTTTCACTACAATTTTATTTGCCCCAGGAGATTGCATGACTCCCCAGTCCATAACATTAGGGTTACCAAATGGCCTTGTAATATTGATTTGATTTTGTAAATAAAATTCTGATAAGAAAAACAATTTACTAGTCTACTTCTTAGTTATTTTTTGTTATAAATTAACGAATTGGTGTTGTGTAAAATAAACTCTTTCAGGATGATTTAATATTCCAGAACTTGTTTACCCCTGACTAAAATGAAGAAATTTGGTTTCATTGTCTTCAAACTGGAAGATATGGGAAGATTTATCCTTTGGGAAGGATAACTCACCTGCATATTTATATGGATGTGTTAGGAAGCACATTAATAGTCTGGTTACTTTGAATAATGTGGCAGGCAGCATTTTAGAAGGGAAGAGTGCCCTGGAACCAATCAGTAAAAGAAAGGGAGCAACTCAGAAAACATGATGTGGCTCCCATTTCTGGAAAGATAAGGACTGTCTGTGAGACCAAGGGCTATACCAGCTGTCACAACACAAACATTTATGGCATTTGGAGTGACACAGGCCAGCCTGGGGCTCTTGGGAAGGCAGAATATGCTCAATTCATAACTTGCTTACTCACAACCACCAATAACTGTGTTCAGTTGCCTTTTTAAATGCTGTAGAATTTTGAAGCTAGATATGCATTAGTAGTGAGCTGAGCTAAATGCTTACTATTTCCAAAAAGAGAAAGTTGTGCCAAAAGTTTCAGAATTTGCCTGCAAATTTTCAAATTCACATTGTCTCCTAGAGTAAGCTGGGGCCTTTGGATCATTGGTTTAGAGCTTTCTATAGCCCCCACCTTTTCTTTTTCATTTTAACTCCACTGAGGGACACAACTCATGCCATTTAATCCTGGCAGTGGTTCCATCACTTAGAGGCAAAACTATAAATAATTATTTTATGTGGGTCTAGTTAACTTCAAATTGACTAACATTGGCCTCAATCTTTATTTCCTTAAGTAAATCTAGTGTGGCAATTGAGTCTAATCAAGTCTCCAGGTGTTTGGGGGTTATATGCATCTGTTTTGGGGTAGTAGAGAAGGAACCACCACTCTGCTGAGCAGAAAGTTTCAAATGCTACAAAAGAGTAGAAAGGAATTAAGCCACCCCAGCCAACAAGATAAAGGGATGGCCCACAGCAAAGATAGTCAGAAACCACATCGCCATGTACTTTGTCTTTACTCTTAAATTAGAAAAAAAAAAAGTCTCTTAAGAATTACTACCCTGAGGCAAAGTGAATATGTACTTCTTCATTTTAAATAGTCCTAAACTGCATCCAAAGAATCTTTTTCCACAGTAAACAATCAATGAAAAATGACTCTCATCTAGGAAGTATCCCACCAGTGTGAAAATAACATGAAAAATGACAGTTTTCAAAACTATTCTTTTACTTGCTTTTAAATAATTAACTATAAGATATCTTTTAAATGGCATCATAGATTTTGTTTTCTTTGGGAAAGAGGTTTGTCTACTATTCTTCCACAAATACAATTTAATTAACCCATTCAGTTTATCAAATATACAGGAGGGAAGTGTGGAGAGAGCAGAAGACTGAGGACAATTTGCCTGTGGGGACACTCAATGCATAGGTCTTGTGGAGTGTGTCATTAGCATCATCTAACATGAAAGACAGCACATTTGCCTCAAGTATAACTAATGTCTAAATTTAAATGGTGCTGGGCAATCCTTAAGTCCAACTAAGATTTCAGGACTCACCCTAGAATTAATGTATAATTTTTCTTGCTGTCTCATTCATTCACTCATAAAACATTTATTGATCAACTATATGCCAAGTACTGTGCCAGATGCTAAAAATCCAAGTCAAATGTAACAGGAATTTTGCCCTTAAAGAGCTCATAGGCTAGTTCCAAGGGCTCTTATTTAGTCCCATCACTCCAGTGTTACTTAAAGCTGGTTTCCATCCTGATTAGTCAACCCTGTGCCGCACTGGTGTTTAAATGTTCTGAATATTCTCTACCACCTTGCTGCTTGTAATTGTAAATTCCAGGAACATGAAAGAACTTAAAAACATGTCACAGTGTTTTAATAGAGGTGCTTACCAGGTTCAGGGCCCTGGCTGGTTTGGCTCAGTGGATTGAGCGTCGGCCTGCGAGCTAAGTGTCGCTGGTTCGATCTTCCAGTCAGGATACATCAGAGAAGGAAAACTCTGACTCCAAAAAACCTCCGCTGCCTTGCGGCATACCTCTTCAGGGGAAAGGCTAAGGGAGTAAACCCCAACAGAAAATCCGGAGCCGGAGTCCCTAAGGCGGTTTGACGTTGTAGTCAACACCGGCAACTCCTGCGGCGCACCTGAAGCCAAGCTGTATTGACTCCGTCTTTCCCTTGGACCCTTCAGCTGCGAAGAGAGGGGGGGTCTGCTGCATGGGCAACAGCAGACCCTCCATATCACCCTGCCCAGGCTCTGTAGCTTCAGCTTCACTGGAGAGGACACTCCAGCGTCATCGCAAGATGTCGATTTAACACGGGAGGAGACAGATACCGTGTCACTCCCAAGTCGGACTGCACAGCCATTCTCGGCGGTGCAGATAGACTCTTAAGAAGCTACACCATCGTCTCTCGAGACGGACGGCTGCCGACGACCAGGTTCAGTGGGAAGATCCAACAAGGAGTGGTGAAATTCACATGATGGTCCTTGAGAAGGCTTCACAGAGATATTGGAGCCTCAAAGAATGAATTTTGGGTGTGAGGGCAGGAGTGGGAGAAGGGGCTTGAAGGAAAAGTCTGGACATTACCAGAATTATCAGGGCACACTCTTCCTTACTAAGTAATACTTGGAAGCAGCTCAAATACACTACCACACAATATATATTATAACTAAAATAGCAATTGCATTTAGGTGTGAAAAATATAAGACTAGTTCTTATATTTTCCCCAAATATTCAAAGGTATCTGGAAATGCTTATTATAAATAAATAAATAGGTAAGAAAGTAGTAAATAACTAGAGAATAGGAAAGACTATGTCTTCAAAAACTGGTTAAGAGCTTCTTAGATAGAAACTCCCTCTAATTTTCCCCTTCTTGGATGTTAACTTTCACTCATCACTGAATTCTGGACAAAGGATGCTCAGACGGAGCTATGGGAAAATGTTTCTTGGCTGCCGGCCATCCTCTGAACTGGGGCTGATGAAACATAAAAGTACAATAATAACCATAAATTACTCTCTCTTGTTCCCAATGATCTTAAACATTGTGTGGGAGTGTTTGAATTAAGAGAATGATTGCAATCCAAAATTTAAAGAATGTGAGAAAACCTAAAATGATTCTATTATTTTAAAGTTTAGGTGCCATCATTCTTAATACATATTATTTTACAAATCTTTACATATTTCAAGATCTAAACAGATTTTTTAATGTTCTTGGAGCTTTAACTTCTTTATTTTCATGAAAATTAATATAGAATTTTATTGGCACTGGCTGGGTAGCTCAGTTTGTTAGAATGTCATCCCAATATGCCAAGGTTGCAAGTTCAATCCCTGGTCAGGGCACATATAAAAGCAAACAATAAATGCATATAAGTGGGATTTCCGGCCAAGATGAAGGCCTAGACTGACACACTCCATCTGCCTCCACAACTAAGAAGGAATACAACTACCACAAAACCAGAAATAACAAGAAGTTCCAGAAAATAAATGGAAGTCCAACATATGAAGTTATAAGGAAGTGGTGCTCATCTAGACAGGTAGGAGGGGCGAAGCCAGGGTGGAGAGGTCAAGCTATGCTGTCTGCGGCAGCAGCAGCGACGGCGGCAGGACAGCAGTAAGCACAGACACCCGTATTTAAGGGGAGGCAAGAAGTGCCTGAGGAGACCCCAGGCTGCAGACCAGACCTGTAAGCTTCCAATTCCAAAGCCAGAGAAGACAGACTTCCATTGCCTTGGACTGTGAGGCCCGGAGTGGGTGGGGACAAAGGAGGAGGTTCCCAGTCTCTCAGCAGAGAGTGAATGGCAGGAATCCATCTTGAACCCCCAACCCAGCAGAAAAATGCCAAAGTGTGGTGAGAAGGGTCTCCCGGTAGTGATGAGTGCATGGGGCTCCACCACCTATAGCATAGGTGTGACAGCCCTGCCCAGGAAGCAAAGGTATACACAAAACTATCAGGATGGCACAGATCATGATAGAGATCCCAGTGATGCAGCTGACCAGACAGCAAATATCTAATCTAATCAACCAACAGATAATCTTTCTGAGGCTCAGTTCAGAACTTTGATTATAAAAATGCTTACAGACCTAACAGCAGATCTTAAACAAGACAGGGAAGGAATGAAGGCTAGTCCTGTTGAAATGAACAAAAATACATATGAAACTAGTGAGGGAAAGAAAACCAGGGATAAAATCAACAAATTTGAACATAGGGAAGGAACAAACAGTCAACCACTGCAGAAAGAGGAAACAAAAAGTGAGGAAAATGAGGAGAGCTATAAGTGGGCCAACATCCCGATCATAGGGTTGCCAAAAGGTGAAGAAGAAGAACTAGAAGTTGAAAAATTCTGTGAAAAAATAATGAAGCAGAATCTCCCTAACTTGTGGAAGGAAATAGACTTACAGGTCCAGGAAGCACAGAGAGTTCCAAAAAAGCTGGACCCAGGGAGAACCACACCAAGACACATTATAATCAAAATGTCAAAAATTAAGGCTAAAGAGAGAACCTTAAAAGCAGCAAGAGATAAGAAGAAACTTACATACAAAGGGGTCCCAATAAGACTATCAGCTGATTTCTCAAAAGAAACTCTGTAGGCAAGAAGAGACTGGCAAGAAATATTCAAAGTAATAAGAAGCAAAAACCTACAAACATGATTACTCTGTCCAGCAAAGCTAAATTCAGAATAGAGGCACTTTCTCTGAAGTGCTTCCAGGACAAAGTAAAACTGAAGTTCATCAGATCCAAACCACTGTTATATGAAATGTTAAAGGGACTTGTTTAGGAGAAAGAGGATCAAAACTATGAACATTAAAATTAAAACTGTATCACAACAACCAACAACAGAAGGTAGGTAACCGAAACAAAAGCAAACTAAGTAGGCAACGAGAGTGGGAAAAGAATTATAGTTATGGGGAACATTATGGGGGGAGGTTAGCAGGGAGGGGGAAGAGGGGAAAGGGAGGGAGATGGTACAGGAATTAAGAAGCATAGTAGGATGGAGTGAAGTATACGGGAAGATGTTGAGAAGAACTATATGCACAACCAATGGGCATGGACTAAGGTGGGGGGCAACTGGAGGGAGGGTAGTCACTGGGTGGAGGGTAACAAAGGGAAAAGAAATTGGGACAACTGTAACAGCATAATCAATAAAGCATATTAAAAAATGCATATAAGTGGAACAACAAATCACTGTTTCTCTAAAAAGCAACAACTGTTTTAAAAACGTAATTAAATCTATAAATTAAATATATATTCAACTATCCAATAAAAGAATGCTGAATATTATCTTGTTAAATTATTTGGTGAGTAAACAAACTTATAACTTAAGAATGACACCAGTTGGAGAACCAAAGCTATCAGTATTTGATATTATTTGACTGCTGATAGTGAAGGAGGAAGCTTAGCTATACACCATGCCTCACCCTGACCTCCAGAGGCCATTCTGAGAATGACGGAGGATTTATAATGTAACAGTTGACTCCACTTTAATTAAAACCTCAAATTTGTTGGCATGCTTTAGTTAAGCTGTCCCAGATCATAGCAAACAAATGAGGGAATCACCCTGTCTTCATCCAGAAGGAATAATTCCAAACTTCTTTTGTTTCCAAAGCAACCCTTAATATTTTCCAACTGACCGAAATTTCTGACTTATTCAGTACTACAATAAATACTTCATTCACTCTTCCTTCTATTCTTTATAAATAAAGACAATTCACCAACAGCCTCCTTATTTTATTACCAGAAAAGTGAGAATTATCAGCAGAAATGGTTCTCAGTTTTCCTGAAAGATCCTTCAATCTTTTCCTATAGGTCTCATTTTTTAATCTTAATTTATTTTTATGAATCTACTGTTATGGCAATTATTAGATACCCAGTTGATATTAACAACCATATGTCAGTGATAAAAAACAAATTGATTTATTACACATTAGGAATTTTTCATATTTCTATACCCATGAGCTACCAAAAGACCATCCTGGATAATTGCAGTTAATTATATGAATTAGCTACTAATAAGGTTTAAACAAACAAACAAGCTATTAAAGAGACAAATAACTGAAGAAATGTTGCTTAAAGTTCACTAATATTACTTATACCGTTAAAATGTTACTTTGACATATAAACATGAACAGATGTCAGTTGTCATGCAGGATCTTGTTTTTCAGGAACCGGCTGATAAAGCTTGTGCTGGGCACACACAGCTCATATTTTAACAATAGAAAACTTGCAACTCTAGGATTAGCCCTTCTCTGAAAGGCTTATTGAGAAGCATCATTCTGGCTACTGCCACACTTTCACCACTACCCATCAATTTCCACTTTTCCATTCCCAAGATATGTACAATAGAATGTGAATCCCACAAGTGATCAAATTTGAGGGCTTCTCAGAGTAGTATTATTAGGACCTACCATCTTGCTGAATGTGGTAGTGTGATTTTATAAGAAGTACATGTAGAACCAAAACTAAAATGGAGTCGCTTATGTTGGGGACAAAATGGAGCTGACCAAACACAAGGGCAATAAAGAAAAACAAAACTTAACCTTACTTAAGTTGCAAAAATTTATAGCTTTCTCAGAATTCAGCAGAGGATGTCAGGCATTCCCCAAACAGCAAATCTGTTCACGACATCTCTGGACTTTCTTGTTCCCCTGACTCAGCTATCCTGATCCAAATAAGAAAAAGTCCACTAGGCAACCAATCAGCAGAAAAAACCAAGTAAATTTCCCTATTACCCCTATAAGAACCCCTTAGTCTGTGAGCACCTCAAAACTCATTGCTTCAGTGGCCTCAAGTTTCCTGGTTTTCAGGTGAAAACCTGTGCAATGAACTCATCTTCTGCTTTGTTTTACTCAGTGTGCAGAGTTTGGTTTCTGACATATATATTTGGTCATTCAGATGACTAAAATATATTTCTTATACATACTTGGTCTTCATCAATGGGAGCATCTTTTGTTATAATATTTGGTCTCTTGTCTTCAGTTCCTGCAATCTATTTAGAGCCATAAAGGTATCATTTATAACAAGCCCCTTTCCACCACAACTTGGTTTATGTTAATAAGGTGTCTTTTGGAAAGCACCTAAGGCTGGGGTTTAGTTGCCAGGGAAATCAGTCCTGTGATTAAAGGATTGGAACTTTCAGTCCCACTCCCTGATTTGCAGAGAGAGTAAAGGGGACAAGAAGCTGAGTCAATCACCAATGACAATGCCTCCATAACACCTTGATGGGGTTCAGAGAGCTTCCAGGTTAGGGAATACTTAGTGATTCCTGGCCAGTGGTGAGCCTGCTCTATGGAAGCTCTGTGCTCCTCCCTGATACTGTGCCCTATGTCTCTCTTCACTAGACTGTTGATTTGTATCCTTTAAAATCCTCTGTAATAAATTGGTAATCCAGTATGTAAATAAGTTTTCTAAGTTATGTGATCTGCTCTAGCAAGTTAATCAAACCTAAGGAGGGAGTCATTGGAACTTCTGATTTATAGCTGATCAGAAGCACAGGTAACAATGTGGACTTGCAACTGACATCTTATGTGGAGGGCAGTCTTGTGGGACTCAGCCCTTTCCCTGGGGAAACTGATGCTGTCTCCAGGTAGACCATGTCAAATATGGTGATATGGGAGGAAACCTTTACCCTCTAACTTTGAAATTGGGTTCAGAGCCCAAAATATTGAGGTTCACCACCACATCCTCTGGCAGAAACGTCAATCCCTCTGAAGATTGTGGTAAAAGTCTTCTGAGAATCTTGGTATCTAGAAAGGCTAATTGAGGTCAATGAATTGTTAGATTTACCACATGTCCACAGGGAGCCTGTGTCAAAAAATTTAAATAGCAGTTACCACCAACCAAAGGAGAGAGCAATGACCTCTCAGTGCAACCAAGAACTCAGCTGCCTTTTGCAACTCCTTTCTCACTCTATCACTAAAGGGAGGAAACAAGTGAAGGTCTGTCTCTGTCTCTCTCCCCACTGTCTTAAGGCCTGGTGAGATTCACCAGAGAGATATATAGATAGATAAGATATATACAAAGATTGAGGCAAAGAGAGCTCTCCAAATACACACACACACACACACACACACACAGAAAGCAATGAGTATGAACCAACACTGCCTTCAAGCTGCTCACCATCTAGTAGAATAAGTCAATATAATTATTTTCAAATAAAATACTGAAAGTTTACCCACAAAACTAATTAGTTAGTACTTTGTTGAAATACATAGTAAACAAACCTGCTTTCACATGCTGCATGTGTAAAAATCATGTATATGCTGTGTCTGAAAAATGCCTATATCAATCTTGTTTCTTTAATATTGTCTGACTCAAGTGTGAACTTCATATCTGCTGGCCTACGAAGACAAGCTGTAAACAACAAAAGCTGTTTGCAGACCTCCTCACTTGTCTCTGATCTCCTGCTCTAATCAAGTTCATCTTTAATCTCGATTCTTGACTTTGGTCTCATTTTTTAACACTTACTCTTGTGGAATTTCAGTCAAGATAGAGGCATAGGTAAACACATTTTGCCTCCTCACACAACTACAGAAAAAAATTACAACTGACCTCAAAAAATTATCACCCAGAACCACCAGAAAATTAAGCTGTATGAAAATCAACAACAAAAGATTTACAGAAGCTACATTCATCCAGATGGGTAGAAGTGGTGGAAACACAGAGATGGGCAGAGAGGCACAGAGACACGATGTGATACGGAGAGGTGGTCCCACATTCACATGTGGTGGATAAAAAATGGGAGGGATACATCAGGAGTGAGGGATCCCAGCCCTATGCCAGACTACATAGTCCAGGGTTCCAGTGCCAGAATAATAAATTCCTATAACTTCTGGCTATAAAAACCAGTGGGGATTAGAGTGGCAGAAGAAACTGCCAGATTTTCAGGAGAATTCTCTTAAAAGGCCCAAAGAGACTTAGAAATTATGCCAACTAACCTCTCTGGGATTCAGCACCAAGGCAACAGCTGGAATGGCACCAGTTGCATATAGGGAGAAAGTGAAGGGACTGGAAAGAGGGAGTGTGCTGGACAAACCTCCAGAAGCCAGGAAGCAGCATTGTACCCTCTCCAAGCCCTGCCCCCACACAGAGCCACAAAGCAGTAAAGCAAGTTGCCCCACCCTGGCGATTACCTAAGGCTCCACCCCATACAATTTACAAGTGCCTTTTTTGTAATAAGACATGCTGCTAAGACAGGGAATCAAAGCAGCTCTACCTAATACACAGGCTGACAAATTTAAGGGACAGAGAACTGTGGCCCAAATGAAAGAACAGAACAAAACTCCAGAAAAAGAACTAAACAGAAATAACCAACCTATCAGATGCAGAGTTCAAAACCCTGGTTATTAGGATATTCAAAGAACTAATTGAGTATGACAACAGCATAAAGAAGACACAGGCAGAAATGAAGGTTACGTTAAGTGAAATAAAGAAAAGTCTGCAGGGAACGAACAGTGGAGGGGATGAAGTCAATATTCACATCAATGACTTGGAACATAAGGAAGAAATAAGCATTCAACCAGAATAGCAAGAAGAAAAAGAATTAAAAAAAAAAAAAACCCGAGGATAGTATAAGGAGCCTCTGAGATATCTCCAAATGTACCAGCATCCAAATCATAAGGATGCCAGGAGGAGAAGAAGAACAACAAGAAATTAAAAACTTGAAAAAAATAATGAAAGAAAACTTCCTTAATTTGATGAAGGAGGTAGACATACAAGTCCAGGAAACACAGAGAGTCACAAACACATTAAATCCAAAGAGGACCATTCCAAGATGCATCATAATTGAAATGCCAAAGGTTAAAGACAAAGAGAAAATCTTAAAAGCAGCAAGAGAAAGGCAGAATGTTACCTACAAAGGAATTTCCATAAGACTGTCAGCTGATTCTCATGCTAGAAGGGACTGGCAAGAAGTATCCAAAGTGATGAAAAGCAAGGACCTACAGCCTAGATTACTCTTTCCAGAAAAGCTATCATTTAGAATGGAAGGGCAGATAAAGAGCTTCCCAGAAAAGGTAAAGCTAAAGGAGTTCATCACCACCAAGCCCTTATTATATGAAATGTTAAAGGGACTTATTTAAGAAAAAGAAGATCAAAGCTATGAACATTAATACAGCAACAAATTCAAAACCATCAACAACTGAATCTTTTTCAAAAATTTATTTATCAACAACTGAATCCTAAAAAAAAACTAAGTAAACAACCATAACAAGAACAGAATCATAGATATGGAGATCATTTGGAGGCTTATCAGCTGGAAGGGGAAAAGGGGAGGATGGGGAAAAAAGTGCAGAGATAAAGAAGCATTAAATTGGTAGGTACAAAATAGAGAGATGTTAAGAATAGTATAGGAAATGGAGAAGCCAAAGAACTTACATGCATGACCCATGGACACGAACTAAAGGGGGGATTGCTGTAAGAAATGGGAGTACTGGGTGGAGGGGGGCAAAGAAGGAAAAATTAGTACAATCATCAGTAAAATATATTAAAAAATAAATATAACTTACTCTTGTAACTTTGGATATGACATTATATACTCATATGACCTTTGGCTCCTGGCTTATGGCTGTGACTTGGAGTTTCCAACCAGTTCTCTCTGGGGATTAGCACTAGTGGAATACAAAGAGGAACAGGTGCCTGTGGGCTTAACCACCCCCCAACGCCAGTTTTTCATCTAGACTTAACCTTCTCAGGCTAATTAGCACCCACATAAAAATACTAACTACTTAAACTCCATAAATGTGCCCATTTAATAAATTTTTCACCTGCAAAGATCTTGACACAATGAAAATGGCAGAAATCAAAGGTTATTTCTAGTCTTCCAATTATTATCCTTCATCTACAAAAGCTCCTAGGAAACTGACAAGGTAAGGGTTAAAGTAAATAATGAAAACTCATGATGGCAACTTAAGTGTGATGACATATAAGTAGGCCTGATGCTCCACCATAGGCACAGAGCCGTCTGGTCTTCATTGGGACCAGTGACTATCAACAGATAGGTACTGTCTCCTAGGCATGAGGCCAGTTGGGGATTTTTGGTTGTCAGTGACTGGAAGGTGCTACGGAGTTTAGTGGGCATGAGTGAGCCAAGGATGCAATGCATTGGACAGTCCAGCAAAATAAAGAATTATTGTACATCCCTCACAATTCTGTGCCTGACATTAATGTGGATAAAATTCTTGTTTATAATTATCTGAGCCTAGACCTCATCTCCTTATGAGAGAAATACATGAACTATTTTTACACAATTTTAATTATACCAAATTTTCCAGGAATTCTTCTACCATGCAAATTAAGAAACTATAATGTTTTGTTGGGAAATTTAATGAGCTGTTCTTAATTATTTCACAGTAAGACATCATAGACAGCAATGTTGTTGTGGTAGTTGAGTCACTAAAACAATGTGTATCAATCTATATTAGTAGCTATTCTATTTCTAGTGATTCAACATAAATAAAATGAAATTAATTACTTGTTATATCTTTAAATATAGCTGTCCCTGATTGTTTACTTATTTAAATACTTACTACTTATTATAAATCACTTTTACTTTATTTTTATTTATGGTTTAATTAAGATATCTTGTTGATTAGTTTTTGAATTATACATTATCAATTAAGAATAGTAAAAAAAGTTATGAAATGTTTTTTCTTTTTTTTAAGTATACTTTATTGATTATATTGTTACAATAGTTCCAATTTTTCCCCTTTGCTCCCCTCCGCCCAGCACCCCCCTCCCCCAACAATCCCCCCCTCAAGTCCATGCCCATTGGTTGCACATACAAGTTCTCCTGCCTCACCCTTTCATATATTCTTCTTCTTCCTTTTTAAAATAATTAATTAATTAATTATTTTAACAATAAAATATAACAATCCCTCCCTCTCAGACTTAAGACCCTTTATAATCTTATAAAGGACACTGGGCGAAGGTCTCGAGCACCTCTAGCTGCTTCAAGCTGGACATGGTCGTCGTCCTACCTACCCTTGGGTCCAGAAATCCCTAATAAGAGTGGGGGTGTGGAGGGGAGGGTGACATTCCCACATGGGGAAGGATTGTGCAGACTCCAGGTTGGTTGGCTAGCATTCTTGTTGTATTCTGGAGGCAACACATTTGGTAACAGGGTTAAAGGACATCATTCAATCCATAACCACTAGATGACAAAAGACAGGTATTAATTTTTCAATGTCCCACATTAGGGAAAAGAAGGGCTTCTTTGGACGAAGGTGTGCCAGGTACATCTCACTGTACAAAACCCTTTTGCCCATTATACTTAGTTTGGGCTGAGGGAAATAGTTTAGGTTTCCCCCCTCTCAGGCCTCTGGGCTCTTTCTGTCCAAGCCTTTAGGACAGAAAAGAGAAACCAGTTTTAAAGTGAAGCCCACAGACCACCCCATTCTTCACCAACCCAGCCACTTAGTTCAGCCAAACCATTGAGTCTCATGAGGCAGCGATGCAGACAGGATTAAGTGAGGCCTATACATACAGACAATCACTCAGGTAATTAGATCGTAGGCTTATGCCCTTTGAAAACAGAAAACACATGTTAATTTATGTAACATAACCCACATAAAGTCTCTAAATCTGAAGGACTGTCTTATAAGAAAGATATCCAGTTGCAAGGCATTTGACATTCTTCTTGCCTGTAAATTAAACATCTTTGATAATGCCACAGACATAGTTTAACTTTCAAATGAAAACAAATTTTAAATGAAAAGAAACTTTAAAGATGGTTAGCTGCACGACTTTATAGTTTACCACTGAGCATTGTGATTTTCCTTGAATCGTGATTTTTCTCCCTAAGATCACCCTCCTTGTCATTAAAAGGACTGCATTAAGTCCATTTCTAATTTATCCTGTTCATTTGCATAAACACAAGAAGAGCAGAAAATGATCACTTATGATCTTTAGTTCTGCTTTGCTGGAACTTACGCAAGGAACATTTAGGGTGACCTTCAGTCTGCCCTTCAGGGCACAGAAGCAGAACCACATACCTGGCATTCAGCCTTGCCTGTAAACACTGGTCTTTTCCAAGTCTCCTGGTTTTCCATTGTGCCTTAAGGTCCCAGCTAGCCATCTTTCATGAAAACAACCTTCATTCCTTCCCTGGAAAGATTGCCATGGACCGCGCATCCATCCAAAGTACCAGACTTTTTACCTCGTGGACTTTTATTACCTTTGAAAGTCAATCCCAGTTCCTCAGGGCTTTTTGGTAACAAGCAAAGCCCAAGCATGTCTCCTTTAGGCATCACATTCCAATCAAAGTCTTAGTTAAAAAACAAACAAACAAACAAAAAACCTCTATTAACAACTGGTCTTATTAGTTTTATGCAAAGAAACTTATGTCATTACTTACTTGTTTAGAATGCCAAACTCTGGAGGGATCAGATAGGGAGAAAAATATACAATGTGAAGGAAAATCCTTGTCCTTCTAATATTCACTGAACTTGCATTTTCATTCTTTATATTTTTAATTTTTCACCCACTAAAAATTTTTTTGTTTGTTTTTCCATTACAATTGTCCCACTTTTTTCCCCTCCTTGCTTCCCTGCACCATACCTCCCCCCTTCTCCCACATTCAGTCCTCACCCAGTTGTCCATGTCCATGGGTCATTTATACATGTTCTTTGACTAGATCCTTCCCCTTCTTACCCCCTTCTCTCCCTCCCATCTCCCCTTTGTTATTGTTAGTATATTCCTTGTTTACATACCTCTGGTTCAATTTTGCTCATTTGTTTGTGTTGTTTATTAGTTTCCCGTAATAGGTGATAGCATAAAGTATTTTTCTTTCATTGCCTGGCTTATTTCGCTAAGCATAATTCTTTCTAGTTCCATCCATGTTGTTGCAAATGGTAGAAGTTCCTTCTTTCTTTCAGGACTTATTCATTGTCATTTTCCCCCTTTGTACTCGTGTTCCTCTCTGTCTCTCTCTGTTTCTTCATCTTCTTAAGGCAGACCCTTTAGCATTTTTGCAATGCTGGTTTGGTGGAAATGTATTCTTTTAGCCTTCTTTTGTCTTGGAAATTCCTTATTACACCTTCTATTTTGAATGAGAGCCTTGCTGGGTAGAGTATTCTTGGTGGTAGGCCTTTGGTTTTCATTGCTTGGAATATTTTTTGCCATTCCCTTCTGGCTTGTATTGTTTCTGCTGAGAAATCTGATGATAGCCTTATTGGAGCTCCCTTGTATGTTATTAGTTGTTTCTCTCTTGCTGCTTTTAGGATTCTCTCTTTGTCTTTGAATGTTGCCATTTTAATTATGATGTGTCTTGAAGAGGGCCTGTTGGGGTTCATCTTCATTGGGACCCTCTGTGCTTCCTGCACTTGCATGACTCTTTCTCTCCTCATGTTAAAGAAGTTTTATGTCATTAGTTTTTCAAAGAGGTTTTCTATCCCTTGCTCTTCTTCTTCTCCTTCTGGAATTCCTATGATACGGATATTATTACGTTTCATGTTATCCTGCAGCTGTTTTAGAACCTCTTCCGTCTTGTTCAGACTTTTTTCATTTTGTTGCACTGTCTGGGAGTTTTTGTCTAAGTTGTCCTCCAGCTCGCTGATCCAATCTTCTGCTTCCTCTGGCCTGCTTTTAATTCCTTCTACTGTGTTCTTCAATTCAAAGATTGTATTCTTCATTTCCTTCTGGCTCTTATTGATGGCTTCCATGTCCTTTTTTATGCTGGTATAATTCTCAGTAAGTTCCTTGTAGTTTTTCTGGAGTTCCTTGTAGTTTCCCTGGAGTTCTTTGTAGTTTCCACTGAGCTCATTGAGGTTCTCCATAATCCATATATTGACTTCCATATCTGACAGTTTGCTCCCCTCTATTTCATTTAGCACTCTTTCTGGGGATTCTACCTTTCCTTTCGATGGGGGGGTTGTTTCTCTGTTTCCCCATTTTTGTGACTCCTATTGTTTGTTGGTGCTTCTTAGAATGATCTGTACTTCCTGGATCTGCCCCTAGTGGCGTCAGATCCTGTACCAGTCTGGGCCTAGGCAGCCTGTTGGAGACTTCCAGGGATCTACTGCCTTTGTCTGTCTCCTTTAGTTGTTAACGTATTCAATATGTGATTAGCCATTAGGTTTAAGGACCATAGGTGTGGCAGCTTAATTCCTGTAGGCAGGGCTTTTGCTTCCTCTCAGGCTGAAGCCACTTGGAGGGGAATGGTCTGCCTGCAGCACTGGGGATGAGTCAGCACTGGGACCTGGCTGGCTGCTTCCCCAGTTCTCCCTTCAAAGCCACCACACCAAACTCTACCCAATCATCTCCAGTCCTCTCTGTTTTCCCTCTGCTTGGGCCCAGGGTAAGTGGGGGCAAAATATTTTTGTATGTGATCCACTTAAGAGCTCTTTTTCTCCAGCTAGCAAGAAACCCTGTGGCTTTTTGCTTTTCTCAGCTGGATACTATTTTACTTTCCACTCTATTGCTGTAGATTGGGAAGCTCAGCTGGAGGTTTAGACCCTACCCTTCTCAGGCAGAATGCCCAGCTGCTGAGCTGTTTCTCAGTCCCTTCATCTGCCACCCGTGTGAGCCCAGCCAGCCTTTCCACATCTCCGTACTCTCTACTGGCCACGTTCTGATGTAGCGGCCTTTTCTGTCTCTCTGTGGTTATAAGACTTCTCTCCAGCTAGTGTTCAGTTGGTTATTCCAGATGATTTCTCCAAAATTAAGTTTTAAATCCAGACTAGTTCTGGGAGGAGGTTAGTGTAGCTTCCACTTACTCCTCCGCCATCTTGTTTCTCTCTGAAATGTTTTTTCTAAAAGGGGCACTGGGCCTGGCATTATTGAGAAACACTGATTTGGTTCAATTTAAAGTTTCAAAGTCAGTTCCATTTTCTTACATCTTTACTACAAGTTCTTCTACCAAGAAAATGAAACCAAGCAAATGTATTTAAATATAATTAAGCCCAAGATAGAAAAGGACATTTTCTAAATAGGGAAAGAAAGTTGAAGGAATAATTGATCGATTCATGAAAAAGTAATTTTTTTCCAAGGATGTTGTTAAACTCAAGCAGTTTCTCTAGAGTTTGGACTTGGGGCCACTACTAAAGGGGAGGGACGACTCAGAATTTATCAGAAAGTGAATTCTGAAGGAGATGTACAAGTGAACACAATAATAAAATTTTGCTTAAGAAGTCAAAATTTGCACTCAAATTATTTCCTTTGTCTTTGTCAGTATATTTTTTCAGTATCCATTGTGTTCACAACAGAATCAAAACACAGGATGACTTTCGGGACTTACACAAATTGGCTTCACAGCCCAAGCTGAGCTGAAGGCACATATCCCTGCAATAGTACAGAAAATAAGCTGGAAAAAAGTTTTTTATGGTATAACAAGTACTCTATTTCCTTGGGGGAAATACCACACCTTGGATATAATAGCAAAGATCAGCAAATATGTTTTAGGGGATATTTAACAGAGTGTTTTTATTTCACTAAATATATGCCTTTTAGTATAAATAGGGGAGTAAAAATTTTAATCTCCTCATAAATGCTTTCTCATAAATAAAAACTGAGGAGACAAGTACTGTTAACCTCTTTCTTTCTACACAGATGGAGAAGCACCTCTTCCCACAAAAAACACCAGGGTAGTAAGGATGTTATTCATAATACCAAACCATCAATTAATTCCCAATTCTTTTTGTTACAATTGCTCTTTCAAGCTGGGAGGAATGTTTTAACTTGGGATAAATTATTTTTTATATTTTCTTTTTTTTCCCAATAAAAATTTTTCTTTTTTTGTTTTTCTATTACAGTTGTCCCATTTTTTTCCCTATTGCTTACCCTCACCCTGCCCACCCCTTCTCCCACAGTCAGTTCCCACCCAGTTGTCCATGTCTATGGGTCATTTATACATGTTCTTTTACTAGACCCTTCCCCTTTGCATCCCCTCTCTCCCTGCCCCCTCCCCCCTTGTCACTGCTAGTCTACTCCTTGTTTACATACCTCTGGTTCCATTTTGCTTGTTTGTTTGTGTTGTTCATTAGTCTCCTGTAACAGGTAATAGCATAAGGTATTTTTCTTTCATTGCCTGGCTTATTTCACTAAGCATAATTTTCTCTAGTTCCATCCATGTTGTTGCAAATGGTAGAAGTTCCTTCTTTCTTTCTACTACATAGTACAAAATCGTGTAAATGTACCAGAGTTTTTTGATTGACTCATCTACATATGGGCATGTAGGTTGTTTCCAGCACTTGGCTATTGTAAATAGTGCTGCTATGAACATAGGGGTGCATAGATTCTTTTGAATTGGTATTTCAAAAGTCTTCGGATATAATCCTAGCAATGAAAATGCTGGTTCAAAAGGCAGTTCCATTTTTAGTTTTTTGAGGAAATTTCATACTGTTTTCCATAGTGGCTACACCAGCCTGCATTCCCACCAGCAGTGCACCAGGGTTCCCTTTTCTCCGCATCCTCACTAGCAAAGGTTGTTTGTTGATTTGTTGATGATGGCCATTCTGACTGGTGTGAGGTGGTATTGCATTGTGGTTTATATTTGCATCTCTCTGATGGTTAACGATGTTGAGCATTCTTTCATATGTCTATGGACCCGCTGTATGTCCTCTTTGGAGAAGTGTTTGTTCAGGCCCTTCGTCCATTTTTAATTGGGATGTCTGTCTTCTTGGTGTTGAGTTGTATAAGTTCTTTATCTATTGGAGATCAATCCCTTACCTGAGGTATCATTGACAAACATATTTTCCCATATGGTTGGTTCCCTTTTCATCCTGCTGATGTTTTCTTTTGCTGAGCAGAAACTCTTTAGTTTGATGTAGTCCCATTTGTTTATTCTTTCCTTTATTTCCCTTGCCTTAGGAGATGTATCAGTGAAAATGTTGCTACAGGGGTTATCTGAAATTTCCCTGCCTATGTTTTCCTCTAGGAGTTTTATGGTGTCACAGCTTACATTTAGGTTTTTTTATCCATTTTGAGTTTATTCTGGTGTATTGTGTAAGTTGGTGGTCTAGTTTTACTTTTTTGCATATCCCTGTCCAGTTCTCCCAGCACCATTTGTTGAAGAGGCTCTTTTCACTCCATTTGATGCTCCTTCCCACTTGTCAAATATTAGTTGACTATATAGACTGGGGTTTATTTCTGGGCTCTCTATTCTGTTCCATTGATCTATATGTCTGTTCTTATGCTAATACCAGACTGTTTTGATTACAGTAGTCTTGTAGTATAGTTTGATATCAGGTATTGTGATTCCTCCTACGGCATTCTTCTTCTTCAAGATTGCTGTGGCTAATTTGTGCTCTTTTTGGTTCCATATAAATTTTTGAAGTATTTGTTCTAGGTCCATGAACTATATCATTGGTGTTTTAATAGGTATTGCATTGAATCTATAAATTGCTTTGGGTAGTATGGACATTTTAATGATGTTGATTCTTCTTATCCATGAACATGGTATATGCTTCCATTTATTTGTATCTTCCTTAATTATTTTCTTCACTGTTATGTAGTTTTCCAAGTAAAGGTCTTTTGCCTCCCTGGTTAAGTTTATTTCTAGGTACTTTATTTCTTTGTTGCTATCGTAAATGGGACTTTTTTTCTAGTTCTATCTCTTATATTTTTATTGTTGGTGTACAAAATTGCCTTCAATTTCTGAATATTGACTTTGTACCCTGCTATTTTGCCAAATTCACTTATTAGGTTGATTAGTTTTTTCGTGGCATCTATAGGGTTTTCTATGTACACTATCATGTCATCTGCAAATAATGACAGTTTTACTTCCTCTATTCCAATTTGGATGCCTTTTATTTCTCTTTCTTGCCTGATTGCAGTGGCTAGAACTTCCAAGACTATGTTGAATAGGAGTGGAGAGAGTGGACATCCTTGTCTTGTTTCTGACCTCAGGGGGAATTCTCTCAGTTTTTGCCCATTGAGTACTATGTTGGCTTGAGGTTTCTCATATATGGCCTTTATTATGTTGAGGTATGCTCCCTCTATTTCCATTTTGCTAAGAGTTTTCATCATAAATGGGTGTTGTACTTTATCAAATGTTTTTGTCTTTCATTTTGTTTATGTGGTGTATTATGTTTATTGATTTGCAAATATTAAAGCATCCTTGCATCCCTTGGATGAATCCCACTTGGTCATGGTGTATGATCTTTCTAATGTGTTGCTGGGTCCTGTTTGCCAATATTTTGTCGAGGATTTTAACATCTATGTTCATCAGCAATATTGGCCTGTAGTTTTCTTTCTTTGTTGTGTCTTGACCTGGTTTTGAAATTAGGTAATACTGGATTCATAGGAAAAGTTTGGGAGTCTTCCCTTTTCTTTGATTTTTTGGAATAGTTTGAGAAGGGTAATCATTAGTTCTTCCCTAAATATTTTATAAAGTTTACCCGTTCCAGGGTTTTTGTGTGCTGAAAATTTTTTGATTACTGCTTCAATTTTACTCTTTGTTATCGGTCTGTTCAGGTTTTCTGTTTCTTCTTAATTCAGTTTCGGAAGATTAGATTAAATTTGTTCATTTATTCCAGGTTGCTATACAGTTGTTTGTAGTAATTTTTTATAATCCATTGTATTTCTGTGACATCGGTTGTGATTTCTATTTTTTCATTTCTAATTTTGTTTTTTGGGTCCTCTCTATTTTTTTCTTGATCATCTTGGCTAAAAGCTTCTTGATTTTGTTCATCTTTTCAAAAAACCAGCTCCTAGTTTTATTGATCTTTTGAATTGTTTTTTTAGTCACTGTGTCATTTAATTCTGCTCTGATCTTGATGATTTTCTTCCTTCTACTCACTGTGGACTTTGTTTGTTGTTGTTGTTCTAGTTCTTGTAGCTGTAGGGTTAGATTGTTTTATCTGAGATTCTTCTATCCGTTTTAGGTATGCCTGTATGGCTACAAAGTTTCCTCTCAAGACTGCTTTTGCTGTGTCCCATAGGTTTTGGGCTGTTGTGTGTTCATTATCATTGGTTTCCAGAAACGTTTTTATTTCTTCCTTGATGTCATTGTTAACCTGTTCATTATTTAATATCATGTTATTCATTCTCCATGAGTTTGAATTTCTTTGAGTTTTTTCTTGAGGTTGATGTCTAGTTTCAATGTATTGTGATCTGAGAAGATGCTTGATATAATTTCAATTTTCTTGAATTTGTTCAGGCTTTTTTTGTGTCCTATCATGTGGTCTATCTTTGAAAATGTCCCCTGTGCACTTGAAAAGAATATATATTTTGCTTCTTTGTGGCAGAAAGCTCTATATATATCAACTAAGTCTATTTGATCTAGAGTGTTGTTCAATATCTCTATATCCTTGGTGTTTCTTTGCTTTGAAGTTCTGTCCATTGTTGACAATGAGGTGTTAAAGTCCCCTACTATGAGTGTGTTGCTGTTGATATCCTTCTTGTAGTCTTCCAAGATTTTCTTTATATATTTGGGTGCTCCTATGTTGGGTGAATATATGTTTACCAGGGTTATATCTTCTTGATGGATTGTTTTCTTAAGTAGTATGAAATGTCTTTCTTTGTTTCTTTTTATGGCCTTTGCTTTGAAGTCTGTTTTGTCTGATATAAGTATTGTTACCCCAGCTTTTTTTTTTATGTCCATTTTCTTGGAATACTTTTTTCCATCCTTTCAGTTTCTATCTGTGTAGATCTTTTTTTTTTGAGGTGTGTCTCTTGTAGACAGCATATATGTGGGTCATGTTTTCATATCCATTCCTTTACCCTATGTCTTTTGATTGGAACATTTAATCCATTTACATTTAACATTATCATTGACAGGTACTTATTCATTTCTCTTTGTATCTGTTTCTCTCCCTCTCTCTTTTTCTTCTTTCTCTTAAAGCATTCTCTTTAGCATCTCTTGCAATGCTGGTTTGGTGGAGACATATTCTTTTAGTCTTCCTTTGTCTAGGAAGCTCCTTATTTCACCTTCCATTTTGAAAGAGGGCCTTGCTAGGTAGAGTAGTCTTGGTTGTAGGCCTTTGTTTTTCATTGCTTGAAATATTTTTTGCCATTCCCTTCTAGCTTGTAGCGTTTCTGTTAAGAAATCAGTTGATAGTCTTATCAGAGCTCCCTAGTATGTTATTTGTTGTTTTTCTTTGCTGCCTTTAGGATTCTCTCTTTGTCTTTGAATGTTTCCATTTTAATTATGATGTGTCTTAGAGTGGGCCTTCTTTGGTTCATCTTCATTGGGACCCTCTGTGCTTCCTGGACTTGCATGACTCTTTCATCAAGTTAGGGAAGTTTTCTGTCATTAGTTTTTCAAACAGGTTTTCTAGCCCTTGCTCCTCTTCTCCTTCTGATATCCCTATGATATAGATATTGTTTTGTTTCATGTTGTCCTGCAGTTCTCTCAAACCCTCTTCATTCTTTTTAAGTCTTTTTTCATCTTGTTGCATTGTCTGGGAATTTTTTTCTATATTGTCCTCTAACTCACTGATCCAATCCTCTGCTTCATTTAGCTGCTTTTGATTGTTTCTACTGTGTTCTTTGGTTCAAAAATTGTATTCTTCATTTCTTCCTTGTTCTTACTGACAGTTTCTATGTCCTTTTTCATGCTGATGTAGTTCTCAGTAAGTTCCTTGTAGCTTCCCTAGAGTTCTTTGTGGTTCCCCTGGATTTCAATATAGTTTTCTTTGAGTTTGCTGAGTTCATTGAGCTTCCTCATTACTATTCTTTTGAATCCCATGTCTGATAGTTTGCTTGCCTCTATTTCATTTATTCCTCCTCCTGAAAATTCCTCCTTTCCTTTTGGTGGAGTGTTTTTTCTGTTTGACGAGGTGCTGTTCCGCTTTCCCAATTTGGGTGGCTGTTCTTTTTTCTGTTTCTTAGATTGATCTGCTTTTATTTTTATTTTTTGCCCTTGTGGTGTGACCTTCTTTTGTAGGAATCTATGTGATTCAGTGGTGCAGACTCCTCGATCTCCTTAAATTGATCCTCTTGGGATGCCCTTTATGCCTTTTATTTGGAATCTCTAGTAGTATTTTGGTTTTGGTTGTTGTGTTGCTCTTTGGTGGGTCCTTCTCTTAAATTAGCTGACTGAGAGTCACTCTGCCCACTTCTAACAGTCGTTGAGCTGCCTCCAGCTGATGTCTCTTGGAAGGGAGTAGTCTGCATATGAGATTTCTCCCATAGCACTGAGGTTGATTCTGCCCTGAGATCTGGTCTGCTGCTCCCCCAGCTTTTTCTCCAGAACCAGCATCCAAAGTTTTTCAAAGCTTCTCTAGTTCATTTCACCATCTTTCAGCTTCAGCCCAATTTGTGTGTGGCAAGTGTGTCATTTCCTGCCAACTGGCAGGTGGGCCAGGGTGGCAGGGGCTGGAGGCACTCCTGTGCACCAGCAGGCAGGCTGGGGCATTCCCTATGCTGGCAGGTGGGCAAGAGCATTCCCCCATGCTGGCTGGCATGCACACAAGCCAGTAGCATTTTTCTGCTCTGATGGGTGGGCAGGCCAGGGGCGATCCCCTGCACTGAGCAGTCACTCGGCAGGGGCAGTGGGTGTGTGGGCCAACTGCGCCCCTGCGAGTGGGCTCCTGTGCGTGCATTCCCCAAGGATCTCACCCAATCCCTAGCCTTTCCTCCCCAATCCACAAAACACAATCAATAAATTAACACACACACACACACACAAAGAATGCTGGAACCTCCTGGAACCAGACACCAATTGAACAACTCCTGGCTCTGCCTGGGGGCACAGCCTGGATCTCCACCTCCAACTGCTCTCAGGGGAGACACAGAGGAGTTGAGAAAACTTTGTGCTCCACCAGCTGCTGTCTGTGGAGCCAAGCCAGCCAGAACTCATGCCTCTCCCATGTCTCCTCTGTGAGCCTCACCAGATGGGTTGCTCAGAGGCAGCCTCCACTGTCAGCAGTGCCAAGGTTCAACTGCCGCCAGTATCCAGATGTTAACAGATGCTCTGTCCATATTTAGCTAAAACTATAGACCGGTCTCTGGAGCAAGCAAGGGCAGCCTCTCCTCACTCATCCACCATCTTCCTCTCTGTTGCAAATTTTTAGTTTCTATATTTATTTTTAAATGTAGTTCCTTTTGCTGTCTATAGAAAAATTGGTCATGAATAAATAAATATAAAATTTTCTTTTAAAATATTTTATTAGACCTAGACACCTATGGGTATAGGTATAACCTAAGAAAATTGTACAATTAGTTGAAGCCTCTTTAACTGATAAATTACAACACTTCCTAAAGCAATGGACTGAAGAAAAGCCTTTTTTGTGAAATATTACTTGACTGATCAAGCTCTAAGTCCTTTCTGATGTGCATCACAATATTTTTTTATATGGAGAAACAATAATCTGTAGGAAGCCAGTTTTCTGTTGCTTATATGGAAATGTACTTACATTAGTGACATTTCCATTTAAAATTTCCATTGACAATTCTTAAAATGCCCTGAGTTTAAGAATTACCTTGGATGAACAGCCAAATCCCTCATGGCTAAGCCTCCCCTAAAAGGGGCTGCTAATGATTTTTTTAAATAAAGTACAAAGACTATATTCACATATCCTATCTTACTGTCTGCAGAAATTTAAAAGTAAACTAGAACAACTATTAAAAGTTGGACTAGCCCTGGCCTGGTGGCTCAGTTGGCTGAAGTGTCATCCAGTACACCAAAAGATTATGGGTTCAATTCCCCCTGTTCAGGGCACATGCCTAGGTTGCAAGTTCGATCCCCAGTAGGGGCACATACAGGAAACAAGGAATAGCTAATAGATGTTTCTCTCTTACATGTATATTTCTCTTTCTCCCTCTCTCTCTCTCTCTCTCTCTCTCCCTCTCACTTCCTCTTTCTCTAAAACCAAAAAAGATATCCTCAGGTGAGGATTTTTTTAAAGGAAAAAAAGAAGATGGGCTAATATTATCAGTGTTAATTTTTCTTTAAAAGAAAAAAAAAGACACTAAAAATGATTAGCCTTCGAAACTTGTCAATGAATTGGGCATGAAGTCAATACTTCCTGACCCCTGTTCTGAGTTGATATGCATTACGTTTTTTTAGTATTGGTACATGAAAAGAGTAACAGAGTACACAGTGTTTCTAAATGCCCAGCAATGTGGGCATTGGTAACAAGAAATATTTTGAGTACTTTTATTTTTTGCAAGTTATATTAGGTTGAAGAAAAAGTTAATTTTCATTTCAGTTCAGAGTTTGCCCCATTGGTTGCTAATATCTGAATATTTTAAAAAATAGAACTTTAAGACACCCCATTTCTTTTGCAAAGGTAAATTAAACTCTATGGATAGAGTTGCTGATTTCATGGCACAAACAATTGCTAATGTAGTGGAAAAGTTAATATCTGGAAATGTCTTTTAGGATTATGATTCCATAAATATAGTGCTCTTTAGGTTCTTACCTCATGTTAGAGTGTGTTCTCCATGTATTTTGTATTCTGCAAATATTTTCTGAACACCTACTATATCTAGACACTGTAGTAGGCACTTCAAATTTGAAAAGGAATAAGATAGACAAGATCCTTGCCTTTTGTAGATAGATTAAAAATAAGCAAATTATGTACATAATTTAGACAAAATAATTGGGACGGAGAGAATCTACATTAGATGGAAAAGTCTAAGAGTTAATATTTAAGTTAAGACTTGAAGTCTGGGGAGAAGCCCAAGCTGGGTGAGAATGGTGGCGGTGGCAGGGAGAGATGGAGAAGGAAAAGTATACTGTGTATAACAAAAGTCCTGAGTAAAACAAAATTCATTGCACTCCATCAACTCAAAAGAGTATGGAAAGGGAAAATAGTAGTAGTGAGAGGTCAGGTGATTGCTATACTTATAAATTAGATGCTCTTAACTTTTCCACATTATGAAGCCCTTTGAATATCAGTTAAAAGTTAAGAAACTTCATTCCCAAAATGTCCATATAAAAGATTCAAGTGGATTTTACATACAATTTCAGGACTTTCAAAGAGCCCTGATTTGTACCTGATTTGTCCATCCTACAGAAGACCCAGGTCACTTCTTTTGAGTGAAACACTTTTTTGGGCACAAGCCTCCCCAGAAACCTGGGAAAAATTTCTCTGACTGAAGAACCCAGCAATGTGCCCTCATTTCCTCAACATATATGCACATGAGCCAATGCATATCAGATGAAAGTTTTATTTGATTGTGTAGAAGAATTCATATATGTTTCCCTTCACCAAGTGAGTTATGGTTCTCAGTAGCTTCACAATGACTGACCATGAGTATTCTCACATGACACCTGGGGTCCTGACTGGGGAACCTTTCATCCTTCCTTAGAGAGTTGTTCACAAGGTATCACTGCTCTGCCCTTTATTGACATAGCCTATGCTAATGGGATTTTTCCACCCTTTCCTCCTTGGTCTGTCTCTTCTTCATGCAGACACCCCTACCTCTGTTCTCCTGGACACGTGAATGACATGTTGGTTGAGCATGTACAGAAGCCCTCATCCAGGTATGTCAGCACTGATATGTCACTATATGCAGAGATAGGACAACTAGAATGGGGCTGTGCATGTCAGAGTGAAGTCACCCAGCTCCTCAGTGGCAAGTTTCAGCCTCTTTCCTCCATCCAAATTTGTATCCTCTGCTTGCCCTCAGGACCAGCCTTTAATTTCCTGACTCATTTTCTTAATGCTTACAAACTACTTAGACAACCAAAACACCAGGTTTTAGTCTTACTCTAACTGGGGAAAACTGCCCCCTGGAAATGGGGAGATGTGGAGAAGTGCACCAGCAACCAGAATGATACGAGAATGACACAAAAAAATAGAGGCTGGCACCAAAAACTAGGAAGGTGATTGGATGGAAGGGACATACCCTCCCATCTACTTCCGGGACGCGGGGGATTCTGGGGGAGCCTTTAAAGGGAAAGCTTTCTTAGATTCTCTCATCTTTCCCGACTGACTAGGGATGGAGTTCCTGGGCCCCAGACCTTAGGGACTCGGTGGCCTGGGAACGTTCGTAGGGCCTGGCGTGCAGCGAGCTCCGGTAAGAGGGGAGGGGAGGAGGCTCAGGCCAGTAGTCTCAGGGAGGCTCTGGCCAGCAAGCCCCACACCCCTCTCCCAGCCAGGGATGCACAGCAGCTGCTGACTGCCCACAGCCCACACTTCTAGCTCACGCAGGCAAACCCCACGCCCCTTCCCAGGCAGGAAGCCTGGTGGCTACCAACTCCCTCTCCCTGCACCGTGGCCTGTGCCAGTGCAGGCCAGTTAGCTGTGGTCCCAGGGCAGCCGTGGAGGGTCAGGACCCAATGCCCCTCCCTGAGTACTTCGTGCCTGACCAGGAGCACTACGGGTACTCGGAGCATGGCTGGTAAGAAGTGGGTGGTGGGTAGGGAGAGTAGATTTGGGCTTCCAGGTCCTGGTAGGTGGCGCAGCCAGGTGACAAGACCCGTGTCCCTCCCCTGGGTGAAAAGCTGCGGGAAACTGCTTCAGCAGGCAACCACCAGAAGCCTCTTTGCTCCTCTAGTAATGGGTGCGGGAGGTAGGCATCAGGAAATCTGTATATCTATAAGTAAATAAAAATTCCATTTCTTTTTCCACAAGACTGTCTCCAGAGTTATTGCCTATGGGCGGCAAGCGGTGGGACCTCACTAGTTCCTCTGCATTATTACAACAAATGTCAATAACATGAAATCACTATAATGGTGCATGAGATTTCATGTACCAATTCATAGCTGAATCATTTAAAGTCAATATCCTAATATTTATTTATTCATTTTTAGAGCGAGGGGAAGGGAGGGAGAAAAAGGGAGAAAGAGATTGATGTGAGAGAGAAACAGATTGGTTGCCTCTTGTACAGCCCCCACTGGCCACTGAACCCACAACCTAGGCATGTGTCCTGATCCAGAATCAAACTGATGATCTTTCATTTGTGGGATGATGCCCAACCGAATACACCAGTCAGTGCCAAGTCAATATTCTAAAGAAATAAAGTGATCTGATCAGTTCTTTAAGATTTGCAATAATGGAACTAATGCATAAATAGCATTTCATTGACTGTCCACTGAAGCATGGACTCTGTCCTAGTATAGGACTTCTCTTTCTAATGTGTCATAGTGGTGCCAGTGTAGGTTGAATTGTGTCCCCCGAAACGGTATGTTGATGTACTAATCCCAGTATCTGTGAATATGACTTTAATTGTAAGTGGTGTCTTTGTAGATGTAATCAAGTTAAAATGAGGACATACTAGATTGGTGGAGGGAGCTAATTGAATGACAGGTGTCTTTATAAAAAGAAGAAACTTTGGACAAAAGAGCCATAAGGGAAAAAGTCATGTGCAGATGGAGACAGAGACTGGAGTTATGTGTGCACAAAGCAAGGAACACCAAGGAATGCTGGCAATCATTAGAAGCAAGTAGAAGAGCAGGAAACAGATACTCTCAGAGCCACCAGAAGAAACCAACCAGGCTGATACTTTGATTTTGGACTTCTGGCTTCTTAAACTATGATCAAATAGATTTCTGTTGTTTAAAGCCGCCCCTGTTTGTGGTACTTTATTATGGTAAACCTAGAAAACTAAAATGGGTTTATACAAGGGAAGACTACACAAGATATTTTCTCTATTGTGACATGCAATAGGTAGTATTTTTAAGAGAGAGAAAAATCTACAAAATAAGTGTACTTCAGAGAAAGGGCAAAACCAGCCTATAGTCCTTTCAATTCTTAGAACCTCATAATTCTCTACTCTTAAACCAGAAAAAAAAATTGTGTACTTAACAATTATCCACACATCTGGTCCTCATGAGAACCAATTTACTAATTCAGGAACCACAGAAATGTGGCATGAGTCGGGAAGCATTCACTTGTGCTTCTTGTGAAATGCTATGTTGATATTTCTTTTCACCAAAGACGAGTTTTGGCCTAAATTATTCATCCTGCTTATCAAAATTGAGCTCAAAATTGCAGATATTGCATAAATATGGTTATGTGTTCATATAATTGTGTTTTTTCAGAAGGTAAATAAAATCCTTTCAATCAGGGAAATCTTCATTTCTCTTCTGGGCTACATATGTTTCAAGTGTAAATTTTTTATACAAAAGAAAACAGCATACATTTTTTCAGCAACTGTATTTTAACCTTGAAACAAGTAAAAGTGATTTAATATTTTCTTGGAGAGACATGCCCCTACAAAAAAAAAAAAAAGGAAAAACAATATAAACACTTTAAACAAAGAGCTTGTTTGTGTAAGAAAAATATAAACAAAACAGAAAAGGTCTCACTCCAACCAAACACCACAGAAAATATTAATGTAGCAGAAAATGTCAAAAGAGACTTTAAGAACATTTCCTTTTTAAATAAAAATTTTCTCCCCTTTTTTCATTGCAGGAAAGAATATAAATTAACCTGGCACTGCCTTATAAAACCCAGACTTGCACTAAACAGGAGCAACAGAGGTGTAAAATGATTTTTCCTTGCTTAGTGCTGTTGCCTTTCCTTCAAGGGCCTTATAACATCAATAATAGAAACTAGAGTTCAGGTCATGGATTAGAGAAGGAAATGAGCCTTAAATTTACGTCCACTCTTCCCTTTGCCCAGGGCTATCATTCACACAGCCCTGAGGTGCCCTTCTCATCACATAATCTATGTCTGCAGAATGATTCAGAGCTGATCTCTGGAGTGATTGGGTGGAAACCAATATGGCTTTATTACTTACTAGTCATGTCACCTTGGCCAGTTGCTTAACTGCTTTAGAGTCCTCAGTTATTGAACAGGAAAATAATATTCCTTATTCCATAGGTTGTAAGGGGCATAAAATGATGACAGTACCTGGCATTGCTACAAGAAACTCAACAAACCACCTATGTACTATTAATATATATAAGCTTAGGATATGGAAAGTGAGAAAAGCTTTAAACTTGCCTTCTGGGTCACTTCTCTACAAGTTTATTTATATACTTGTTCCCCACCCCAACTTCCTGATATCATCTCTTTTGTTCTCAAACTTGTATTAAACAGCTAAAGCTCCAATTATGAGGTGATATGCCCTTGATAGAAAAGAGCTCTCACCTCAGCTACATAGGCTGATAGATTTAGCTTTCAATTTCTAACAAGCGATGAGAGGCATTTGGGCCTCTGAGTAGATTCTATGTCAGTGGTTTAGGGAACTCATCAACAGGAGTGAAGAGAGAGTGAGTTAGAGATATAACATAAGCTGGGGTTTTCATGTGTGCTCACCAGTAGATAACATCTGGGGAACCAGACAAGCATCTTCTCTGCCAAACACTAGTAATTATTGACCAAAAAGCCATAAGTCCCAGGCGGGCTTCTGGTCCCTCAGCCATTAAGCCTAAAGATGTGCTGAACTGCATATACTGTATATCAATTGTTTTACTTGACCTATGAACCAGCCCAAAGAAAACAAGTTGACATTAGGGTACCTGCCTTAAATGTGAATTGGTGTGTCAACAATCTTAGAATGGAGCTGTTGGGCCAAGTGTCAGTTTTTCTTAGTACAAAGAGTCTGTTAGATTTATGTGGAGGCATGAACTATATAAGAGTTTCTATATTAAATGACAGTAAATTTTTTAAACTTTGAAGTTAATGTTTTTGTCTTCATTTACCCAGAGGTAAGACTGGTCTTATTTTGGCAAGCCTTAAGATTAAGTCTTAGCTTTGGTAGAAATGAAAAAAATAAAAATTTAATGAGCTCATGAATATTTGCAATTATGTGTCTTTTGGGAAATTCAATTGGTCATTTTTATAGTTTGTGTTTTGTATCATGGCAACATGGCAGAAGATGAGTTTGGATAAAAATAGCAAAAAAAATATTGTAGAATGAAATTCTAATACTATTTTCCATCAACCACAAGCTTGTTAAGTGAGATTTCATTTGTCTGTCAAGAAATGGTTTTACAATTCAATTCTAAAGTTATTTTTTAAACCACTGGCATATAACATTATAAAGAGAAATAACTGAAATATTGCAAGATGCCTCGAAATACCTTGCCTTTGCTGCATGAGCAGTCAAATCTTTTTTAAATAAAGGCAAAACCATCTATTTTAGAATACTGCTTGTTATTAAGGAGAGTGGTCTTCATACTCTACAAAGTTGAAAAACAAACAAAAAAACACCTATTATGTGTTAATGTAATAAAATGTATTACTGAAATTCAGTGTGAAAGATGGTAATAGAGACAGATTTGTCTCCTGCTT
This sequence comes from Furipterus horrens, assembly GCF_987537825.1. Taxonomy (NCBI): domain Eukaryota; kingdom Metazoa; phylum Chordata; class Mammalia; order Chiroptera; family Furipteridae; genus Furipterus; species Furipterus horrens. The sequence continues at coordinate 73,980,920 of NW_028327179.1, read as the reverse complement.
TGCTGCATGCCCTTTGTGAAATGAAGGCTGATATTTTCATGATGAACTGCAAATAAACTAGCAATTATGCTCATTTAGGTATGGGGTCACAAGCTTGAAGATTTACTGTGCAGATAATAAAAATACAGTTTATACTATACTATGTCTCTCAGAAAATAACTTATCTATAGAGACCTGATAATTAGCCAAAACCACTTTTATGAAAAGATCTGGTAAAAAAATACAATTTGAAGTGTTTTTCATCTTACAATATATTTCAATATATTTATGTGTCCTATTTCTGCAATATCCTTTGAACTTTAGGGAGAAATTTTAGAGAAAACATTTAAGTTTTTTGTATCCATGGACAGAATGACTTTTAAGTGTCATTAAATAAACTGAAAAGAAAAATTTTCACACTGTATTTTCTAAATGCTAGAGATTAGATTTAAAACTTAACTCCATGGAAATTCTGTTTAAGTAAAAGAAACAAAGGCTTATTATGAAAATTATAATCTTTCTTTGTAATAAGAATAATAACATCAAGAATTCCTTTGAATGCTTACAAGTCACTAGGCACAATGTCTAGTCTTTTATGTAGCATTTTGATATCTCCATTTTGAAGCTGGAAAAAAAAAAAAGAAAAACATGTAATAAACTGAAGTAATTGTTCCTGGCACCCAGTTAGGTAAGTAGCAAAACAGGTTTGAAACCAGAATTCTGATCAGGAACTTGCACCCTTTACCACTGCACCCTCTAACTGAGCTTTTTGATATGCCAATTTTAAGTGCAGATGTGAAAATAATTGAGGTCATGAATAAAATTCCCAGCTATTCAGCATGATCTAAAAAATTAACTTCTTTTTTTTCCCAAATTGGTAATGAACATGCAAAAGCTATCATCAGGAAGACAGGAATATTTGACATATTTGTCCTCATTCATAAAGGGATCATAGCAGTGTTTAGCTTTCAGTTTTCCTTTTTGTTCCCATTCTTTTATGCCTTCAAGCCTTGATTATATTTCTCAGGATTCTGTACTTAAACCTCATCTCTCCTTACCTGAAGCCTCTGTTTACCACTGTTTCTGTCTGCTTTTGATGATTCCTAAATGTATAACTCAAGCAGCACCCATCCCCTACTTTAATTCCACTCCCCAGTTCCCAGTTGCTTTCTGTATATTAGCATTGCACATATCACAGGTGCCATATCTTAAGCAAGTCCAAACAAAACTTACCATCTCCAAGCCCACTTCCCTTTTCCAGCATTAATACGCCTTAATTAGGTCTCCTCAATTTAAAACATCAGGGCCATTTCTTCTCCACCCACCTATTTCAATTCAGCGAACAACTGATGTTAAATTTAATACATTCTGCTTCCAAGGTGTTTAATGCCTTCACTGTATCTTCCTACCTAACCTGGTGCAAGCCCATGACAACTCTTATTCTTCAATTAATTCTCCAAACAGTAGGCACAATAGTTTTTCTAAAGAACAGAAATATTCATGACACTCTGCTTCATAAAAGCCTTCTTTAACTTCCCATTAGCTATAAGGTAAGATCCAAATTCCTATGCAAGGGTTACAAGGCTTCACAACTGGATTCTGACCCATCTTTCCCCATAACCCTATCTCTCTATTGCACCATTTGCGTCATACATCCTAGCCAACCATTGTCTCCAAAGCAGATAGTCCCACACCTTCACACCCTTATTCATGATGTTTCTTCAGTCTGGAATGCCCTTCTCTATTTCTTCCTGAAATTTTTCTTATTCTGTTAAATGACATCACTGTTTTTGAAGCTTCCCATATCTTCCCATGCAGCATGAAGAGTGATCTCTTCTGCTTCCATAGCTCTTTGTATGTGCTTTCCTATAGCTTTAATTATAGCATATTGTAATTATCTTCCAGTGTCTGTTTCTCTTGCTCTATGACTTCCTAAAAAACATTGGTTATGTCTTAATTAACTTTGCATCCACAATATTTGTCAAATGAATCATATTTGGAGACTAAGTATTAACCTTTGTCATAATTTTTAGAAAGCAAGAATAATTTTTTAAAAAGAAAGATTTTCTTTCTCCCTTAATGTCACCTTACTTCTGCAAAGTGAATAGAGTTGCAGTTAACAGTTATTTAAACCACAAGTATGCTTTTTGAAAAGTTGATATCTCCAAATAAACAAGTTTTTAAAACATTTCTGTTAAGAGAACACTTCCAAATCAAAATAAGTGAGGGTAAAAATGCACTTCTTTATGTTTGGATCACTGATTAATTGAGTATTGTTATAAATTGGGAACGCATTATAGACTTATTAAGGTTATCTGTGCATATATATTTTCAGATTTTTCAAAATTCTAGTAGGTTAGAAACAAAAACATAGATTAAGCAGTGAAATCAATGTGCCCACATCTAGTTAGAATCTCTATAAAAATCTTTAACAAAGATATCAAACTTTCTTGTCACCAAAACATCACCATTATCAGTAGCATAGCAAACAAATGACAAAATTAGTGTTGGTGACAATTAGATGATAGTTTTAAGAAGGTACATTATCATCATGGTGGCCCACAGCCTTCCAGATCCATAGATATGTTTGTAATGGTAATCTCAAAGTGATCTGTTCGAAAATATCTTCGAATCTAAAAGCTGGAATTCTTCTCAAAAATTCCTCATAGAACCATTAAGGTTTCACAATTGCTTGGTATTCTTTTGACTTGCCTCAGTGCCTGAAAGTCAAAGTTGAGTAAATACATATGTTCCTTTAAACATCTTATGCTCTGAGAAATACCATAATTATGATCTCTGACTTGGTTAATTCTTCCTTAGGGTTATCATCATTCTAGACTGTCTGCTTTCATCCATAATTCGGGTTTAACAGATTGTTAATGAGTAATAAAGACTTAAACTAGACTTTTATTTTAGAAGCTCTGAATCCTTTAAAAAGGTATATATTTATCTTCTCATGTCATTTATTAAAGGGAGAGGATGAAGACTAAAATGTTGAACAGAAATAGAGAAAAGAGGGTACACACATTAAGCTTCTTAATTCTACTTTTTTGATCCCCAAATAGATTCTTTAGCAAAAGAAAGAATTCATGTTTCTATTAATTAATTTACTTAATGTTCAAAGGACATTAATTAAACACATTCTAGACATAAAGCAATTTTACTAGGCACATAAAACACTAAAATAAATAAGATGCAGTCTCTGCCATTAAAATGATTGAGGAAAAGGTCAGTTAAGGGCACAATTGCAATATCATGCAATATGTATAGTGTGGAGCAGCTCTGATAGAAGAAATATGGATGCTATGAGAACCTTGTAAAAATGGCATCAAGCCCAAGGAGCGGTGAAGGAATGGACAAATCAAGGGAAGCCTCACATATTAGATGATTTCCAAACTAAGCTTAGATAGATGAGCGTATAAATTAATCAGAGAAGAAAAACAGATGGAAAGAGGAGGACGCACCTAGAAACTGAGAAACAATAGTCATTTTTGGAAGTGAGTTGGAAGTCATTGTGGTTGGACAATAGAGAGAAGGTCCAGGTGAGTGAGAATGGCCAGGTGGAGGCCAATGGAAGGCAGGGATAAATCAAGACAGCCTCCTATAACTTCTAATGTCCTGGCATTGTCCTGAATGAGAGAGATCCAACGATTTTTAGATGGAGAAAATTAGATAAGATCACCAAGCCGGTTGCTTTTGCTGAGCTTTGGTCATACTTTTTAACAAAGTATTTTCATGAGCATGTCATTTATGAATTCATTTAATTTCTTGCCTGCTAAAATGACTTTAATTTTTGCAATATTTTCTTCTTATATAATGGTATGTGTGGTTTAATAAATATAGAATATCTATTTTCAACCTAAGGAAAGAATTATCTATTTCCAGTTTCCCTACTTTTGATCATGCTGTTATCTTCCCTTTAATATACCACCACACCTTTATTTTTCTATCTAAATCACTCCAGGTTTTCAGTCCTACATCAGGTTTTTAGTTCTTACAAAGTTTTCTCTAACCCCATCTGGCCACCCAGATTTTTCACTTCTTTAAACTGTAATTTTACTTCATAAACTTGCTACATTATGCTATCAGTGTCATCACCATCATTGCTAATTACTCTGTATTCCTCCAGAAGTTGAGTCTGAGATAAAGACTTGGGTACTTCTTATTTGGTAGGTGATGTCAGGAAACCAGATGGAAGGAGTGAGGGGAGTAAGAGAGAGCAGGCCTATATAGAGCTGGTTACTGCTATGGACAACTGGGGCTTAACCTCATTGGGAACCCTGGTCAAGCTGTGTAGAATGCAACTCAGGATTAGTATGTAAAATCATAGTCCAGCAGACATCCCCAAGACACACATGGAAAAGAGAAAATGTGGAGGTGGGGAATAGTAAGTCTACTATGAAACCAGGTTTTCATGGGGAGTGAGCTGGGCAGAGAGGAGGTTATGGTCTCAGAGGATGCTTAAAATTTTATATAGACAGCTGTGTTGATGTTCTTACATTAGCCCTCTTATTGTAGAAAATTTTCCCGAGGAGAAAAGAAAACATAATTAGAGTAACCACCGGCCACACTTTGTGCTTTAATTCATTCTACCTCTGTGCAGGTTAAATGGTTTATAGGAATGTACATTTGGAAGAACAGCCATACTAGATTCAGTTGCACCCTTCTTCCTTTTGGAAGTGCCTCTTTCAGGAGACCACAAGTTCTCCTTTGTCCTCCTAGCCAGAAGGTATGCAGAGCTACCCCATGGTGGGAGGAAGGGGAAGAAGAGAGGACTGCTCCCATCCAGTGCTGCTAGGAACAAGCTGCTGCCTAATTCTTGGGTTCAAAATTGGAAGTTCACATGGCTTAGGAAACTACCTCCCATGGGATTGAAGGAGGGAATTGCTGATGAGAATTTGCAACCCAAAGCTATTCTAGAATATATGAGGTCTGTCCATAAAGTATCCAGCATGTAATATGAAAAATAAAAACATTTATTGAAGAAGGTACAAGATACAAGAAATATTGTACATAGGACAATGACACCTCAGTCCCCTTCAACGTAGGCATCTTGGGACCTCACATAATTCTCCCAATTGCAATCAGTTGCCCCATCATATTTTCCTGAATCTCATCATAGTCTGAAATCTCTTTCCTTTCAAAGGTGATTTTAGTTTTGTGAAAAGTCAGAAGTCTCAGGGTACCAAATCTTGGCTGTAGAGGGACCAAGTCACCTGGGTGATTTGATGTGTCACCAAAAACCTCTACAAGACACATGATACATGAATGAGCTGCCAATCACCAGTTGCCTATAGTTGTGGCCATTTTCATTTTATTGCATCTCTCAACCAGTGAAGAACATTGAGGTAGTACTCCTTTTTTAAAAGTATATTTTATTATGCTGTTACAGTAGTTCCAATTTTTTCTTCTTTGCTCTCCTCTTCCCAGTACCCCTCTTCCCTCTAGCAATCCACACCCCTTAGTTCTTGTCCATGGGTCATGCATATAAGTTCTTTGGCTTCACCCTTTCCTATATTATTCTTAACTTCCCCCTGTCTATTTTGTACCAACCGATTATGCTTCTTAGTCCCTGCACCACATCCCCATTTCTCCCCCTCCCGCCTCCCAGCTGATAACCCTGCAAATGATCCCCATACCTATGATTCTGTTCCTATTCTGGTTTGCTTAGTTGGATTTTGTTTTTATTTTTTAGATTCAGTTGTTGATAGTTGTGAGTTTGTGTCATTTTAGTGTTCACAGTCTTGATCTTCTTTTTCTTAAGTAAGTCCCTTTGACATTTCATATAATACAGTAGTCTTGCTCTATATCATGGTTCACTTATTGCGACCTCACTATATCACAGGATTTTTAAAAAATATTATATTTAATTATTTATCACAGATTTTTCACTATATCATGGGATTTTGCTGTACTGTATACGTATATTGTTAAAGTTACCTAGGTTTAAGAGTGTAGTATAAATGTAAGGTTTCTACTTTGTGGGAGGGGGGGATCTAGAATGTAATACCCGCGATAAGTGAGGGAATACTGTAATGGCTTGGTGATGATGAACTCCTTTAGCTTTATCTTGTCTGGGAAACACTTCATCTGCCCTTCCATTCCAAATGATAGCCTTGCTGGATAGAGTAATCCTGGTTGCAGGTTGCCTTTTATCACATTGAATACTGCTTGCCAGTCCCTTCCTGGCTGCAAAGTGTCCTCTGAGAAATCAGCTGATAGTCCTATAGGCACCCCCTATAGGCAACTCTCTGCCTCTCTCTTGCTGCCCTCAGGACTCTCTCTTTATCTTTCACCTTTGGCAACTCAATCATGATGTGTCCTGGTGTGGTCCCCTCTGGGTCCACCTCGCCCGGGACCTTCTATGCTTCCCGGACTTGTATGTCCATCTCCTTTGCAAAATTTGGTAAATTTTCCTCATTTTTAAAAATTCTTGCTTCCTCATTCTGCAGTGGTTGACTGCTTTTTTCTTGCTTGATTTGAACCCCAGTCTTCTTCCCTTCACCATTGGTTTTGCGTGGATTTTCATTCATTTCACTTAGTATAGCCTTCACTTCTTCTCTTATGCATTTGCCGTATTCAAGCATATCTTTCAAGCCTGTGAGCATCTTTATCACCAGTGTTTTGAATTCTTCATCTGTTAGGTTGTCTATATCCACATCTGTTAGGATGACTATCTCCTCGCCGCTTAGTTATTCCACTGGAACCTTGATTCATTTCCCCTTTTGGGCCATATTTCTCTGTCTCCTCATTCTGACAGGCTCCTGTGTTTGTTTGTCTCCGCATCCCAGGTAGAGTTGTCACTCCTGTTACATTGTAAGGGGCGGGGCCTTAGGAATTCATCAGTACATGGGGACCTGTTTCACCACGTTGTGGTGCTGTATGTGGGGGAGGGGTTCGAGAGGGAACAATGCCACCTGCCCAGCACTCACCCCTTTTCCAGGCACCTCTCCCACTTACGCACTGGACTGGTGGCCCTCTAAGCTGCTGCCCTGGCCGTTGTTTCCATAGTGGGTGGATCTGCAGATGTTCTAGGACTACAGGGGTCCTTTAAACAAGCGGACTCTGCTGAGAGACTGGCAGTTTCTGCCTCCACCCCAACCCCAACTGGTCTGCACAGTCAGAAGCAATGAGGCTTGATTTACCCCAGTGCTGGGACCGTGAGCTGCAAGGTCCAGTGAGGAGCTGGGAATGCTCCCAAGTGTGCCTCCTGACTTTTAAAAATGTGTGACTGTGTTTTCTGCCGGCCTTCCACTGCCACTGCCACCACACTGTGTCCTCTCCATCCCAGCTCCGCCCCTCCTACCCATCTGGATAAGTATTTCTTCTTTATATCTTTGTTTGCTGGAGTTCCATGTAGTTTGATTTTCTGGAACTTCTGGTTGTTTCTAGTTTTGAGGTAGTTGTATTTCTTCTTAGTTGTGGAGAGAGATGCAGCGTGTCTGTCTATGCCTCCATCTTGGCCAGAAATCTGAGGTAGTACTCTTTATTAATTGTTTGGCCTGGAGGGGTGTACTCATGATGGACAACACTGTCCCAATAAAAAAACACAGTTAGCATGGTCTTGATCTTGCTGCAACTTTTCTGTGCCTTCTTCGGATGTTAGAACCTAGTGACTTCCATTGAGATGACCAGGCCTTCCTTTCCAGACCATAGCCATAGACCCATAATTCATCTCTGGTTATGACCTTCCTGAAGAAATCTGGTTCATTGGTAATGGTTTGAACCAAGTCATTACCAAGTGGAGTATGATGTTCCTTCTGCTCTGGTAGCAGAAGCCACAGAACAAATTTTTCCATGACACATTTCATGCCAAGATCCTGTGTCAAAATCTCAGACACAGTTGCTTCTAGTTCTTGCATTGTCAGTTGCCAATCTTTGTTGACTACAACCTGTACACGTTTAACATTCTCAGGTGTTCTGCTTGTTGCAGGCCTTCCAGAATGTGGATCACTTTTGACAGATTCTTAACCATCTTTGAAGCATTTGTATCACTTTTATTTGGGCTGCACTCACTGCATCATCCCTGAAAGTTTTCTGAATCATCCAAATAGTTTCTTCAGAGGAATGTTCAAGCTTAATGAAAAATTTGATGCAGATTCATTACTCTATTCATTCATTCATTTTGAATGTGACAGCCACATCGTACACATGCTCACTCAACTGCATCTACTGTCCCCACTGACTAGTACAGTGAACTCATTACTGTTCATGCATGTGCATCTCAGTCCACTCTCCTTGGCTTCAAGGTTGCATTGATATTGTGCAAACCATTCTTGTTATATTAACAATGGCTGGACTTTTTTAGGACAGACCTTGTATACATCTATGAGGTGGTAGAATCATCAGCTAAAATTTTTTTAAATTAGGGATAACAAGCATAAGAGTTAAGTGTGAGTGAACCTAAACCCCATATAAGAACCTTCTTCTCTTAGTGACAAATCCAAAGAGATAAACAAGATTGTGCTGAAGCTGAAAGGTGAAAGATGTACTGTCAAAACTATCATAAACCCATCATTTGGGATCTAGTATGTTTGCAGGGAACACTGAAAAGAACATGGTTTTAGAGTAAAATAAAGATGCCAGTTCTACTTTTGCCATTTGCTTATCAGTTTCTTTAAACCCCATGTTCTTATCTATAAAACAGGGCACTAACACCAAATGTACTAGGATATTATGAAAACTAGAAATATGCGTGTAAATGTATTGCAAAACCTTACATCTACAAGGTAGTCATGTAATAAATAGGAGAAGTGATAAAGAAGGACTGAAAATAATTATGCTGTAACTTAAACCTGTGCTAAGAAAAGAGAAATGTGAGAAACTTGCCTCAACTCTGTAGAGTTTGATTCCTCTGATAATTCACAACATTAGGGAAATTTATTTCTGTGCTAGAGACAGGAGCCAGCTTCACATGGACATGTGGGGAAAGTGGACTTCCTGACAAGGAGGAAGCTGGAGTTCATGGACCTTGATAGATAATCATCAAGGAGTTAACCTGAGAGCTCTCAGGTTATAGCAGATCTGAGAATATACCTAGCATTAGTTTAAAATCTAAATTTGACAAAATGTACATTTCAGTTTTGTTTTCTGAATCTCTATTAATGGATACCCTTAATGTAGTCTTCACTGAAAAATATATTCATGAGCCTATAAAGATCTTTTCAAATGCACTCAACCAAATCAAAGTTTGTTTAAGCAAAACTATTCCAATTTTAGATGATGTACATATCCTATTTCTCTACTTTAAATATTTTAAATTTCAATAATATACTGTTAAATATGCTAACATGTAAAATTAATATAAAAACAAGATGAATATTCATTCAATAAATATTGATTACATGCTGAATAAGTGTACTGATATTGGCACAAGCAATATAGCACATAGGTCTTTCTTTTGGTTTCTCCTTGATGCTGAAGGGAAGTTCCAGTTACAAACCAATTTCTTCAAAATTCAAAGACTGATTGGAGGGTTGTGGCAAGCTATGGAGTTCCATCCAGGAGAGAGTCTAGTGTAGCAAATGAAGAGTGAACTCTCCTTTAGAACCTTGAGCCCTAATAATAGTTCCACTTTTCAGGTTTTTTCAAGTTACCTACTCTCTGTCTCAGTGTCTTGGTCTGAAAGATGATCAGATTTAGCATCAGAGGAAATTTGTTCAAAAAATAATTTTAACTAATTTGCAAAAACAATGAACTATGAAAAAATAAACTAGTGAAAATGTTCCCCACAAACTTTAAATAAGACATGTTATGAAGAGGGTTGGTTTAATTCATGTTATCCCCAACTTCTCTGGAGCAGTTTAAAAGGCTTCTTCTCACTTTTGATGTTTTTCCACTCTACTGTTATTATTTGGGTGGCAGGCATTTCTTTCCTACCAAACTAGAGAAGAAAATTTACTAAATACATTTAGTTGTTCTCTAGATATCACCTCTTGCATCTTCCCTGAGAAAGTTTCCATGGGTGACTGAAGCTATCTTGGTGCCATTTGCTTCATTCCCAGTGGCCAATAATTGACTGGATGGAAGTCCTGCTTCCTGGTCTCAAGGTGTAACAGTGTTTGTAGTACAATTTACACTCCCAAATTCCCCATTATAGCACAATGACACCAGACTCCTCCTAAATCTACCAGCTTTATACTGTTTTATACTGTTTAGACTCCTTTATATTGTTTCCTTCCCTCACATTTTACTCTGAAGGAGCCTCAGGCTCCAGCTTTACAGCTGAAACCAGGAAAGTATACTTATGAGGGTGCTAATGGTGCTGGCCCACAGGTAGCAAATGTAAAGCTGGATAAAGCAGTTGGTCGATATGGGGGCTCTCTCCTGTGAGACATAACCTAACAGCCTGGGAAGAGCCTCAGTCTTGAAGCCCTGCTGGGAAGGCTCTTGACTCCTGGGAAAGTGTTAGCTCCCATTCAATGAACAGCAGTACCAGAACTGCCCTGGCAATGTGTGGAAAGAGATTAAAGACTCAGGGGATTCAGCTCTCTAGAAGAAAGCTATTATGTAAGTCCCCCAAACTCACAATGGATTGTGTTTCTTGGAACATTCAGAGGACAACCTTTTACTTGGTGGGCCTAGTTACTGGTCTGGTGGCCAAGGGGGAAGATGAGAGCAGATCTTGAGGGCAGCAAGCCTTGTCCAGCCTGGTAGATCTCTCCAAGGTGCATTATAAAGGGACACCTGGTGAGTGTGACCAGAAGGATGAAGTCTGAAATACTGTATAGATTAGTTTTTTTCTTAAAAAAATAAAAATATATGGGAACACTGGCCAGGAGGCTCAGTTGGTTGGAGCAACATCCTGTACACCAAAAGGTTTTGGGTTTGATTGCCAGTTGGGGCACATGCTTAGGGTACAAGTTCAATCCCTGCTCAGGGCATGTATAAGAGGCAACTGATGAATGTTCTCTCTCACCTCTCTCTCTCCCTCTCTCTCTCTCTTTCTCTTTCCCTCTCTCTCTCCCTTCCTCTTGTTCTGAAGTCAGAGAATTAAATTATATATGGGAAGTAAGCAGAAAAAATAGCAGGAAATTTAAATCTTTTCAAGAAAATCAAGACAGGATAAATGATTCTGAATTAAACAGAAACTCTCTCTTTTCCTTAGGAAAAGGCAGCAACAATGGACATTGACCCAATTCAGAGGTTGTGTCAGCCAAGTCGGGACCTACATCTCCCTGTTCTTTCCCCGTTCAGCCCTGTTCTTGGAGTGGGAGATTAGAGACCTGGCATGTAAACACAAGACTGGAAACAGCACAGAGCAGAACCTCTAAATGACCATAAAGGCTCTTTCTGATCAGGAAATAAACATTGTAGATAACACTGAATGCCCATAACAAGAGCAATTACAGCAAGAGTGATTATAACCTTGAGGATCAGTGCTTCTGTTATTCTGTCACAGAAGGAGCTTGGGAGTCACTGACACATAATATGTTGGGAAGGAACATAATGTTGGCTCTAGAGAAAGGTACTCAGTAGCCATGAAAAACAAGCCCTCCTCCTAGCAACATCTGTCACCTTTGCTATGCCTAAAGTGTTGTTACTGTTGCTTTTTTCAGACTGTATTTTAGACTTTTATTTTAGGCCAGATATCACACACACGTCGCCCATCAACCCTATTACAGCATTTGCTGAGACATATGGGAAGAAAAGAGAGGAACAGGATAGCGCTGGAAAAAGTGAAAAAAGAACAGAGCTAAGATTGGTTCTTATTGTTACCCCACAGATTATCCAGAATGGAGTTCTAGGAGCAAGAATATTTGCAAAACATGAGAAATGTTAGTTGTCCTTATAACATAAACCTCTTGAAGTAAACTCTTCAACTGCAGCCTGTGTTTCAAGATAATATAAACAGTAAATATACACAACATAAGATGCTCATCATTTTGCACACACTAGTAGCTCCACTCCAAGTACCATGCATGAATTGTATGCCTTTGGTCATTGTTAAACATTTCATGTTAATATTTCTATTTGAATTCCACAGGGCCTTTTTTCTTTTAAAAAACATGTACCAAAAAAATAAATCTGGTTTGATTTAACCTCCTTTGTCCCTAGGTTAACTTATTACAGCAAAGCAGCCACAAGATAGTACCACCATCCTTGTGATCACATGCTAACCATCTTGGCTCTCTGACCTATAAATTTCTCATCTAAAAGATCATTTATTCTACTCATCAGCTGTCTTCTAATCTGACACTTACCTTCCTTCATTCGTCACTGCCAACATGATGATGATGATGTTATCAATGGCAGGAGCAACAGTTCCTAAAGTTAGACCATAGCTCAGAGTTTGGAGTGATTTTATTTTTCTTAAGAAAATAAATAAATAAACAAATAAATAATAATAAAATTCCAACGTTCATCAGAACTTCATTTGCGTACCTGTGTTTTTGGATCAGGGCCAGCGGAATGTCCTTTGGCACCACTGATTAGCTAGAGCCTGCTCTAATGACAAGGATGGCCTTAATGGCAATATATTTTGAAATCCCTATTAGCATCTTTTAGAATTTATTTCCATTAATGTTTCCTTTTCAGAATTCATGATTCAATCAATTTAAATTAGCTCAAAACTAAGAAACTTACTTCTATTCCCCATAACAAGGAAGAATAAATACCCAGAAAGAATAAAACCCAGTTCAAAAAAACTATAAATATTATACTGGAAAAAATAACAAACACTGTTTTAATGCAGAGTCTGTCCAATGAAAAAGTTAAGGAAATTCAGAAGCCCAAAACCACAAAAAATGCACAAGTCTAGACAGCTGAGCATATGCTAATGCTGATTTCTCTAAAGCCATGGATCATGCCCTGGGTGGCTTTAGTTTAATGAAATATAGGAGGTTAGATAACAAAACCAAGCCCTCTCATCATGTGGGAAGTTGGATCAAAGACCCTACAGATACATTGCCTCCAAAAGTCAACACTCAATGGATACAGTTAAAAATCAAACACAAACACCAGAGGTAGCAGGTAAGACAATCTTTCTCAGCTCTGGCTGGTGAAAGGGGTTGTTAGAGGAATTACCTCCTAAGAATTCATAACCACTTGTGTGGGCTAGTGCTGAAATTCAATTTCCAGTGAGTCCCCAACACCCCAAGCTGACAATTCCATTTAAGGCAATCCTGACTGGCCGTTCCTCTTGGCATCTGGGAGAACCAAATATAAACTTTCTGTGGAGAGAAGCATTCTCTTCCCTTGGGCTGCTTAAAATTTCTAAGATTAATTTCAGCTAAATGATAACTAAATATCTAAGATCCAGAGTTTGGGGTATTAAATATCAGTCTGTGTGGAAGCCAGTGACTTAGGCCTTGGGTCTCTACAGAACAGAGAGAAAGGAAAATAAATTTGAGACCTCTTACAAAGAGCCACACCTTCCATCAAAGGGTAGACTCCATCTGCTACCTGAGCCAAAATCTCAAAGGGAACTTAAAATAAAACCTCTCTGTGCCCACTATAGTTCTGAGTGGGGGAAAAATGTAATAATAGTTTTCTTTGGAATTTCTAACCATAGACTTGCCTAGGATTTGTATATAAACTATTTGCAAGGTCATGAAAAACTTATACCAATAAATTGAGTTAGAGGGGTCTATTGCAGGTTGGGTTCTTCAGAAGCAGGACTGAGGTAAGAGACTGACAGTTGCTTATTAGGGGTCAATGCTTGTGAAGGGAAGGAAGAGAGAGCAGGGTTGGGCAGAGAGGATGACTAGTGATGCAGGTGCAACAGATCCAGCAACAGCGGGGTATTGCTTGTCAGAGCCTCCTGAGCTGGGCCGTGATAGGCAGGCTGTCACACCTGCTTCATGATCTCAGAAGCAGTGGCTTCCTCCAGCTGAGCAAAACCAAAGTGGCTCAGAGCTGGAGGCTGTCTGTTGAGCCCACCTTCTGCAGTGAGGCAGCAAGTTCTCTGTGGAAGGGCTTGCAACTCAGTGTCTAGCACATAGTGATAGACTAATGGTGCCCTCTGAGTCCCAGATGTAGAAAATATTTTCTGGGAGGAATTTTTCTTAATTTGCACCACTTAGTTAAAATTTAGCAAAGTTTAAATTCAAAATAATAAATTATCAAACATGCAAGCATGCCAGCCAGCATGAGAGAGAATCAGAATAAGTAATAAAACATTTAGACACCACAAAATCCTTCAATACTGACTGTAAAATATTAGCTTAGTATAAATTTTAAAAGCAAAGATATATTGAAAATATGATCAAGAAACATAAGGTATCAGATTGACTAGATAACTACACATAATTATTGGAACTAAATTTGAAATTCTAGTAGAAATTAGTAATATTCTAGGAAAATGAAATTTGGTAAAATTTACCTCGATCAAGATAAAAAGTCCAAATAGACTACTTACCATAAAAGGATTAGGGAACATTATAAAATAACTCTCAGACTAAAATGCACCAGGCTCAGAGCTTAAAAAAGGGAATTTTATTGGATTTTTAAGATCAAATAATCCTAAAGCTACTTCAATTATTATAAACCTTAGAAAAAAGTAAAACTTACTAATTCTTTTTATGATGCAAGTTGACACTTATGTTCAAACATGTTTAAAAATGCACAGAAATTATAGACATTTCCTTTTAGAAAATTGGCACAAAAATCTTAAATAAATGATAGCAGCAAAGTTAAAAACACATTAAGAAATAATATATTATAACCAACTAGAGTTTATTACAGAAATCTAAAGTGAATCAGTTTTGGGAATTCATTAATATACTAGTAGTAAAAGTGAAAAGGATAAAAGTCATATGATTTTAATTGAAAATTTGACAAAATTTAACTGCCATTTTAAAAACTTAGTAAAATAAGAATTGATGCATACTTTGTTTGAAAGCACACACGCACATATCTCACCACCAACACCAACATCTTTATATAATGGAAAATCACTAGAGACATTAATGATCACATTTCAAACAGGACATGGTCCACTATCTTTACTACCTTTTAAATGTAAGTTGGAGGTATTAGTTAACACAATCAAATTAGAGGTGGCAAGTAAAGGCACAAGAAAGGAGGGAAAAATATCTCTATCTGTAGATGATATAGTTAAATACCTGGAAAATCCAAAAGTGTCCCTGGTAAAAACTGCTTAAAACAATAAAGGAATTTAATAAAGTAGCAATTATAAAATTAAAATACAGAAATCCAAAGTTTCTATGTATTTAATCAAAATTTAGCTAGAAGAAATAATGGAAGAGCAGACATTTACTTTGAAAAAAAACTAAAAATCAATTTTAAAAAAGTGCAAAGCTTATGTAAATAAAACTATAAAGCATTATTGAAACAAAATGAAACATAAAAGTAGACAGGAATGAATGGAAAAACACATCAGGTTCTCAGCTTAGAATATTCAACATCATAAAGGTGGCCATTCTCCCTGGGGAAATTTATAAACTTAAAACAACTCTAATAAAATAACTATATATTTTAAGCTAAAAGTTGATTAGCTAGCTTATTTATAAAAATGAATAAAAAAAAAAGTCTTGTGGAAAAAAAGCAATATGGGAGAGAGGTGACCAAACCAAAGTTTGAAATATGTTATAAAGTCTCTATAAATAAAACAAAGTGATATTGGTGTATAAATAAAGAGACTAATGAAACAATTTAATGTGTCTAGATAAAGACCAAAGGAATATGAAATCTCGGGATATAATAAGGGCATCATCTGAAACCGGTTGAAGGGACATGTGGAAGACAACTGAATAATAAAATGGAAAGATAAAATTGAATGCATTCCTCATACCATACACCAGGATGATTGTAAATAGATTGGCTATCTATATATGAATAGCAATTCTAATGAGGTGGTGTGTGTATTCACACACATATGTATATATGTATGTGTATGAATTATAGATATTTTTTCTATATACTGCACATAAATATATATTCTCTAGGTTTCATTGGCAGATTCTGTGGAAAATAAATTGGTCAAGCAGAGGAACCACTGCAACATTAAAATTCACCACCTATGTGCCCTCAGATGGGCGGGGAAGAGAGGAGGAAGGGAGGCAGTCACAGGATTCACCCCTGTCCCCTCTGACCTGGTGTTTTGATTCTTTTTCCTGTTCCAAACCATCTGAACACCCCAAGGCCTCTGGGGCTGTGGGGCTGTGGAAGGGAACCCCAGTTACCACTGGGGTTGCAACCTCCTGCCTGTCTGAGGTAGCCGCACTCTGGCTTCCCAGGCCTTATGCACACCTGGTGACTCTGGCAAACACCTCCAGCTGCATGGTCTGCAACTTCTTTTTTCTTTTTTAGTATATTTTATTGATTATGCTATTACAGTTGTCCCAACTTTTTCCCTTTGCCCCACTCCACCTGGTTCACCCTATTCCCTCCAGCAATACTCCACTTAGTTCATGTCATGGGTCATGTGTATAAGTTCTTTGGTTACTCCATTTCCTATACTGTTCTTAACATCTCCCCATCTATTTTGTACCTACCAATTTGTACTTCTTAACCCCTGTACCTTTCCCCATTCTCCCCCTGTCCCCTCCCAGCTGATAACCCTCCAAATGATCTGTTCTGTTTGTTTGCTTAATTTGTTTTTTAGATTCAATTGTTGTTAGTTATAAATTTATTGCAATTTTAATGTTCCTAGTTTTGATCTTCTTTTTCTTAAATAACTCCCTTTAACATTTCATGTAATAATGGCTTGGGGATGATGAATTCCTTTAGCTTTGCCTTGTCTAGGAAACACTTTGTCTGCTCTTCCATTCTAAATGATAGCTTTGCTAGATAGAGAATCTAGGCTGTAGGTTCTTGCTTTTCATCACTTAGAATACTTCTTGCCAGTCCCTTCTATCCTGCAAAGTTTCTTTTGAGAAATCAGCTGACAGTCTTATGAGAACTCCTTTGTAGGTAACTCTCTGCTTTTCTCTTGCTGCTTTTAAGATTCTCTCTTTGTCTTTAACCTTTGGCATTTTAATTATGATCTGTCTTGATGTGTTCCTCTTTGAGTCCAACATGTTTGGGACTCTGCTTTCTGGACTTGTGTGCCTATTTCCTTCACCAAATTAGGAAAGTTTTCTTTCATAATTTTTTCAAATAAGTTTTCAATTTCTTGCTCTTCCTCTTCTCCTTCTGGCACCCCTATAATTTGAATGTAGGTATGTTAGAAGATGTCCCAGAGGCTCCTTAGCCTATTTTAATTTTTTTTTATTCTTTTTTCTTCTAGTTGCTGTGATTGAATGTTTTTCTCTTCCTTATGTTCCAAGTTATTGATTTGATTCTTGGCTTCAACCACTCTGTGTTGGTTCCCTATAAATTTTTCTTTATTTAACTTAGTGTAACCTTCATTCCTGCCTGGGTCTTCTTTATGCTGTTGTATCCAGTGAGTTCCTTGAACATCTTAATAACTAGTGTTTTGAACTCTGCATATTATAGATTGCCTATCTCCATTCATTTAATTATTTTTCTGGAGTTTTGTTATGTTCTTTCATTTGGGCCATGTTTCTTGTCTCTTCATTTTGGCAGCCTCCCTGTGTTTGTTTTTATGTATTAGGTGGAGTTGTTTTGACTCCCTGTCTTAGTAGTGTGGCCTATTATAGAAAAGTGCACCAGTATGTTACATGAGGCAGAGCCTTAGGTAATCTCCAGGGCAGAGCAACCCATGCCATGCTCTGTGGCTCTGTGTGGGGGTGAGCTCAGAGAGGAAACAATGCCATTGCCTGGCCTCTGGAGTTTTGTCTGGGATGAAACTGTCTCCCGGCACTTGGCCTAATGCTGAATATTCAATTTCTCCATGCATGCTACTGATATTCTTCTAGCTGTTGCCGTGGTGCTGAAGCCCAGAGGGAGTGAATCTGCATAAGTCCTAATTCCATTGGGTAGCCTTTAACAGGAGACTCCTGAGGATCTGCCATCCCTAACCCCACTGGCTTTTACAGCTAGAAGTTATGGGCATTTATCCTCCTGGCACAGGAACCCTGGGCTGGGTGGTCTGGTGTGGGGCTGGGATCCCTCACTTCTGAGGTATCCCTCCTGATTTTTATCCACCACATATGGGTGTGGGACCACCAATTTCTCATCTCCTCATCTCCACATCTCTGTGCCTCTCTGCTTGTGCTGGCATATGAGTCTGTTGACTCTGAGTGGGTACCCCATCAAAATCTGAAAGATCCTGGCCAGAGAACACAGCCCAGGCCTCCAAGATTTTGAAGCCAGCTTCATAAGGCTGTTGGAAAAAAATAACAAATGGTTCTTGAATTGAAATAAACCAGGCAGGAATGACCTTGTATTATCAGCCTGACCTCCTGTATGGTGGATTTGTGGTACATGACTAGTGGCCTTGGAAGCACTGGCTATTACCTGGAGAGTCTGTTTTTCTGGCTTCAGTGACCAGTGACCAAGTTGACCCTTCCGTTGATGTTCTTAGACCAATGGCCCTCCCTGTTTTGAAACAGTTTGGAATTGATGGTGGATCATTTGAACTAAAGATTGTGTGATGGGAAATGCCTCCTGGAGGAGGAGGTGAAGTGTTTTTCAGATGTCCTATAAGGAAGGTCCTGAAGCCCATTCAGCTCACAGATCCAGGAAAAATCAAACATTTTTGAGGAAAGGCATACTTTGTACATGTATTACCCCAGATGGCAAACCAGACTATGAATTCTGCAAGGAGCATCCCCAACAAGCTTATATACCCTAGTTCTATATTTTCACAGACCACGTCAAAGGAATAAACTCTGGGAAGTCTCCAGACTTTGGGTTGTCATTAGTTACCAAGACCACCAACAGCACCTTCCTCGGTGCCACACTGGTCTCCAACCCTCAGGGCCAGGAAGCAGCGGTGATTCAAGAGGATGTGGGCAGAAACTGCCTGAAATGCTGCTTGAAGAAATCTGTAGGGCGGATGTGTGGACTCAACCTACTAAAGCCTGGCTCTATTGCTCATGATCCCTGTTAAGCAGGGCATTTCCAGAGTGCTGTTAGAATCATTCTCTCTCTCCCTACAGGATAGAATTTTTATGGCATTTGAAAAGTTTTTCTAGTTGTATTTAAAACTGAAACCAAGCCATGTGGTAAAGAACATGAGGGTAAGGAAAAAATGCTGATTAACTGTGTTGGCATTGGCTTCTCTAACCTTAGCTAGACCCTCAAATGACACTGTCACAGGATAAGGACCCCAAAACCTATAGATAAAGCATAAGCTTCCAAGGACCCAAAAATACCAAGTCCAAGTTAATCCAGGACAGGATAACTTCTTCTATTAAGGTCTCTCCTAATTTTCCATTTAAAAGCAATCAGAATCTTTAAATAAAAAATATCTTTGTACTATATAGTTTCCAGCCATTTCTCCAGTGATATTGACATTCCTCAGGAGGCTCTATGATAATAAGAGCTCCCTTGGCTTACCTGGACAAAAGGCATGCCTTTAGGATAGTCACGCTACTAGACCAACGTCACAGATATATTTCAGCAATGTTTCCTGAGCCCACATACCTGGGCTCCTATCATGTGGCCATTTTCCAGACCTGTAGTGTCTGTTACTGTTCCTTTTGCAAGGAGTGACCTCTTTGAAACTTGGTTTCTGTGTAGGGATTAAGTGAGATAAAATTGGTGGAAACTCTTTGTGAGTATTGCAGTCTTATGCAAATTTCAGAATATGGTATATCAGACTATTTCATCCCTTATCTTTGGAATGGACTCTGCTATGTTGTAGACAAATACTGCTCTCTGCCTTGTTCATTGTGTGTGTGGGGGGGGCATGAATGACTCAGGGGCAGGCAGGTGTCCAAATAAAGTTATTGGCCCTGGCCGTGTAGCTAAGTTGGTTGAAGCATCATCCCGATAGGCTAAGATTTCAGGTTTGATCCCCAGTCAGGGCACATACAAGAAGCAACAATGAATGCACAAATAAGTGGAAGAACGAAGATGACATTTCTCTCTCCTCTCTCTCTCTCTCTCTCTCTCTCTCTCTCTCTCTCTCTCTCTCTCTTTCTCCCTCTCTCTCTCTCTCTCTCTCTCTCTCTTTCTCTCTCTCTCTCTCTCTCCCTTCCTCTCAGTCTCTTTACAATCAATAAAGAATTTTTTTTAAGTTATTGGATATTTTTTATAAAAAAACTTACCACCTACCAAAATAATTTTTTGGTGGTTTCATTATATAAAAGAATGCATAAAATAATACTAATTAACAACTTTAAACAATGAACCCTCCCAAACTGAATGATGAGATGAGGAAAATGATGAAAACATCATTTTGCTTGCTTGATAATGGCTAGATATGTGGGATGCTTTTCCAAAAGATAGTCATAGCTTACTGGAAATATATTAATGGCATAATAAATTAGCCTTTTACTGAAGAGAACAGACACTTTCAAGCACATTTCAGCCTTTTATTACTTCAGAACAAACTTCACCTTTTCTTTGCCTTCCTCTCCTGAAAAAGTCAGTCCTAATTACTGATATTTTATAAATTCTACTATTGCTCAAAATAAATAATGGGTTTTAATAATCACTTTCCTGTGACATAAGGCCTCAAATCAATCTAAATGTATATCAGAGTGTTCCAAAGGCACTTTCAAGAAGGAAGAAATTCAAATAGAATCCTGGAATAATCTTAACCAAATGAGACCTAAAGAAGTGCAAAAGAATAGGCCACATTTTTTCACTGATTCTGCAGTAATTGCATATAGGTAAAATGCATATCTACAGTGTTCTATGTCAACAAAAAGACATAGCAAGCAACCAGTTTATTTTCTGGGGTTTTGATTAACTTTCCACACTAAGATCAAAAAGACTCATGTTTAAATGATTCAATGCCCATCTTGTCATTACTGGTTTAATCTTAAAACCAAATTTTCCACTCTAATACTTGCTGTTGTCTCCTCACTTAGAACTGTAATTTGTTACTATTAGAATTGCTAAACCTTGAAATTATAAGTTACAGATGATTCATATACTGGGAGAAAATCTCTCTGTCTTGGCAGACTTTTCTACTCTCTTGAAGTAAATCCTTTTTATTAAGCTTTTCTGAATTTCATAAAGTCTATCTTATCCCTGAAACTGTGTGCAGTAGACTCCTGAGAGTAAGTGAAGAAGGCCTGGCTCACTCCTTAGCTTCGATTAGTTTGCTGCTCAAATACCTCATCAAAGAAAATTTTCCTGACAACTGTAACTAACAGAACTTGTCTCTTCTTGACTTGATTGCCTTTTCTTCATGGCATTTATCTCTAGCTGACATTCTATACATATACTCTTATATTTAATTACTTATATATATTTACAAATATATACTTTACATCCATATTCATACTACATTATATACTTGTACAGTGACATATTGCTTATACATTATTTGTGTCCCACAATCACACACACTGGGTCAGAACATTGCTTTATTCACTGTTGTACCTTGGCACCTAAAACAGCCAAGTACATGATAGATACTCAGTAATTACTTGCAAAAAAATGAACTAATAAATAACAGAATGAATTGACAGTTGGAGGAAAAGGTGAAGACCTGGATAGAGTACCCTGGTGGGAAAACAAAATGTAGCTTGAGAGATTCAGACTCTGGTATCCGAGATCACAAAAGTGCCAGCAGAGTGGTTGGATACTTGGGAGGGTGAAAGGGAACCCAGTCACTTTTCAGGTTCTGAATGTTGCCTAGCACTGGCCCTTTGGAAAATGAGCTTGCCTTTTAAATCCAATAGAATGCTTTTGGTATGCTTATGAGACTTGCAAGGAGGAAATTCTGTGTAGTCTTACTTCAAGCCAGAGCCTAAAAATAAAATTTAAAAGTTGAGACATTTGCTTCCAAATACTGTAGATGAATAAATTATGCTAAAGATAAAAATATCAGAGAACTCTGGTTGAATGACTAATGTGAAATCTCTGACCCATCCTGCCTTCTCAATCACTGTTTTCCACAATAACTGTAGGGAACTCTCCTGCATATAGTGGAAAAGTGCTCAGGTCCAGGGAAAAAGGTGGGGAGGAGGTGTAAAAATTAGAAAGGGACTAGAGATTGGAATCCAAGTCAGCCCATCAAACACAAGTGACAGTGGCTCCCTGGTATTCACTGAGGGGGTCAGGGAGTGCTCTGCCTTTATCCTTCCCAATGCAACTCTTCCAGGTGACCAGGCTTTCTTACTGCTCCTCCCAGTCTTCACTCAACATACCCCTTCCCTCTATCCCTTGGAACTCAGGCTTGTCTCCTCCAAACCTGAGAATTTAGGTTTGTTTTCCTTGATACTTTGCTAAGAACAAGATGTAAATTTAACATAAATGTAAAGTAGGTAAGACCCTAAAGTCCCTTCTTGACATAAACAGTTGGCTTTATGGCTATTTAGTTAACAAGAACACTAGCACATATATTTTCTAAATTTATTTCAAAAAGTAATACACTTAATAGAGAACAACCAGAAATCTATATTGAGGAGCAAATACCTTCTCCTGCTCTCATAGGACTTCATAAGTTGGTTGGAACATAATACAATCTGTCTTGCTAGAACCATTATAATGATGTAAATTATTTATACAAATAAGCAAAAATAAAGTGAAATTAAAACCCCATTAATGAATATCACCATGTTCTGCTTGGCTTGGTTTTGCTGCACTTTAAAGCTTCTGAGAATGAAAAGGCATGGGGAGGAAGGCAAAGGAAATTTATTAAAACAGTTGTATAATATAAGAAAATTTTCTGGTTCTAGTCAAAGTTATCTTCAGTTCTCAACTGTTTGCCAAATAAATGGGGGCACATAAAGCCAAAGAACTACCCCTGAGTAAAGTTTCCAGATTTAGCAAATATAGTAAATAAACATTCAAATTTAACTGGATATTTTATATTTGGCTGGCAACTCTGCTCTGTGGAGCTCTTGCCTGATTCAGTGTCATGGTTAAGAGCCTGGCTCTGGAGACAGACAGCGCAATCTATCGGTAAGCCTTTCTTCCCTCATCTGTAGAATAAATTCATAATAGAACATACTTCATAGAATTGTTTTGAGAGTTGAACAATTCAGTCCATATAAAGCCACACAAAATGAATCATGTCTCACACATATCAAATACTCAGTTATTATTATTATTATTATTACTATTATTATTATTATAGTGAACTTTTGGGTTGGTTTTATTGCACTTTCAACTTTGAAATTGTTCTTAAAAGCTAGAAGAAGAGGCATATAAAATTATTATACAAATATTAAAAATATCCACATTTTAGTTTCATATTGGTTACCTAGCGAGATATGAGAGAGAAAAAGAAATAGGGGTGAAAGACCCAAATTAGGTGGAAGAAAGATAAAGGTAAGCAGATTCACTTAGTTTGGCCTGCACTCTATTTTAAAATGATTTGCTATTTCCCAACACTTAAAGACTTGGAAAATTCACACAAATATAGGTAATTCTGGCTCTTCTTGACAAGTCAGAACTTTAGACCCCACCAAGCCTTGAGTAGCAGTTGCCCTTGATGGAGCGCGTGCATTTCAGTTCAGCCCCTACTCTCCCCCAGACACTGAGGCCTAATGTTGGTCCCCATTCCTCAGTCTACTTACACTGTTGTTATTCTTAGACTTGGTTAGCTTCACTCATTCATTTCACCTGCCTGTACCAGCAGTGGGGCCCAGGAGTGGTCTACAATTGCATTAACTTGTCAAAATAAACCTCCTAAGTAAAGAAATAGAGGGTTTGGTGAGTAAAAACAGCTTGATACAAGTTGCCTAGACCAATAGACTTCCAATGTTTTTGCTCAGATACCTTCTAAAGGAATTTTGAAAACTTTGTAGGTGTTGCACGTTTTTAAAAATGTTTACATATGTAATTTTTTATCCCATGTTTAAACAGTTGAAATGATAAAATTTCTTGCATAATGTAAGTACTAAATTTTAAAATAAAATTCATATCATCTTTTTTATTTATTTATTTTGTAAGTATATTTTATTGATTATATTGTTACAATAGTTCCAATTTTTTCCCCTTTGCTCCCCTCCGCCCAGCACCACACCTCCCCCGACAATACCCCCTCCCCAAGTCCATGCCCATGGGTCGTACATACAAGCTCTCCTGCCTCATCCTTTCATATATTCTTCTTCTTCTTTTTTTAATTAATTAATTATTTTAACAATAAAAAATAACAATCCCTCCCTCTCAGACTTAAGACCCTTTATAATCTTATAAAGGACAGTGGGCGAAGGTCTCGAGTTCCTCTAGCTGTTTCAAGCTGGACATGGTCGTCGTCCTACTACCCTTGCATCCAGAAATCCCTAATACAAGTGAGAGTGTGGAGGTGGGAGTGGCCTTCCCACATGAGGAAGTATCATGCAGACTCCAGATCGGTTGGCTGTCCCCAGACAACAGCATGCTTGATTTAACAGGCTGGCATCCTTGTTGTATTCTGGAGGCAACACATTTGGCAACAGGGTTAAAGGACATCATTCAATCCATAACCACTAGATGACAAAAGGCAGATATTAATTTTTCAATGTCCCACATTAGGGGAAAAAAGGGCTTCTTTGGACGAAGGTGTGCCAGGTACATCTCACCTGTACAAAACCCTTTTGCCCATTATACTTAGTTTGGGCTGAGGGAAATAGTTTAGGTTTCCCCCCTCTCAGGCCTCTGGGCTCTTTCTGTCCAAGCCTTTAGGACAGAAAAGAGAAACCAGTTTTAAAGTGAAGCCCACAGACCACCCCATTCTTCACCAACCCAGCCACTTAGTTCAGCCAAACCATTGAGTCTCATGAGGCAGCGATGCAGACAGGATTAAGTGAGGCCTATACATACAGACAATCACTCAGGTAATTAGATCGTAGGCTTATGCCCTTTGAAAACAGAAAACACATGTTAATTTATGTAACATAACCCACATACAAGTCTCTAAATCTGTAGGACTGTCCTATAAGAAAGATATCCAGTTGCAAGGCATTTGACATTCTTCTTGCCTGTAAATTAAACATCTTTGATAATGCCACAGACATAGTTTAACTTTCAAATGAAAACAAATTTTAAATGAAAAGAAACTTTAAAGATGGTTAGCTGCACGACTTTATAGTTTACCACTGAGCATTGTGATTTTCCTTGAATCGTGATTTTTCTCCCTAAGATCACCCTCCTTGTCATTAAAAGGACTGCATTAAGTCCATTTCTAATTTATCCTGTTCATTTGCATAAACACAAGAAGAGCAGAAAATGATCACTTATGATCTTTAGTTCTGCTTTGCTGGAACTTATGCAAGGAACATTTAGGGTGACCTTCAGTCTGCCCTTCAGGGCACAGAAGCAGAACCACATACCTGGCATTCAGCCTTGCCTGTAAACACCGGTCTCTTCCAAGTCTTCTGGTTTTCGATTGTGCCTTAAGGTCCCATCTAGCCATCTTTCATGAAAACAACCTTCATTCCTTCCCTGGAAAGATTGCCATGGACCGCGCATCCATCCAAGGTACCAGACTTTTTACCTCGTGGACTTTTATTACCTTTGAAAGTCAATCCCAGTTCCTCAGGGCTTTTTGGTAACAAGCAAAGCCCAAGCATGTCTCCTTTAGGCATCACATTCCAATCAAAGTCTTAGTTAAAAAACAAACAAACAAACAAAAAAAAACCTCTATTAACAACTGGTCTTATTAGTTTTATGCAAAGAAACTTATGTCATTACTTACTTGTTTAGAATGCCAAACTCTGGAGGGATCAGATAGGGAGAAAAATATACAATGTGAAGGAAAATCCTTGTCCTTCTAATATTCACTGAACTTGCATTTTCATTCTTTATATTTTTAATTTTTCACCCACTAAAAATTTTTTTGTTTGTTTTTCCATTACAATTGTCCCACTTTTTTCCCCTCCTTGCTTCCCTGCACCATACCTCCCCCCTTCTCCCACATTCAGTCCTCACCCAGTTGTCCATGTCCATGGGTCATTTATACATGTTCTTTGACTAGATCCTTCCCCTTCTTACCCCCTTCTCTCCCTCCCATCTCCCCTTTGTTATTGTTAGTATATTCCTTGTTTACATACCTCTGGTTCAATTTTGCTCATTTGTTTGTGTTGTTCATTAGTTTCCCGTAATAGGTGATAGCATAAAATATTTTTCTTTCATTGCCTGGCTTATTTCTCTAAGCATAATTCTTTCTAGTTCCATCCATGTTGTTGCAAATGGTAGAAGTTCCTTCTTTCTTTCAGGACTTATTCATTGTCATTTTCCCCCTTTGTACTCGTGTTCCTCTCTGTCTCTCTCTGTTTCTTCATCTTCTTAAGGCAGACCCTTTAGCATCTCTTGCAATGCTGGTTTGGTGGAAATGTATTCTTTTAGCCTTCTTTTGTCTTGGAAACTCCTCATTTCACCTTCTATTTTGAATGAGAGCCTTGCTGGGTAGAGTATTCTTGGTGGTAGGCCTTTGTTTTTCATTGCTTGGAATATTTTTTGCCATTCCCTTCTGGCTTGTAGTGTTTCTGCTGAGAAATCTGATGATAGCCTTATTGGAGCTCCCTTGTATGTTATTAGTTGTTTCTCTCTTGCTGCTTTTAGGATTCTCTCTTTGTCTTTGAATGTTGCCATTTTAATTATGATGTGTCTTGAAGAGGGCCTGTTGGGGTTCATCTTCATTGGGACCCTCTGTGCTTGCTGGACTTGCGTGACTCTTTCTCTCCTCATGTTAGGGAAGTTTTATGTCATTAGTTTTTCAAAGAGGTTTTCTATCCCTTGTTCTTCTTCTTCTCCTTCTGGAATTCCTATGATATGGATATTATTACGTTTCATGTTGTCCTGCAGCTGTCTTAGAGCCTCTTCTGTCTTGTTCAGTCTTTTTTCATTTTGTTGCACTGTCTGGGAGTTTTTGTCTAAGTTGTCCTCCAGCTCGCTGATCCGATCTTCTGCTTCTTCTAGCCTGCTTTTAATTCCTTCTACTGTGTTCTTCAATTCAGAGATCGTATTCTTCATTTCCTTCTGGCTCTTATTGATAGCTTCCATGTCCTTTTTCATGCTGGTGTAATTCTCAGTAAGTTCTTTGTAGTTTTTCTGGAGTTCTTTGTAGTTTCTGCTGAGCTCATTGAGCTTCTCCATAATCCATGTATTGACTTCCATATCTGATAGTTTGCTCCCCTCTATTTCATTTAGCACTCTTTCTTGGGATTCTACCTTTCCTTTCGATGGGGAGTTGTTTCTCTGTCTCCCCATTTTTGTGACTCCTATTGTTTGTTGGTGCTTCTTAGAATGATCTGCACTTCCTGGATCTGCCCCTGGTGGCGTCAGATTCTGTACCACTCTGGGCCTAGGCAGCCTGTTGGAGACTTCCAGGAATCTATTGACTTTGTCTGACTTCTTTAGTTGTTAATCTATTCAATCTGTGATTAGTCATCAGGTTTAAGGACCGTGGGTGTGGCAGCTTAATTCCTGTAGGCTGGGCTTTTGCTTCCCTTCAGTCTGACACCACTTGGAGGGGGGGTAATGGTCTACCTGCAGCACTGGGGATGAGTCAGCACTGAGACCTGGTCGGCTGCTTCCCCAGTTCTCCCCTCAAAGGCACCACACCAAACTCTCCCCAATCATCTCTAGTCCTCTCTGCCTTCCCTCCGCTTGAGCCCAGGATAAACGGGGGCCAAAATATTTTTGTATGTAATCCACTTAAGAGCTCTTTTTCTCCAGCTGTTTCTCTCTGGCTAGCAAGAAACCCTGTGGCTTTTCACTTTTCACAGCTGGATACTATTTTACTTTCCACTCTGTTGCTATAGGCTGGGAAGCTCAGCTGGGGGTTTAGACACTGCCCTTCTCAGGGGGAACCCCCGCCTGCTGAGCTGTTTCTCAGTCCCTTCAGCTGCCACCCATGTGAGCACAGCCTGCCCTTCTGCATCTCCGCACTCCCTACCGGTCACGTTGTGATGTAGCGGCCTTTTCTGTCTCTTCGTGGTTATAAGACTTCTCTCCAGCTAGTGTTCGGTTGGTTATTCCAGATGATTTCTCCAAAATTAAGTTGTAAATCCAGACTTGTTCTTGGAGGAGGTTAGTGTAGCTTCTACTTACTCTTCCGCCATCTTGTTTCCTCATATCATTGTTGATGGACTATAAACATAATAGTAAATTTTCAGTGTTTCATATTGAAGCAACTTTAGACCTTCAGAGAAGGTAAAAGATAATAAAGAGAGTTACCTGTGCCCTTTCCCCAACTTCTCCTAATGTTAATATCTTACTTAATGTTAATTGTCAAACTAAAAAATTAATATTACTACAATACTATTGACTAATGCTAACAATGATAGACTTACCTGGATTGCTTCAGCTTTCCACTAATACCCCTTTTCTATTCTATGATTCTACCCATGCAACCACACTGCATTTAGTTGTTATGTCTCCTTTAGTCTCATTCAATCTGTGCCAGTTGCTTGGTCTTTCCCTGTCATTCAGTAGTATCTTGACACTTTTAGAGATTACTGACCCAGTATTTTCTACAGTGTCCCTCCATTGGGGTTAGTGTTCTGTTTTCTCATGAAGACAGAGGTCATAAATTTTGTGAAAGAATTCAACAGAGATGACGTGGCCTTCTCATTACCTCATATCCAGGGCTATGTTGCATCAATATGTCTTATTATTGGTGATGTTAATCCTCGTTGTTTTATTAAGGTGGTATCATCCAGCTTTCTCCATTCTAAAGTTACTCATCTTCCTTTGTGATTAATAAATATATACTTTGAGTGAGACACTCTGAGATGACACAAATATCCTGTTTCACCTATTTAGTTTAGTATCCATGGATGGATCTTGCCCACTAGTGGTGATTTTCTGTTTTCCTTCATCCTTCTTATTTACTAACTGAAATTCTTTTGTAAGGAGTACTTTCCCCCTCTTCCCCATTTATTTATTTAGTTATTTATATAAGTATGAACTCATGGATATTTATTTTGTTCTTTGGATTATGTATTAGTAAGGGTTCTCCAGAGAGACAGAACAGGGTATGTATTAATACCTAGAGAGAGAGAGAGATTTATTTTAAGGAATGACTCACACTATTGAGGAGAGGCAAGTCCAAAATCTGAGGGGAGGTCAACAAGCTGGAGCCCCAGGGAACAGATGCAGTCCTAGTCCAAAGGCAGTCAGCTTGCAGAATATTTTCTTGGTGGAGGAGGTCAGTCTTTCTTCTACTCAAGGCTTCAACTAAGTGGATGAGGCCCACCCACATTTTGGAGAGTAATCTGCTTTGGTCAAAGTCTACCAAAAAATAAGCACCTTGACATAAACATCTAGAATAATGTTTGATCAAATATCTGGGTATGATGATTCAGCCAGCTTGACATATAAAATTAACCACTACAGGTTATAATCCAATGTGATCATTATTTATTCAGTTTCTCAAATTGTCCCAGGTTTAGCCATTAAGAGCTCATTCAGGTTGGTGTCTGTGTTCTCTTGACAAGCTTCTATCCTTTTGTACTTCTCTACTTTCTGGAACTACAGAATATTTCAGGTTCATTTTGTATTTTACCTGCCCCAGCCATGAAATCAACCACCTCTCCAAGGAAACCTTGTTTCTTTAATGGAGAAAGATACTTAGAAACAAAGATCTAGGCACTAGGTGTGCTCAGTGTTAGTGGGATATCAAAGTTTGTAAGCATTCTTTGTGGATAGAGCTAAGATAGGTGTGTATGGGCACTTACCTACATGTACATATTTATTTCTGTATCTACCTCTTGGCATATTTTGAAATATGGGTTTACACTGATAACTCTGACTCCAAGCTCATACCACAGGGTTCAATTCTAGTCTTCTTTCTTTCCTTATTTGTAAAGTGTTGCTCCAATAGTCAGAAGCCTTGCTGACATGTGTAACATACTGTCTTATTTGTTCAATCCTAGTTTACATATGAAGTAGTTTCAGTGTTGCTAACTCATGTTCCTGCAGGACAGATATTTACCAAACAATGTACAGTGTTTGTGTTTAGTAATCTTGTCTTTAGTCTTTCATTATCCAATCAAAACACTGCTCTTCAAAATTACTCGGGTCAGAGCTCCTTTCATTCCTACCGGCTTCAGTGTGGCTATACCATTCATTTGAAATACAGTTAAAATCATTTCTTACTGTCTGTCTTCCATCTTTAGTTCCCTCCACATCATAGTTAAATTTTCTTTTATTTACATAGAATAAAATTCTCTCAGGGTGGTGTACAGTTCTATGGGTTTTCACAGAGACATATATCCAATACTACAGTCACATTATCCCCAAATCAGAACAGTTCAATTATCCTCCAGATTCCTTTGGGGTGCCCGATTGTGCTGATGTTTTTTAATATGTGATATACTTCCACAGAGTGACAATTCTTGGAAATCAGTGAGGTACAGAATTTGGATTATAGGACATAAAAATATTATCACATTGTGACAGGCACTGCCAATTATTTCCAATAACTATTTGTCCCCTTTTCCCAGAGTCTAGAATCCTCAATTTTCTTTTTTTTTTTTTAAAGATCTTATTTTTAATTAATTAATTTTTTTAACAAGGTTACTTTACTCTATTTTATTTATCTGTTTTTAGGGAGAGGGGAAAGGAGAAAGAGAGGGAGAGAAACATCAATGTGCGGTTGCCTTTCACGCACACCCCCAACTGGGGATCTGGTGTGCAACCTAGTCATGTGCCCTGACTGGGAATTGAACCAGTGACACTTGGTTCGCAGACCAATGCTGAATCCACTGAGCCACAGCAGCCAGGGCTAGAATCCCCAATTTTCAATGGGACACTCAGTCCTTCAGAATAAAGTTTATACTTTCCAGGCTCTTGTGTGTGTAGGAAGTGCAAGTGTGAAGCAGGAGCATCCATAGACCTTCCTTTCAAGGTAGCTGCAGCATGCTCTTTGTCCTTTCTTCTCCATCCTTATCTCTATTGTCCTAACTAAAATTGGGTATGATTATTTAATATTTAATATTTAATACTGTTTTCTAAGAGGGTCAAAAGAGATCATTCTATAACTTCAAGATTGATAGTAGATAATTGGCTTCAAACATTTGAATTACTATACATGTCTCTCCTGTGGAAATGTAGTTTTGGCTCTTGTGGATATTAAAGTGAATAAATTCGTCTTTAAAAATAAACTGAAGTAAAAATAAGCAATCTTTCAATTATCTGAGCTTATTATAGAATCTCTGTGATCCATATGTTGGTTCTAAAGATAGTTTTCAAAAGCCATATCCATACATAAATTTACACTGGCAACACTTCTTTCTTCCTGCTGTACTGCTTTAAAATTCAAATACAAAGATACCATCCTTAAATTAGCTTGCCTTGTGAGTGACATCCTCCACTAAGGCCTAAATTTACCTCCAACCCACATAGATCCAGTTTTCATAGAGTTTGCTGCTATAAATTTTAATAGATGGAATGGAGAATAGCGAAATAGAGGTTTGATAAATAAGTTGTCCTGGAAAAACTTAAGTCTCACATCAGTTAGATAACCTTTCTGAACATTTCACTTCAGAGGGAAAGATTTACAGAGGAAACAAGTGCAGACTTGGACTCAAGAAGAAATAGCAGGCATATGTCAATATAGCTACAGTAAGTGGCCTGTGTTTTGTCACATGAAATTAAGAATGATCTTGGGAAAAAACTTTCTCATACCACCTCCCATACAGTAAAGCTGGAGTTAAAGGGCCTGAGATGAAGCTAGATTTCCATAGTGTGTCCTTTTAAAAAGAAATTTCAAAATTTTGATAACCAAGTCTGAGGACATAAATAAAACACATCAGTGAAAAAGTTAACTTTGAAATTTCTAAGTATCAAAAAATATGTCATTGTATAAAAACTGGTAAAACTGTTCTCCTCCTGCATTTAGAATGGACAGAGGATATAGGCCTGGTCTGTGACATGAGAGAGATCAGTTATAGAGCAGAAATTTCCCAGCAAGGGGGACTTGGAGACTGTAAAAAGGGTTAATAAGTAAAGGTATCGGCATTTCTTAAGTGAAAGAATTTTTGAATCCCAATTCACTCATTTATTAGTTACTATTTTAGGGTGAGAAACAGGAAAACTCACTTGATCAATAGCCCAATGCCCATTTCCAATGCTTTTATCTGTAACCAACTCATTTGTTAATTAAAGGACAGGTAATGAGTTCATCTCTACTGATTAGAAAAAAAAGACTCACCACAGAAATAGAAAGCTAAGTAGACAGAGATGGTGAATGTTAACCTGAAATGAGAAAAAATTATGAGATAATAAGGGGCGTCTGGCAATGAGCAATGGAGAGGAGAAGAAGACACTGGAAACAGCAATTTGGACAGAGAGAGGGCTGGATCCAGGTGACCACTTATCCAGGATGATGCTTAGGAAGATGAAAGGCAGAATCTCCAAGGGATAAAAGCATTTGTCCCTAACTTCCTTGGGCCAATGAAAAGGAGTTCACTGAACAGTGAGATCTCTATAGTTTAATGGTCAGCCAAGGGGAGGAGGAGAGAGTCAATGCCAGAATGTAAGGAAGTGCTGGTGGTCTAGGGTGTAGCACCAGCCTTAGTGTATCCCTCCTTGTCTGGAACAATAGCACTGTAACTCTGATATTCATTGTATTCTGGGGGCTATGTGACCCTGAGATATCATAGAGCTAAAAGCTGTGGCTGAGAAGTGAGCCTTTTGTTTCCATTGGGTGGTGGCATTTTGCTTTTTCCTTTGCCCTGTTTTGATTGTTAAAAACACTGAAAGTTATTTCTACCAGTTGTTCAGTGGGTGACTGGGTCCCAAGTCCAGCATTTGTAACTTTCTCCTGGTGTCTGGGGTTGCCTGCTGGATAAAATTCATCCCCAAATGTGCTTGGTCCTTGAAAGAATTAAGGTTGATGTACTTTTGTAAAGCTCCAGTTAATTGTCCCTAAAACAGGGCAGGATTTTTATTTCCTCTTGTCCTTCATCTGTCCTAGTTTGCTGACCTAGTTAGGGTCCTAATGTGGTTGATACATGCAATCCACTTAAACAAACACTTTTTCAACAGTATGATGTATTCATCATATTTTCTCAATTTTCCTTCTCTTCCAGAATTTTATCTTGATGTAATATACATTAATGCATGACAGTATTTTATTTATCACATGTCATACTTCTTTGTAATAAAATGTTAATATTAATTGGAATTTCAAATTTTAGGCTATGCATTTAATTCCTAAACTCCTGAATTAGATGCCAAGAAACATACAGTGCCTTTCTTCAAAATTATTATTAACACCTCACTTGGTGACTCAATCAGATAATCTAATTTTGTGCAAGGCATAGAACTAAAGAATTAAATACGTTCTGGCTTGCAATAGGTAAGTGTCTTGCTCTCTCTCCCTTCTTGGGCGTAAACCTTTTGTTTCCTCCTAAAGCCTAAGGGCCACAAAGAGACTTGCAGCCAGGGGAGGAGTGGGTGGTGGAAGCTCGACTGGGACTTACCCCTGATCCTGTCTTAAGGGGCCCATTTTCCTCTGACTTCCAGGTGAACCAACACAACCCTGCCTTGGCTCACTCCTTTCTTATAACTTTTCTAAGGAGCCAAAGCAGCCTGCCTAGGATCTCTCCTCTTACTTCCTCCACACTAAGTCTTCCAAGCTTGGTATCTCCACCCCCACCCCACCCCACTCCCCTTACCCCTGCTTCTTCTCCAGCCTCCTTCCAGTTGTCAAGGTCACTAGATAATAAAACAGCTCACTTTCGAACACTGTGTGTATCTGCTAATGGGGAAAAGAACCGTTTTATTTCTGAATGAATTAGAAAGAAACAAACTAAGAGGGACTATGTATATTGCAGAGAGACCGTACAAATTGAAGAAGATTTATAAGGAGAAATGTTGAGGGGAAATTATATAAATTCGCTAATACAAAATTTGGTTGGTTCTTTTCAGTATGTTAAATGGGAGAAAGGTTTTCCTATACCTGCCTTACAAACCGAGTATTAAAATAATTATTTCATATTACATTAATCAGATGCTTGATTAACTTTCCAAAACACCATTTCTTTCAATCCTAAGGACTAAAGTTTTGTCACCTATATTGGTACTTCATGTCTTTTATTATCACCTTAAATAAATAGTCAAATATTATTTCATAATATATATTCCTTAAGTCAAGTATGTTTGGCAAGTTTTCCAGGGTTTAAATTTTAAAAGACTTTTTCTTAATCTGGAGATGGCTTTGAGGTATTTCAAAGAGCCTCTGAAATATCTCAAGGATTTATTCTTTCTTTTTACAAAGAGAAAATTTTGACTAATCAGGCTTGCTTAATATACTTAAAATGCATTGGAAGCTTTATCAAATAAAGAAATTATACAAAAATCTCCAAGAGTCTACAAAGTTCTAATAAAATTTTATTTATGATTCTAGTAGTTATTTTACAATATTTTGTCTTGCAGAAAGGACTATGTAAATTGTAGAAGTGTTACAGAAACAGGGGAGTCCAAAAATACCCGGAGTTTGTGGCTGGGGGATGGGGAGAAGGAAGCAGATTTCAGAATGCCTCCACATGCCTGAGGCTGATGGCCGGTGTCTTTCATAATGTAAATTGCTTTAATGCATCCAAAGCCTCAGGTGGATGGGAGGAGTCTTGAACCAGGTGATGGTATGGAAAGCACACAGAGCCTATGTGGGGTTCTGCCAATGGTCAGAACTATTGGCAACATCCATTGCGTCAGAGGACGCAGTCAGGGATATATAGGCAGCTGCGAACACTTAAGGGGGGGCACGCTCTCGGGCTGTCTCCCTCACTGGTGAGTGTTCGCAGAGGTGCTCTGGAGAAGGAGAGGAGATCCACGCGGTTTACAGAAAGAAGACAGTTCGCAAGGAGGCTGAGAATCCAGGTGGTCTTGCATTGAGAGCTGGAGGGCACCACAGCACAGAAAGGACCTTGCCAATCAGATTGAGTGATTGGCAGCTGCTGGTAAAGCTGATCTGTGCCTAGGAAGTAGGGAAACAGTGTTTCTGAACCCCCTAAAACTGGTTAGGTTTGGTAGAGGGGAGGCAAGGATATGTGTAACTGTTAAATAAGCAATTTTTCTTTTCACTCAAATATAATATTCAGAGTTGTAATTTTGGCGGCGGGCAATCGGACCCCTAATTAAAACGCCCGTGGGTCTGTTTTCAATTGGAGCAGCCCAGGGGTTCTGTAACAGAAGGATGTATAAGTTGCAGAGGATCTGTGTAAGTCACAGAGGGTTTGTGTAAGTTGAAGGTCTGTGCAAGTTGAAGAAGGATTGTGTAGAGGGAAAGAGCAAAAAGAGAAGGAACTGAGGAACTGAAGAAAAAAGTGAAAAAGGATAAAGGAAAGAGAAATACAGGAAGAAAGTATATTTGAGTAGAAAACTCA
This sequence comes from Furipterus horrens, assembly GCF_987537825.1. Taxonomy (NCBI): domain Eukaryota; kingdom Metazoa; phylum Chordata; class Mammalia; order Chiroptera; family Furipteridae; genus Furipterus; species Furipterus horrens. Next base: position 73,945,689 of record NW_028327179.1, on the reverse strand, counting down.
AGAAGGGAAAGAGAAATGAGGGAAAACTAGGAATTAGAAAGAAAAAGAAAGACACATAGATAAATAAAGGTAATTTTAATGACAAAGGAAAAAGCCAAGAGCTCCCTTTGATTTTTCAAAGTCAATTGTTATTTACCAACAGAAATCCCAGATACAATTAGATAGTGGCAAACAAATTAGTTAATTCAAAGTGTTACAGAAACAGGGGAGTCCAAAAATCCCCAGAGCCTGCGGCTGGGGGATGGGGAGAAGGAAGCAGCTTTCAGAATGCCTCCACATGCCTGAAGCTGGTGGCTAGTGTCTTTTTTATGCAAAATGGCTTTAATGCATCCAAAGCCTCAGGTAGATGGGAGGAGTCTTGAACCAGGGGGTGGTATGGAGAAAGCACACGGAGCCTGCGTGGGGTTCTGTGAATGGGCAGAACTGTTTGCAACACCCATTGCATCAGAGGACGCAGTCAGGGATAAATAAGCAGCTGCGGACATTTTAGCGCTCTCTCTCGCTCTCGCTCGCGCACTCGTTCTTGGGCTCTCGCTCTCTCGCTCTCTCGTGTGCTCCCTCCACGTGGCTTGGTGAAGGGGCCTTCTCCATGTGGCTTGGAGAAGGGGTCTCCAGGCTGCTTTAAGAGGCTCTCACCATACAGTTTTGAGGAGAGGAGATCCGCACGGTTTGCAGGAAGAAGGCAGTTTGCAAGGAGGCTGAGAATCCAGGTGGTTCTGCATTGAGAGCTGGAGGGCGCCACAGCACAGAAAGGACCTCCCCAATCAGATTTGAGTGATTGGCAGCTGCTGGTAAAGCTGAACTGTGTTTGGAAAGTAGGGAAACGGTTTCTCTAACTTTCCTAAAACTAGCCTGGTTTGGTAGGGGGGAGGCAAGGATATGTGTTTATGGGTGTTTTAAAGAACATAAGACTTAACAACAGAAATCCGCAAATAACTAAATCTATATAACTGTTAAATAAACAATTCTTTTTCTTTTCACTAAACTCTGGTATTGAGAGTTATAATTTTGGCGGCGGGCAATCGGGCCCCTAACTAAAGAGCCCGTGGGCTTGTTTTCAACTGGAGCAGCCCAGGGGTTCTGTAACAAAAGCATGGTTAGAAAAAGCAGATTCCTCTGTCAATTATAATCACTGACTTATGACCTAACTTAAAGTGATTTACAGATTGTTCTCTCCCATTGCTGCACTGTAGATAAAAAGCAGCATGAAGAGGATCTGCTAGGACTTATGTTAACAAATGTTAACAAATAACCCTTATCAGTTTCGTGATTGGAATTCTTTCCCAGGTATGGGGTCAAACTGTTTCAACAGATATAGACTTTTTTGAGGTATATTTTGGCCCCCTCACAATGCATTAAGAGAACAATTCAGAAAACAGAAAAAGAGACAAAGTAAAAGACAGCAATATTAGAGTCATTTGATATTAAAAGTTAAAACATTCATCATTTGAATTTTATAAATAAGCAAACTACTAAAGTAAATTTATTTTGAGTAAACACATTTTTTAGATTGAGCAATTTTTTAATTTGAATAAATTCAATTGATGTGATATACTCAATTATTTTAGAGGAAGTCATTTTTATGTCCAAAGTCAAATTATGCATTATACATATTACCTATGAAAAAAAACCTGCTTCACAGCTTCTGGTCAAGATGTCAGGATATGTAAATGCACTACTGCATCCTCCCACAACCACATCAAAATTACAAGTAAACTACAGAACAACTATCTTTCAGAATCACCTGAAATCTAGCTGAACAGAGGTCCTATAACTAGGATACAAAGAAGAAGCCACAAGGATACTGGTAGGAGGAGCAGAGACTCAGATCAGGATGGTGCCACACATACCTGTGGCACATAAAAATTGGGAGAGATGGGCCCACTTCAGAGGTCCCACTTTAAAAGTGAAGAGTTGCAGCCCCACACCAGACCTCCTCTGCCACAGCCCAGAGTTCCAATGCCAAGAGGAGAAGTCCCCATAATTTCTGGTTGTGGAAACCACCAAGGATATTGGCTAAGTGAAAAAGAGGGCTTCTGGAGACCTAGGTTCTCCTCTTAAAGGGCCTCATTTAGCTCATCGAGCTTCCCTATAATCCATCTTTTGAATTCCATGTCTGATAGTTTGCTTCCCTCTATTTCATTTAACACTCTTTCTGGGGAATCTTCCTTTCCTTTTGATGGGGGGTTGTTTCTCTGTCTCCCCATTTTTGTGACTCTTCTTGTTTGTTGCTGCTTCTTAGATTGTTCTGCACTTCCTGGATCTGCCTCTGGTGGCATCAGATTGTGTACTGGTCTGGGCCTAGGCAGCCTGTTGGAGACTGCAAGGGACCTACTGCCTTTGTCTGTCTCCTTTAGTTGTTAATCTATTCAATTTGTGATCAGCGATCAGGCTTAAGGACCGAGGGTGTGGCAGCTTAATTCCTGTAGGCAGAGCTTTTGCTTCCCCTCAGGCTAATGCCACTTGGAGGGCAATGGTCTGCCTGAAGTATAGGGAATAAGTCAGCACTGGGACTCATTTCACTGCTCCCTTAGTTCTCCCCTCAAAGCCACTGCCCCAAATTCTCCTTAAGCATCTCTAGTCCTCTCTGCCCTCCCTCTGCTTGAGCACAGGATAAGTGGGTGCCAAAATATTTTTATACGTGATCCACTTAAGAGCTCTTTTTCTCCAGCTGTTTCTCTCAAGCCAGTGAGAAACCCTGTGGCTTTTTGTTTTTCACAGCTGGATACTATTTCATTTTCCACTCTGTTGCTGTAGGCTGGGAAGCTTAGCTGGGGGTTTAGATCCTACCCTTCTCAGGGGGAACTCCCTGATGCTGAGCTGTTTCTCAGTCCCTTCGCCTGCCGCCCATGTGAGCCCAGCCAGCATTTTGGTGTCTCCGCACTTCCTATCGGTCACATTGCGATGAAGCAGCCTTTTCTGTCTCTCTGTGGTTATAAGACTTCTCTCCAGCTAGTGTTCAGTTGGATATTCCAGATGATTTCTCCACATTTAAGTTGTAAGTCCATACTGGTCCTGGGAGGAGGTTTGTGTAGCAACCACTTAATCCTCTGCCATCTTGGATCTAATGCAAATAAAATTCTTATACATTGTTAGGACTGTAAAATAATACCACCTATTTTGAAAAACTGTTTAGCTCTTTCTGTTAAACTTAAACAATACTTACCAATAACCCAGCAATTTTAATTCCAGATATTTACTCAATAGAAATAAAAGTATATGTCTGGTAAAAGGCTTGGTAAAAGAAAGTTCTTAACAGATTACCTATAATAGCCAAAAAAACCTGAAAATAATCCAAATAAACTATGACTCAACAATACATATCAACAAGGTGCTGATGCTTCCAACAACATCACTGAATCCTGAAAATACGATTTTGAGGGGAAAAAAAGCCAGGCATTAAAAAGTCCTTCTTAAAACTCAAGAACTGGCAATGGTAATCTTCAATAATTGAAATTAGAATGCTAATTGTCTACAGTGAGTGCAAATTGACTATATAGGGCCACAAAAGTACTTTCTGAAGTAATGTAAATATTCTACAACTTGATTGTCATATTGGTTATACAGGTCTATGCATTTTTCAAAACCCACAGAGTTTATACATTTAGGATCTAGGAACTTCACTGTCTAAAAATTTTACCTCAATGATAAAATGATTCAATGAAAATAAACTCCCTATGAACACTTCAACCATTACCAATAAAAATTGCAGCAATAAGTATGTAGGGAGCAGAACAGGTGATGCCTAAAATGTACTACTTTGGCATATGGATTATTTTGAGCTGAAGGCAGTCAAGACCCAGCAGATTCAAGAAAAACTTTTACTTCTTCGTTAACTACCTAAAAGAATTTATATAGTTTTATTCCTAGATATTTTATTCTTTTTTAAGCAACTGTGAATGGGATTGTTTTCTAAATTTCTATTTCTGTTAGTCTGTTATTGGCATAAAAAATTCAATTGATTTCTGAATATTAATTTTTGTATCTTGCTACTTTGAGTAATTCATTTATCAGTTCCAGTCATTTCTTGGTGGGGTTTTGGGAGATCTCAGTATCACATATCTGCAAATAAAGACTGTTTTACTTCTTCCTTTCTAATTTGGATACCTTTTATTTCTTATTCTTGTCTCATTGCTGTGGCTAGGATTTCCAGTACTATGTTAAATGAGAGATGTGAAAGTGGACACCCCTATCTTGTTCCTGATATTAAGGGGAATGCTTGTATTTTTTTCCCATTGAGTATGATGCTGGCAGTGGGTTTGTCATATTTGGACTTTACTATGTTTGGATATGTTCCCTCTATTTTTAGAAAATTTTAAGATGCTGAAGAAGGAAATTGAAGAAGATGCAAATAAGTGGAAGCACATACTGTATTCATGGATAGGAAGAATTAGTATTATTAACTTTCCATACTACCCAAAGTGATCTATAGAGTCAATGCAATTTCTATCAAGATTCCAATGACATTTTTCACAGAACTAAAATATTTCAAAAATTTATATAGAACCACAAATGACCTCACATAGCAACAGCAATCCTGAGAAAGAACAAACTTGGAGTAGTCATGCTTCCTAATATCAAACTATATTATAAGGCCACAGCAATCAAAACAGCATGGTGAGATTTAAGATGGTAGAGGAGTAAGTGGAAACTACACTAACCTCCTCCCAGGACCAATCTGGAATTACAACTAAATTATAGGGAAAGCATCCTGAATAACCAACTAAACACTAGCTGGAAAGGAGTACTATAACCAAAGACAGACAGAAGCAACCATTTCACCATCATGAAGTGGGTAGGGAGTGGGGAGAAGGACTGAGAGGTCTGGCTGGGTTCCCATGGGTGGCAACTGAAGTTCTGGAAAGATATTCCAGAAGCTCGGAGGTTACCAATGAGAAGTATGTGGACTAAATCGCAAGCTGGGCTCCCCAGACTACAGCACCAGAACCAGAAAGGAAGCCAGATAACATGCATCTGTGAAAAGCAGCTGGTTCCTGTCTGCCAGGGAGAGATGGCTGGAGAAGCAGAGAGCCTCTTAAAGAGCCAACATACAAAATTTATTTTACAGTTACTCAGAGCTCTGACAGAAGGAGGGCACAGTGGACTAGAGACACTTGAGGAGAGTCTGGAGTTATTGGCTCTGGGGAAAGAACTGAAGGAACAGCCACCAAGATCCCTGTGCTGAGTCATTCCCCATACTGAAGAAATCTTTCTTATGCAGAGCACTCTTCTCCAAATGGCATCTGCCTGAAGGGATACAATATCCCTGCCCACAGGAATTACTCTCTCCCACCCAGTGGTGTTTAAGCCAGGCTGCTGATTACAACTTAAGGCTATATCATTAATTACTTTAACAAAAAATGCAGAAAAATACAAAGAAACAGCCAAAATGGGAAGACAAAGAAACAGATCCCAAGTGAAAGAACAAGGGAATTCTCCAGAATAACTAGATGAAATGGAGGCAGGCAATTTATCAATTAAAGAGTTTAGAATAATGATTATAAGGATACACAACAAGATGAAAAAAGACATAGAAACTGTTAAAAAAAAGATCAATGAGAAATAAAGAACTCAATATCTGAAATAAAGAATAGGTTACATGAAGCAGAGGATTAAATCAGTGATTTGGAAGACAAGGTAGAAAAAAATACCCAGGCAGAGCCACAAAAATAAAAAAAGAATTTAAAAACATGAGGAAAGCATAAGAAATATTTTGGACAACATGAAGCATAACAACATATGCATCATGGGAACATCAGAAAGAGGAGAGAGAGAGCAAGGCATTGAGAACCTATTTGAAGAAATAATGACCAAAAACTTACCTAATCTGGTAAAGCAAAAAGACACACAAGTTCAGGAAGCTCAGAGAGTCCCAAACAAGTTGGAACCAAAGAGGCCTGCACTGAGACACAACACAATTAAAATGACAAGGCTTAAAGACAAGGAGAAAATGCTAAAAACCACAAAAGAAAATCAGGCATTTGCATACAAGGGAGCACCAATTAGACTGTAATCTGATTTCTCAACAGAAACATTTCAGACCAGAAGAGAGTGACATGAAATATTCGAGGTGATGAAAAGCAAGGACCGACTTCCGGCCAAGATGGAGGCTTAGATGGACATGCTTGATCTCCCTCTACAACTAGAGAGGAATACAACTACTTCAAAACAAAAGATAACTAGAAATTCCAGAAAATACACGGAAGCCCAACATACAAAGTTATAAACCAGCGCTGCTCTTCGGGCAGGTAAGAAGAGCGAATCAGGTGGTGCTGTTTGCAGTAGCACCAGGGACAGCGGCAGGGAGAGCAATCCCAGCTGCAGTTGAACCCCGGCAGCTTGTGACCCCAATGCTGGGAAAAGCAGCCATCACATTGCCTCAAATGGTGAGGGCCAGAGGGCAGGAGGGCAGATCCTGGTCTCCTAGCGGAATAACGGCAGGAATCCATCTTGGACCACCGCCCCCACTCGAAGCGCCACAGCGCTGTGAAATAGGTTGCGGATCACCACTGGTCACTGGGCAGTGACGACAAAGCGCCACAGTGTGGCAAAAAAGGTTGCTGGACTGCCGCCGGTCACTGGGTAGTGACGACAAAGGGCCACAGCACGGTGAAAAAGGTTGCGGATCGCCGCCGGTCACTGGATTGTGATGAGTACACAGGCACTGCCCCCTATAGCTGGCCCAAGAAAGCAAAACACATCTATCAAAATGAAGCAGACAACTATAGAAATCCTGGTGGCACAGCTCACGAGGCAACAGATGAAGAATCTGACAGATGAACAAATAAGAAACCTGTCAGAGGCTCAGTTCAGGGCCATTGTTATCAGGTGGCTTACAGAATTAACAAAAGATCTGGAAAAAGATGAGAAAGAATTGAAAAACACTCATACTGAAAGGAACAAAACCACATATGAGACAGATGGTGAGGAAATAAAATCCAGAGTTCAAATCAACAAACCAGAACATAGAGAAGGAACAAACAGTCAACCAGTGCAGAGAGAGGAAACAGGAAGCAAGGAAAATGATGAGAAGATCAGAAACTTCTGGGACAGCTATAAAAGGCCCAACATAAGAATCACTGGTTTGCCAGAGGACGGAGAAGATGAACTAGAAATTAAAAAATTAAGTGAAAATATAATAAAGCAGAAGTTCCCAAACTTGGGGAAGGAAATAGACTTACGGGTCCAGGAAGCACAGAGAGTTCCAGAAAAACTGGACCCAGGGAGTACCACTCCAAGACACATTATAATCAAAATGTCAAAAGTTAAAGATAAAGGGAGAATCTTAAAAGCAGCAAGAGAGAAGAAAAAAATCATGTACAAAGAGGTCCCAATTAGATTATCAGCTTACTTCTCAAGGGAGACCCTGCAGGCAAGAAGGGACTGGAAAGAAATATTCAAAGTAATGAAAATCCAAAACCTACAACCACAAATACTCTATCCAGCGAAATTGTCATTCAGAATAGAAGGGCAGAGAAAGTGCTTCCAGGACAAAATAAAACTGAAGGAGTTCATTAGATCCAAACCACTATTATATGAGATGTTAAAGGGACTGGTTTAGAAAAAGTAGGATCAAAACTATGAACACTAAAATGAAAACTGTATCACAAGAAACAACAACAGAAGCTAGGGAATTGAAACAAAGGCAAACTAAATAGGCAACCAGAGTGGAAAAAGAACTATAGGTATGGGAAACATACTAGGGGGAGGTAAGCAGGGAGGGGTAAGGGGTAAGGAGAGGGAGATAGTATAGGAATTAAGAAACATAGCAGGAGGGAATAGAGAATATAGGAAGAGGCTGAGAAGAACTATATGCACAGCCAATGGACATGGACTAAAAAGGGGGAACAACTGGAGGGAGGGGGGCCACCAGGTGGAGGGGAGCAGAGGGAAGGGAAATTTGGACAACTGTAGCAGTATAATCAATAAAACACATTTAAAAAAAGAAAAAGAAAAACAAGGATCTACAACCAAGGCTATGTTACCCAGCAAGGCTATCATTTAACATCAAAGGGGAAATAAAAATCTTTCCAGACAAGATGAAGCTAAGGGAGTTTGTTAACACAAAACAAGTACTGCAACAAAAATTAAAGGGCTTTCTTTAAGAAAAAAAAAGGGACAAAAATACAAAAGATAATAGTTTAGGAATCAAATGGCACTAAATACATATCTATGGATAATCACCTTAAATGTAAATGGCTGAAATACTCCAATCAAAAGACATAGAGTACCTGAATGGATAAGAAAACATGACCAATATATATGCTACATCCAAGAGACCCATCCCAGAAAGACACACACAGACTAAAAGTAAAGGGATGGGAATATATATTTCATGCAAATGGAAAGGAAAAAAAGCTGAGGTAGCAGTATTTATATCCAACAAAATAACCTTTAAAACCAAAGCTATTGTAAAAGACAAAGAAGGACACTACATAATGATAAAGGGAACAATCCAACATGAGGCTATAACACTAGTAGACATTCATCCACCCAACATAGGAACACCTAAATATGAGAAGCAAATCTTGATGAACATAAGGGGAGAGATCAACAGAAATACAGTCATTGACTTCAATGGATAGAGCTTCCAGACAGAAAATCAACATAAGACAGTGGCCTGTAACAACACACTAGATCAAATGGATTTAACTGATACCTTCAGAGCATTTCACTCCAAAGCAGTAGAATATGCATACTTTTCAAATGCACAAGGAACATTTTCTAGCACAGACCATATGTTAGGACACAAAACAAGTTTCAATAAATTTAAGAAGATAGAAATCATATGAAGCATCTTCTCTGGCACAATGCTATGAAACTAGAAATCAATCACAAGAACATTGAAAAACATTCAAAGACATGGAGGCTAAATAATATGTTATTAAAAAATGACCAGGGTCAACAATGAGTTTAAGGAAGAAATCAAAAGACACTTTGAAACAAATGAAGATGAGGACACAACAATCCAAAATCTGTGAGACACTGAGAAAGCAATCTTAAGAGGGAAATTCATAGCAGATAACATGATACTATATAGAAAACCCAAAAGATTCCACCAAGAAACTACTAGAACTGAAATGAATTTATCAAAGTAGTAGGATACAAAATTCATATTAAGAAATAAGTTACAATTTTATATGCCAGTAATGAACTATCAGAAAGGGAAATTAAGAAAACAATCCCAGCCCTGGCTCCTGTGGCTCAATGGATTGAGCTTCGGCCTGCGAACCAAGTGTCACTGGTTCGATTCTCAGTCAGGGCACAAGACTAGGTTGCACGTCAGGTCCCCAGTTGGGGGCATGAATGAGAGGCAGCCACACAGTGATGTTTCGCTCTCTCTCTTTCTCCTTTCCCATCTCTCTAAAAATAAATAAACAAATAAATAAATAAATAAATTATTTTAAAAATAAAACTTACCTTAAAAAAAAAGGAGAAAACAATCCCATTGCTACAGAAAGAATAAAATACCTAGGAATAAACCTAACCAAGAATGTAAAAGACCTGTACTTGGCAAATTATAAGACACTAAAGAAATAAATAGAAAAAGACACAAATAAGTGGAAACACATACTGGTTCATGGATAGGAAGAATTAATATCAATAAAATGTCCATACTACCTAAAGCAATTTACAGATTCAATGCAATTTCTATCAAAATTTCAATGACATATTTCACAGAACTAGAATAAATATTTCAAAAATTTATGTGGCACCAAAAAAGGCCCTGCATTGTTACAGCAATCTGAAGAAAAAAGAACAAAATTGGAAGAATCACAATTCCTAATATCAAATTATACTATAATGCATAGTAATCAAAACAGCATGGTACTGACTTAAAAATAGACATATAGATCAATGGAACAGAACAGAGAGCCCAGAAATAAACACACACCTTTATAGTCAATTAATATTTGACAGATGAAGCAAACACATACAATGGGCTAAAGATAGTTTATTCAATAAATAATGTTGGGAAAATTGGACAGATACATGAAAAAAATTAAATTAGACCACCTTCTTACATACCACACAAGAATAATTTCAAAATAGACCAAAGACTTAAATATTAGACCCAAAACCATAAAAATGGTAGAAGAAAACTTAGGCAGCAAAATCCTGGACATGTCTCATAGCAATATTTTATCAGATATATCTCCCCAGACAAGGGAAACAAAAGAAAAAATGCACAAGTGGGATTACGTTAAACTAAAAAGTTTTTGCACAGCCAAGAAAATCACCAACAAAATAAAAAAACAACCCACAGAATGGGAGAACATATTGGCTGATATATCTGATTAGGGGTTAATATCCAAAATTTATCAAGAACTTACAACATTCAACCCCAGAAAGACAAACAACCCAATTTAAAAAATGGGCAAAGGACCTGAAGAGACACTTCTCTAAAGAGGATAAACAGACGGCCAGTAGATGTATGAAAGGATGCTCAACATCACTAATAATCTGAGAAATGCAAATTAAACCCACAATGAGATATGGTCTGACATCTGTCAGAATGGCTATCATCAATAAATCAACAAACAAGTGCTGATGAGGATGTGGAGTAAAGGGAACTTTTTGCAGTGTTGGTGGGAGTGCAGATTGATGTAGCCACTGTGGAAGGCAGTATGGAGTTACCTCAAAAAATAAAAAAATGGATCTGCCTTTTGACCCAGCCAGCTATCCCACTTCTGGGACTATATCTGAAGAAACCCAAAACAGCAATTCAAAAGAATGTGAGCACCGCTATGTTTATTACAGCATTATTTACAGTTGCCAAGATCTGGAAGCAGCACAAGTGTCCATCAGTAGATAAGTGGATAAAAACAACCATGGGACATTTACACAATGGAATACTACTTGGCTGTAAAAAAAGAAGAAAATTTTACTCTTTGCTACAGTATGGATAGACCTGGAGAACATTATGCTAAGTGAAATAAACCAATCGGAGAAAGACAAATACCATATGATTTCAGTCATATGTGGAATCTAATGAACAAACTGAACTAACAAGCAAAATAGAGACAGACTCATAAAGAGCAGGATGACAGCAAAGGGGTGGGGAGATTAGGTGTTGGTGGGATTGGGCAAAAAGGGAAAAGGACCCATGGATTGGACATCAGTATAGTGATTGCAGTGGGGGATGGGGGAGTGAGGAAGGTATAAGGGGACTAAATGGTAATGACAAAAATACAATAAATTTTTTAAAAATAATAACTTACATAGGAGGCCTGTCCCACAAAGATAGCCTAGAACTTTTTGTCTGAATGACCTATGAATGTGGCAGGGAAAACGACTTGTGCTCTCCATATCATCTTGTGAATTACCCTCCTCCACTTTGAAGTCCCAGGCACTTACCTTATTCTTTAGTTCAAGATAGCTTGTAAGACCTCAATTGCCTGTCTTGCCCTTGAGTCTCTTGTCTTTGAGCTCCTGTACATATGTCATTAAATTTGTTTGTCTCCTGTTAATGTCTGATGCCAACTATGTAATTATTAGACCAATCGAAGAACCTAGAAGGGAAAAAAGGAAAAGTTTTTTCTCCCATATAAGTATAATGGGAGATTTAGAGTTCCTTCTTCTGAGTGATAGGTTAACAAATTTATATCTTGTAAAATATAGCTTTCATTAAAAGAGTAACATGACTATTTTTTGCTATTTCTTATTATTACATTTTAATTAGTGTATTGATGTTTTTAAGACAATGTGGTGTTATGATTGGTCAAACAACCAAGGCTGCTTTCCTTCTCTGCATTTCCACACCTCCTGGAAGGAGCCTAACTGGTATGTGGCATCTTGGCTTACATAATAAAGTGTTCCCAAGAAGAAGATGGTTGAAAAGGAAGATTGAGACAAGTGAGGTCAAATAATACTGTAATTAAAAAGCTGGGAAAAACAGTAGGCACTAAAATTTCTCTAAAAGCATTTAATATCTCTTACATTTTCCTCCAAAGAAAACAATTGCAATAACATTGTTACCATAAACAGCTGTGTTTTTGTTTGGCAAATAAGGATTCTTTATTCTTTATTCAAAAGCAACTATTTTTTTCAACTCAAGGGTCTTTTCCTGGCCACTTACTGCTGTGTATAATGAAAATTAAATAGGTTCTTACTTGCAATGGGAGACCAACTCCAGGTAGTTTTGGTCACATCAATTTAAAAACAGGTAAGGAGAATAGAGCTATCACAATACATATTTTTTTTATTCTAATAACTGGTATTTTTAAAACTTTCACATTGTTAGAGAATATTGATAAAATAATAAAGCCTAAAAAGTTTAAGACCACATACAATTCTTGCTTTCAAAGCCCAATCAGTCTCCTAAAATTTGAGAGAATTGCTGGCCTTTATAAATTAGAAAAGAGAGAATTAGGGAGTTGTTGTCTTCCTAAAATTGCCCAGCTGCCTCTAACTTGGGAAAGATAAATGCAGGTTAGGAAGACCATTGGAAGCTGCCAAACACCAGCATCAAGAGGAAGCCAAGCTAAGTGGGAAGAGAGATGGACCAATTCATTTGCAGATAAAGTTCTTGTGAAACCTGGGAAGTTTTTTCTAAGGACGTCCCATAGAAAGTTCAAAATAACCTCTTCATCACTTGTAAATTTCAGAGCTGCAGAGTATCAGAAGTAGCTGTATGCACTTTGTACATCTGGAATCTTCACCTCTGGAAAGCATATTTCTGTTTCTTTTGAATAAAAGGGAACAGTAAAGATAAGAGATGACTCCGGTCAAATTGGAATACAGCAGCTATTGGACAAATTCCCACAGTGTCATTGTTACAGAACCCCTGGGCTGCTCCAATTGAAACAGAACCCACGGGCTCTTTAGTTAGGGACCCAATTGCCTGCCACCAGAATGATAACTCTCAATACCAGAGTTTAGCGAAAAGAAAAAGAATTGTTTATTTAATAGTTATATAGATCTAATTATTTGCAGATTTCTGATGTTAAGTTTTACGTTCTTTAAAACACCCATTAACACATATCCTTGCCTCCCCCAGCAAACCAGGCTAGTTTTAGAAAAGTTAAAGATACCGTTTCCCTACTTTCTAGACACAGTTCAGCTTTGCCAGTAGCTGCCGATCATTCAATTCTGATTGGGGAGACCTCGTCTGCATTATGGTGTCCACCAGCTTTTAATCCAGAACCTCATGGATTCTTAGCCTGCTTATAAACTGCATGATGGGTCCTTTGTAATCCACATGGAGAGCCTCCCTTTTCAAAGCAGCAAGGTACGTCCCTTCCTTAAAACTGCATTGTCAGTCCCCATTAAAACCGCATGGTCAGCCTCCTTAAAATGTCTGCCACTTATTTTTAAATCCCTGACTGTGTCCTGTGACACACTGGGCCTTGCACCCACTTCTGACCATTTACAGAACCTCACGCAGGCTCTGTGTGCTTTATCCATACTATCCCCCAGTCCAAGCCCCCTCCCATCTACCTGAGGCCTTGGATGCATTAAAGCCATTTTGCATAACAAAGACACTAGCCACCAGCCTCAGGCATGTGAAGGCATCCTAAAAGCTGATTCCTTCTCCCCATCCCCCAGTCACAAACTCTGGGGTTTTTTGGGCACCCCCGTTTCTGTAACACCATGTCACTGTTCTACAGTTAATAACCATGTATGCCACTAAGAAAAGATTTGTCATTGGAGAGTAAACCTAATTCCATGTGTATCTCATCAACATATGGCATATGAAATAATAAAATCACCTGGCTGCTGTGGCTCAGTGGATTGAGCATCGGCCTGCGAGCTAAGTGTCTCTGGTTCTACTCCCAGTCAGGGCACATTACTAGGTTGCATGTCAGGTCCCCAGTTGGGGGCGCAAGTGAGAGGCAACCACACAGTGATGTTTCTCTCCCTCTCTTTCTCCTTTCCCCTCTCTCTAAAAATAAGTGAACAAATTAATAATTAATTTTGGTGCCGAAACCCGGGAGGGGCTCTGAGAGGGGTCAACTGCAGCTTGCAGGCAGGGGAGCAGTGGGCTGTGGCAGCACATCCCAGGCTTACCCCCTGACCCGCCAGTTGGAACCCTCTCGCCCCTCCTCCCGCACCTTGCTCACAGATCTGCCCATCTCATGACCTCTGTCTCTGGATCCTTTGCCGTGGCCAGCTCTCCATCCACACTGGACACCAACTAGTCGAGTTTTGTCTCATTGGGTGAGTCTCTCGTCAGGTTAACCGTCTCGTCTCTGAGCCTACTGGGGCTCTTCTCGAGAATCCTAGGCCTAGGTCGGTCTTCCTTGGGGCATTGCGCCTCGCCTCGTTGAACTCCCAGTGGCTGTTGGGGACGCCCACCCCACTGGCAAGTCCGTTTTGGGCCTTTGCACCCTGGAGCCTTTGAGCTCAATTGGACTTCCAGAGGCAGCTGGGGAAGTCCTCCCCCTGGACAGTTTGCTCAAGGACTTTGTGTCTCATAGAATTAGCGGCTTAAGTGGGGACACCCCTTAACCCTCCTGATTCATTTCGTCTCAGGCTCACCCTCTGGGTCGTTACGCTCAGTGAAGCATATTAGTCTCTATGATTAAAAAGCTAATTTCTCTCTCCACTGTTACCTGATCTCCAAATTCTTACTAATCTCGACAATTATCTCAGGGTTACGGCAAATGGCCCGAAGTACCATATGCGGAGGCTTTTTAAAAATTCTTCACAGTAGACCGTCCCTTTACTCCTCCTGCTCCCCCCTCCAACCTATTCTCCTCCAACTGACCTCTGCCTACATTTCCTCTGGGTCAAAATCTCCCCTGACCACCCCGCTTCTATCTGCTTTACAAAGTAGTTGCTGTGTTTGTTTTCCAGCCAAGCAACCACCTAATAACCTAGCAGGAGGTGACGTTATTCATTACCTGCCTAACCCAAGCCTTGACAAAAAAGCTGTAAAAAGTTTTTCTTATATTTGCCTAAAAGTTAAGGTTTTGTTCAGTAAAATAATTATGTATTGTGGTATATTACTCAAATGCTTAACTAATATTCAAAAATTCATATCTCTCACTACTAAGAACTGAATTTTTGTCAGCCTATTAATGTTATACACTTTTTATTATCACTTTAAATAAATATTTAATATCATGTCAAAATATATATTCCTTAAATCAAATGTTTGACAATATTTGCAGAATTTAAAATTTAAAGGACTTTTCTCTATAACTTTGAGGTATTTCAAAGGGCCCTTGAAATATCTCAAGGATTTATTATTTTCTTCTTACCAAAAAGAAGAAAACTCTAGACCAATCAGGCTTAATGCATTTTACAATACTTGGAAAGCTTTGTCAAATAAAAAGATGTTACAGAAATCTACAAAAATCTACAAAATTCTAATTATTTATAATTCTAATAATTATTCTAAAATGTAATATTGCAGGTTGCATATATTATGAAGCAGCTAAGCATGTAAGTTGTAAATCATCTGTGTAAACTAAAAAAGAAAAAAAAGTGACACTTTTAAACTCCAGCCATTTTTTGGCAGCAGCCTTTCTCCAGCCCCTGCCCTGAGAGAGCAGGGCAGGAATGGGGTGGTCATTCTAAGGCAGAAACTCTTAAAAGTCACTTTTGTAATAGAAGCTGACCAGATGTTTGTGGGAAATTGCAAAAGGTAAAACAATTAAAAAACTCCTTGGAAAAATCTCAAAAAATATACATTAGAGAGAGGAGGAGAAGCAGAAGTTTGTTAATAGCTGCAAAATATCTCTGCAAATCTAGAAACTTCTAGCTGTTAAATACTGAGTTTGAGTGTAGTCCTTCACAGTGTGGAAAGAAAACAAGGATTGGAAGCATGTTATGGTTAAATCTAAAGAAGTAAAAGTATTTTAGAAAGTGTGTGAATATTGCAGAAGGTCTGTGGAAAGTTGTAAATATAAATGAAAAAGGGTGTGAAAGTTTGAACCTGAAGAAAAAGAAACCTCAGCTGCTTACTTTCTGATCTTCTGTTTCTGCTCTGGAAAGGAGATCGAGGTTTCCCAGGGAACGTTAAAGATTCACACTATGTAGGAAAGTGAACAAGGGAGAGTGTAAGGCATGGAAATGAAGAAGGTTTGTGAAAGGTATATAGAAGTTTTGTTATTTTGTTAAATGGTTTTACTAATGGAAAGTATAGGGCACAGAGATGCAATTTTAGTAAGTATTAAGACAAGAATTTTCCTTCCTCATTTACATTTTTCCCCCTACCTAATCTCTCCAGAATTTGGCTTCCTGAGGGAGTGAGTGAGGACTCCATGTTTCTTTGCATGAAACTAATAAGACAGGTTATTAACAGGGGTTTTGTCAATGGAGGCTTTGACTGGAATGTCAAGCCTGAAGGAGGTGTGCTTGGGCTCTGGTTGTTACCAGAAAGCCCGAAGAAACTGAGATTGACTTTCAAAGCTAATAGAAACCCATGAGAAAAAAGCCTGGTACCTTGGTGGGTTGTGCAATTTGTGGCAATCTTTCATTAAAAGGAATGAAGGTTGATTTCCTGAAAGATGGCTAAAAAGAACCTTAAAGCACAATGGAAAACCTCAAGGACTGGAAAGAAGCAGGTGTTTACAGGCGAGGCCAGGTGGCTGGTGTGTGGCTCAGCTTCTGTGCCCTGAAGGGAAGATTAAATAGTCAATCTGAAGGTTCCTTGTGTAAGTTTCAGCAAAGTGGACTGAAAGATCATATATAATCAATGGCTGCTCTTGTTGTGTTCATGCAAATAAACAGGCTAAATTAAAACTGGACTTATACAGTCCCTTTAATGACAATGAGGGTGATCTTAAGGAGAAAAATCATTATTCAAGGAAAATCACAATGCTCACTTGTAGACTATAGAGTAGTGCAAGTAACTGTCTTCAAAGTTTATTTTCATTAGGAAGTTAAAACTGGGTTTGTGAAATTAGAGATGCTCGATATACAGGCAAAAAAAAAAAAATCTTTCAAATTGCAGCTGTTAAATGTCATTCCAAAAAGAAGGCTTTGAACTAAATGTCTTCCCAAGACAGTCATAGACTCAGTGACTGGTTTATAAGTTGTGGTGTAAATTAACAATTTTGTGCAGGTTTGCTCATTGCAGATTTGTCTATCTGCCTGACCCATTCCAGCCAGGGGACTGAGTCTTACTAAAGACCTGGAAGACTCAAGGCCCTGACCACCAACAATAGACTGTCCCATCCTGTGGACAATGCATTCTTCCTGAAGCTGATGGGAATCAAATCCTAAATCCACCACACAGCATCATTATTAATTATACTATTTTATCCATAGGGCGGTCAATGCAGCTATGGCACAGGCAACCCACTCAACCACAATGCTGAGAAATTACCGCTACCAGCCTATTCACCAGGCTGAGACATAAACACTTGAATGGGAGTAAAAGCCCCACAACCCCTTCTTACACCTTTGCTAACACTACTTTTAGCTCTCATTCTAGGACCCTGCCTCCTGTGACTCCTTGTCAGCTACAGCTACAGCACAGACAGCTCACACCATCATGCTCCTGTCTACTCCTCGGTTCCAACCCCTGCCAGCACAAGAAACATCGAAAATATAAATATGGAGGGTAATGTACACTCTAACTACACCCATATCTCAGCACAAAGTAATCAGAATGACTGTGATGCTCTTTTCCCCTAAACCCTCCATCCATGACCCTGGACCTCAGCATCATTCTTTTTATTACAAACAAAAGACTGGAAATGTCAGAACATGGATGCAGCTAGAATGCACACCTGCACTTTTGGTATATGCTAACCAACCTGGCCCTGAACTCAGCCATTCCCAAAGATATGCTGATGGATTTAGCAGTTCCCAAAAGATGTGTTGATGGACTGAAACCATTCCCAGGGGAAATGGTAATGAACCTAGCCCAATGTGTTAACTAACCTGGTGGTGTGGGGGGAGAGGGGGGGAGGCGAGCAATCAGATATAAATGATTTACTGAATATGTTGATAAGCAAACTCACCCTCACCAAAATGTGTGGTTAACAAGTATAAAAAAGGTGCCTGCAGAAGTGCAGGTGGGACTCCTACGGGCCCACGAGAACAACCGGGAGTCCCCATTTTTCATTCCCTTTCTCCCCATTCCCCTTGCTCCTATGAGCCCTTGAGTTGGTCCAGGAGCTGCCTCTCCCCTTCCACCCACTTCCCCCTTCCTTTGTTCCCTCAATAAACCAGTTATCTGTTCCCACAACAGTCTCTGGGCAATTTCTCAGAGCAGGGCTACCCTGACAGTTCCTTGAGAGCATAGATAGTAGTTGTGGCTCCAATGCATAATAACTAGTTCATATTAAACCCAAAAATATGTGTGTTGAATAAATAAGTACATGAATGAATGAGCTATAGTTGGGTTGACCTTGAGAAATACATAGGATAAGTAGTATATTACTTTGTTGTAGAACCCCTGGCTGGTTTGGCTCAGTGGATTGAGCGTCGGCATGCGAGCTAAGTGTCGCTGGTTCGATCTTCCAGTCAGGGCACATCACAGAAGGAAAACTCTGACTCCAAAAAACCTCCACTGCCTTGCGGCATACCTCTTCAGGGGAAAGGCTAAGGGAGTAAACCCCGACAGAAAATCCGGAGCCGGAGTCCCTAAGGCGGTTTGACGTTGTAGTCAACACCGGCAACTCCTGCGGCGCACCTGAAGCCAAGCTGTATTGACTCCGTCTTTCCCTTGGATCCTTCAGCTGCGAAGAGAGGGGGGGTCTGCTGCATGGGCAACAGCAGACCCTCCATATCACCCTGCCCAGGCTCTGTAGCTTCAGCTTCACTGGAGAGGACACTCCAGCGTCATCACAAGATGTCGATTCAACACGGGAGGAGACAGATACCGTGTCACTCCCGAGTCGGACTGCACAGCCATTCTCGGCGGTGCAGATAGACTCTTAAGAAGCTACACCATCGTCTCTCGAGACGGATGGCTGCCGACGACTTTGTTGTAGAGTCAGAAACATAGACTTCTGACTTGCACAAAACTTTTATATTCTATTCAAAATCAGTTTTCTTCTGCACTGGCCAGTGTGGCTCAGATGATTGGAGCTCTGTCCTCTAGACCGAAGGGTTGCAGGTTCAATTCCTGATCAGGGCACATACCAGAATGCAGTTTCAATACCAAGTCAAGGGGTGTATGAGAAAGAGACTGATGGATGTTTCTCTCTTCCTTTCTTTCTTTCTAAAAGCAATAAAAAAAATGTTCTTGGGTGAGTATTAAAAAAATGTTCTAAAGGTCAGTTTTCTTCTGCATCCCTATATTCATCTTCATGCTAAGTCACATGAATCAGCAATGATTAAACATTGCTAAATTCAGTGTTTTTAATTTTAACTTTCTACTTTAAAATATTTTATTGTTTATGTTATTACAGTTGTCTTCATCGCCTCCACCCAGCTCACCACCCCACTTCTATAGGCAGTGCCCATATCATTGTCCATTTCCATGGGTCCTTCAAATATGTTCTTTGACTAATCCCTTCACTTTCTTTCAATCAGTCCCAACCTCCCTACTCCCATTTTACAGCTCCCAGACTATTCCATGATTCCATGCCTCTGGTTCTATTTGGCTCATTAGTTTATTGTGTTCATTAGATTCCTCTTATAAGCATATAGTATTTGTCTTTCACTGACTGGTTTATTTCACTTAGAATAGTAGTCTCCAATTCCATCTAGGCTGTTTCCAAATCTTGGTTATAGTAAACAGCACTGTTATGAACATGGGGGTGCATAAATTCTTTTGGATTGGTGTTTTATGATTCTCAGAGTATAATCCCAGTGGTGGAATCACTGGGTCAAAAGGCAATTCCATTTTTAATTTTTTGAGGAAATTCCATACTGTTTTCCACAGTAGCTGCACTAGTCTTCATTCTCACCAACAGTGCACTAGGGTTCCCTTTTCTCCACATCCCTGCCAGCATTTGTTTGTTGATTTATAAGTGATAGCCATTTTAGCAGGTGTGAGGTGATATCTCATTGTGTTTATAATTTGCATTTTTCTGATGGCTAATGATGTTGAGCATCTTTTCATATGTCTCTGGGCCCTCTGCATATCCTTCCTGAAGAAGTGTCTATTCTGGTTCTTTGCCAATGTTTTAATTGGATTGTTTGTCTTCCTGGTGTTGAGTCATATAAGTTCTTTATATATTTTGGAGACTAAACCATTTTCTGATATATCATTGGCAAATATGTTCTCCCATACTGTCAGTTCCCTTTTCATTTTGATTATGGTTTCTTTAGCTGTGCAGAAACTTCTTAATTTGATGTAGTCCCATTTGTTTATTTATTTATTTTTATTTCTCTTGCCCTAGGAGATATATCAGCAAAAAATATTGTTATGTGACTGCCTGTCTTTTCCTTTAGGATTTTTATGGTGTCACAACTTATATTTAAGTTTTTTGTCCATTTTGGGTTTATTCTAGTGTGTGGTGTAAGCTGGTGGTCTAGTTACATTTTTTTTTTGCATGTATCAGTGCAGCTCTCTAAACACCATTTATTGAACAAATCATCTTTACCTCATTTTATGCTCTAACCTCCTTTGTCAAATATTAATTGACCATAAGGACATGGGTTTATTTCTGGGTTTTCTATTCTATTCCACCAATATATGTGTCTGTTCTTATGCCAGAACCAGGCTGTTTTGATTACCGTGGCTTTGTATTATAGTTTGATATCAGGCATTGTGATCCCCTCCAACTTTGTTCCTCTTTCTCAAAATTGCTGAGGCTATTTGGGGTCTCTTTTGGTCACATATAAATTTTCAGAATATTTGTTCTATATCAGTGAAATATGCTGTTGCTATCTTAATAGGAATTACACTGAATGTATAGATTGCTTTGGGTAGTATGGACATTTTAATGTGGTTCTTTCAATCCATAAACACAGTATATGCTCCACTTATTTGTATCTTCCTCAATTTCTTTCTTCAGTGCCCTATAGTTTTCCAAGTACAGGTTTTTTATCTTCTTGGTTAAATTTATTTCTTATTTTATGTTGTTGCTGCAATAGTAAATGGGATTGTTTTCTTACTTTCTCTTTCTGAGAGTTGTTATTGCTGCATAAATGCTACCAGTTTCCAATTATTGATTTTGTATCCTGAAACTTTGTGGAATTCATTTATTAGGTCTAGTAGTTTTTTGGTAGAGCCTATAAAGTTTTCTACAATATGTACAATATTATGTCATCTGTGGTTAATGACAGTTTTACTTCCTCCTATCAAATTTAAATGCCTTTTATTTCTTCTTCTTGTCAGGTCACTATGGCTAGGAATTCCAGTACTATGTTGAATAAGATGGTGAAAGTGCACATCCCTGTCTTGTTCCTGACTTATGGGAAACACATTTAGTTTTTGCCCATTAAGTATGATGTTGGCAGTAGGTTTTTTATATATGGCCTTTATGATGTTGAGGTATGGTCCCTCTATTCCCATTTTGGTGAGTATTTTTATCAAAAATGGGTACTGGATTTTATCAAATGCTTTTTATGCATCTACTGATATAATCATGTGGATTTTAGCTCTTGTATCATTTATGTGACATATTACATTTATTAACTTGCAATTATTGTACCATCTTTGCATCCTTGGAATAAATCCCACTTGATAATGATATATGATCTTTTTAATGTATTGCTGGACTCAGTTTGCTAATATTTTGTTGAGTATTTTAGCATATGTTCATCAGGGATATTGGCCTATAATTAATTTTCTTTCTTTGTTGTGTGTTTAGCTGGTTTTCATTTAGGATAGTAATAGCCTTGTAAAAAGAGCTTAGAAGTCTTCCTCTTCTTGAATTTTTTTGAATAGTTTGAGAAGGATAAGTGTTAGTTCTTCTTTGAATGATTAGTAAAATTTGGCTGTGATGCCACCTTGTCCAGGACTTTTGTTCGATGGGAATTTTTGATTACTGCTTTAACTTCATTATTTGTTATCAGCCAATTCAGACTTTCTGCATCTTCCTGATACAGTTTTGGAAGATTGTGTGTTTCTAGAAATTTATTCATTTTGCCATGTCCAATTTCTTGGCATATAATTGTTTATAGTATCTTCATACAATCCTTTGTATTTCTGTGGTATCAGTTGCTACTTCTCCTCTTACGTTTCTGAGTTTATTGATTTGGATTCTCTTTTTTCTTGATGAGTCTGGTTAAATGTTTGTCAATTTTGTTTATCTTTTCAAAGAACCAGCTCCTGGATTCATTGATCTTTTTCATTGTTTTTTGTAGTCTCTATGTCATTTATCTATGCTCTGATCTCGATTATTTTCTTCCTTGTACTCACTTTGGGCTCTGTTTGTTGTTGTTTTCTAGTTCTTTTAAGTGTAAGATTAGATTGTTTATTTCTGTCTTATTGAGGTAGACATGTAATGCTATGAACTTTCCTCTCAGGACTGCTTTCACTGTGACCTGTAAATTTTGGGTTGTTTCGTGTTCATTTTCATTTGTTTCCAAGTATATTTTTATTTGTTCCTTGATCTCATTGATGACCCATTCATTATTTAATAACATGTTTTTCAGCCTCCATGTATTTGAATGATTTTGAGTTGTTTGTTTGTTTTTTTCTTCACTGAGGTTGATTTCTATTTTATGCCATTTTGATCCAAGAAAATGCTTCATATAATTTCAATTTTCTTGAACTTATTAAGACTTTTTTAAAAGATTCTATTTATTTATTTTTAGAGAGAGGAGAAGGGAGGGGGAAAGAGAGGGAGAGAAACATCAATGTGTGGTTGCCTCTTGCATGTCCCCAACTGGCAACCCAGGCATGTGCCCTGATTAGTAATTGAACCAGTGACCCTTTGATCCTCAGGCTGGTCCCTGATCCACTGAGTCACACCAGCCAGGGAAAGACTTATTTTTTTGTCCTACTTTGTGATCTATCTTTAAGAATGACCCATGTTGATCTATGTGCACTTGAGAAGAATGTGTATTCTGATGCTTGGGGATGAAATGTTCTGTAAATATCAATTAAATCCATTTGATCTAGTGTGTCACCTGTTTCTTGTTCTTTTTTTTTTGATCTGGAAGATGTACTCATTTATGACAGTGGGATGTTAAAATTCCCTTCAATGACTGTATTGCTGTCTATCTCTACCTTATAAAGTTCACCAAAATTTTCTTTATATTTTTAGGTGCTCTTATATTGGGCACACATATGTTTATAAGAGTTATATCCTATTGTTGGATTGATAGCTTAAGTATTACGTAGTGACTTTTTTTGTCTCTTTTTATGGCCTTTGTTTTAAAGTCTATTTTGTCAGATATAAGTATTGCTACCCCTGTTTTGTCTTGTTTTGTCTTCATTTGTATAGAATATGTTTTTCATCCCTTGATTTACACCTGTGTAAATTTTTGGCCTCAAGATATCACACAATCTGCCTCCACTGCCTCTGCTTGCTGGCCTTCTGTCAGTCTTAATCTAATCACTGACCCAACTGTTTCTGAGAGAGTTCCTGGCAGAATTGGGAGGGTGGGACCCATGGATCTCCCATGATGGGCAGGTGCCAGTCAGATTTTAAAGAATATGATGAGTGTGTTTCCCCACCCCCAAGCCACACATCTGTGTCTGTCCTGGATTATTTCTCTGAACTCAGCAGGGCTGAGTCCTTAGTAGGAAAGTGAGTAGGGCCTCCAGAGCCCAGAGTTCAGGTCTTCCAGAAACAAGAAGGGTGTTTCTATGGTTCTCCCATGAGGGGTAAGTGCCAGTTGGATTCCTGGGAAAGTGTATGGAATGGCTGCTCCCTAAAGCCAGTCTCTAACATGCCTGAGTCTACCTATGCTGCTATCTCCTCAGCAGGAGTTAAGATGAAGGGTGGGACAAGCGGTATCCCATAGGGTTGATAATTGTTTTTCCCCTGGAGGGGCTTGCTCTTTTCAAGAAAAATGACTGCTGCAGATCAAGGAGCACAAGGATGACCTGGCACAGGAATTCCAGCAACCGCTCTCCATCTCTGCCCAATGCCTCTCACTCCAGACCCTCCTCAGGTGACTCCAGTCTGTGCTGTCCTCCCTTTGCCAGAGCCCAACGTGACTGGCTGCAAATGAAAACCTGTGCTTTAGCCCCTTAAAAACAGTGGCTTTGTCTCCAGCAGGCTCCGTCTCTCCCTGGCAGACATAAACCCCACAGTCTCCCACCACTGGTTGATACATGGGCCGCTGATCCCAGCACTGGTGTTGTGTGTTTGGGTGCACAGTCTGGGGTTTAGGCTTCACCCCTCCCAGGAGGAAACTCCCACAGCCAGGCCATAACTTTGGCCTGCTGCCCATGGGAGCACAGCCAGCTCCTTTCATGTCCCTGCCTTTCCTACAAGTCTCAAGGTGGTTTCTGCAGTCCTTGGTTAAAGTCTCCTCTTTAGGTAGTCTTCACTTGGCTATTTCAAATGTCTGTTCCTCTCTTTATTTTTATTTCCAGTCTGGCTCTGGGAGGAGGTGTGAGAAAGGTCCTCCTACTCTGCCACCATTGTGTGACCTGTTTGTTCTAAACCTGGAAGCTTTAAAATTTACTCAATAAATGGGCCAGAGGACTACTGGCCAAGATGGAGGTGTAGACAGACATGCTATGTCTCCCTCCACAACTAAGAAGGAATACAACTACCTCAAAACTAGAAACAACCAGAAGTTCGAGAAAATCAAACTGCATGGAAGTCCAGCAAACAAGGATGTAAAGAGAAATACTCATCCAGACAGGTAGGAGGGGTGGAGCCCAAGCAGAGAGGACATGGTGTCATGGTGGCAGCAGTGGCAAAGCAGCAGGCAAGCAGAAAGTGCAGTTACACATTTTAAAAAGTCAGGAGGGACACCTGGGGAACATTCCCAGCTTCTCACCAGAGCAGCTCACTGTCCCAGCTCCGGGGAAAATCAAGCCTTATTGCTTTTGACTGTGCAAACCAGTGGTGGTTGAGACCAAGGCAGAAACTGCCTGTCTCAGCAGAGTCTGCTTGTTTAAAGGGCTCCCATGGACCTAGAACATCCGCAGACCCACCCACTCTGGGAACGACAGCCAGGGCAGCAGCTAGAGAGGAGCCAGTCTGGTATGAAGTGGGAGAAGTGACTGGAAAAGGGGCGAGTGCTGGGCAAGCAGCATTGTTCCTTCTCAGACCCCTCCCCCGCATACAGCGCCACAACGTGGTGAAACAGGTCGCCCTGTACTGAGGAATACCTAAGGCTCCACCCCTTACAACATAGTAGCATCGACAGCTCTCCCTGGGACATGGAAGCAGACAAACACAGGAGACTTCCGGCCAGGTTGGAGGCCTAGACTGACACGACCCATCTCCCTCCACAACTAAGAAGGACTACAACTACTGCAAAACCAGCAATAACCAGAAGTTCCAGAATATAAATGGAAGTCCAACATATGAAGTTATAAAGAAGTGGTGCTCATCCAGACAGGTAGGAGGGGCGAAGCCAGGAAGGAGAGATCAAGCTGTGCTGTCCGCGGCAGCAGCAATGACAGTGGCAGGACAGCAGTAAGCACAGACACCTGTATTTAAGGGGAGGCGAGAAGTGCCTGGGGAGCACCCCCAGCTGCAGACCAGACCTGTCAGCTTGCGATCCAAAGCCGGGGAAGACAGACTCCCATTGCCATGGACTGTGAGGCCCGGTGGGGGTGGGGATGGGGATGGAGGAGGAGGCTCTTGGTCTCTCAGCGGAGATTGAACGGAAGGACTTCATCTTGGGCCCCAACCCCCGCAGAAAATGCCTGACTGTGAGAGTGCACAGGTCTCCCCCCCCCACCCCACCCATAGCGTAAGAGGTGTGACAGCCCTGCTCAGAAAGCAAAGGTAAACACAAAACTGTTCAGGATGGCACAGATCATGATAGAGATCCCAGTGATGCAGCTGACCAGACAGCAAATTTCTAATCCAACAAAGCAGCAGATAGGAAATCTTTCTGAGGCACAATTCAGAGCTTTGCTTATAAAAGTGCTTATCGACCTAACACCAGATCTTAAACAAGACAAGGAAGGAATGAAGGCTAGTCCCGCTAAAATGAACAAAAACACATATGAAACTAGTGGTGAGGGAAAGAAAACCAGGGATCAAATCAACAAATCAGAACATAGGGAAGGAACAGCCAACCACTGCAGAAAGAGGAAATGAGAAGTGGAGAAAATGAGGAGAGGCTCAGAAACTTATCAGACAGCTATAAGGGGGCCAACATCCCAATCATAGGGTTGCCAGAAGGTGAAGAAGAACTAGAAGTTCAAAAATTATGTGAAAAAATAATGAAGCAGAACTTCCCTAACTTGGGGAAGGAAATAGACTTACAGGTCCAGGAAGCACAGAGAGTTTCAAAACAACTGGACCCAGGGAGAACCACACCAAGACACACTATAATCAAAATGTCAAAAATTAAGGATAAAGAGAGAATCTTAAAAGCAGCAAGAGAGAAGAAGAGAATTATATACAAAGGCATCCCAATAAGACTGTCAGCTGATTTCTCAGAAGAAACTCTGCAGGCAAGAAAGGACTGGCAAGAAATATTCAAAATAATGCAAAGCAAAAACCTACAACCCCTAATACTCTATCCAGCAAAACTGTCACTCACAATAGAAGGGCAGAGAAAGTGCTTCCAGGACAAAGTGAAACTGAAGGAGTTCATCAGATCCAAACCACTGTTATATGAGGTGTTAAAGGGACTTATTTAGGAGAAAGGATCAAAACTATGAACATTAAAATGAAGGCTGTATCACAACAACAAACAACAGAAGCTAGGGAACTGAAACAAATGCAAACTAAGTAGGCAACAAGAGTGTGAAAAGAATTATAGGTATGGGGAACATTATGGAAGGAGGTCAGCAGGGAGGGGAAAAGGGGAAAGGAGGGAGATGGTGCAGGAATTAGGAAACATAGTAGGAGGGAGTGGAGTATATAGGGAAATGTTGAGAGGAACTATATGCACAGCTAATGGGCATGGGCTAAGGGGGGGGCGGACAACTGGAGGGAGGCATGTCACTGGGTGGAGGGGAACAAAGGGAAAAAATTGGGACAACTGTAAGAGCATAATTAATAAAGCATATTTTAAAAATAAATAAATGGGTCAGATCAGCATACCCGAATACGGTATGTGTTGCCTCTAGAATCTCAGAAGCTCATTCAGCATTGAGTCTTTTTATCTGTGGCGGGTTAGATACAATGTGCAACAAATAGTGTCTTAACTTTAGAGAGGGAATCTGAACATTCCCTGCTGTGGGCTGGTGAAGATCCAGTCATGAGACAAAAACAACACTGTAATTTGAACAGGGAAACTTTAATATAAAGAATTCTTGTCTGATAACAAGGGATTACCACTAAGAGAACTGTATGAATAACTTAGAAACAGCAGAGGTAGGGAGCAGTCACTTCCTCTAACATGGAAGCAGATAACCCAAGGGAGAAACAACTTTGGTTGAAAGTTCAAGACTAAACTGAGAGTCAGGCTTTGTTGAAGAGGGTATAAATGTGGCAGGGAAGTTTGCTGTGGGGCTGTGAGCCTGGTTTGGCAAGCAGGAAGTTGCCCACCAAGTCTCAGGCAAGATTCACTGCGAAGCCACCCACTGGGGGTTTGACAATATTCACAGGATGTTCCAGCCACCCACAGAGGTGCTGGCAAAACTTGCTGGAGGGTAAGTACCACTGGGTGTTCTGCTCACTCCTCTCCACTACACGTGATAGGAATAAGAATGAAAAAGCACACGAGAAGTGTAAAATTAACTCACTTCATCATCTCTCCAGCTACCTCCACAGAAAATACTTAATGTGGTGTCAGATGGCATAGGAGAAATATGTATGAGTCCAGCTTCAGCATCACAAGTAGGGCAAAAAAGGGATAAAACTGAAGATTTAGAGTTGAGAGGCAATAAGCTGAGAACTGGCAGAGCTTGACCTCTCTGGCTACTTAGTTCCTCTATGCAACCATCTCTTCATGTTTGAACTGTCTACATTTCCACCTAATAAGATAAATTATTCCTCATACAAATAAAGACTTTCTTACCTGGTCTCCCAAATTAGAAGACTCACATCTTAATAGTTACTATATCTATCTCTGGTTATATTATTTATTTCCAAATCAGGTTCCAGACTTAATCCTCAGTCACATCTGTCCTACATATACAGGAGATAAGCACTTTTTTAAGAGTCATCATAAAGGCTTTGTAAATTTGTGTCTGGGCCTTGTGTTGACCATTCAGAGTTTCCAATTTATTCTTGCCTTTATGAACCCTTTCTAGGGTAAGAAATACCATCCTGTGCCACAACAGCTGTCATCAAAGTGACTAGCTCAGCCATTTGATCTCCCTATGCCTCCCCTCCATGTGCACCCCATTCTGTGCCTCTGCTCAGGATATTTTGAGTAATTACGATGCTACCACATGCTGCATACATTCAGTGTCTCATGTCCCCCTGCTGAGGTTATTCATATGCTGTTCAAAATATGAGCATTTCAAGCCTAGGATCCATTTTAAAATCCATTTGCTGGTGCCAGAGTCCAGCAGGAATCTGGTGACACACTCAAAGTAGTTAATTTGACAAGGATTTAGTAAAAGGACTATTTACAAGGAAAGGTCACTGTTGTTTAAGAAAATCAAAATTAAAAAAGTGAATCACCTACAGTTATCTACAAAAGAAAGACATTATCACCCATAAACTGAAGAAGTGAGAAGAAGGAATAAGTCCCAGAACTCAAAGTGTTGTTGAGTATGAGGAATGAGCACACACCCAGAGATGTGGTCTTAGGCAGATGAAAGCAGTCCCTGACAACAGATCAAAAATCAGATGGGAGAGGCCAGGGGAAGACATACAGCAATTGTTGCCTTTCCTGCAGAGCTCAAATTTCCTGCTGATGTTTCCCACTGACCAAAGCAACTGGAGGACATTACATAACCCATTATGTAGTGCACAAAGATTAACCTCCAAGGGCGCAAAGCAGAGAGCGGGGAAGGGTGGAATGTAGATCTAAAGAGGTAAATGAAGACTATTCAGCCAAAGCCATCTGTTTTACATTTTAATAAATTGTATTTGGTTTGCTAGGATTTTATTTACGGTTTTTGCATCCATATTCATTGTGAAAATGGCTTATTATTTTCTTTCTTTTACTATCTTTGTCAACTTTTGATATCACGGATATGCTGGCCTCATGATTTGGGGACTATTTACTCTTTTTCTATTCCTTAGAAGAATATCTATAGAATTGGAATTATTTATTCCTTCAATGTTCCAAAGTGACACAATTTGAGTTGCAGTAAGTTGGGCAGAGCATGCCTCACTTCAACAGGATGGGGAATTGTGATTAAGCATCCAGTGTTACTGGGAAGAAACAAGAAATAGCGTTTTCTACCTCTTAGCTCCACTTTTTTTCATTCATGAGGTTATCTGTGCTGAGAACTGTGAAGGGTCAGAGATGCAAGCTAATTGCAAGCTAACAAGTTAGCCTGCTACAATTTCATAGATGATAGAAGACATGAAACTCCTGGGTCAGAGATAAAAGCACAATTTATTGTTCACAGAAATAGCAGCAGACAGAATATCAGCATTTTGTCCTAATTCCTTCAGGGTGACACAAAGTCCAAGTGACCCATGCACACTTAGTGAGTTGCATTACAGGATAGGAATCCTGGGCTTAGATACGTTAGATACGTTGAATCTTTTACAATGAATCTTCCAAGACTCCTTGCTTTACAAATGCCCTTGAAAATGAGTCTTGCACAAAATCTAATGCCTCTGCCCAAAAATCATGCAGAAACTGGAGAAGCCTATGGAGAATTTTCAACAGACTTTTTAAAACCAACTTCTCTATCTAACATAGATTAATTATCCATTTTTATTGTGAATTATAATTTATCAAGATAAATAACTCCCTTTGTTCTGCAATTTTTCTTCCCAATTTCAAACCTGATGTTATTTCCATCATGTTTTGTCTGCTTGCATATGACTGATAATTTTCAACCTCTTTTTTGTCATTTTATTTGGGGTATATATCCGGTACACAGCATATATCTCACTGTTTTGCTACAATATGAGAATAACTCTTTCACTAGAGAATTTTAACCTATTTAAAATTATGCACTGATGTTTTCAATCTTGTTTTTTTCTTATATGTATCTCCTTGCTGTTAATTATGTAAATGTATATTTAAGGTTATGTTGCAGTGTGTGAAATATTGCTACTTGAATTAGAGGTCTTCACTTGTACTTTTTCTCTATAGCTTGATAACTTCTATTTAGCCATCCAGATCCACTCTCCCCATTTCTACTCTGCTCTTTGTCTGGAAGCTGTATAAGTTATGTCAACACACTTCTACTTCTGCTTTTGGGAGGAGGTTGGGTTCTGTCAATGGAAAACTCAAGCAGAAGACTGCAGGAAGGGAGAAGTGTGAGATCAGAGTGTTTATTTCTCTAGTTCTTGAGGCCTGGTCTCTGGTCCTCTCGGTGATCCTCTTTTTACTCTCTTTCTGGGTTTTCCAAATGCTCCCTCCCCAGGTTCATTTGAGACAAGCAGTAGACAGACACCCCTTCCCTCATACTGGCCCTGGGTTCCTGCAGTATACTTTAGTTTCCCTACACAGTGCCCACACTTTATAAGTTCCTTTGTAAATTTTGAGGGTCCATCTATCTCGTTTTAAGACTGTCTTATAACCCCTTGGTCATCATTGTAGGTCCTTGACATGCATGTGGTCAAGGTTATCCTTTTGGTTTGTTGGAGAAAGAGATTATTATAATTCCTTGATCAAGTTTATTCCTCCTATAGAGTTTTCATTATTGCCCCACAAAGAGTTTTTCTCCCATAGGATAAAAGATAGCTCCACTCTTTACCCTGTTTTCCAGTTTGTTTGTTTACAAATAGTTTCAGTTGTTTTCTTGGGATTTTGAGAAAGATGAAAGGTAAAAGGAGAAGATAAAATGTGAAAATTTAAATCCTTATATTAAAACATAGTATCTTTTATCTTACCTGTAAGGTTTTCAAAAAAGGTAATTCTATAATGCTTCCTCCCATCCACCTATATATTGATTATTCTTCTACAACTACATATTATCTAAAATAAATTTCTTAGGTTGAAAGTTGAGCATAGTTTTTGTCTATTAATTTTAACTATAATGCACCTGAAAATTTTAAAATTTTAATGTAAAATATTCTCTTTAAAATAGTGATTTTAGTAACAAAATCATATTTCAATTTAACATTGTCTCACAAAAGCACATATATAGGGATATTTCTTCTTTATACAACTTATGATACTATGAAAGTCAACTTTAAAAGTTCTATTTCCATATTGTGTGACCTCTGTGTTACTCTATTAGCAGTGGACAAAAGTGTTTATTATCAAACAAATATCCCTGGGTCTTCTTAAAGACTAGGCCTCAGGGATTCTATAATCTTAAGTGATGTTTCCGGGTGATATTTCTTTCTGATCTCATCTGTTTCAGCATCCTCAAGTATAAATGAAGCCAGGACTGGAATCTGAGAAAAATAGTTCCTAGCCAGGATATGTTTGTGTTTAATCTTGTGAATAAACAAGGGTCCATATCCCTGTAAAGAAAAGAAAATCAAATTCTGTTAAATGTCACAGATATATTTTGCCCAGTAAAAACACTTTCATGCCTCAGTGCCTTTGCTTATTAGTTCTTTCCCACTTTGTCTATCATTTTTTCAGGGCTCAGCTCCTGTGAGGCCTTAACCTGTAAGCCTTTCCTGATTCTCCTTCTGACATCTGACCCTAAACTAAACTCTCCTGTCTCCATACTTGCAAACACTTTTATGTATTTTAATTGTCATATTTAGGTCATTCTGCCTTGAAATTCACTATGTTCTTGAGAGTCTCTTCCATGATAAAGAAAATGTGAAGGCTCAAACTGGGTCTTTTTCATAGCTGGGTCTCTTGGCACCATAAGGTAAATACTTAATCGATATTTTTTTTGTGAATGCACCTGTGTCACCTTGGTTCTCTTAAGTCTCTTTCAACATTGATACGATTACCATCTTCAATTTATTTTCTGGATTTGGTCCTTCCCATATCTTTAGAGTTCAAAAGAAAGCTCACATTGGTGTGGTGACAATGCAAACTTCTCTTTGGTCCCCCTCCTACTCCTCAGATTCCCACCTCATGAATCCCTGCATTCTTTCTCTTCTGGCTTCTAAACAGAAAACAACGTTCCTGAACTATCAAATTTTTGTGCCTTTCTACTTTTATTTGTTCTTAATTATTAGGCATCTTGTCTCCCTACAGCTATAACAGCACTTTGAACTTTCTCTGTTACATAGCATTGCCACATGGCTATAAAACTATATGTTTTCTAATTAGAGTAGCAGACTACTAGTTGCCAACCCAATGGTGTTCTCTCTTCCACTATATTTAGAGGACTAATTTTGTATAGGGGCCTGATTTTCTATTTTGTGACATGCTCAGCTTTCCTAGCATTTATTCTTGTTAGAGATGGTCATGTGACAAGTTTCTGGTCATTATACATACATATATAATTAAAAGTCATTGGACAGTGCTTACAGGAAAGCTTATTAAGAGTGAAAAGATTCACTTGTCCAGCACACTTAGGATTTGCCATACCTGAAAAGTGGATGTAATGCAAGATATAAAGTAGCTATCTTATCTCTAGAAGTCTGCAAGCATGAAAACAAAAGCCAATGATTAAATATGGCTGAAGGGAAAGGTGGAGGACCTGGGTCTGTGGGCGCATTGCAGAGCCACCAAACCAACCCCAGCCTGCCAACCTCTGCACTTCTTGTTAGATAAGAAAACAAATCTCCCATTTGATTAAGTCATTAAAAACTACTTAGTCTATTATTGGCAGCTGAACTCGAATGCAACTCAAACAATGAAGAATTATGTTTTTTTTTCTAAGCACTCAGCACAGTATATGGAACATTCAAAACTAAATTCTGGTTGAATTAATAAATACTGCCTATTCTCTTCATTAATATTAACTGACCCTTCTTTCAACCAAATGATAAATACTACCTGTACCTTCTCCTAAAGTTTTTATTCTGAGAATTAGATGTCCCCCCAGTAAAGATCCTTCCATAGTGTTAATCAAAAGTAAAGAAAGCCCTAGAGAAAAGGAGCCAAAAAAATATAATATTTTTGCAGAAAGTACTAGGTGGAGTATCCTGGGCTTATTTAAAATTTTCTTCTCCACAGACAAACTTAACAGGTCAAAATAGTCATCCTTTGCATCATTCTAACTTCATTGCCTCACTTCTTAGCCCATATTTATTCAAGAAAAATTACTACATTTCTGTTATGCAGCATTAAATTATACATATACAGGACTTTACAGGCTTTCAAAAAGTAATACTTAAAGATGACATAAGCATATTATGGTTCATACAATTAAAGGAATAATAACTCTTAAATAATAATGTAAAAAGATAGCCAATATCTATCACCCACTTTTTATGTTATTCCCTTTTTATAGATGAGAAGACCAGAGCACCAAGACATTAATAAGCTTGCCCAGCTTTTACCAGCTCATGAGTGACAGAGCCAGAATTCAAAGTTGGGGTACTCTAAATCTCTATACTAATTCCATGTTTTCAGGTAACCTTTATAAAAATAGATGAAGCAAAGAGCGCAGGCCTTCATGTCACTCATATGATTAGTGACAGGAATGGGGGAATGCTGGGTGAGGTCTCCTGCCTTTAAATCCACTATTGTTCCTACTTCAGCCAGTGTGCACACTATGAGAAATTGATCTGCCTCATTTACAGTTTAAGGAACAGGAGTCTTATTCCTATAACTTGTGTCATGATTATAGGGAGTCAAGATTATTTTAACTTCTGAGTTTTTTAATTTACTGAGAAAGCAAATATCTGTGCATTAAGGAAATTCTGGAAATGCTTTAACTTACTGCAAGACAAATTATTCCTTAACTAGGTTAAACATTAATACTTAAAAGATTACACCAGCCCAAAACCCTAATGGAGGCAATTTTTGTTTGTTTGTTTGTTTGTTTGTCTGTCTGGCTGAGAACCTTAGCTATTTAACAGAAACTTAATAAGCTCAGCACTTTGCATGTGGATAGAACATTTATTACTGCAGTAATTTGATTAAATACACAAAGGGCACTATATGGATTAATTGAGGAAGCAGTGTAATAGCAGCTTCAGGAAAGAACGTCAATCCCACTAAGAGTGCTGAATAAAATGATTTTCCCAGTAGGGGCTATGCCTGCAGTGCTTAAGTATTTACAAGGCAGCTTAGTTTACTAAATACAATATATAACACAGTTTCAATTTCCTGCTCCTCTTTCTTTCAATACCTAAAGTAAAAATTTCCTTAGCCTGCCTTCTACTAGAAAATTATTCAAAAAAGCTACGGATTTAACTAGTTTCTCCTCTTTACACCTTCCCTCTCCTTAATAAAAACAGGCAGTGAAGAGCACTATTCAAAATGACTGCTGTATTTGAAGTCATTTCTTTATTTTCTCTTAGCTGATATCTTACATGGAATTAAATACATCAATTTAATCAACGGAAGGCAGAGAATCAGTAACACCAATTAGAATTCTAGACTTGCTTAGTGTAAATGGAGCTCTCTGAGAGCTAATCAGGGACTCCTCAATTCCATTCATCAAAATGCTTTAGAGATTAAATCTTCTAAGTTATAAAGTTTGAAATTAAATGGTATTTAAGTGCTTTCTCCACTTCTAGTTAGTTGGAAGAAAATAAAAACAGGAATTTTAAAACTATACCCCAGAGCACAAAATTATGAACAAAATCTATTTGAGAATTTAGTGTGATTTTAGGCAGACTCATGATGATTAATCAAAGAACAGATTTTAGTTCCACAATACCTATTCAGTGGTAATATTCATTTATTCATTCAATAAATACTTGTTAACCCCCTAATCTGTAACAGGCACTGCTTAGAGCTATAGACAAAACCTAACAAAGTCTCTGTCCTTGTAGAATTTACTGTAGAACTACTATGCTTAAGCTTGCTATTATGAGAAGGGAGTAGAATCATATTTGGGTACTTGTACAGACCTTCAGATCTTTTACCCTCATGTGCCTTAGCTTCCTTTTAATTTTAATCTCTGCCTTATATGCCATCCACATATTTTGTTACTGTTATCCATGGGTTCTTTGTTTCTTAATCCAATGGAAGTATATAAATTATGTATGGAATATATTAAAAGGCAATCAATTTATCTCTAATAATCCCAATAATTAACTTTCAAAAGCTCAACTTTCTTACCTCTTCAATACTTGTTAGCCTGAGATGAGCAGTGCCTTCATCTTTGGTGAGAAGAATGCAGTTCCAGGGGGACCACTCCAGGGACTTGTCCCACCTGACCATGACCAAGTCATTGAGATCATTCCAGGCACTGAGTGCTGACTGCGATGCCCAGATGTTCTCGGTCAGGTACTGAATGTCTTGCAGCTGCATGTCAAAATAAGTTTTAAAATGTTTTCTTATAAACATAAAAGTTCTTTAAGATTATTATATTACTTAAGGAAACAACTAAATTATATTGAGTTTATTTTGAAAAGAGAAATACTATTAGTGAGGTTTTCAGTGCCACATTGCTCCTTATTTGCCACCAAATATCTGTTCATTCTGCCCAGACTATGTTAACAGTCTCACATTCATGACTGCATCTTTGACCCAGAGTAAGCTGTATATATTTCTTCCAATAATTTTACATTACATTATTTATATGGTATTAAGCACTTTTCAAAATGTATTAGTAATTATCATTGTATCCTCAGGGTTACTGTACATCATTTTAATCTCATTTTACAAATGAGGAAATTAAAATTTAATTAAAAATGAAATATTTGCTTAGTATTATTAAGAAGACGTTTTTGTTTTAACAAAAAACAGAGAAGGGGTAAATTAACTAACTGTTTTAGAACTTTTTTATTTAAACCATATTAGCTAAAACTTATTTTAAATATATTTTCTATTGTTAGCTTTTATTATTACTATTTCTTAGGTTTTATTTATTTACTCTCAGAGTGAGGGAAAGGGAGGGAGAAAGAGAGGTAAACATCAGTGCATGGTTGCCTCTCACATGTCCCCAACTGGGGACGTGGCATGCAACCCAGGCATGTGCCCTGACTGGGAATCGAACCAGCGACACTTGGCTTGCAGGCCAATGCTCAATCCACTGAGTCACAGCATCCAGGGTTAGCTAAAACCCTTGAAACAACTTTTTATCAAGACATCTACATATATAAACGTAGAAGTGCTAGAAGAGTAAGCTTCACGAAGTATAAGCATAGGGAAGGAAATACATTATTTTAAAAAGTTTGGGTGGGAAAGCAGGAGATCAGTGGACAAATTTCATCCATGTTTGGTGACTCTTACTGATTATACCTGCATCAGGAAAGCAATTTTAGAATCATCTTCATATTCAGCTTCTGAATAGTAGAGCCGCTGAAGTAAACATTTGTACTTTAAAAATGATTCTCGTTGTCTAGACTCACTGTCAAGGCTAACGCAGTTACGACACCGGTATAACCGGTGTGAGGTAGATGATACAAAAAACTCCGTAGAAGGCAAATAGAGCTGGCAACTGTGGCAAAAGTAAATCTTCTTATAAAGCTTCAGTGGGTCTTGAGGGACCTAAATAGTAAAAATAAATACACATATTTATATTTATATAGTGAGAGTGAGAGAAAGGTGCAAAAGCCAGGCCAAATACTATCCAACAGAAGCACTGAGGGTTAACTTATATTAGAATAAGATAAAAAGTTGATTATATTTTCCCTTTCACCTCCTAGTCTATACAAAATGTAAATTTCAAGCAGTATTCATTTACACTGCCAAAATATTAACAAATCTGTAGTATTCATCAAACTTTAGGTATATGTGGTATGGTAAAATCACAAAAATTAATTGACTGAAAAAAACTAGTAGGTAAAGACTCTGGGTTGCAAAACAGTAAGAAAATATTTCAAGTGCTTTGGCACTTATTTTTAAGAAGAATTTAAATTTTGGGTGTTATGCTGCATTAATTAATCTTATAGGCAACAGCTAGGTTGACATATAAATAAAAGCGCACTAAACCAAGTGTTCTTATTCATTCATCTTAACAGTAACTTTGGACTGGCTCAATGATCAATTTTCAAAATTTGATACCCTGTATCTTACGGTAGTTCTAATTTTAATTTTTGAGGAACCTCCATACTGTTTTGTATAATGGCCGTACCAATTTACATGCTCACCAACAGTGCACAAGAACTCCCTTTTCTCTACATCCTTGTCAACACTTGCCTTTTGTCTTTTGGTTACAGCCATTCCAATGTTTCTGAGGTGTCATCACTTTGCAGTTTTGATTTGCATTTCCCTGGTGATTGAGCATCTTTTTCATGTTCCTGCTGGCCTTTTGTCTATTCTTTGGGAAAATGTCTCTTAAGGTCCTTTGACCATTTTTTTAAAATATATTTTTATTTTACCTTATTTATTTGTTTTTAGAGAGAGGGGAAAGGAGAAAGAGAGGAAGAGAAACATCAATGTGTGGATGCCCCTCATGTGCCCCCAACTGGGGGCCTGGCATGCAACCTAGGCCTGTGCCCTGACTGGGAATTGAACCTGTGACATTTGGTTCACAGGCTGACACTGAATCCACTGAGCCACAGCAGCCAGGGCCCTTTGACCATTTTTAAAGTCAGTTAAAATTATTTTACTATTGAGTTGTAAGAGTCCTCCCCCCTTTTTGGATATTAACTCACCAAATATATGGTTTCTAAAAAAATTTCTCCTATTTTGTAGATTGCTTTTCATTTTGTTGACTGTTTCTTTTGCTGTGCAGAAGCTTTTTCATTTGATACAATCCCACAATCTTATTTTTCTAATTTTGCATTTGTTGCTTTTGCTTTTGGTGTCATGACTAAAAAAATCATTGTCAAACCAATGCCAAAAATCATTTCCCCTGTTTCCTTCTAGTACTGTATGTTTAGTTTCAGGCCCTACATTTAAGCCATTAGTCCACTTTGAGTTTATTTTGTATGTGGTGGGAGATACGGGTTGAATTTCATTTTTTGCATGTCGTTTTCCAGTTTGCCCAGTATCCTTTATTGAAGAGACTATCCTTTTCCCATCATGTGTTCTTGGTTCCTTTGTGAAATATTAGTTGGTCACATATATGTGGGTTTATTTCTGGGCTCTCTATTCTGTTCCATTGACCTATGCATCTTCTTTTATGGCAATACCATACTGTTTTGTTTACTAGAGGTTTGTAATATTATTTGAATTTGGGAACCATGATGCCTCTTGCTTAGTTTTCTTTCTCAAAATTGCTTTGGCTACTAAGAATCTTTTCTGTGAACTGATAGGGAGTTCACTGAATCTGTAGGTCAGTTTGGGTAGTATGGACATTTTAACAATATTAACTAATCTGAAAAGATTTATTAAAGACCAAACAAACACCAAGAGCATAATATATTTAAAAATGAATAAATTAAACTTCATCAACATCAAACACTTTTGCTCTCTTAAAGATACTGTTAAGAAAATGAAAAGCCAAGCCACAGCCTAAGAGAAATATTTGCAAATCATATATCTTACAAAGTGCTTATATGTGAAATATATAAAGAATTCTCAAAATTCAATAACAAGAAAATAAGTAGCCCAACTGAAAAAAAATTGGGGGTGGTAGCACAATATATGTATGGCAAAAAAGTAAATAAAAAGATGCATATTAGTCATTAGGAAAGTGTATATTAAAATATAATGGAATACTACTTTATGCCTATTAGAATGCTAAAATTAAAATAAAACCTGACAATACCAAGTGGTGACAAGGTGGCAGAACAATTTGAACTCTCATACATTGCAGACGGAAATAAAAAATGGTACAGCCAGTTTAGAAAAAAAAGGTTTTATGGTGTCTTATAAAGGTAAATATGCATTTACCATGACTAAAAAATCTCACTTTCTAGGTTTTTAACCCAAAACAATCAACTTACACAAAAACTCATAATCAAGTGTTTGTAGTGACTTTATTCACAAAACCCCAAAACTCTAAACAACTTAGTGTTCTATAACTGTGAATGAATAAACTCTGTACCCCTAGACAATAAAAACATAAACTACTGATATACTCAGAAATATGTGAATCTCAAATGCAATGTGCTAAATGAAGGAAGCCCTGACTAGAGTGGCTCAGTTGGTTGGGCATTGTTTCACAAAGCAAAAGGTCACCAGTTGAATTCCCGGTCAGGGCACATGCCTGGGTTTCAGGTTCAGTTCCTGGTCAGAGTGCATTTGAGAGGCAACCTATTGATGTTTCTCTGTCACATCTATATTTCTCTCCCTGTCTTTCTCCCTCCCTTCCCCTTTCTCTAAAAAAATTAATTTAAAAAAATTTTTTAAAGACTACATATAGTATGATTCCATTTATATGACATTCTGGGTTAGGCAAAACTGTAAAAAGAAAACCAGATCAGAGTTTATGAAGGTTAGGGGGCCTAAGGAAAGGGCTAACTACAGAGCAGCAGTATAAGGGAATTTGGGATGATAACACGTTTTAAATCTTGATTGTGCTGTTGGTTACATGACTTTCCAAGTTTGTCAAAACTCACCAAAAAAGAGTGAATTTTACCAAAGATAACTTACAAAATGAATAAAATGATACGGTGCTGCGTGAAGGTGAAGAATATAAAATTGTATTATATTGCTGCAACATATAAAAACTGAATAAGTCTATAGAAAAGCACTAGAGGAGTGGTTCTCAACCTTCCTAATGCCATGACCCTTTAATACAGTTTCTCATGTTGTGGTGACCCCCAACCATAAAATTATCTTCGTTGCTACTTCATAACTGTAATTTTGCTGTTATGAATCGTAATGTAAATATCTGATACGCAGGATGTATTTTCATTGTTACAAATTGAACATAATTAAAGCATAGTGATTAATCACAAAACAATATGTAATTATATATGTGTTTTCCGAGGGTCTTAGGCGACCCCTGTGAAAGGGTCATTTGACCCCCAAAGGGGTTGCAACCCACAGGTTGAGAACCACGGCACTAGAGGACAGCCTGGACAAATGAAACATTGATTGAAATAAAAAATAATAACATGGGATCTTTACTTTTTTCTTTATTTTATTTTTCCTATTGCATGATTGTATTGATATGAAAGTTCAGAACGAGCAACTCTATTAGACACAACGTAGTGGTTGCTTAGAGCTGGAGGATAGTGGTGGGGTGAGAGAACTGGAGGGATGGGAGAGTACATGAATAATAGCTAGCAAAAACTGTTTCTTAAGGTCATGAAAATGTTCTAAAATTCACTGTGGTGATGGTTGCACATATCTGTGGCTATCCTAAAACCCATTGAATTGTACCCCTTAAATAGGCAAATTGTATAATATATGAATTATATATCAATAAAACTTTTATTTCCAGCACCATGATTTATTTTTTAATCATTTTGAATTATTTTTATTTTTCAATTACAGTTAATATACATTATTATATTAGTTTCAGGTGTATACCCCAGTGATTAGACATCATATAGCTTAAAAAGTGAAAATCTTGAAAAATCTTGCACCCATTTGACAGTACAAAATGGAAAACTTTTCTCTTGGACTGTTGTTATATTTTAGTATTCTCTTGCAATACAATTAAATTTTAAAAATTCATTTAAATATAAAAATTAAACAATTTTTATTTTTATTAAAGTTTGACTAAATATTAATATTTTTGTTTGTAAAATAAAGCCAAATAGATGTTTAGTCAGCTTCTTAAGTAAATTATAACTCTAAAAATAATTATTGGAATAGAACACTATTTAGACTCTTTAATATACTCCCCCTCCAGATTTTACTAAAAGTATTTTAAACAGTTTTACACAGTAAAGAAAGCAATAAGGCACAGAGAGCAAAATCTCTACTGAAGTCTAAACATGGTAGAGCTGGAGAAGGCAGTTTAGTTCAAATATGTTACATTTTAGGTTCTCTCAGAACAGCTACATGGATTTATCTAGTAATAATTATATGATAAGTATTATAAGGGGACTCAAGGGCATGTAGAATCTCAGAGATCCAGGATCTCTAAGGCCTCATGAAGGAGGGGATATGTGAATCAAGTCTTAAAAAATGAGAAGGAGTTGGCTGCATGAAGGATGGGGACTGCATTCCAGGGGGAACCAAGAGTACATGCAAAAGCATGAAGGTGTGAGAGATCATGATCCATTCAACATAGTGCATTTATTCAAGTAGAAATTTGATTTGAAGATTAGGAATAAACTCAAGGTTGGTAATACAGACACAGATGAAGTTAAATAGGTTTAATTCATCAACATAAAAAAAATCATTCAAAAGAGATTTCACAATAAGATGGTCTTCCACATGGACCGCAGTGAAGTGTTAAAGCAAAGTCTGGGGAGAGGGGGAAGATGGCGGAGGAGTGAGGGGAGGCTGCGCTCTCATGCTCCCGAGACCCATCTGTAGTTTGGACTAATTGCAGACAGAACATCTCAGTGAGCAGCTGAGCACTGGCAGGAGTCAAGCC
Source organism: Furipterus horrens (assembly GCF_987537825.1). NCBI lineage: Eukaryota > Metazoa > Chordata > Mammalia > Chiroptera > Furipteridae > Furipterus > Furipterus horrens. The sequence goes on along the minus strand of NW_028327179.1, from coordinate 73,904,297 downwards.
TTGGCACTGCTGGATTAGAGAAAAACCATCTGGGAACAACCTGTTTAGTGAGGATAGTGGAAGAAAAAGGGATGAAACGGGATTCCTGACTGGGGTGGCTGCCTGAGCTGTGGCTGGAAGTACACAAAGGCTTTTTGGCGACCACAGGCTTCCCCAGAGCAGTGTCAGGAGGAAAGCAGATCTCTGCCCACTGGCAGAGACAAGACTCAACCAGGCAGCATTGGCGCTGGAAGACCGGAGACAGCGTGCTGCTGAGCAAGTGAAATCATAATTTTTCCTTTGTATTTTTCTCTTGTGAACGGCGGAGATGGGGGGAAAGTTTGGGGGTGATAGGACATTCTTGAGGAGCGCAGGCGCAGAAGTGCGCTCATCCACTCCCCAACCCTTCCCTTGTGTCACGCAGATGCGCATAGGGGAGTGCCCTCATTCACTGGCCCAGGTGCGCAGGGCCGCAAGTCCAGGTGCCCCTCGGACACACCCCAACAGACATAAGATTAGTGCCCCAACAGGCGCAGGGAGGGCCCACTGGATACGCAGAAGACTGTGCGCAGTCGCCCCTGGCCAGCTCCAGTGGGCTCCAGGCCCAAGTGCCAGGTTGGAACACAAAGCATTGCTCAGGCTCTGCTCATGCCGCCCAGGCGGTGCGGGAACTGCAGGCAGCGGCGGTGCCGCTGGAACAGCAGGCAGCAGCGACTCACAGACACTCACTTCTGCTGAGCACAAGTGTTCCGGGCCCCACCCTAAGAGGCGAGAGACCAACTCTCGGAGCACTGTGCTGCAAGCCTGAGGCTAGCTTCCCAACCACCTTGGACTAGCACAGGCACACAAGCACAAAAACACCTCACCGACATAAATAGGCACCAATTGCTCATTTCCACTGTGCACGAGTGTCTGGGGCCCCGCACTGGCAGGCAAGAGACCAACTCCCGGAGAGCTGCACGGCAGACCTGAGGCAAGCTCTTGGGCCGCCTTACCAGCTCACAGGCATGCCTGCAAGGACACCTTGGCTAGCTCCAACAGGCACCTAAGGAACGCACTGTGCGGGGGCCCACTGCTGCAAGGAACAGGAACCGCTGACCCACCTCATTAGACCAGCTGTAGATACATAAAAACAAGACAACACACAAAGGCTGAACTGACATCTCCAAAAAAGAATTCAAGATAAAGTGGATAGAGTGACCCTCAATCAACTGGCCAGAAGGAAGATCCTAACAAAAAGCACCTGAAATATAACCAGACAGCATAAACAAATGACATAAAAGGTACCCCCAAGACATCAGGCTCAGGAGATCAAAGAGACTGCACCACTGAAACCCCCAGATCTAACATAAAGAATCTCATACCACAAAGGTGGGAAGGCAAAGCAAACAAATCCAAATAACAAAAACAAACAAGAAGAATCCAACATGGTAAGATGCAGAAACAACCTTTCAATGAAAAGAAAAGATGAATCTCCAGAAAGAGAGGTAGATGGAATAGACATAGCCCAAGTGTCAAACATGGAATTCAAAACAATGGTGGAGAAGAAGCTCAATATTACTCGACAACCTTAAAAACAACCATGACAGCCTCCAAGGAAGTTACCAACAGCTCCAAGAAAATTACAGGGAACTTGCAGAGAACTGCACCAGCATAAAAAAAGACATAGAAACTATCAACAAGAACCAGGAAGGAATGAAGAATGCAATCTCTGAACTGAAAAACACAGTAGAATCAGTCAAAAGCAGACTAAACAAAGCAGAGGATCGTATTAGTGAGTTAGAAGATAATGTAGGAAAAAATTCTCAGGTGATACAGCAAAATGAAAAAAGATTTAAAAAATACGAAGAAGAGGTAAGGGAGTTACAGGATAGCATAAGGAAGAACAATATAAGAGTAATCGGAATTAAAGAGGGATCAGAAGAACAAGGAATAGATAAACTGATAGGAGAAATAGTGACGGAAAATTTTCCCAACCTGATGAGAGAAAGTTATGCAAGTCCAGGAAGCACAGAGATTTCCAATAAAGAGGAACCCCCAAAAACCCACTGCAAGGCACATCATAGTTAAAATGGCAACATTCCAAGACAAAGAGAGAATCCTAAAAGCAGCAAGAGAAAAACAGCAAATAACTTACAAGGGAGCACCAATAAGGCTATCAACAGATTTCTGAACAGAAACACTACAAGCCAGAAGGGAATGGTCAAAAATATTTCAAGCAATGAAAAACAGAGGCCTACAACCAAGAATACTCTATCCAGCAACGCTCTCATTCAAAATAGAAGGTGAAATAAGGAGTTTCTCAGACAAAGGAAGACTAAAAGAATACATCTCCACCAAACCAGCATTGCAAGAGATGCTAAAGGGAATATCTAAGAAAAAGGAAGAGAAAAAAAAAAAAAAAAGAGTAGAGGAAGAGAGGTACAAAAGGAAATGAATAAATACATGTCAATAATAACCTTAAATGTAAATGGATTAAATGCTCCAATTAAAAGACATAGGGTAACGGAATGGATAAGAAAACAGGACCCACATATTTGCTGTCTACAAGAAACACACCTCAAAACAAAAGATTTACATGGACTGAAAGTACAGGGATATAAAAAAATGTTCCAAGCAAACGGACCTGAAAAAAAAGCTGGGGTAGCAGTCCTCATGTCAGACAAAATGGATTTCAAAACAAGGGCAATAAAAAAAGACAAAGAAGAACATTTCATAATACTTAAAGGAACAATCCATCAAGAAGATATAACACTGATAAACATATATGCACCCAACATAGGAGCACCCAAATATATAAAGCAAACATTAGAAGACCACAAGAAGGATATTAACAGCAACAGACTCATAGTAGGGGACTTCAGCACTCCATTATCAACAACAGACAGATCGTCCAAGCAAAGAAACACCAAGGATATACAGGCATTGAACAACACACTAAACCACAGGGACTTAACTGATATATATAGAAATTTATACCCCACAGAAGCAAAATATACATTTTTTTCAAAGGCACATGAGACATTTTCAAAGATAGACCACATAATAGGACACAAAACAAGCCTCAAAAAATTCAAAAAAATTGAAATAATATCAAGCATCTTTTCAGACCACAATGCCTTGAAATCAAGCTCAGAGAAAAAAACCAAAGACACCCAAACTCATGGAGATTAACATGCTATTAAATAATGAATGATTTAACAATGACATCAAAGAGGAAATCAAGAAATTTCTAGTAACTAATGATAATGAACACACAACAGCCCCAAACCTATGGGACACAGCAAAAGCAGTACTAAGAGGGAAGTTCATAGCAATACAGGCATATCTGAAAAGGATAGAAGAATCTCAAATAAAAAATCTAATCCTAAAGCTACAACAACTAGAACAACAACAACAAAAAAAGCCTAGGGCAAGAAGAAGGAATGAAATTATCAAGTTCAAAGCAGAATTAAACGACATAGAAACTAAACGAACAATCTAAAAAATCAACAAAACTAGGAGCTAGTTCTTTGAAAAAAGAAAAAAACCACAAGCCTCTAGCCAGGCTCATCAAGAAAAAAAGAGAGGAGACCCAAATAAACAAAATCAGCAATGAAAGAGGAGAAATTGTGACTGATACCTCAGAAATACAAACAATTGTAAGAAATTACTACAAACAACTGTATGGCAAGAAATGTGAAAACCTAGAAGAAATGGACAAATTGTTAGAAACATATAGCCTTCCAAAACTGGATCAAAAAGAAGTACAAAGTCTCAACAAACCAATAACAAAGAAGGAAATTGAAACAGTAATCAAAAATCTCCCTGCACACAAAAGCCCTGGACTGGATGGCTTCACAGGAGAATTTTACAAAACATTTAGGGAAGAACTAACTCCTACCCTCCTCAAACTATTCCAGAAAATCCAAGAAGAGGGAAAAATCCCAAACTCTTTCTATGAAGCCAGTATTACCCTAATCCCAAAACCAGGTCAAGACACAACAAAGAAAGGAAACTACAGGCCAATATCACTGATGAACATAGATGCTAAAAGTCTCAATAAAATTTTGGCAAACAGGATCCAGCAATATATCAAAAAGATCATATACCATGATCAAATGGGATTCATCCCAGGGATGCAATAATGATTTAATATTCACAAATCAATAAATATATTACATCACCTACATAAAATGAAAGACAAAAATCACATGATCATATCTATAGATGCAGAAAAAGCATTTGATAAAGTACAACACCCATTTATGATGAAAACACTCAGCAAAATGGGAATAGAGGGAGCATACCCTAACATAATTAAGGCTATATATGAAGCCCAAAGCCAACATCATACTCAATGGACAAAAACTGAGAGCACTCCCCCTGTGGTCAGGAACAAGACAAGGCTGTCCACTCTCTCCACTTCTATTCAACATGGTGTTGGAAGTCCTAGCCACAGCAATCAGACAAGACAAGGAAATAAAAGGCATCCAAATTGGGAAAGAAGAGGTAAAACTATCACTATTTGCAGATGACATGATAGTATACCTAGAAAACCCTATAAACTCTGCTAAAAGACTACTTGATATAATAAGTGAATTTGGCAAAATCGCAGGGTACAAAATAAATATACAGAAATCTAAGGCATTTCTGTACATCAACAATAAAATATCAGAGACAAAAAAGAAAATGCCATTTACTATAGCAACAAGAAAAATATAATACCTAGGAATAAACTTAGCCAAAGAGATAAAAGACCTGTACACTAAAAATTACGCAACAATGAAGAAAGAAGTTAAGGAAGATACAAATAAATGGAAGCAAATACCATGTTCTTGGATGGGAAGAATCAACATCATCAAAATGGCCATACTACCCAAAGCAATTTACAGATTCAATGCAATCCCTATTAAAACACCAATGACATATTTCACTGACCTAGAACAAACACTTCAAAAATTCATATGGAACCAAAAAAGACCCTGAATAGCAAAAGCAATCTTGAGACAGAAGAACACAGCAGGAGGAATCATGATACCAGACATCAAACAATACTACAAAGCCACTGTGATCAAAACAGTTTGGTACTGGCATAAGAACAGACATATAGATCAGTGGAACAGAATAGAGAGCCCAGAAATAAACCCAGGCCTCTATGGTCAACTAATCTTTGATAAAGGAGGAAGGAACATAAAATGGAGTGAGAAGAGCCTCTTTAACAAATGGTGCTGGGAGAACTGGACAGGAAAGTGCAAAAAAATGAAACTAGACCACCAACTTACACCACACACTAGAATAAACTCAAGATGGATCAAAGACTTAAATGTAAGCCGTGACACCATAAAAGTCCTAGAGGAAAACATAGGCAGGAAAATTTCAGATATCACACGTCACAATATCATTACGGATACAACTCCTAAGGTAAGAGAAATAAAGGAAAAAATGAACAAGTGGGACTACATCAAACTAAAGAGTTTCTGCTCAGCAAAAGAAAACATCAGCAAGATGAAAAGGAAACCAACCATATGGGAAAACATATTTGCCAATGACATCACAGACAGGGGACTGATCTCCAAAATATATAAAGAGCTTATACAACTCAACATCAAGAAAACAAAAAACCCAATTAAAAAATGGGCAAAGGATCTGAACAAACACTTCTCCGAAGAGGACATACAGAAGGTCCATAGGCACATGAAAAAATGCTCAACATCATTGGCCATCAGAGAGATGCAAATAAAATCCACAATGAGATTCCACTTTACACCTGTCAGAGTAACCATCATCAACAAATTAACAAACAACAAATGCTGGTGAGGATGTGGAGAAATGGGAACCCTACTGCACTGTTGGTGGGAATGCAGACTAGTGCAGCCACTATGGAAAACACTATGGAATTACCGCAAAAAACTAAAAATGGAACTGCCTTTTGAACCAGCGATTCCACCGCTAGGATTATACCCGAAAAATCCTAAAACCCTAATTCAAAAAAACTTATGCACCCCTATGTTCATAGCAGCCCTGTTTACAATAGCTAAGTCCTGGAAACAGCCTAAGTGCCCATCTATAGATGAGTGGATCCAAAAACTGTGGTACATTTACACAATGGAGTACTATGTAGCAGAAAGAAAGAAGGAACTCCTGCCACTGGTGACAACATAGATGGAACTAGAGAGAATTATGCTTAGTGAAATAAGCCAGGCAAAGAAAACAAAATACCATATGATATCACCTAATACAGGAAACTAAAGAGCAACACAAACAAACGAACTAAATAGGACAAAGAGTAGAATAGTAGTCAGTAGGGGAGAGGGAGAGAAGTGGGATAAGTAAGGGAAGGGTCTAGTCAAGGAATGTGTATAAATGACTCATGGACATGGACAACAGGGAGGGCTATGATTGTGGGAGAAGGGATGGGCTGGGTGGGGGGAGCAATAGGGGAAAAATGGGACAACTGTAATTGAAAAACCAAAAAATAAAAGAAATAAAAAAAAAAGCAAAGTCTGAATACGCTTCTATTATTATAGCATATCTTAAAATTTTGAGAAAAATATACAGGAAAAAGATAGGGTACCTTAAGGTGTCTTGCAACTTCTGGATTAAACAGAGGTGTTTTGATGTAATGAAAAAACAGTGTTGCAATTCTTTTTCTGAGGCCTTCAAGGTTATCTTGTTTTACTCCTCTCATCATAAGGTCAACCTCTCTGTCAATCAATTCTAGAATTTCTTGAGTCAGTTTACATTCATGTTCCTATATAAAACACAAAAATATTCAGTATAGACTTTTAAAAATCAGTTAGTTTTTGGAATTGCCACTGAAAGAAAATGAAACTAGAGTTCAGAAGAAATGAAACATCAGTGATAGAAGTATAAATTGGCACAATTTGGAAAAAAAATAACATTATCTAGTAGAGTTTAATATACGCATAATCTACAAGCCAGCAATTCTACTCTTAAGTGCCTAGAGAAACATGCATGTTGAGTCATTGTTCACAGTAGCCCCAAATTAGAAACAACCGAATAGCCATAAATAAGTTGATTACATACATAAGTAATGGCTTATTCATATACCAGAATATTATCAAATGTAAGGAAATAAATGAACTACAGCTATATATAATAACAAGTTTCAATCTTAAAAATTAATGTCAAGGAGGATCTAAGATGGCAGAGGAGTAAGTGGAAGCTACACTAACCTCCTCCCAGGACCAGTCTGAATTTACAACGTAATTTTGGAGAAATCATCTGGAACAACCAACCGAACACTAGCTGGAGAGAAGTCTTATAACCATGGAGAGACAGAAAAGGCTGCTACATCACAACGTGACTGGTAAGGAGTGGGGAGACGCAGAAGGGCTGGCTGGGCTCCCACAGGTGGCAGCTGAAGGAACTGAGAAACAGCTCAGCAGCCAGGGGTTCCCCCTGAGAAGGGCAGGGTCTAAACCCACATCTGGGCTTCCCAGCCAGCAGCAACAGAGTGGAAAGTAAAATAGTATCAGGTGTGAAAACCGGAAAGCCACAGGGTTTCTTGCTAGCCGGAGAGAAACAGCTGGAGAAAAAGAACTCTTAAGTGGATCACATATGAAAATATTTTGGTCCCCACTTACCCTGGGCTCAAGCACAGGGAAGGCAGAGAGGACTAGAGACACTTGGGGAGAATTTGGCACGGCGGCTTTGAGGGGAGAACTGGGGGAGCAGCCGACTGGGTCCCAGTGCTGACTCATCCCCACTGCTGCAGGCAAACCATTCCGCTCCAAGTGGCATCAGCCTGAGGGGAAGAAAAGCCCTGCCTACAGGGATTAAGCTTGCACACCTACGGCCCTTAAGCCTGGCAGTGAACCACAGATTGAATAGATTAACAATTAAAGAAGACCAGACAAAGGCAGTAAATCCCTGGAAGTCTCCAACAGGCTGCCTAGGGCCAGACTGGTACATGATCTGACACCACCAGAGGCAGATCCAGGAAGTGCAGATCATTCTAAGAAGCACCAATAAAAAATAGGAGTCACAAAAATGGGGAGACAGAGAAACAACCCCCCATCGAAAGTTAAGGTAGAATCCCCAGAAAGAGTGCTAAATGAAATAGAGGGGAGCAAACTATCAGATATGGAAGTCAATACATGGATTATGAAGAAGCTGAATGAGCTCAGCAGAAACTTCAAACAACTCCAGGGAAACCACAAGGAACTCCAGAAAAACTACAAGAAACTTACTGAGAATTAAACCAGCATGAAAAAGGACATGGAAGCTATCAATAAGAGCCAGAAGGAAATGAAGAATACGATCTCTGAATTGAAGAACACAGTAGAAGGAATTAAAAGCAGGCTAGAAGAAGCAGAAGATCAGATCAGCGAGCTGGAGGACAACTTAGACAAAAACTCCCAGACATTGCAACAAAATGAAAAAAGACTGAACAAGAATGAAGAGGTTCTAAGACAGCTGCAGGACAACATAAAATGTAATAATATCCATATTATAGGAATTCCCGAAGAAGAAGAGCAAGGGATAGAAAACCTCTTTGAAAAACTAATGACAGAAAACTTCCCTAACATAAGGAGAGAAAGAGTCACGCAAGTCCAGGAAGCACAGAGGGTCCCAATGAAGATGAACCCCAACAGGCCCTCTTCAAGACACATCATAATTAAAATGGCAACATTCAAAGACAAAGAGAGAATTCTAAAAGCAGCAAGAGAGAAACAGCTAATAACATACAAGGGAGCTCCAATAAGGCTATCATCAGATTTCTCAGCAGAAACACTACAAGCCAGAAGGGAATGGCAAAAAATATTCCAAGCAATGAAAACCAAAGGCCTACCACCAAGAATACTCTACCCAGCAAGGCTCTCATTCAAAATGGAAGGTGAAATAAGGAGTTTCCAAGACAAAAGAAGGCTAAAAGAATACATCTCCACCAAACCAGCATTGCAAGAGATGCTAAAGGGTCTGCTTTAAGAAGATGAAGAAACAGAGAGAGACAGAGAGGAACACGAGTATGAAGGGGGAAAATAACAATGAATAAGTACTTATTGGTTATAACCTTAAATGTAAATGGATTAAATGCTCCAATAAAAAAAACATAGCTGAATGGATTAGAAAGAATGACCTACATATATGCTGTCTACAAGAGACCCACTTTAGAACAAAAGATCTACACAGACATGAAAAAAAAGCTGGGGTAGCAATACTTATATCAGACAAAACAGATTTCACAGCAAAGGCCATAAAAAGAGACAAAGAGGGCATTTCATAATACTTAAGTGAAAAATCCATCAAGAAGATATAACCCTTATAAATATATATGCACCCAACTTAGGAGCACCGAAATATGTAAGAAAAATTTTGAAAGACACCAAGAAAGATATAGACAGCAACACACTCATAGTAGGGGACTTTAACACCCCATTTTTAACAATGGACAGATCTTCAAAGCAAAGAAACATCAAAGATATTGAGGCACTGAACAACACTCTAGATCAAATGGACTTAGTCGATATATATAGAACTTTTCACCCCAAAGAAGCAAAATATACATTCTTCTCAAGTGCACATGGAACGTTTTCAAAGATAGACCACATGGTAGGACACAAAACAAGCCTCAACAAATTCAAGAAAATGGAAATTATATCAAGCATCTTCTCAGATCACAATGGCTTAAAATTGGAAGTCAACCTCGAAGAGAAAACTCAAAAACATTCAAACTCATGGAGAATGAATAACATGCTATTAAATAATGAATGGGTTAACAAAAACATCAAGGAAGAAATCAAAAAGTTTCTGGAAACTAATGATAACAAACACACAACAACCCAAAACCTATGGGATACAGCGAAAGCAGTCCCGAGAGGAAAGTTCATAGCAATACAGGCCTACCTAAAAAAGCTAGAGAAATCTCTAATAAAAAAATTTAACCCTACAGCTACAAGAACTAGAGGAAGAACAACAAGCAAAACCCAGATCAAGTAGAAGGAAGGAAATCATCAAGATCAGACACAATTAAATGACATAGAGACTAAACTAACAATTCAAAAGATCAACATAAGTAGGAGCTGATTCTTTGAAAAGATAAACAAAATTTACAAGACTTTAACCAGGCTCATCAAGAAAAAAAGAGAGAGTACCCAAATAAAATCAGAAACAAAAGAGGAGAAATCACAACTGATACCATAGAAATACAGAGAATTGTAAGAAATTATTACGAACAACTGTATGGGAAGAAATTTGACAACTTAGAGGAAATGGACAAATTCCTGGAAGCATATAGTCTTCCAAAACTTAATCAAGAAGAAGCAGAAATCCTGAATAGACCAATAACAGCCAGTGAAATTGAAGCAGTAATAAAAAAAACTCCCAGGACACAAAAGCCCTGGATCGGATTGCTTCACAAGTGAATTCTACAAAACATTTAGGAAAGAACTAAGTCCTATCCTCCTCAGACTATTCCAAAAGATACAAGAAGAGGGAAGACTCCCAAACTCGTTCTATGACGCCAGTATAACCCTAATTCCAAAACCAGGTCAAGACACAACTAAGAAAGAAAACTACAGGCCAATATCGCTGATGAACATAGATGCTAGAATCCTCAATAAAATATTGGCAAACAGGATCCAGCAACACATTAAAAAAGATCATATGCCACGATCGAGTGGGATTCATCCCAGGAATGAGAGGACGGTTTAATATTCACAAATCAATAAACGTAATACACCACATAAACAAAATGAAAGACAAAAACCACATGATCATATCAATAGATGCAGAAAAAGCATTTGATAAAGTACAACACCCATTTATGATGAAAACTCTCGGCAAAATGGGAATAGAGGGAGCATATTTCAACATAATAAAGGCCATATGTGAGAAACCTGAAGCCAACATCATACTCAAAAACTGAGAGCACTCCCCCTGAGGTCAGGAACAAGACAAGGATGTCCACTCTCTCCACTCCTATTCAATATAGTCTTGGAAGTCCTAGCCACAGCAATCAGACAAGAAAAAGAAATAAAAGGCATCCAAATTGGAAAAGAGGAAGTAAAACTGTCATTATTTGCAGATGACATGATAGTGTATATAGAAAACACTATAGACTCCAAAAAAAAAAAAAAACTACTCGAACTAATAAGTGAATTTGGCAAAATAGCAGGGTACAAAGTCAACACTCAGAAATCGAAGGCATTTCTGTACACCAACAACAAAATCTCAGAGATAGAAACTGAAAGAAAAATCCCATTTACCATAGCAGGAAGAAAAATAAAGTACCTACGAATAAACTTAACCAAGGAGGTAAAAGACCTGTACTCAGAAAACTACATAACACTGAAGAGAGGAATTAAGGAAGATACAAATAAATGGAAGCATATACCATGCTCATGGATGGGAAGACTCAACATCATTAAAATGTCTATACTACCCAAAGCAATTTATAGATTCAATGCGATCCCTATTAAAATACCAATGACATTTTTCACAGACCTAGAACAAATACTTCAAAAACTTATATGGAACCAAAAAAGAGCCTGAATAGCTACAGCAATTTTGAGGAAGAAGAACACAGTAGGAGGAATCACAATACCTGATATCAAACTATACTACAAGGCCACAGTAATCAAAACAGTCTGGTACTGGCATAAGAACAGACATATAGCTCAATGGAACAGAATAGAGAGCCCAGAGATAAACCCAGGTCTATATCGTCAACTAATATTTGACAAAGGGGGAAGGAACATCAAATGGAGTGAAAAGAGCCTCTTTAACAAATGGTGTTTGGAGAACTGGACAGGGACATGCAAAAAAATGAAATTAGACCACCAACTTACACCACACACAAGAATAAACTCAAGACGGATCAAAGACTTAAATGTAAGCCATGACACCATAAAAGTCCTAGAGGAAAAAATAGGCAGGAAAATTTCAGATATCTTGCGTAGCAACATTTTCACTGATATATCTCCTAAGGCAAAGGAAATAAAGAAGAGAATTTAAAAAATGGTAGTATATCAAACTAAAAAGTTTCTGCTCAGCAAAAGAAAACATCAGCAAGATGAAAAGGAAACAAGCCATATGGGAAAATATATTCGCCAATGATATCTCAGACAAGGGATTGGTCTCAAAAATATATAAAGAACTCATACGACTCAAAACCAAGAAGACAGACATCCCAATTAAAAAATGGGCAAAGGACCTAAACAAACACTTCTCCAAAGAGGACATAGAGAGGGTCCATAGACATATGAAATAATACTTAACATCACTAGCCATCAGAGAGATGCAAATAAAAACCACAATGAGATACCACGTCACACCAGTCAGAATGACCATCATCAACAAATCAACAAACAACTTGTGCTGGAGAGGATGCGGAGAAATGGGAACCCTGGTGCACTGCTGGTGGGAATGCAGACTGGTGCAGCCACTATGGAAAACAGTTTGGAATTTTCTCAAAAAACTAAAAATGGAACTACCTTTTGAACCAGCAATTCCATTGCTAAGACTGTATCTGAAAAATTTTGAAACACCAATTCAAAAGAATCTATGCACCCCTATGTTCATAGAAGCACTATTTACAATAGCCAAGTGCTGGAAACAACCTAAGTGCCCATCTGTAGATGAGTGGATCAAAAAACTGTGGTACATTTACACAATGGAGTACTATGTAGCAAAAAGAAAGAAGGAACTTCTACCATTTGCAACAACATGGATGGAACTAGAGAGAATTATGCTTAGCGAAATAAGCCAGGCAACAAAAGAAAAATACCTTATGCTGTCACCTATTACAGGAAACTAATGAACAACACAAACAAATGAGAAGAATTGAACCATAGGTATGTAAACAAGGAGTAGACTAACATTAACAAGGGGGGAGGCGGGAGGGAGAGAAGGGGGTAAGAAGGGGAAGGGTCTAGTCAAAGAACATGTATAAATGACCCATGGACATGGACAACTGAGCGGGGACTAAATGTTGGAGAAAGAATGGACAGGGTGCAAGGAAGCAAGAGGGGGAAAAAAGTGGGACAACTGTAATGGAAAAACAAACAAAAAATTTTTAGTGGAGGAAAAATGAAAATATAAAGAATGAAAATGCCAGTTCAGTGAATATTAGAAGGACAAGGATTTTCCTTCACACTGTATATTTTTCTTTCTATCTCATCCCTCTAGAGTTTGACATTCTAAACAAGTAATGACATGAGCTTCTTTGCATAAAACTAATAAGACCAGTTGTTAATAGAGGTTTTTTTTTTTGACCAAGACTTTGACTGGAATATCATTTCTAAAGGAGACATGCTTGGGCTCAGGTTGTTACCAAAAAGCTCTGAGGAACTGGGAATAACTTTCGAAGGTAATAAAAGCCCATGAGATAAAAGGCCTGGTATTGCGGTTGGTTGTGCTGTCCACAGCAATCTTTCCAGGGAAGGAATGAAGGTTGTTTTCCTGAAATATGGCTAGAAGGGACCTTAAGGCACAATGGAAAACCAGAAGGATTTGGAAAAACAGGCGTTTACAGGCAAGGCTGAATGCCAGGTATGTGGCTCAGCTTCTGTGCCCTGAAGGGCAGACTGAAGGTCACCCTAAATGTTCCTTGCCTAAGTTCCAACAAAGCAGAACTAAAGATCATAAGTGATCATTTGCTGTTCTTGTTGTGTTTATGCAAATGAACAGGATAAATTTAAAATGGACTTAATGAAGTCCCTTTAATGACAAGGGGTGGTAATCTTAGGGAGAAAAATCATTATTCAAGGAAAATCACAATGATCAGTGGTAGACTATAAAGTAGTGCAGCTAACCATCTTTAAAGTTTCTTTTCATTTAAAATATGTTTTCACTTGAAAGTTAAACTATGTCTGTGGTATCATCAAAGATATTTAAGTTACAGGCAAGAAGAATGTCAAATACCTTGCAACTGTGTGTCTTTCCAATAAGACAGCCTTACAGATTTAGAGACTTGTTTTTGGATTATGTTACATAAATTAACATGTGTTTTCTGTTTTCAAAGGGCATAAGCCTATCATCGCATTACCTGAGTGATTGTCTGTACATATAAGCCTCACTTAATCCTGTCTGCAGTGCTGCCTTCTTAGACTCAATGGTTTGGCTGAACTAAGTGGCTGGGTTGGTGAAGAATGGGGTGGTCTGTGGGCTTCACTTTAAAACTGGTTCCTGGATGGACACGCTCGGTCTCCCTCTACAACTAGAGAGGAATACAACTACTTCAAAACAAAAGATAACTAGAAATTCCAGAAAATAGAACTACACGGAAGCCCAATGTATGAAGTTATAAACCAGTGGCGCCCTTTGGGCAGGTAGAAAGAGCGAAAGGGGGCAGAGCTGTTTGCGGTCGCACCAGGGACAGCAGCAGGGATAACAATCCCAGCAGCAGGGAGAACAATCCCCGCTGCAGTCAAACCCCAGCAGCTTGCAACTCGAATGCTGGGGAAAGCAGCCACCACATCGCCTTGAACAGTGAGGCCCAGAGGGCGGGAGGATGGATCCCGGTCTCCTCGCGGAATAACTGTGTGAATCCATCTTGGACTCCCGCCCCCACACAAAGCGCCACAGGGCTGCAAAATAGGTTGTGGAATGGCGCTGGTCGCTGGGTTGTGACGACAAAGGGCCACGGCACAGCAAAAAAGGTTGCGGATTGCCGCCGGTCGCTGGGTCGTGACAAGTACACAGGCACTGCCCCCTATAGCCGGCCCAAGAAAACAAAACGCATCTGTCAAAATGAGGCAGACAACTATAGAAATCCCGGTGGCGCAGCTCCTCAGGCAACAGATGAAGAATCTGACAGATGAACAAATAAGAAACCTGTCAGAGGCTCAGTTCAGGACCATTGTTATCAGGTGGCTTACCGAATTAACAAAAGATCTGGAAAAAGATGAGAAAGAATAAAAAAACACTCATAATGAAAGGAACAAAACCACATACGAGACAGATGGTGAGGAAAAAAAATCCAGAGTTCATATCAACAAACCAGAACATAGAGAAGGAACAAACAGTCAACCAGTGCAGAGAGAAAAAACGGGAAGCAAGGATGAGAGGATCAGAAACCTCTGGGACAGCTATAAAAGGCCCAACATAAGAATCATTGGTTTGCCAGAAGGCTAAGAAGATGAACTAGAAATTGAAAAATTAAGTGAAAATATAATAAAGCAGAACTTCCCAAACTTGGGAAAGGAAATAGACTTACATATCCAGGAAGCACAGAGAGTTCCAAAAACACTGGACCCAAGGAGAACCACTCCAAGACACATTATAATCAAAACGTCAAAAGTTAAAGATAAAGAGAGAATCTTAAAAGCAGCAAGAGAGAAGAAAAGAATCATGTACAAAGGGGTCCCAATTAGACTATCAGCTGACTTCTCAAGGGAGACCCTGCAGGCAAGAAGGGACTGGCAAGAAATATTCAAAGTAATGAAAAGCAAAAACCTACAACCACGAATACTCTATCCAGCGAAATTGTCATTCAGAATAGAAGGGCAGAGAAAGTGTTTCCAGGACAAAACAAAACTGAAAGAGTTCATTAGATCCAAACCACTGTTATATGAGATGTTAAAGGGACTGGTTTAGAAAAAGGAGGATCAAAACTATGAAATCTAAAATGAAAACTGCATCACAAGAAACAACAGAAGCTAGGGAATTGAAACAAAGGCAAACTAAACAGGCAATGAGAGTGGAAAAAGAACTATAGGTATGGGGAACATATTGGGGGGAGGTCAACAGGGAGGGGTTATGGGGAGAGGGAGGGAGATGATATAGGAATTAAGGATCATGGTAGGAGGAAATGGAATAGAGAGAGGTTGAGAAGAACTATATGCACAACTGATGGACATGGTCTAAAAGGGGGGGACAACTGGAGGGAGGGGGGCCACCGGGTGGAGGGGAGCAGAGGAAAGGGAAATTGGAACAAATGTAACATTATAATCAATAAAAGACATTAAAAAATAAAAAATAAATAAATAAAACTGGTTCCTCTTTTCTATCCTAATGGCTTGGACCGAAAGGGCCCAGTGGTCTGAGAGGGGGGAAACCTAAATTATTTCCCTCAGCCCAAACTAAGTATAATGGGCAAAAGGGTTTTGGACAGGTGAGATGTGCCTGGCACACCTTCCTCCAAAGAAGCCCCCTACTTTTTTCCCTAATGTGGGAAATTGAAAAATTAATCCCTGCCTTTTGTCATCTAGTAGTTATGGATTGAATGATGTCTTTTAACCCTTTTGCCAAATCTGTTGCCTCCAGAATACAACAAGGATGCCAGCCTGTTAAACCAATCACGCCATTGTCTGGGACAGCCAACTGACCTGGAGTCTACACGATCCTTCCCCATGTGGGAAGGCCACCCTCCCCTCCACATCTCCCACTCTTATTAGGGATTTCTGGACCCAAGGGTAGGTAGGACGATGACCGTGTCCAGCTTGAAGTAGTTAGAGGAGCTTGAGACCTTTGCCCATTGTCCTTTATAAGATTATAAAGGGTCTTAATATCTGAGAGGGAGGGATTGTTATTTTTTATTGTTAAAATAATTAATCATTTATTAAAAAAAGAAGAAGAAGAATATATGAAAGGGTGAAGCGGGAGAGCTTGTATATACAAACCATGGACATGGATTTGGTGGGGGATTGCTGGGGGAGGGGGAATGCTGGGTGGAGGGGAGCAAAGGGGAAAAAATTGAAACTATTGTAACAATATAACCAATAAAATATAATAAAAAAGTTAATGTCAAGCAAAATAATCAAGGCACAAAAACAATATATATAGTATAATTCCATTTAAATAAAATCCAAAAATAAATTACGCTAACCATATTTTTTAGAAAGGTATACAGAAGTGGTAAAACTTAAGATGTAAATCAAAGACATGACTACCATGAAAGTCAGTATGGTGGTTACTTCTACGGGACAAGAGGGTGAACTGCCATTATGAACAGAAAGGGAACACTGTCAATGTTGGTACTGTCCTGTTGTGGATCCAGAGGGTGGTTACATGATTAATGGCTTTATATTTACTAAACCGCACATATCTATTTTATACATGTTGTTTGTATATTACTATAATACACAATAACTTTTAATAAAGTAATAGAAATGAGTGTATTTGAGTAAGAAAGTCCCAGGTAAGAGCTAAGTGATTAAGGTAGAAGGATTTATAAATAGTAAATAGAAGTAAGTTGTTCCAATCACCCAACATAGGACCATGAGAAACACAGTTTGAATGAATGAGTCAGAAGGTAAAGTCAGTAAATATAAAATAATACTCTTCTGTACTTTTTAATATACACTTGGCATAGCTAATACATGAATCTGCATCAGTGGTCCTTGACCCTGAAGGCACATTAGAAGGACCTGGGGAGATTTTTAAAGTTTTTAACATTGTTCTCACACTTGAGGATATAATCATTTATTCTCATAATCTCTTTCTGTATGTGTGTGTGTATCTATCTGTCACCCTTTTTCTCTCTCTTTTTCAAGTATTAGTAATTGTCATCAAAATAATACCCATTATTTATTAAGGGCTCCCTATCTGTAAGCACTGAAACATAAAGATTGTATTTTTATTTTATATTGTATATACACATATATGCACATATACATATATTTATATCCTCAAAGCAACTAATTTACAAATTAATTGAAACTGATTTTCATAAATATTGAATTACTTATTTAAGATTGCACAGCCATAAGTGAATACATGTGGATATAACATCCTAAACATGTTATTTAAGAGATGCACAATTAATCTTTTATGAGCCACCTTTGGCTTTTTTAAATAGCCAGATAATGGTCATAATTATGTCAGATAAGAATATTTCTACTATATTCCCTACCTGTGCTCTCTTTTTTCCAAATGGTCTTTTTACTGCCCTCTATAGATATCAGGCTTATCTTCCAGCTCTGGATCTTTTGTTTCTCCCTCTTTCTAACTCTCTACTCCAAGGCTAGTCCCTACACAAATATCTTTGAAAGGGTAGTCCAGAACAAAGGCACTCAGTGCTTCTGCTCCAAAGATGGGCAGAAATGCAAGAGGCCTATGGTGACTTATCTCTCAACAAAAACTGTTTTATTCAACTACTTAGTGTATCTTAAGAACTTTATGTGTTTTGGTATTATTTCTTAAGAGAATGAGATTTATTTGCAATTAGAAAGCAAAGAATCCACAGGAGTTATCTAAGAGTTATACTCATGAAAGTCTTGGGTTGTAATCACAAGATTCTCATAGATAGATCTAAATATGAGTGACATTTTTTCAGTTATTATTTATAATGAACTACTGATTATCATTTGGATAGCTGTATCTGTATGCTCTGGCAATGTGGTTCCTATTGATGACCAAAACAGATGTACCATGCAGTTACCCAATCCACTGCCTATGTACAATCTTTATAATAGTTAGCAATAGATAATTCAGAAACAACTTATATCTTTATGCCATAAACTAAAGGTGACATCTAGCAAGTGTCGTATAAATTTAGTGAACTCAAAACCTTTTTCAGAAGCCAAATCTTTTTAGCTGAATTGCCCATTTAATTTATCTATATTGACAATAACATATGCTTAATATTGCCTTCAAGTTGAGCTATAAAATATAAGAGCTATACCAGTGGTACTAATGATACTTGAGTTTTCCCTCTTTCATTAGGGATATAGAAGACATTCATTATAGTGAATGCTGTGATGTGCTGTCTGGATTACCTGCACTTCAGAACCAAAGCATTTGGTCTCTCAGCTGCTGATAGGGCTGGCAGTTGGCAATTCTTGGCTGAGCCTCTCTCCAGATTGCCTTCAGCTGAAGAAAGCCATATTGGCTCAAAGTAGCTGCCATCAATTTAACAGAACTTCCTCATTCAAGGTCATGCTTTCTTCCTTAGAATACCCTGGATCAAATTACTAATCGATGACGGGGAATAAAGGCCCCCACCCTCAGTGAAGGTATATGGGAACAAAAATAAATAGATAGATAAACAAGTAAATAAAAGGAATCCTGACCCACATCCAGCTCACAATTTGTCCACTGGGTTCAGAAACCTACCCAGTATTCATTTCCCTAATCCTTAAATATATCATTGGAATGGAATACTTGGTAGTTGGCAAGTCCCTTCCACCTTTCCCTTGATTTCTTGAGATAATGTGATAGGGAAGACTAAGTAGAAGCCCCTCAAACTGCTTTACCTTGTAAACTAGGGGAATTTTTGCTTCCTGTCCCTGCAACTCTGTGCTCTTCAAACTTAGAAGTCTTAATTCCTGGAGGGAAAATGCTTCTAGCAGTGGACATAGCAAGAGTCCTACTAAATGTTAAACTACATCTAATGCCTGGGTTCCTTAGGCCAAATGATCAGAGACAAGAAAAGTGTCACATGCCTGTAAAGGTAACTGACCTTGATTTTTCAAAGGCAGTAGGGCCACTATTACCCAATAGGGACAAGGAAGAATATCTTTGGCACCAAGGTAATGGGCATTTCTTGCTTTTCCCTTGCCTAATTTTGACAGTAAATGGAAGTCTAGTGGCCTCAGTCCGAGAAGAGCATGATGACCTATGGTCTTGATCTCTCAAGGTATGGGTCACCCCAACAGGTATGTCACCTAGATCAGTAAAGGTGCTACTTGAGGGTGGAAAAATCTAAAATGGGTAGCAGAGGAAAGGTCCAAGAGTGTATATTGTGGCCTTAAGGATGACAAGAGGAGCTGTAGTTACCTTATCCACCTTGCTCTTATAAGTCTCCCCAGGAGAAAAGGGCCTACCCAGATCCAGAGGAGCTGCTCCCAAAACTTATCACATGAAGCCAGTGGATCTTAACAGCAGCATGTGCAGTGTATGCTGCATTCAGAACTGATGTGATCATTCCCCCACCACTGGTTTACTGCTGGCTGACACTAAACTGAGTCCCTTTCTGAGAACTGCTTTCTGGAAAAGAGAGATGCCTCATTCAAAGCCACATTCAAGGATGAGTGCAGTAAATAGCATTATAAAGCATCTCCTATACCCCCTTCCCTTCTTGGATACTGAAGGAAAAGACCAGTGGGGAGGGTTACACCTCTGGGTACCATGGAAACTAACACCTTCCCAAATCCCTGATCACTCAAGCCCAGCCCAGATGTTCCTAGGGGTGTTCACTGGACTCCAACCATGGTCAGGCCTGGCAACAAATGTGAGCTTGCCTGAGAGCTCTCAGTTGGTTCAGCCCTTTGTTCTCTAGACTCTTAAATACTGACTGCTTTGACTTTTGTGGTTATGTTTTGGTGATGTGTAGTCAATGTACCAATATGTTCACAACATAGAATCATGGTAATATAGTGTATTTTGTTTTTTTTTAACTGTCCAGGAAAAAGTAATAAATTACAAATATAAAATTAAAGTGAAAACAAAACAAAAATAAAGTCACACCTCCTTAGTGGGAGCAAGCCACATCTAGTAAATGGTCAATGCAGGAGTAAAACTCCAGTCCCTGCCTCAATTAAGGATGACTCAGAAGTCTTCAGAGTTTCAGAGTGAGATTGGCTAAAAACATTGCTGAGCCTCAACCAGAGTTTAATTTCTCCACCTGACCGATCTGCCTTCCTCATAGGAGTTACTACTGAGACCACTCTCCAAGACACTCCCTGTACACAAATGCCCATATTTCTTGGGAACTTGACCTGTTACACTTGCTTTATTTTCATTAAAATCAGGACTCAAATACAGAAAATCATTAATTGATGAGGAAAAAAAGACAAAAATACTTACATGGGATGTTGCTTTAAAACTGCTGAAAATAAAATTTTCATCAAAATATATAGATAATAGTTGCTGTTTTATTGAACTACATATTAATCCCGTGCAATATATTTGCATTTATTTGCTTCACTGCACATATATATTTACATTAATAATATTCATTGTGCTATATTTACATTAATTATGTGTCATAATATATAGTCTGAGAACTTTTAGATATATATTAATACACAAGCCATATGCATTATACCAAAACAATATAGTATTTAATTTTTTTATTGGTAGTGATAGGGATACGCCAAAACTAAGAGAAAGATAACATACCTTCACAGTATGTTTAAGTGTTAAGAGTACATCAAGCCTTTCATCTTGAGAGAGATTTTTCAGCATAATGCATTTATAGATGTTTTGCAGCTCTCTGGCTCTGATAGTGAATTGTGTATCCATCTCAATTATTTTGCCATCACATCTTCTCCATATCTTTGGAGCTGCACACTTAAAAATAATATATTTATCATTATAAATTAGTTAAAGGCTAAAAAAAAATTTAGTTCTTTCTGCTAAAAATTTATTTTAATATCATGTGCTTTATAAATAAAAGTATCACTAAAATGTAAAAAAATTAATTGAAAAATGTGTTGACCATGAGAGAGTAAGACATTTTAAGGGAAAAATTATGAGAGAGCTCTTCAATGTTCAAAGTAGAAACATACCTACAGGATTCAGAATATGCTACTAATTTGTACTAGCTAGTACGTTGAATGGCCTGAAGGGTACATGAAATAACTCGTTACCCCCTTGGGAAAAAGCATGCTAACTTAGAATTTTTTTTTTTTAAATTATCTGCTTGTTTTAATTATAGTGAGTTGTATAAACGTGTCTTGATCATACTTTGCCAATTGAAGACAACATTTGTAGAGTAATTGTTACAATCCTCAATGTGTTAAAACTAAAGATATCATGAACTCTGTGAGTTTTAGTTTTGTTTCCTAGATTAATCAATCTATAACAAGTTCCTAGTTCTTCACACAGCAACTGTCCATCCTGAAACAGCTTTATTTGGCTTGTGGTCCCTGCCTCCCTCATGATGGCTAACATTCTCACTTTCTATTTCCAGATCTGGCATGGTTCCTCCCAACTATTCCACCTCCCCCACTGCCCTGAAGCTCACTTCCAGGTTAAGAATTCAGAGACCAGAGACAGGAGGTGGAGCAAGTGCTCTGCAGACTTGGGGACATCAGCACAGTCTTGAATGATGGTGATTAAGTCTGTGTTTGCCACTGCTTCTGTGCCCTCCTTTAAGATGCATTCACCTGGAAATTTCACCATGAAAACTCAGTCTATTTGCTTTTCTACTTTACAGTATAAAGCTGCTTGATTTCTTTCAAACAGGGCTGCATTATCATGACTATTAACTGTTCAAATGTTGGAGGCTGATTGGTAATTGCTTTGGAGAGCTATAGTTCAATTTATGCTGTACTTACAACCATTTAAATATTAGGTTGGATATAATTTAAAGTTTAACTAGATGTCAAGAATGTAGACTAGCCAAATAAAGAAACAATATAAAGATGTATTTGGTATAACAGTATTATGAGGAATTTTTAGTTAAGTATCAAATATATTTATATTTCATATTAGCTAACTACATTAAGAACTACAAAGTAAGCTTGAAAAATATATATTTGATATGCTTTCAAAGTAATGATATCATTTTCTGATCAAAGCCAAAATGAATCAGAAACTTTAGATCCTCAGTTCTAGTTTTAATTCAGCAAGTAAGAAGCTTCAGCCCTATAAATAAATTATATTTTAGAGCATAAATCTAATATTAAATAATATAATGTTAGTAGGCTGACAGAATTAAATAAAATTTATTAAGAATTATAAAAGGGAAGGACTTCTAGGCAAGGTGGAGGCCTAGACAGACACGCTGTGTCTCCCTCCAAAACTAAGAAGAAATACAACTACTTCAAAACTAGAGACAACCAGAAGTTCCAAAAAATCGAGCTGCATGGAAGTCCAACAAACAAAGATATAAAGAAGAAATACTCATCCGGACAGGTAGGAGGGGTGGAGCCAGGGCAGAAAAGAAGCGGTTTGGTGGCAGTGGCACTGGAGGCAGTGGCAGCAGTGGCAGGCCAGCAGAAAGCACAATCACATATTTTAAAAAGTGAGGTGGGACACCTGGGGAGCGTTCCCAGTTCCTGACCAGACCATGCAGCTCACTGTCACAGGGCTGGGGAAAATCAAGCCTCATTGCTTCTGACTGTGCAAACCAGTGGGAGTTGGGGCAGAAGAAGAAAGTGCGGGTCTCTCAGCAGAGTCCACTTGTTTAAACGGCCCCCACAGTCCTAGAACATCCGCAGACCAACCCACTCTGGGAATGACAGCCAGGGCAACAGCTAGAGAGGAGTCAGTCCCATAGAGAGGTGGGAAAAGTGCCTGGAAAAGGGGTGAGTGCTGAGCAAGCAGCATTGTTCCCTCTCTGACTCCACCCCCACATACAGCCATGATGTGGTGAAATGGGTCACCCTGTACTGAGGAATACCTAAGGCTCCTCCCCTTATAATGTAACAGGAGCAACATCTCTATCTAAGACACAGAGGCAAACAAACACAGGAGTCTGTCAAGATAAGGAGACAGAGAAGTATGGCCCAAAGTGGGGAATGGATCAAGGTTCCAGTGGGAGAACTAAGAGATGAGGAGACAGTCAACCTCACAGATGAGGAGATAGCCAACCTAACAGATGAAGAATTCAAAACACTGGTGATACACATGCTCACAAGATTGACAGATATGCTTGTGTATGGCAAATGCATAAGGGAAGAAGTGAAGGCTATGCTAAGTGAAACAAAGGAAAATCCACACAAAACCAATGGTGAAGGAAAGGAAACCGGGGTTCAAATCAATGTTTTGGAACATAAGGAAGAAAAAACAGTCAACCAGTACAAAAGGAGGAAACAAGAATTGAGAAAAATGAGGAGAGGCTTAGGAACCTCTGGGACAACTTTAAACATGCAAACATCTGAATCATAGGGATGCCAGAAGGAGAAGAAGAAGAGCAAAAAATTGGACACTTTTGTGAAAAAATAATGAAGGAACACTTCCCAAATTTGGCAAAGGAAATAGACATACAAGTCCAGGAAGCACGGAGAGTCCCAAACAAGCTAGACCCAAAGACTACACCAAGACACATCATCATTAAAATGCCAAAGGTGAAAGATAAAGAGAGAATCTTAAAAGCAGCAAGAGAAAAGCAGAGAGTTATCTATGAAGGGGTGCCTATAAGACTATCAGCTGATTTTTCAAAAGAAACTTTGCAGGCAAGAAGGGACTGGCAAGAAGTATTCAATATGATGAAAGTCAAGGACCTACAACCAAGATTACTCTATCCAACAAAGCTATCATTTAGAATGGAAGGGCAGATGAAGTGCTTCCCAGACAAGGTAAAGCTAAAAGAGTTCATTATCATCAAGCCATTATTGTATGAAATGTTAAAGGGACTTATTTAAGAAAAAGACCAAAACTATGAACACTAAAATGACAACAAACTCACAACTATCAACAACTGAACCTAAAAAATAAAAACAAAATCCAACTAAGCAAACCAGAATAGGAACAGAATCATAGGTATAGGTATCATTTGGAGCATTATCAGCTGGGAGGGGTAGGGGGAGAAATGGGGAAATGGTGCAGGGATCAAGAAGCATAATTGGTTGGTACAAAATAGGGGGAAGTTAAGAATAATATAGGAAAGGGTGAAGCCAAAGAACTTATATGCACGACCCATGGACATGACTAAGAGGGGTGGGATTGCTGGGGGGAAGGAGGTACTGGGCAGAGGGGAGCAGAGGGGAGCAAAGGGGAAAAAAATCGGGACTACACTAACAACATAATCAATAAAATATACTTAAAAATAAAAATATTAAAAATTAAAAGAATTATAAAAGGGAAATAGCTCTATAATAAAGTGTTTTATCATTTAATTATTATCACTTAGACATAAAAATATATTTGTTTTAAATTGAATTCAGCTTTGTTTGGAGTAAGCCTCAGAGTGTTACTGAAGTTTAATGATTGTTTCAAAGCTCTTTTTAAACGTTTTAAGGAGTAAGGAATCTTAAGCTAAGTTTGTATGGCAATATTTGAAAGTCTAATTTTGCATGCAATTTTCCTCAGGGTTGGTTCTGTTAAATGTAATCTTCAATTAATGTGGACAATACCTTTTGCTCTGCAGGCTGGCTGCAAGCTGGTAACTTATTTCAGTGGTAATAATCCAAGTATAATAACATTTTAATGAAATACCTAGTTTACTGTATTTTTTTTTTAATGATAGATTGATTTAACTCTATCTTCCCTCAAAGTTTTTAGATCCATCTAATATAGTATGATATAGTAATACCTTGGATTTTTCAAAATATATTCAACATCCTGAACCTTCCCATCCTTCAATTTTTAACTCAAACCCTACCTTTTCCATAAAGATTCCTAACTGAACCAATAAAATTGCTAGTACCTGAAATTTTATTGTACTTATAAATGCACACACATGCATGTTTGTAGTCCTGCTATTTCAGTCACTCAGAACATTAATGAAACTTGGGTCCATATTGTTCTATAAAGATTTTATGTTTGTTAATTCTGTATCTCCCAAAAGATTAAAAGAATAAATTTCTCACTTAAAGGACTCATTCGTTCAGCCAATGAATATTTATTATGTTTACTATTTATTACTCAGTGCACTAGATACTTAGTAGATAAAATACTATCCTGATTTCAAGAACTCTCAAATCTAATGGAATGTAAAGATAAAGAAATAAGTAACTAAAAGAAGAGTGATTATGCTTGATGATTGCAGGTAAACTGGTAACTATAGGTTGCTATGAAGCACCGAACTGGTGAAAAAAATAGTATCTAAGATAAAACCTGAAGAAAAACTAGGAGTTAGCCAGGGGAAAAGGAACTGAGTGATATAAAGAATCCTAGATTTGAAGTTCCCTAGTTTTAGCACTGAGAAGATATTAAAAATCCATTTGGCAAAGCTTTTTTATACTCGGATTTATTTCTACCAACACTGATAATTTGGTCTTCAAAGCTCAGCCTCTTTAATTTCAGGCCTTAAGATGTTTGTTTTTTTTTTAACTGTGATGCAGGAAAATGTCAATTTTGCTGATTTTTCTTTCCTATTTCATCTTTTCTTTGAATGCTTTGGCTGTACTAAGAGATGTACAGCAATCATGTTCTTAAATTGGTTCAGAAAACGGGAACATAATAAATTCCACTTTGCTGCCAACAAATGAGACAGCACAGACTCTGGACGAGAGAAACAGAAGAACAGCAGGAAGACACATTTCAGGGAAAGGAAGGTGGAGAGATAACAAAAATATTTACAGCAGGCTATCACAAAAGAGAAGAAATGACTACACTCTGAGAGAAGGTCTTTTCTTCCTCCTAAATTAATACTAAAGTCTTGAAGTGCACAAATTAAGAATAATCGTAACCCACCCAAAGCTACTGGGCAATGATCAACTTTTCTTTTACATAGCAAAAGGGTTTTGTTCATCCACAGAGGACACTACTGTGGTGCTCAGAGAGGCAAGAGATGGTTGATTTTTCTGTCCCATTAGCTGTTGGCCACCTGAGTACTGAGAAAAAACACTTAAATTACACAGCTAACATGGGTTTCAGTATTTTAGTTTGTGAATATGAGAAGTGGCATGCAAATCAAAGAGAAGCAAAGAAATAAATGACCTTGACTCTAGAGAAAGCCTTCTACAAAAATGCACGAGGTTTCTTTACACAGGTGGGTAAAAAGCATCCAAGATATATCAGAAAACGGCTGGTGATTTTTTGTTCAGATTTCTTAACCTGTATTTCTTTAATTCTGTGAACGTGTGAGTTTTTAACATTTGATAACCAGTGGAGGCCAATGTTTGTTGTGTTAAGCATATAAATGATTGAATTAATGCTTCAAAAAAGTCTTTAGATTAATCCTTTTAAGGAGAATGAAGTTTTAGTATAGAATTCACAATAAATGATTGGTCCAATGCCTGGATTGGACTAATTTAAAATCATATCATTCATTACTTAGAGAAATTCTATTTTCAGGGTAAAAGATATAAATTAATTCAATAACCCACATACTATTTAGATTCAATGAAGTTCACCCAAAACTACAACATAAAATTTTATTCTCCAAAGTTATTTCCAAAGTATAGGAAAATAAATGTTCTCTTTACCAATCTATATACTATGGTGCAAAATATGAATCTTAAAATCTGCATTATGGCTCTGGTTGTTATTTTTGACATTTGAAAAAACTCTAACCTTGTCTAGCTTCAGGAATTAATTAAAAGCTATTTTTTCCTTAGCAATAAAAAAACCGGCAGATTAATAAATCACTTCAAGTTTTATGAACTCAACACTGACTGCTCCTGAATATTAGAGGCAACGTTAGGCATGGGAGCTTGAGGTGGTAAGGAGGACAGACATAAAGAAGAGTAGACATTATATGAGTATTTGCAAATGTTACTATAAAATCTTTCTTAACTGTTTTCTATGATATTCACTATGATACCATATACAAAAAGATGATTAAAATGATTTTGTATTCAAATAACAAAGACTTTATAATTTACTATAACAGGCTAAAAGCAGGCCCAAAGCCACCATTAGTCAATGTTTTTAAAGACTGCACTACTTAGGTTATGTGATGGACTGTGGAATGACCTTGTGTGTAGTTGCTCCATTCTGGGGTTGTGTTTTTCTTGCCCTATACAGCACTTTGGTCAAAACTGAGGTAAAATTCCCTTGTACCAGCCAAAATATCCATTTCCTCTAAATCTTAGCCTGGGGATTGGTGATATTAACTGGTATATCATCCAGGGTGACTGCAGATTTAGAACTATAGTTCTAAAGCCTATGACCCACACAAAAAAAACCCATGACCCGTGCTATGTACACATTCTGTTGGCTAACTTTTCCACCCTTCCTTCAATCTCTGGTCTTGCATCTTTGTGTGCTGCGCTGAATCAGTCTGGACATTAAAACCTGGTCATTATTCTCATTCTCCTCTTAGAAAAAAATACCACCTTGCATTTAATATTTCATTTATTTAGTAATATAACTTAAGAAGTCACAAGAAGTCACATGGTACCCCATTACCTTTTAACTGTATTCTTACTTTCTTTTTCTCCTGGCAATACAAAACAAAAACAAAAACAAAAAAAAGACAACTCCATTTTACTGGCACAAAACAATTCTCCCTACACTGTGGATCCTTCAGAGCCTTAGATTCAACTTCAACAATTTATCAAAGTTATTTATATGAAACAAACAAAAAAAATCTGCCTAATGGGGATTCTTGTGAATAAATTTTCCCAATCTTATTTGTGTGTGTGTGTGTGTTTGAGAGAGAGAGAGAGAGAGAGAGAGAGAGAGAGAGAGAGAGAGAGAGAGATTTAAAGACCTTATCTTAGAGTGATATACTTCACGGGAAAGAATAATGGTCTTCAATTGGCTCCACAGTCACTGTTATATGTTGGGATTTAATCTACTTTTGGACTCTTTATAATTCAGAAGCTGTTTAGAGATGATGCTAGACGTGAAGCTTGGGGTATGGGTGGTGAGCAGAGTACAAAAGCATAAGAAGAATAGACAATGTAAATGTATTTAAAAGAACTTAAAAATAGTTTATAGGAAACAAAGCAACAGAGAAAGCACAAGTGGGAAATCCTTTACAAGGTGCTGCCCACCTTTCCTGTGTATTGGTAGCTCAGAGTATTCAGGCACCTTCAAACACACTTGGGTTCTGGGTCCATGTTGTACTCCTTGGTGAGGTTAATAATCAGCCACATAAGGAACACGGTTCCCAGTGATGAAACTAGATTCAACATAAAGCAACTTGCTTAAGGAATTAATCTGTTTAAAATATGAATCCAGATAAGTATGAATAGTATGGCTTTCATGGGGTAGACTCATCTTTTCTCAAGTGAAGATACTCAATAACTTGAAATGACAGTATCTATACTGTGTAATTTCTTAAATATAAAATTATACAATTATTTCTGTCCCTGATTTTTCCTCCCTGCCTTTCTCCACAAGTATTTATTGATATTTTGTGATAAGCTCTGTGCTAAAATATGAGGATTCTGAGATAATAATAGCTCTTGCCTTTAGAAGCTCAGAATCTAGGAAGGATTCAGCCATGTAAATAGATATAATAAAAACTGACCACAATGTACTAAGAGAAGAGTGAAACAGTCTCATGAAAGCATACCATGCAGGCTAAAGTAGGAGGATCAGTGGATCCTTTCTGAAACAAGGGGCATCTGAGCTTGTTTAAAGGGTAAATAACTGGCTACTGAGGCAGAAAGGAAAGGATGTTCCAAGTAGAGGTAAAACCAGATGTAAAAGAATCAGCAGCTCATGATCTTTCTGAGGATGCATAAGTACTAACTGAGCATGGCTAGAACAGTGTGGCTGGAGAAGTGTACAAGGAGACAACAGTGGGGTGGGTGAGGTATTCTGAGAATCACTTATGAAAATCCTTGTTCCCCAAAGGCAGTGAGAAAGGGGCAGGGGCAGAAGCTCTATTTAACGAGGTCACTATGAAGTGGCAGCAGTATGGAGAAGGGAATTGAGAAGTGAAATTGGAGGCCAAGAGCCTAATTTGGAGATATAAAGTAATCCAGATGAGGAGGACATCCAGAATTATTTAAATAAATGTCAAGCTCACACACACAAGATAAGCCCTGTCTCATGACAGCCTCCCAGGGGAGAAAGGGCAACAGGAGAGAGGAGCTGCCCAGAGCAAATCCTCAGAAGCCTCCCATTTTTTCATGTTCCAATTGGATCACAAGGCATTCCGCCCAGACTCAGATTAGTTGCAGTGCAAGTCCTTGCCTACAAGGCCTATATGGATACATGTGAAGTCATCAGAGTGCCAAGATAGAGTCTTTTCCTTACAGGCAGTAGCAGTGGGTTTGGAAATGAAGCAATGAAGAACTGAGGAGATTATTAAAGTAATAGAACAAACAAGTTGGTGACTGATGGCTGTCAAGAATAATGCCTGGAGCTATTTTTGACTTCCAGTCAAGATGAAGGCCTAGACTGACACACTGTGTCTCCCTCCACAACCAAGAAAGAATATATCTACTGCAAAACCAGAAATAACCAGAAGTTCCAGAAAATAAAGCTACATGGAAGTCCAATGTATGAAGTTATAAAGAATTGGTGCTTGTCTGGATGGGTAGGAAGGGTGAAGCCAGGGCGGAGAGGTCAAGCTGTGCTGGTGGCAGCAGCTTTGGTGACCGCACCAGGATGGCAGTAAGCACAGATACCTGTATTTAAAAAGAGGTGAGAAACGCCTGGGGAGCACCCTGGCTACAGACCAGACCTGTCAGCTTGTGATTCCAACTCCAAGGAAGGCAGACCCCCCCCCGCCCCATTGCCTTGGACTGTGAGGGCCGGAGGACATGGCAATGGAGGAGGAGGCTCCCAGTCTTTCAGCTGAGAATGAATGGCAGGAATCCACCTTGGACCCCCACCCCCACAGAAAACACCACAGTGTGGTGAGAAGGGTCGCCCAGTAGTGACAAGTGCAGGGGGCTCTGCCCCCTATAGTGTAGGAGGTGTGACAACCCTGCCCAGGAAGCAAAGGTAAACACAAAACTGTCAAGATGGCACAGATCATGATAGAGATCCCAGTGACACAGCTGACTTGCCAGGAAATATCAGATCTAATGGATCAGCAGATAGAAAATCTTTCTGAGGCACAGTTTAGAGCTTTAGTTATATGAATGCTTACAGACCTAACAGCAGATCTTAAACAAGATGGGGAAGGAATGAAGGCTAGTCCTGCTGAAATGAACAAAAACACATATGAAACAAGTGGCGAGGAAAAGAAAACCAGGGATCAAATCAACAAATTGGAACATAGGGAAGGAACAAACCATCAACCACTGCAGAAAGAGGAAACAAAAAGTGAGGAAAATGAGGAGAGGCTCAGAAACCTATGGGACAGCTATAAGCAGGCCAACATCCAAATCAGGGTTGCCAGAAGGTGAAGAAGAAGAGCTAGAAATTTAAAAATTATGTGAAAAAATAATGAAGCAGAACTTCCCTAACTTGGGGAAGGAAATAGACGTACAGGTCTAGGAAGCACAGAGAGTTCCAAAACAACTGGACCCAGGGAGAACCATGCCAAGACACATTATAATCAAAATGTCAAAAATTAAGGATAAAGAGAGAATCTTAAAAGTAGCAAGAGAGAAGATGAGAATTATGTACAAAGGGGTCCCAATAAGACTATCAGCTGACTTCTCAAGGGAGACTCTGCAGGCAAGAAGGGACTGGCAAGAAATACTCAAAGTAATGAAAAGCAAAAACTTACAACCAGGATTACTCTATCCAGAGAAGCTATCATTCAGAATGGAAGGGCAGAGAAAGTGCTTCCAGGACAAAGTGAAACTGAAGGAGTTCATCAGATCCAAACCATTGTCATATGAAATGTTAAAGGGACTTGTTTAGGAAAAAGAGGATAAAAACTATGAACATTAAAATGAAAACTGCATCACAAGAACCAACAACAGAAGCTAGGGAATTGAAACAAGGGCAAACTAAGTAGGCAACGAGAGTGGGAAAAGAATTATAGGTATGGGGAACATACTGTGATGAAGTCAGCTGGGAGGGGGAAGGAGGGAAAAGGAGGGAGATGGTACAGGAATTAAGAAGCATAGTAGGAGGGAGTGGAGTGGATAGGAAGATGTTGAGAACTATATGCACAACCAATGGGCAAGGACTAAGGAAAGGGGGCCACTGGAGGGAGGGGGTCACTGGGTGGAGGGGAACAAAGAGAAAAGAAGTTGGGATAACTGTAACAGCATAATCAATAAAGCATATTTTGTAAAAAAGAATAATGCCCTACTTTCTGCCTGAAGCAACTGAGTAGGTGATGAAACACTCCAAGAGATAAACTATGTGAGCACCATGCAATAGGATAAAGTAAGAGGTGTGGGATGAGGAATGGTGAGATGTTATGACTTCGGGGTTGACTGGGAGTGGACTCTTGGGACATCTGAAGAGCAAAGACAGTAGGCATTTGGATGTGTGATTTTGGAAGCTCCTAAGAGATGTCTGACCTGGAACTATAGGGAATTCCAGGATTTAGAGAGTAGTTAAAACCACAAGAAAAACTGAAATCAAATAAGAGAATATACAGGTAAGATAAGAAGAGGGCATTTCTAGTATAAAAATATATATAGGTTTTTAAAACAAATGCTCTCAAACAAGAATTGTACAACTTGAATCCCTATAGACGAATATCTTGAAAAACTCCATTCCTTTTTTTCTTTTTCTTCCTTCCTTCCTTCCTTTTTTTTTTTTTTTTTTTTTTTTTTTTTTTTTTTTTTTTTGGTGGCTGGTTGGCTTTCAGTTGTTTGGAAAGGTCAGGTTTATAAAAGGGAATTGGTCACTATAGAAATGGGCTATTTAATATCAAATATGCAATTTCTCCTCAAAAGGGTAATTACTTTAGTTTTTCCCTTAATTGTATGTTTTCATGGTTTTCAATAATCATACATCCTTTTGGCCAGAAATATCCAATCAGTTAATGACCTGGTAAGCAAGAGAAAAACATTAATTGATAGCTATTTTCCCCAGGCTGCTTACTATATTGGCACCCCAGACAAGACATTTTGTGAATTTAATATTCCATTTTATCAGGGTGTGCAGTTCACCTAATTTCTATAGCCAGACTAAATCTAAATGAACAGTTACAAGGAAAGTATTTATATTTTCCCCCTTCATTGGTCCCTTTATTGAGAATGAACATGTTAATTTCATGTTACTTGTCAATCATTATTCTAGGTTGCAGTTAAAATCTAAAGAAGTGTCAGAAGAAAGAAAAATATAGGGATAATTTTTTTAAATACATCACCAAAATGCTAAATAAAATTTATGAAAATTCTTAAAATGTAAATATTTTAGTTGTTATTTTATACTTCTAAATTAAGGCTACACTGTTATTTAAATAATTGGTACTTCACTGACCTTATTCAAAAAAGCTTGTATTATTGCTTCCTGGTTTGCCATATAAGAAATATATCTATGTCTCCCAATCGAAGCAATAAGTTGGGTCTCTTTGTCCAGAAGTTCACACAAAGCAGCTTTCCTTTTTGCTCCAGTGAAAGATTGGTTAATGCGTGCCAGTTCTTCTTGTCGCCAGACTAAGGGATTAACATGAAAGATTCAAGTTTTAAAATCCCACATCTTTACAGGGTATTTTTTTACCATTACATCTTGACAAGCAGTATTTTATTTTTGTATCAATTTAAATAAAATTCTATGTGAATAGAATCATTCATACTATATATCTGATATATTAAAAATAAGATGAAATAGAAGCTGAGAAACTGAAAGCAATAAAAGTAGTCAAACAAACAGAAGCCAAAGGACATCAGTACAGCAGTCCCGCTCTATATTGTGGTTCACTTATTGCAGCCTCACTATATCGCAGGATTTTTTAAAATATTATATTTAATTATTTATCAGACTTTTTGCTATAACGCGGGGTTTTACAGTACTGTATATGTATGTTGTTAAAGTTACATAGGTTTAAGAGTGTAGAATATGTTTAAGAACATAAGTAGTGTTTATAAAAGTGTGAAAAAGGTTAATTAAGGAGTGGGAAAGGTTAATAAGGGACAGACAGTGGTTTATAAGTGTGTGGGAAGGGTTTATAAGGCCTTAAAATATATATAAATACTAAAATAAATGTAAGGTTCCTACTTCGCTGACTTTCACCTATCGTGGGGGGTTCTAGAGCGTAACACCCACAATAAGTGAGGGAATACTGAACAGATAACACCAATGTATGCCTCTAGGTGAGCATGTCCATGGATTCCTCCCCAAGGCAGCAGGTGTGTCTGCCACCCATGCAGGTTTGCGGAACTTTAGCTTCACTCAAGATCCCCTTAGCCCTGAACACATCAGAATATGCTGAATGCTCTGGCCCCACAAATCAGCCTTTTCTAACAGATGTCTCATTCTCCTCTTCCCTAATCCACACAGGAACTGTGGTTTCAAGGGATAGCCAGACCTTGCCTTAACTTCCTTTCTATTCTTACGGCTGCACTAAAAGAAAAATCAGGTTTTTTTAACTGTACTGTTTACTTCATCTCCTGTTTTCTTCCCAATTCCTAGCCCCATCTTTCTAATTAAACATGACCATAAAAATGACAGCAGCTTACTATGTGCCAGGCTCTGTGCCAAGTGCTTCTTGCATATATGAACTCATTTACTCTCCTGACATGCCAGTGACTAGGTGCTACTATTTTCCCCTATTTTACAGAAAAGGAAACAGGAAAAGAGAGACCCTGTAACTTGCCCAAGGTAGAGCCTGGACTCAGACTCTTGGTAGTCTGACCCCATGGTCCATGGCATTGACTGCTCTCTGCCTCTCAAAAATATGCCATCCTTTGAATTTTACAGTCCTTTTCAATGAGAACCTATTCATTGGTTTACTCTAGAGAGCCACCTTTATTTAGTAGCCATCTAATTCGTTCTTCTTAAATGAAGATAATTTATAATTACATTGTCAGAATAATGAAGTTTTAGACACTTATGGACTCTATTCTGGCCATAGAATCAAACCTATACTTTTTCTGAACTTAAAAAAAAACCTGGTTCACTTATCTGGTTATTATACCTGCTAAAATTCTATCACTTCTTTGCCAGTTAAAAACACCCAATAACCATTTTTGAGTAATTATCATGTGAAAGGAACTCCGTAAAGCTTGATGGTACAAACAAAAGTGAGAAAGACATATGCCTTATTGAAGGAACTAATGTTTCCTTGCTTCTCTGCAATTGGATAGGCTGTAAAATCCTCCCACAAGAACAGAATGTCTGCTTCTCTTTCCATTTATCTTTACCCAAAAGCCTGAAATTTTTTACCATTAGGCTTAAAGACTTCCTTTGGGTACATCTTTTCTTGACATATAAGATTACTTCCCCTTATCTTCTATTAGGTATGATTTAATCAAGTAAAATGTACTCTTCCTTTGTTATATTCCAGACATGATTAGTTTTTCATCATGTTACAGAGATAATGCAAGATATATTGCATTTATATATCATTTATATAATTAGAAATTATAATTTTCTTCTATTAATATGCCAGATTACTTTAACACCATTCTCTGCATTGAAAAGTATGTATCTGAAGCCATAGTATTATTTCTAGCCCTCTTCTGCTATAACCACTGCCTTTCATGACATCTACTTTTACAGTGTTATCAGATCATTTTTTCTTCCTCT
Source organism: Furipterus horrens (assembly GCF_987537825.1). Taxonomy (NCBI): domain Eukaryota; kingdom Metazoa; phylum Chordata; class Mammalia; order Chiroptera; family Furipteridae; genus Furipterus; species Furipterus horrens. The sequence goes on along the minus strand of NW_028327179.1, from coordinate 73,869,311 downwards.
TAAATTTCAATCTGAAGTCATCCTTATCAGGTCAAAAACTTGCCAGTCATGTTCCTTATAAGGATCTACTCTGTCCCTTACCAGGAATACATTATTCAAACACTGTATAGCTTCATTTGTCCAAAAAGAGGAGTTGTAAATTTAAGAGCTAAATGTTATACAAGTCCAGGATATTCATGATTGATGAGCTTATCGTTTAAGACCAGCAACCAGAAAGAACTTCTAAAAATTGAACAAACTCCATATACCAAAAGGTAGTAAATGAATGAAGATAAAAATTGTTTGCTTGTGAAAATAACTGAAAATATTTATCTCATTATATGGATTTTCCCAGGAAGCAGAAAAAAAAATTGAATGATGCTAGTAGGCTTATTCTTAATTTTACATTAGAAGCCTTCCTGACCAGTAATAAATTTAGGTCACTAGGGTATTATTTAAGATATTCTGCCAACCTCAGAGAGCAAGATATTCTCCCTTAGATGAACAACCTCCCTGTAGATCTATAATGAGGGATGGAACACGATGTCAGAAATATACCATGTTCTAGCTACTAATAAGAAATAGAAAAACGTAGGAATCAGGATCAGCTAGACAAAACTAATTTGATATTGCATTTGACTATGTCCAGAACTATACATAGAAGACATTGAGGGAAACAAGAGAGGTTCTACCCCCTTTTATAAAATATATGTTCCCTAGGGGTGATTTTATTTTTCTGCATTAAGTCCAGTTTTAATTTATCGTGTTCATTTGCATAAACACAACAAGAGCAGCAAATGATCACATATGATCTTTGTCTGCTTTGCTGGAATTTACACAAGGAACCTTTAGGTTGACCTTCAGTCTGCCCTTCAGGGCACAGTAGCTAAGCCACACACCTGCCATCTCCTACAGATGATTTTTAAAACTGGAATGATATATTAGTTTGCTGGGGCAGCCATAATAAAGTATCACAGAATGGGTGACTAATGGGTGTGAAATTTATTTCCTCAGAGTTCTGGAGTGTAGAAGTTCAAGATCAAGGTGATGGCAGGGATAGTGTCTTTGGAGGGCCTCTCCTAGTCTTGTAGATAGCCATCTTTCCCTGGTGTCTTCATATGATATTCTTTCTGTGCATGTCTGTTTTCTAATCTCTTCTTCTTATAAGGACACCAGTCAAATTGGCTTACATCCCATTCATAAGACCTCACTCATCCTTAATTACTTCTTTAAAGGCCCTATCTCCATATACGGTCACATTCTGATATACTGGGGATTAGGACTTCAATATATGAATTTTAGGGGAACAAAATTCAGCCCATATAACCCAGTATTTTTTTAAAGAAAATGATATTAAAAGAATTGGTTCATTTGAAAGAATACATTTATCTCCTTAACTTATCTTCTTTTACAGATGACTAACTTCCAGAGTCTGAAGTTCAATTATAAAATGGAAGTATAAGACTAGTATTTAAAGTTCATACACATTTTAAAATTTCTGAGATCTAGTTGCAATTTGAAAAATAAAAAATATCATAACACTCAATATTTTTTCCATCACTGCCAGTTCATATGCATCTTCTTTTAAAAATTCTCATAACTAAATAAATAAATATATTCATGCATACATACATAAATTTCTCATCACAGACTGGAAGCCTGAAAGTCAAGAATGAAGAAAGATTCAGGCTGAAATGCCAGGGCCAGATATGTCAGTGAACTAGGCCCAGGGAGTCTGCAGAAGCTGGAAGTCAAGATACCTTGAGATCAAGAGGTAATAATTAGAGTAGGGGCAGAAAACACAGTTAAGTCAAAACAAAGCAAAAGTTAGAAGATTTAATTCAACACATACTAGACATATCAGATGCCACAGGTAAAAATGTCAACAATTAAGAGAGTGGTGTGTACAGAGATTAATGGGGCAAGGAAAAGAGGCTCTAAGCTCTATTCATGCTGTTGAGAAAGGTTTCCCAAAGATGTTGACCCCTATGCTGAATTTGAGATAAGAGTGACAATTTAGATCAATGGACAGATAAGTGAATGAATGATGAATGAATGAATGAATGAATGAATAATTAATAGATAAAAATGTTAAAAGGCATAAACATCAAACATTGTTGCATGGATATAGGCTTGTAGATGACCCATTATATTATCTTATATAGTTAAATACATTTGTTCAGTTGATATCATTTCACTTAATTACTAAGGGACAGATTATCCAGAGGAAAAGTTATAAAATTTATATCAGGCAATGTAACTCAAACTATGCAATTGCAACTATTTGCCACAAGAGGGCAGCAATTTCAAATATTGGAGTTAAGAGCATGGACTGAACCTATGCTATTAAATAGAAGAGTGGTTGGTATAAATTATTGAGCTTGTGAACCAGAAATTTTAACTACAACAAAACAGACTTAAAAATTATTATTCTGAGAGCTTAAATTTATAGTTGTAAGATTATAAGAAAAAAGAGATATGTATTTTATATAAGAAATTTCATTTTAATTTTCTTCCATATAAATCATGTGTAGAAATAAAATATATATTTGTTCTACTTTAATATGGAAAATCTGCATAAAATTATTTACCATATAGCAGTTACTCAGACATGCATAGGTCTTTGTACTTTTTAAAGTGCTTTCATAAATGTAATATTTTACATTTTTCACTTTATATAGCCCTCTGACATAGATATGTCATAGATTATTAAGTTCTTTTATAGATGAAGAAACTAAGGCTTAAGAAAAGAAAGTAATTTTTTAAGTTAATACTACTAATAAGTAGTATATTCCCTGTTACTTGGCACAGTTACCTGTTAAACAGAGTAACAATGGTCGTCGTCGTCGGCAGCTGTCCGTCTCGAGAGACGATGGTGTAGCTTCTTAAGAGTCTATCTGCACCGCCGAGAATGGCTGTGCAGTCCGACTCGGGAGTGACACGGTATCTGTCTCCTCCCGTGTTGAATCGACATCTTGCGATGACGCTGGAGTGTCCTCTCCAGTGAAGCTGAAGCTACAGAGCCTGGGCAGGGTGATATGGAGGGTCTGCTGTTGCCCATGCAGCAGACCCCCCCTCTCTTCGCAGCTGAAGGGTCCAAGGGAAAGACGGAGTCAATACAGCTTGGCTTCAGGTGCGCCGCAGGAGTTGCCGGTGTTGACTACAACGTCAAACCGCCTTAGGGACTCCGGCTCCGGATTTTCTGTCGGGGTTTACTCCCTTAGCCTTTCCCCTGAAGAGGTATGCCGCAAGGCAGCGGAGGTTTTTTGGAGTCAGAGTTTTCCTTCTCTGATGTGCCCTGACTGGAAGATCGAACCAGCGACACTTAGCTCGCAGGCCGACGCTCAATCCACTGAGCCAAACCAGCCAGGGTATAGTAACAATGGTATACTCTGGTTAATTCACACATAAGAATTTTGAATATTATTTGAATAGAGTTCTGCTGTAACAGAACTTAGTTTTATAATTATCAGTACACTCTTTCACAGACACCTTGCTAACAGTGCTCCCTGTTAAACTACCAAACTTAGAAATAACCTTTGTTTTCACCTGACAGAGCAAATGGAGAGAGAAGTAAAATTTAAAATAAAACAGAAAGTATTTGCATAGGTCAACAATTAGGAGAAAGAGGAAGCAGATGTACAGGTCTATGGAGCAAGCTTAACTGTTACACACTGCTACATTCCTAAATTTTGCAGGTGAGATAGAGTCATTAATTTTACTGGTTGGACATATTGTTGAATTGCATCATCTTCAGTAAATGGTGCATTTTCACATAGCTATTAAAATATGTCCAATGTTCAACACCAAAAATTGAATCCAGTTAGAGAGGAAAAAGTGACTTGAGTAACAGAACACATATAATATCCACAAGTAATGTATAAAGAAACAAAGTTACAGTTAAAAAATGTTGTTTAAAGTTAATGTTATTAATCATCATAGAAGTCAAAGACTTATTTATTTGGATTAAAAAAATTCAACAACAACAAAAAATAAAGCTATTTTTAATTTCTAAAATTTTTCTGCCATCACACGAGGCAAACTTCTTTACTTTCTTGTATCTAAGGTAATAGAAAAATTCTTCTGTTCCAGTTACTTCCATTCTAGCAGGTACTCCTGAGAAAGCAGAAGCTAGGAATTGCTGCATTACTACATTCTTAGGTTTCCCCTTAATTTATTCATTCATTCAACCAATATTTGTTGGGATATGAGCTAAGCACAGAAAAACAGAGATCATTAAAAAAATCCGTTTCTCTCAAAGTTTACAACCCGGTGGTGAAAGTTAATGTTAAACAAAAGATGTATCACTACAAATTATGGTGTTATGAGTGAAAAGTTTGGGGTGCAATGAGAATTTGAGATGACAATATTATATACAAGTTGTCTTGTCAGTCACAAAAGCCTCTGAGCAGACAACATTTAAGCTGAGATTGGAAGGTAGGCACTGCGACAGACTTCAAGAAGAACAATGTCTCTACTGCCCTCAGTAGAGAGTTCTTGGCTTGTCTGAGTAACTGAAGCTTCTAATTGTGTCAATGACTAGCACACATTGTATGAAAGAAATGAGGCATAAAAATCAAATGTGTAGAAAATATATACGTATATTATGATTAATGGGAGGGAATTAAAGGTATTGCCCAGCACTTCATCTAAAGAGCAGAATCAGAGACAGGATGCCAGACTGAGGAATTGGAGGCAATTCAACTCTGAGTTCACAAACTCCCAAGACTGTCTAAGACCCATATTAGACAATAGTTCTTTCTCTCACAGGAATGAGGATCAAATGACATAATATACAAAGTCTGCATAATTTACCCATTGTTAATATAAAAGCATTTCCAAATTCAATTCAGCCTTAATTCTTGTTCCAACTGTAAGACCTTATTCATCATTTTTAATTGTCTAGTATAGATTCCCAAGACATCTTCCTAAAATAATAAGGTCTTCCTTTTGTAGTAGACCCATTTTTCCTACTAATGAAAAAGTATAAAATTAACACTTTATGCAAAGCCTATTTCAAACTTACGTTCCAGGGCATTATACAGAAGTTCAAAGTCTTCTTTTGTTTGAGGATTATGCCTCCGGTTATAGTCCAATTTCATCCATTCTTCTTTTTCTCCTATCTTTCTTAGTTCTTCCTGTTCTTCCCACTTCAACCTTAACATGTTTTGTCTTCTTAAATTTTCTACCACAATTTTTGCATGCCATTTTCTATAGTAAGTCTGTAACACTATTACCTATAGTTAAATTAAAAAGAAATAAAAAGTATTTACCATCAACTTTATCAGTCAATAATGAATGGCAAAACTGATTATTTTTTACTCCAATTCAATCAATACTGAAAAACTTTGAGTTTAGTTTTAGCTCTCTGGCAGATATTCTCACATACAAGTACATTATAATATGGATAATGCACAGCAGCTATTTGACTTTGAAATCTAACAAATACACCTTCACACAAGGCAGACGGTACAATGCTTAAGAGCACAGGATCTAGAGTAAAACTTAGTTTGAATCTTCCCTCTGCTAGTGACTAGCTCTTTGGTTTTGAGTAAGTTACTTGCTGTCTCTCATCTGCAAAACAGTGACAGTAACAGTATGTATGTAAAGTGCTTAGTTTAAGCCTGGTACATTGCAAATCTCCAATAAATACTATTATTGTAGAGTTGTATGCCTAAAACCTATATAATTCTATGAACCAATGTCACCCTAATAAATTCCATTAAAATATTATTATTGTTATATTAATTATGTCTATTATTGAATAATAATTCTCTCTAGTTTATCTTATTGTCAAAGCATACACTCATTTTTTTAAAATTGTATTTCCTAAATATATAGCAGTAGGTCATGTGGTGGATATCACCAAAGACAGATTAGATAAAAGGGAGACTTGAGCAAACAAGTATTTATTAAATTGTGAGAAATATAAATATGTCAGAGTGTCTACTGTAGGACTAGGTCTTCGAAAAATCTTGCAATATAGATGAGAAGTTTATATTTTTATTTACCAAATTCATAAATAAAAATAAAATGTGGAGAAGCTGGATCAAGATGGAAGAGAATATGTTGATATAATCGTTTACCTCATTCTAATCCCTGTTAATTAAAGACAATTATATAAGCAAAAATAAGTAATGACATTGGATCATACCAAAGGAGTCCTCCAAAGGAAGAGAAACTGAAAAATCCCCTTAAGAAAGGAAAGAGATGGAATAAGTTGAAGAAGTCTAATCATACACTGGGTAGGCAAACTAGAAAATACAGAAGTGACTAAGATTGCTTCAAGCCCCAAACTGGTGGATCACATGAGCAGAAGGGTCTCTCGGGCAACTAAGGTGACTGACTGAAAAAGCAAGAGGGACAGGCTCCTCAAAAACAATTTAGTTAAGAGCAACAGAAGTACCTGCTTCTAGGCAAAAGGAGTTAGGGTCCCAGAAGACTGGTGACACTCAGGATGAATAGAAGACGCTCTCCAGAAAACTAGCTCTCTCCCAGAATCAGCCTTGCCCATCCCCTAAAACGACTGGGTAAGAATGTAGTAAACAAATATGTTGTAACACACTGGACATCAAAAATCTCAAATACTGTGAGGGTACACCCAAGAAAAACCAAACATTTGAGAAAAGTCAACAAAGTAAAAGACAACTCATTTAACAAACAAGAATTTAATTACATTTGTTTGAAACAATTACTAGAACAGTGGGTCTCAAAGCATGATGGCCAGACCAACAGTATCAGTATCACCTGGAAAATTGTTAGATTCTCAGCTCCCCTCTCCCAGCAGCTACTGAATCAGAAATTGTGGGGTGGAGCACAGATGAGATATATTTACAAGTTCTCCAGATATTTCTGATCAATGCCAAAGTTTTACAAGCCCCCTGCTAGAGGTAAGGCAAAACGCAGCAACAAAAACCAGACCAGACAAGATAAACACTTTTAGAGAAGAAGGAATGGATATTGAATCAATATAAAAGTATCAAGAAAGATTGTGACAAAATTTTACTTTTGAAATTATACAAATCAATAGAATGTTAGCTTGAGTGCTATTAAATTTGTTAAACTTATTAAAGACACTAAAACACAGTTGTTTTACACAATGTATAAGTTCTTCCCTTCTCACATCATAATCCAGGGATTAGTAAACAATTTTTCCCTGGCTGGTTTGGCTCAGTGGATTGAGCGTCGGCCTGCGAGCTAAGTGTCGCTGGTTCGATCTTCCAGTCAGGGCACATCAGAGAAGGAAAACTCTGACTCCAAAAAACCTCCGCTGCCTTGCGGCATACCTCTTCAGGGGAAAGGCTAAGGGAGTAAACCCCGACAGAAAATCCGGAGCCGGAGTCCCTAAGGCGGTTTGACGTTGTAGTCAATACCGGCAACTCCTGTGGCGCACCTGAAGCCAAGCTGTATTGACTCCGTCTTTCCCTTGGACCCTTCAGCTGCGAAGAGAGGGGGGGGTCTGCTGCATGGGCAACAGCAGACCCTCCATATCACCCTGCCCAGGCTCTGTAGCTTCAGCTTCACTGGAGAGGACACTCCAGTGTCATCGCAAGATGTCAATTCAACACGGGAGGAGACAGATACCGTGTCACTCCTGAGTCGGACTGCACAACCATTCTCGGCGGTGCAGATAGACTCTTAAGAAGCTACACCATCGTCTCTCGAGACGGATGACTGCCGACGAGTAAACAATTTAAGGCTGGAAGGAAACTGACATATTCAACAGATGGCTTCCCACTTTTGTGTCTTGGGTGCTTGGTACACTGCTTATCATCTTCCAGCCAGTAGAAAGGGGAAAAGAACAAAAGAACTACAACCCAGTCACTTTCATAGTGCCACATATTATTTCCCCTTACATTTAGTTACTGGTCTCAGCAACATACAAAGGAGGTAATGAAATGCGGTCTTTAGTGGTGCAGCCATGAGCCCAGCAAAGCTGTATTATGATGGGAAGAACAGACATTGACCAAGAACTAGTAGTGTATTGTAAGCTGATCTGCAAAATGCACAGATCCTAGGATGGAATTAGTAAGCATAAAACTTAGCAAGAAAATATTTTCAAATGCAGGGTAAATGGTCAAAAAATAATTAGAAAGAATGAAGGAACATTAAGAGACATGTAAGATAAATGCAATAATTAAGAGACATGTAAGATAAATGATACAAGCTCCAGATAGGATGAGAACATAGATTCTAAAAATTACCAGAAATATAGTAGAAGATGGATGGACCTGGAGGGTATTGTGCTGAATGTAACAAGTCAGACAGGTAAAGATGAATACTGTATCATTTTGTTTATATGTGGAATCTAAAACAAAAAACAAAAAAACCTTAATGAACAAACAAAATAAAACAGAAACAGATTTATAGATACAGAGAACAGATTGTTTCCAGAGGGGAGGGGAGTGAACAGATGGGTGTAAAAGGTGAAAAGGGAATAGAGCTATGAGGTTTCAGTTAAAAATAAATAAGCCATGGGGCTGTAATGTACAGCACATGGAATATAGTTAATAATATCATAATTACTTTGTAAGTGACAGATGGTTACTAGATTTATTGTGGTGATCACATTGTAAGGTATATAAATGTGAAATCACCATGCTGTACACCTGAAATTATTATAATATGGTTTCAACTATACTTTAATAAAGTAATTTAAAAATAAAAGAACATTTCCCAAAACTAAAGAAAGGAGCTGTCAGTTAGAAAGGGTCCATCATCAAGTCTCAAGCACATCACAGTAAGATTACTAAGGGTAAAGTGAAAATTCTAAAGGCTTCTAGAAAGGGGAAATAAAGAGCTGAGAATCTGATTGATATCAGACTTTTAATCAAATACGGTTTCAAAATTATAAAGGAAAATTACTTTGAAATAAATATGAATCTACACCCATTCAAATTAAAACTCAAGAATGAAGATCATTCAATAGGACTTAGATAGTATACCTCCCATGCATAATTTGAAAGAATTACTACAGAATGTGCTCTAGCAAGAATAAATTAAAGGGGAATAAAGAACAAGCAAAAACTTCAGAAAAAAGTTGTTAAGTTGAATACATTTTATTTGAAAAATTCATATACAGTATATTAATGTAAATATATAAAAAAATCTGAAGTTATAATAAATTAGTAAATTATAAATATGTAATAAATTTTATATAGATTTATGTAAAATTATAATTCTAGATCAAATCCTCACTGGATAGGAAGAATGAGGAAGGCGAAGATGGAAATAAAGAAAAAAAAGAAGGCCTGCTAAGGTCCTGACTTGTTTATGGAAAAGATATAGAACCTAATTAAATATGCACTTGGTATTAAAAAAATAAGATGCTTTAAAATTTTTTATGAAGCCCTGGCCAGGTAGCTAAGTTGGTTAGAGCATCATCCCAACATGCCAAGATACCAAGGTCGCAAGTTTGATTTCTAGTTAGGGTACATACAAGAATCAACCAGTGAATGCATAAATAAGTGGAACAACAAATTAATGTCTTCTCTCTCTCTCTCTCTCCCCTGACCCCTTTCTCTAATATCAATAAATTTTAAAAATCAATAAAAAATAAATATATAATAAAAAATTTAGGAGTAATCACTAAGAAAATAGAAATAAAGTATCTATATTGAACTATAAAAGAACAAAAAGATGAAAAGTATAGTCAAGTCAAAAAAAGTAGGAAGATTAGTAAAAGAATAAGAAAACAAGAATGAATAATAAGTAAAAAACAAAATGAGATGGCAATACAAAAATATCAATAATCACACATAATCTTGCCTGAAACAAGAAAAGTTTAAAATAAATACAAAGCATTGAACTCAAACAACTCAAGAATAAAATAAACATGATACAAGTAGAAAGAAAGCAATTAAGACAAAAGGAGATTAAATGGAAATGTACTCCTTATACTGGCTTTTAACCAATCCTTCTATTTATAGTTCGCATCTCATTTCTATCTCTCACAAAACCTCCAGTTCACATTCCAAGATTTTTATGGGATAAATTCATTTGGTCCTTGATTTCATCCCCCTTGGCAGACATTTAGATTTTTACTTCCTCTGTTCAAGGAAGTAATTAACACTTCTCCATCTGCATTACAACTTAAAAAAAAAAATCAACTGACATTTACTCTTCTCTCTTCTCATGTGTTCTTTGTTCCTATATGTTTATACTTTTTGTTATCCCTTTAATGTCATTTTATTGAAACTTGGAAAGTATTGTAGAGATTTTACTGTCCCAACCTTATATCTATTGTCTTCTACTTCCCTATTAATAAAACCTGTCTTTTTAAAAATATGTTTGATTGATTATGCTGTTACAGTTATCCCAATTTCTTTTTCTTATGTTCCCATCCACCTATTGACCCCCCTTCCCCCATTCACCCCCTCCTCACTTAGTCCATGCCCATTGGTTGTGCACATAGTTCTTTTCAACATCTTCCTATCTACTCCACTCCCTCCTTCTATGCTTCTTAATTCCTGTACCATCTCCCTCCCTTTCCCCCTTCCCCCTACCCACTGACCTCACCCCAATATGTTCCCCATACCTATAATTCCTTTCCCACTCTCGTTGCCTACTTAGTTTGTCTTTGTTTCAATTTCCTAGCTTCTGTTGTTGGTTGTTGTGATACAGTTTTCATTTTAATGTTCATAGTTTTGATCCTCTTTTTCCTAAACAAGTTCCTTTAACATCTCATATAACAGTGATTTGGATCTAATGAACTCCTTCAGTTTCACTTTGTCCTGGAAGCACTTTCTCTGCCCTTCCATTCTGAATGATAGCTTCTCTGGATAGAGTAATCCTGGTTGTAGGTTTTTACTTTTCATTACTTTGAGTATTTCTTGCCAATCTCTTCTTGCCTGCAGAGTCTTCTTTGAGAAATCAGCTGACACTTAATTGGGACCCCTTTGTACATAATTCTCATCTTCTCTCTTGCTGCTTTTAAGATTCTCTCTTTATCCTTAATTTTTGACATTTTGATTATAATGTGTCTTGGCATGGTTCTCCCTGGGTCCAGTTTGTTTGGAACTCTCTGTGCTTCCTGGACCTGTAAGTCTATTTCCTTCCCCAAGTTAGGGAAGTTCTGCTTCATTCTTTTTTCACGTAATTTTTCAATTTCTAGTTCTTCTTCTTCACCTTCTGGTAACCCTGATTCAGATGTTGGCTCGCTTATAGTTCTCCCAGAGGTTTCTGAGCTTCTCTTCATTTTCCTCACTTTTTGTTTCCTCTTTCTTCAGTAGTTGACTGTTTGTTCCTTCGCTATGTTCCGATTTGTTGATTTAATCCCTGGTTTTCCTTCTCTTACCACTTGTTTTGTGGAGGGAGATGGAGCATGTCAGTCTAGGTCTCCATCTTGGCTGGAAGTAAACCTCAGTTTTATTCAGGAGCAACAATATGTAACTTTTAAAAAGTATTTATAACACACTCAAAGCAGGGAGTGTCATGTGACACAGTTCAGGTCAATGAGACAAGTGAAAGTCAGTAGGTGGGGCTTTTAGGGAAATCTCTCAAATGAAGAAAGATAGACTATGTAAACATAGCATAAAAGAGTTGAAATGGCTATATTAAATATTAGAGAAAATAGATTTTAGCATCTCTTTGATTTCAATTACCTTGGAAACCTCCTTATGTGATTTTACTGTTACAGGATTTAAGGCCAAGGGATAGGGGTACAAATCTAATAAATGACCAAAGGTATTACACAAAAAACTTGGGATTCCCTGAGGGAAAGGGAAGAATTAGGAGGATTTAGGTTTCTTGTTCCTTATATTGGGGAGAGATTGATGATAAAGACTGTCTTTGCTACCAGTAAAACATGACTCCCATTGACAAAGATTCCCTCCTTGACCAAACTCTAATCAGGCTCCTCTGAGCTCTTTTTCAACTCTGCCTTGACATTTCAGCTTCTGTGTCCATCTTCGCATTGTTCAATTTTATTAAGAATCCTGCCACTTGGTAATGAAAAAGAAGAAAATTTTACCCTTTACAACAGCATGGATGGATGTGGCTAAGTGAAGTAAGCCAGTCAGAGAAAGACAAATACCAAATGAGTTCATTTATATTTGGAATCTAATGAACAAACTGAACAAACAAGCAAAATAGAAAGAGATTCATATAGAGACCTGGCTGACAGTTCCAGGGAGGGAGATGAGGGTGATGGCGTGGAGAAAACAAGTAAAAGTATAAAGGACTCATGGACAACAGTGTGGTGATTGTGGGGGAGGGAGGAGTTTAAGGGGGATAAGTGGTAATAGAAAAATACAATAAAAAATAAATTTTTTTTTAAAGATTAAAAGGGGAGAAGTAAAGACAGTCAGTTTCAAGCTAAATTGAAAAGGAAAGAAAACTATTTTAGGCAAATAGACTCAAAATTCATGAGAAATTTCATTTGACATAAGTCTAAAAAATAAATGGTGGGAAAAAATCCATGTCTTCTTCCAGAGGAGGGAAGACAGCGGAGGAGTGAGAGGAGGCTGCGCTTGCTTGCTCCTGAGATCAGTTTGTAGTTTTGTCTAATTATGGACCCAGCATCTCAGTTAACATCTGGATACCGTCAAGAGTTGAGCTCTGGTGCTGCTGGTGGCAGAGAAGGCCACCTCGGAACAACCTGTCTGGTGAGGATCGTGGAGGAGAAACGGGAGAGACGTGAATTCTGGCTGGCTTGGCTCCCCAGGTGGTGACTGGCAGTGCGCAAAGACTTTTGAGTTCCCCTAGGTTTCCACTAAGAGGAGTCGGGGTCAGAGATCGAGGCTGTGCCCACTGGCAGAGCCAGGAGCTGGCCAGGTGGCATCTGGCTCTGAGAGACAAGGAGCAGAGTATTTGTGTGTGTGTGTTGTTTTTTGCAGATCAGGGAGGAAAGGCTAGGGGCGGGGTAAAAAAATTTTTTAAAGTATATTTTATTGATTATTTTCTTACAGCTGACCCAATTTATTTTCCCTTTGCTCCCCTCTTCCCAGTACCTCCCTTCCCTCCAGCAATCCCACCTGCCTTAGTTCATGTGTATGGGTCGTGCACATAAGTTCTTTGGCTTCACCCTTTCCTATATTATCCTTCATTTTCCCCTGTCTATTTTCTACCAACCAATTATGCTTCTTAGTCCCTCTACCATGTCCCCATTTCTCCTCCTTCCCCCTCCCAGCTGATAACCCTCCAAATGATCCCCATACTTATGATTCCATTCCTGTTCTGGTTGTTTGCTTACTCTGTTTTGTTTTTACTTTTTAGATTCGGTTGTTGATACTTGTAAATTTGTTGTCATTTTAATGTTTATACTGTTGATCTTTTTCTTAAGTAAGTCCCTTTAACATTTCATATAATAATGGCTTGGTGATGATGAACTCCTTTAGCTCTACCTTCTCTTCAAAGCATTTCATCTGCCCTTGCATTCTAAATGATAGCTTTGCTGGATAGAGTAGTCTTGGTTGTAGGTCCTTGCTTTCCATCACATTGAATATTTCTTGCCAATCCCTTCTTGCCTGCAAAGTTTCTTTTGAGAAATCAGCTGATAGTCTTATAGGCCACCCTTTGCAGGTAACTCTCTGCTTTTCTCTTGCTGCTTTTAAGATATTCTCTTTATCTTGAACCTTTGGCATTTTAATTATGGTGTGTCTTGGTGTAGTCCTTTTTGGGTCTAGCTTCTTTGGCACTCCGTGCTTCCTAGATTTGTATGTCTATTTCCTTTCCTAAATTTGGGAAGTTTTTCTTCATTATTTTTTCACATAAGCTTTCAATTTTTGCTCTTCCTCTTCTGGCACCCCTATGACTTGGATGTTGGCACATTTAAAGTTGTCCCAGAGGTTCCTAAGCCTCTCCTCATTTTTCTCAATTCTTATTTCCTCCTTTTGTACTGGTTGACTGTTTTTTTCTTCCTTATGTTCCAAATAATTGATTTGAACCCCAGTTTCCTTCCCTTCACTATTGGTTTTGTGTGGATTTTCCTTCATTTCATTTAGCATAATCTTCACTTATTCCCTTATGCACTTGCTGTACTTAAGGATATATGTCAAGCCTGTGAAGATCTTTATCACCAGTGTTTTGAACTCTGCGTCTGTTAGGTTGACTATTGTGGGGAACCGCTCCTCATGGTTTAGTAAACTATAGCCCTGGCCTGAACATGACTGCTGCTGGCATCCCGGCCATGCTTGTCTTTAAGTCTCAACATAAGGCTCTGTGTGGAACATGACCGAAAACCACTCAGAGGGTTGCCATGAAAATTAGATTTGAAAAATGCTTATTATGCTTTTATGCTTTAGAATTTGCTCTGCTTTCTTACTCTGTAGTATAACATAACCAGTCTCTAGATAGGAATATATGAAACTTTGCACCTAATGCCAGTGTGGCGTCAAGATGTTTGATAGACTCTGACACAGACTAGTCACTGTACCCTCTGTACTAGTGCATGTAATCTGTTACTGTCAACTGTAATCCTAACACCTCCAAACTATTGATGATTCATGAATCTTGACCTTGTATCTCTCATGTGTATCCTCCTCAATAAAAGGCATGATGGAAGAAGGTCTAATTGCTGTTCTCCACTAGAGAGGCAGCCACCTTCCTTCCCCCAGACATAATGAAATGTCCTGGGTAAAAGTTTGTTCATCGGACATAATAAAGTGTCCTGGGTAAGAGTTTGTTCCGCCATGGTCACTAAGACTCTGCTGGACAAAGCAGCTTCCAACCAAGCCTAGGGTGTGTGAGGCACCTCCATCTCAGGCTATCTCCTCATTTGTTAGGTTGGCTATCTTCTCGTCACTTAGTTCTCTCACTGGAACCTCAATCCATTCCATCTCCTGGGCCATAGTTCTCTGTCTCCTCACCTTGACAGGCTCCTGTGTTTGTTTCCCTGTGTGTCTTAGGTAGAGCTGTAGCACCTGTTGCATTGTAAGGGGTGGAGCCTTAGGTATTTGTCAGTACAGGGAGATCTGTTTCACCACATTGTGGCACTGTGTGTGTGGGAGGAGTCTGAGAGGGAACAGTGCCACTTGCTCACCACTCACCCCTTTTCTAGGCACTACTCCCACTTCCGTATGGGACTGGCACCTCTCTAGCTGTTGCCCTGGCCATCTTTCCCAGAGTGGGTGGGTTTCCAGACATTCTAGGACCATGGGGCCCTTTAAACAAGCAGACTCTGCTGAGAGACCAGCAGTTTCTTTCTCCACCTCAAGCCCCACTGGTTTGCTCAGTCAGAAGCAAGGAGGCTTTATTTTTCCTGGCATGGGAATCATGAGCTGTGTGTTCTGGTCTGGTGCTGGGAGTGATCCCCAGGTGTTCCTCTCAATTTTTTAAAATGTTTGACTGTGCTTTCCACTGCTGCTGCTGCTGCTGCTGCTGCTGCTGCTGCTGCTGCCATCACACCATGTTCTCTCCACCCTGGCTCCGCCCCTCCTACCTGTCTGGATGAGTATTTCTTCTTTATATCTTTGTTTGTTGGACTTCTGTGAAGCTTTATTTTCTGGAATTTCTGGTTGTCTCTAGTTTTGAGGTAATTGTATTCCTTCTTAGTTGTGGAGGGAGACACAGTGTGTCTACCTAGGCCTCCATCTTGGCCAGAAGTCCCAGGGCAAGATTCTTGAGGAGCACTTCCACAGTAGCATAACTAGTCCCTTCTTCCTCCTGCCCAGGGCTGCACATGGGTGCACCCCAGGCCTGCGAGCAGGAGTGCCCCAGGTCTGCCTGCTGCTGCATGCTGTGGGCCTGCCCCTGGCCCACCCCACTTGACCTGGGCTGTGGCCAAAGGAGGGTGAAGTGAACTAGAGGCACTTTGGAAAAGTTCTTGGTGCTGGTTTTGGAGAAAGACCTAGGGATCAAGAGACCAGATCTCAGTGCAGACTCATACCCAGGGCTAAGGGAGAAATCTCTTAAGCAGACTACTCCTCTCCAAGTAGCATCAGTTGGAGGCAGCAGCTCAACAATTGTCTTCAAAACAAGGTGGGCAGAGTGACTTTCAGTCAGCTAATTGGAGGGAAGGACCCACCAAAGATCAACACAACAAACACCAAAATCAAAAATTACCAGAGTCAAAATAAAAGGCATAAAGGGCATCCCAAGACCATCAAGTTCAGGAGATCAAGGAGCCTGCACCACTGAATCACATAGGATTTCTACCACAGAAGGTCACACCACAAAGGCAGAAATAAAAGCAGATCAATCTAAGAAGCAGAAACAAACAAGAAGAGCCACCTAAAATGGGAAGATAAAGAAACAAAACCCCATCAAATGGAAAGGAGGAATTCCCAGAAAGTGGGATAGATGAAATAGAAGCAAGCAAAACATGAGACATGGAATTCAAAACAATGGTAATGAATAAGCTCAATGAACTTGGCAAACAAAGAAAACTATAATGAACTCCAGGGGAACTACGAAGAACTTCAGGGAAACTACCAGAACTCCAGGGAAGCTACAAGGAACTTACTGAGAACTACACCAAAATGAAAAAGGACATAGAAACTATCAATAAGAGCCAGGAAGAAATGAAGGATACAACTTCTGAACTGAAGAACACTGAAGAAGGAATCAAAGCATGCTAAATGAAGCAGAGGATCAGGTCAGTAAGTTAGAAGATGATGTAGAAAAAGACTCCCAGACAATGCAGCAAAATGAAAAAAGACTGAAAAATAATGAAGAGGACTTAAGAGAGCTGCAGGACAACATAAAATGTAATAATATCTGTATCATAGGGATACCAGAAGTAGAAGAAGAGGAGCAAGGGATAGAAAACCTGATTGAAAAAGTAATGACAGTAAACTTCCCAAATGTGAGGATTGAAAAAATCTCACATGTACAGAAAGCACAGAGGGTCCCAATTAAGATGAACCCAAGGGTGTCCACTACAAGGCAAAACATAATTAAAATGGCAACATTAAAAGACAAAGTGAGAATCCTAAACGCAGCAAGGGAAAAACAGCAAATAACATACAGGGGAGCTCCGATAAGGCTATCAGCTGATTTCTCAACAGAAACACTACAAGCCAGAAGGGAATGGCAAAAAATATTTCAAGTGATGAAAAACAAAGGCCTACAAACCAAGACTACTCTACCCAACAAGGCTCTCTTTCAAAATGGAAGGTGAAATAAGGAGTTTCTCAGACAAAGGAAGACTAAAAGAATACATCTCCAATGAACCAGCACTGCAAGAGATGCTTAAGGGAAGGCTTTAAAAAGTAGGAAAAAAAGAAAAAGGGATAGGGACACAGGTACAAAGAGAAAAAGTCACAATGAATAAATACATGTCAATAGTAACCTTAAATGTAAATGAATTAAATGCTCCAATCAAAAGACATAGGGTAGATGAATGGATTAGAAAGCATGACCCACATATATGCTGTCTACAAGAGACACACTTCAAGACAAAAGATCTACACAGGCTGAAAGTGAATGGATAGAAAAAAGTATTTCCAGCAAATGATCAAGAAAAAAAAGTTGGGGAAGCAATACAGTATTCCCTCAGTTATCACGGGTATTACATTCTAGACCCCCCGTGATAGGTGAAAATCAGCGAAGTAGGAACCTTACATTTATTTTAGTATTTATATATATTTTAAGGCTTTATAACACTTCCCACACATTTATAAACCATTCCCAGCCCCTTATTAACCTTTCCTACTCCCTTATTAACCTTTTCCACAGTTTTATAAACACTACTTATATTCTTAAACATATTCTACACTCTTAAACCTACATAACTTTAACAACATACATATACAGTATCGCAAAATCCTGCGATATAGCAAAAAATCTGCGATAAATAATTAAATATAATATTTTTAAAACTCCCACGGTACAGTGAGGCCACAATATAGTGAGGGACTACTGTACTTATATCAGACAAAAAAGATTTCACGGCAAAGGTCAAAAAAGAGATAAGAAAGGACATTTCACAATATTTAAAGGAACAATCCATCAAGAAGATATAACCCTGATAAACATATATGCACCCAACATAGGAGCACCAAATATATAAGAAAAATATTGGAAGACTACAAGTATATCAACAGCAACACACTCATATTAGGGGACCTTAACACCCCATTGTCAACATTGGACATATCTTCCAAGCAAAGAAACACTAAGGATATTGTGGCACTGAAAAACACTCTAGATCAAATGGACTTAATTGATATATACATAACCTTTCACCCCAAAGAAGGAAAATATACATTTTTTTCAGGTACACATGAAACATTTCAAAGATAGACCACATGGTAGGACACAAAACAAGCCTCAACAAATGCAGTAAAATTGAGATTATATCAAACATCTTCTCAGATCACAATGGCTTGAAACTGGAAATCAACCTCAAGGAAAAAACTCAATAACATTCAAACTCATGGAGAATGAATAACATGCTATTAAATAATGAATGGGTTAACAATGATATCAAGGAAGAAATCAAGAAGTTTCTGGGAACAAATGATAATGAACACAGAACAACCCAAAACCTATGGGATACAGCAAAAGCAGTCCTGAGAGGAAAGTTTATAGTAATACAGGCCTACCTAAAAAGGATAGAAGAGTCTAAAATAAAAAATCTAACTAGAGGAACAACAACAAACAAGGCCCAGAAAGAGAAGGAAGAAAATCATCAAGATCAGAGCAGAATTAAATGACATAGAGACTAAACAATTCAAAAGATCAACAAAAGTAGAGATGGTTCTTTGAAAAGATAAACAAAGTAGACAAGCCTTTAACTAGGCTCAACAGGAAAAAAGAGGATCCATATAAACAAAATCAGAAATGAAAGAGGGGAAATCAAAACTGATATGACAGAAATACAAAGGATTGTAACAAATTACTACAAACAATTGTATGACAATAAATTCGACAACCTAGATAAAATGGACACATTTCTGGAAACATATAATCTTCCAAAACTGAATCAAGAAGAAGCAGAAAGCCTGACTAGACTGATAACAACTAGTGAAATGGAAGCAGTAACCAAAAAACTCCCAGCACACAAAAGCCCTGGACCAGATGGTTTCACAGGCGAATTTCACAAAACATTTAGTGACGAACTAACACCTATCCTTCTCAAATTATTCCAAAAAATCCAAGAAGAGGGAAGACTCCCAAACTCTTTCTATGAAGCCAATATTACCTAATGCCAAAACCAGGTCAAGACACAACAAAGAAAGAAAACTACAGGAAATATCATTGATGAATATAGATGCAAAAATCCTCAACAAAATATTGGCAAACTGGATCCAGAAAAACATTAAAAAGATCATGCACCACAACCAAGTGGGATTCATTCCAGGATAAAAAGATGGTTTAATAGTTGCAAATCAATAAACGCAATACACCACATAAACAAAATGAAGACAAAAATCACATGAGCATATCAACAGGTGCTGAAAAATCTTTTGGAGATCCAAGATCGTGGAGGAGTAAGTGGAAGCTACACTAACCTCCTCCCAGGATCAGTCTGGATTTACAACTTAATTGTGGAGAAATCATCTGGAATAACCAACTGACACTAGCTGGAGAAAAGTCTTATAACCATGGAGAGACAGAAAAGGCTGCTACATCACAACGTGACCGGGCATAAGCCTATGATATCACTACCTGAGTGATTGTGTATATGTATAGACCTCACTTAATCCTGTCTGCATCGCTGCATTCTGAGACTCAATGGTTTGCTGAACTAAGTGGCTGGGTTGGTGAAGAATGGGGTGGTCTGTGGGCTTCACTTCAAAACTTATTTCTCTTTTCTATCCTAATGGTTTGGACAGAAAGGGCCCAGAGGTCTGATAGGGGGGAAACCTAAAATATTCCCCTCAGCCCAAACTAAGTATAATGGGCAAAAGGATTTTGGACAGGTGAGATGTGCCTAATATGGGACATTGAAAAATTAATCCCTGCCTTTTTTCACCTAGTGGTTATGGATTGAATAATGTCTTTTAACCCTGTTGCCAAACCTGTTGCCCCCAGAATACAACAAGGATGCCAGTTTGTTAAACCAAACATGCCATTGTCTGGGACAGCCAACTAACCTGGAGTCTTCAAGATCCTTCTCCATGTGGGAAGGCCGCCCTCCCCTCCACACCCCCACTCTTATTAGGAATTTCTGGACCCAAAGGTAGGAAGGACGATGACCGTGCTCAGCTTGAAGCAGCTAGAGGAACACGAGACCTTCGCCCATTGTCCTTTATAAGATTATAAAGGGTCTTAAGTCTGAGAGGGGGGATTGTTATTTTTTTATTGTAAAATAAATTAATTAAAAAAATTTTAAAGAATAATATAAGAAAAGGTGAAGCCAGAGAACTTGTATGTATGATGCATGGGCATGGACTGGGGGGGTGGGGGGGTGGCGGTTGCTGGGGAAGGCGTGGTGCTGAAAGAGGGGAGCAAAGGGGAAAAAACTGAAACTATTGTAACAATATAATCAATAAAATATACTTTAAAAGAAAGCTTTTTTTAAGTACAACAACAATTTATGATGAAAACTTTCAGCAAAATGGGAATAGAGGGAGCATACCTCAACATAATAAAGGCCATGTACGAGAAACCTGAAGCCAACATCATACTCAATGGACAAAAACTGAAAGCATTCCACCCAAGATCAGGAACAGGACGAGGATGTCCACTCTCTCCACTCCTATTCAACATACAGTTGGAAGTCCTAGTCACAGCAATCAGATAAGAAAAAGAAATAAAAAGCATCCAAATTGGAAAAGAGGAAGTAAAAATGTTATTATTTGCAGATGACATGATAGTATACATAGAAATCCCTACAGACTCCATGAAAACACTACTCGACCTAAAAAGTAAATATGGCAAAATTGCAGGGTACAAAGTCAATATTCAGAAATCAAAGGCATTTCTGTATACCCACAATAAAATTTCAGAGATAGAAACTAAAATAAAATCCCATTTACTATAGCAACAAGAAAAATAAAATACCTAGGAATAAACTTAACCAAGGAGGTAAAAGACCTGTACTCAGAAAACTACATAACTCTGAAGAAAGAAATTAAGAAAGATACAAATAAATGGAAGCATATACCATGTTCATGGATGGGAAGAATCAACATCATTAAAATGTCCATACTACCCAAAACAATTTATAGATTCAACGAAATCCCTATTAAAATACCAGTGACATATTTCACAGACCTGGAACAAGTACTTCAAAAATTTATATGGAAACAAAAAAGATCCTGAATAGCCACAGCAAGCTTGAGACAGAAGAACACAGTAGGAGGAATCTCAATACTAGACATCAAACTATACTACAAAGCCACTGTAATCAAAACAGCCTGGTACTGGCATAAGAACAGACATATAGATCAATGAAACAGAATAGAGAGCCCAGAAATAAACCCTAGTCTATATAGTAAACTAATATTTGACAAGTGGGAAGGAACATAAAATGGAGTGAAAAGAGCCTCTTCAACAAATGGTTCTGGGAGAACTGGACAGGGATATGCAAAAAAGTGAAACTAGACCACCAACTTACACCATACACCAGAATGAAGTCAAGATGGATAAAAAACCTAAATGTAAGCCGTGACACCATAAAAGTCCTAGAGGAAAGCATAGGCAGGAAAACTTCAGATGTCTCACCTAACAATATTTTCACCAATACATCTCCTAAGGCAAGGGAAATAAAGGAGAAAACAAATGTGACTATATCAAACTAAAGAGTTTCTGCTCAGCAAAAGAAAACATCATCAAGATTTAAAGGTAACCAACCATGTGGGAAAACATATTTGTCAATGATACCTCAGACAAAAAATTGATCTCCAAAATATATAGAGGACTTATACGTCTCAACATCAAGAAGACAGACAGCCCAATTAAAAAATGGGCAAAGGATCTGAACAAACACTGCTCTAAAGAGGACATAGAGAAGGTCCATAGGCATATGAAAGAATGCTCAACATCACTAGCCATCAGAGAGATGCAAATAAAAACCACAATGAGATGCCACTTCACACCAGTCAGAATGGCCGTCATCAACAAATCAACAAACAACAGGTGCTGGCAAGGATGTGGAGAAAAAGGAATCATAGTGCACTGTTGGTGGGAATGCAGACTGGTGCAGCCACTATGGAAAAAGAGTATGAAACTTCCTCAAAAAATGAAAAATGGAACTGCCTTTTGAACCTGCAATTTCATTGCTAGGATTATACCCAAAGAATTCTGAAATCACAACTCAAAGAAACCTATGCACTTCTATGTTCATAGCAGTGCTACTTAAAATAGCCAAGTGCTGGAAACAACCTAAGCACCCATCTGTAGATGAGTGGATCAAAAAACTGTGGCACATTTACACAATGGAATGCTACGCAGCAGAAAGAAAGAAGGAACTCCTAAAATTTGCGACAACATGGATGGTACTAGAGAGAATTATGCTTAGCAAAATAAGCCTCACCTTCCTCCATCCCCCAGATGATGCCTAATCTCTCTGGCCTGCCATTGGCAACAATCCTCTTAGGTTGGTTTATCCAGAAACCCCTTTACCCTTAATGTCTTCTCTTAGTAATTTTCCATCCACTGACCCCTAAACCCTGCTCCTTGGCTATAGCCACTTTTCCTATTGTATTTGGAGTTAAGCCTAATTGCTCTCCCTTATTACAAATCTCCATTGTAGTAGTCCCTCTTGAATCAAGTCTGCCTTACCATCTTTAACAAGTGTTATAATTTTTTCTGTAACACTGATGTGGATTCTTCTCAATTGACTCACAAATTTAATTTTTAGAATTCATACATAATAAAAGTTATCTTACCGCTGCTAATCTTTGAGCGTGGTATTCTGCTGCCGAATAATATTTTTCTGGTGTTACCAGTTTATCAGTTATATTTGATACATACACACCGATTTTAGTCATCTGTGTGGATGTTGTATTTATGGTTTGTTGAAGCTTTTTTTTCTGAACAACTGTCTAAAATAAAAATATAACATTTTAAAATAAATATCTACTCTATACATATATAAACATTTTTCTACATATTTAACTTTCTTTTTTATTTTAATTACCATATAATTCCTTAGAAGATTTTTATTTTTGAGAGGTATAGAGCATAACATTTGTTGATTCTTTAGCTACAAAAACATATAGGGAAAAAACAAATATTACCTGGGTATCCCTACAAAATGCATTGTATTTTTCAGGAATCTTTTTAGGTACAGTTTGTGTTCCAGCATTGTGATATTCTAGTCCTGTTATTTTATGTCTGAATCCACCAAGAAATGGTTTGTGAAAGTCAGATTTTATAATCTCAACAGCCACCTGCTGGTACTGATCAATGCCTGAGGAGATAAAACCAAGACTGAATGGAAGTTCAAGTATTAAATGACTCCAAAATACTTTACCTAAAATACAACAAATAACTAACCAATTTGTACTTGGACAGTTATAACTTGAGAGGCATCACTTGACCTATTTATTCTTTTGATTGGATATAGATCTGGAAGTGTAGAAAAGATTTCCACTTGTACAATATCCTGTGGCTTAACTCCATGTTGTAGTAGAGTCTCATTATTTTTAAGAATCCTTCCTAAAAATGAGATAAAATTATAAGAAGTGTTATGACAAAGAAATGAGTACTTAAGGGGATAATAAATATCAAATATTTTTATATAAACATATCTTTACTAAAATATTGATTGATATCAAGTACCAAATATTAATAGTGTCCACCTCTTGCTATAATGTCAGTACCAAAAACTGCACAATGTGAAAAGTTAAGGTACTACTCCTAAGCAAGGATTCAACATTATAAGTAAAGCTACAACTCTCAACTCATCAGACATGCAAATATATAATAACCATGCAACATTTAAAATTTAAAAACCTATTCTATAATATGGGAAAAATCATATTCTAAATACTGACTCTAAAAAATGACATTGTGTTATATATAAGCACAGGACATATCAGGGAAAACCTGATTATTTTAATATCCCTCTCTCCAGCAGAAGTGTATATAGTCAGAATTCCAAAGGATCCCTTCTTTTCTGTGTCTATAATCAGAAACTCATGTAAGTTAATACCAAGGTGTAGTTAAGCCTCAGTTTGTGCTTGAAAAAATGCACATCACTTTATTTTTATGTTGTATTACTTCAACTTCTATAAATTGACTCTAATTTCATTTCTCTACTTTAAGGCATATAAAAATATGTATAATGTTACTGGCTGCTGTTTTGTATCATGAAAACTTTACTGATGGAACCCATATCAATTTTGTAACATATGGTCTTTCTAATTACAATTAATAAGTTGAGCACAAGGAAGGTTTTGTTATATTCATTCTTAGAAATATATCAGATACCACTAGCCTTTTTAATGTTTCATGATTATCAATGTATATTTTTAAATGTTATTTTTTAATTACAGTTTACATTCAATATTATTTTGCATTAGGTTTATGTTTACAGCATGTGGTTAGACAATTATAACAATTATACACTTTAGAAAGTGTTCTCCCTAATAGTTCCAGTAGCCACCTCAACATACATAGTTCAAGAAAACACAAAATTCCTTTAATTTCAATATCTCGCCCTAAATTCTTAATTTAAAAAATTAACATGAATGTTTTATGGGTTTTGTGATAGGTTGAAATAATGGTCTGAAAATATATTCATGTCCTTATCCCCAGAACCTATGAATGCTAACTTATATGGCAAAAGTGACTATAGATTTTATCATGGATTTTGAGATGGAGAGATCATCCTGGATTATTGCAGTGCTCTTATAAGAGAAAGGAAGAGGGAGATTTGACTACAGAAGCAAAGATGATGTGACAGAGCAGGAAGACTTGAAGATGCGACGTTGCTGGCTTTGATGATCAAGGAATGGGCCATGAACCAATGAATGCAAGGCATGCAATTCTAGAAGATGAAAAAGGCAAAGGAGCAGGTTCTTTCCAGAACTCTCAGAACAGTCCTGCTGACACCTTGGCTTTGTCTGAGTGAAAATGAGTCAGGATTTCTGCCCTCCAGAACTGTAAGAGAAATAATGTGTTGCTTTAAGCTTCTAAATGTGTAGTTAATTGTTACAATAGTCATAGCATCTAATACAGATTCCGAGAACCCTCTTCATTCCTCTACTTGTTTCTATAGTAGGCTTAGTCTCATGAAACATGAACTTCAGTTCTAGTACCAGAAGAAAGCGCCTGCCTTACAGGGTGGTTGGTCAACAGACTCCAGCTCTTTAATTCACAGGGGAACAATTTTTAACATAATTCCTGTTGAGTTTGATTTTTTTTCCCACTGTTTTAGACTTAAATAGGCATGCTGATTTCAAAACTGCAGTTAGTTTTCTTCTATTACGTCAAGTTTTTTCTCTACAGTTTATCTTAATACAACCACTCTAGGCTGGATTGAGGGGAGCACTAGTGCTCTCCTATTGGCTGAGAGCAAACCTCCCTCAAGTGGAGAGTGGTGGGGACAGACTTGGAGACCAGCGACAGGTTCATACTTGTCTAGGCTATTTAGTTACACAAGACAGTCTGGTGTGAGGTTGTGTACCGCTCTATATGGTGAATCGTATTCCAAAGTATAGTCCAAGTTCTTGTCTGTATACAAGGAGTTAGCAGAATTTATTATTTTTATTAACATATGTACTTATTTCCTTTCCTTCAGATCATGGTTGCCTCTGCTATTTCTAATCATAAGTGCCTAAACAACACTGATTCGTTTTGTTATATCTGTGGCAGTTTCACCATTCCCAGTCAAAGGACAAACATCAGTGCATTTGTCAGGCAAGCCTATTTTGCATACTTTAAAGTAAAACTTGGTGACTAAGATAAGTCTTAGGTCCCTCAAAATATGTGCAAGCAGTGTGTCAAGAGTTCATGGATGTGGACAAAGGGAACATGTGATAAATTGCCATTTGGCATACCTATGGTTTGGCGAGAGCCCAGAGATCATTCAAGTGACTGTTACTTTATACAGTGAAAATGTCAAGATATAACAAGAAAAATAAATGTAAAACAGAGTATCCTGGTCTACCATCAGATATACACCCAGTGCCTCATTCAGCTGAAATCCCAGTGCCAGTTTTCATTGAACTTCCCTCTTTCAAAAAACAGGAGTATGGTGAAGAACTAAGTGACAGCAATGTTGAAGATTTTGAAATTGAAGATGATCCAGTTTGTAAGGGATTTGGTGAGCATGAGTTGAATGAGTTAGCACGAGATTTGGGACTATCCAAAAAGGCTTCAAAACTCCTAGCATCAAGACTGCATGAGAAAAACTTGCTTGAAAAAGGAGCGAAGGTATCCTACTTTTGATCAAGAGAAAGTGCATTTCTGCAGTACTCTTGAAGTGACGGTGGCTTTGTATATTGCCATCACATTGGAATTCGGAATTCCAATCTATAACACAACTGAATGGTGATTGTTCATCAATAGCTCAAAGCAGAGCTCAAAGTATGTCCTCCTCCACAGTGGCAATTTATTTGGTGCAGTCCCAATTGGCCATTCAGTTTGTTTTCGTGAAGAATATAAAGGCATAGAGTCATTGATCTGTTCCAATATCACAAGCACAATTGGATCATCTGTATTGACCTTCAGATGGTCTGCTTCCTTCTTGGTCAGCAATGCAGATACACCAAGTATCCCTGTTTTCTGTTTATGTGGGACAGCAGAGCTCATGAGAAGCACTGGGTGGAGTTGAATTGGCCTCTGAGATCTGACCTCAAACCTGGTGATCCAAACATTCTACATGAGCCACTTTTTGACAGAAAGAACATTATATTCCCACCTCTGCACATAAAACTGGGTCTCATAAAGCAATTTGTTAAAGCTTTGCCAACTGAAGGAGATTGTTTCAAGTATCTTATTTTGGCATTTCCTAGCCTGTCATTTGAAAAGATAAAATACTTTAATATGTGTATTTGGTAACAGAACTTTACTACTTTTACAAAATTTGACCTACAGTAACAGTATATAGCCTTTATATGAAAAAAAAACAACTCTAAATAAAGATCATATTCATGTAATTTTTTCTTTATTTTCCTTTGTATGTATATTTTGTATGATTTTTGGGGACACAAGGAGGGTACCCTGTACCTTTAAAAGTTGACGTGATAGAGAAAAACTGGGTCAGTTTTGGATTCAGATGCCAAAAGTTAGTCAAAAACAAGAGTCAGATCTAACTCAACAAAAACTGTGTTCCCCAATGTATTATTGCCTGTTCCCCTGTAGGGATGCCAAGTACTCATACCTGAAGAAGAAAGATCATGAAGTACAAACAAAGCAATTCTTAGGTACCAGTGGCCAACTACTCCAATCTCAAAGTGCTCTCCTCCAGTTTTGAACTTCACTTTATAGTTAATTCCATACAGTTTCAAATTCCCTTTTTGAAGTTATGTCTATATTTAAGTTCAGACTCTGCCACTAATTAGCTATGTGAATTTGCACAAGTTCCCTGAGCTTTAGTTTTCCTCTCTCAAAAAAAAAATTTTTTTTCATAATAAAGAGTTGTGTGGATTAAATGATAATGTGATAATGTAGGCAGAATATTTTGTAAAAGGACTATCATATAGTAAATGCTCAATATATTAGCCAACATCAACACAATCATGATCATCATCACTATCACTATTACTACTTAAATTTTAGTTTTGTTTCCCCAACCAAGCTTTAATAACCAGTTGTTTGAGTACACAGACATTACACTATTAGAGCATATTCATTGTAAAAGTTTTGGAAAACAATTTTGAAGTTGAACTGATTGTTTTTCTCTGATTTGGCAAGGAGGAACTCAATAGGTATGGCTTACTACTTTATAGTGCTTAGGATTTTTTCCACAAGAAATTGTTATTGTGGCCCCTTTAAAAGTTAATACCATGCTCGCTTCGGCATCACATATACTAAAATTGGAACAATACAGAGAAGATTAGCATGGCCCCTGCACAAGGATGACACGCAAATTCGTGAAGCGTCCCATATTTAAAAAAAAAAAAGTTAATACCAGAACGTTTTAAGCTAAAATATTAGGATTTGTGCAGACATAGTCTACAGAAACATTTATTTAGCTATGTTAGTCAGGTTAACTGCATCACAAAGACTAGATCCTCTCCTGACAGAAAGCTAATGTAAAGTAGGCTGCTTAGTATTGCCCACAAAATATAAATAAACTTGAACATTATGGGAATGTGAATGAACCTTAATGTATAGAAGATGGATGGATAAACCATTTTCAGCCCTCTTCTTATTCTATACATGCTCATTCATCTTTTTTTTTTTTCAACTTCATTTCCCCCCACTCTCCAGCCACACTAAACCTCTTACCACATCCCAAAAGTCCTAGTTTTTCCTCACTTCTTTGGGACTTAGCACAAGTATTACCATTTTTATTAAAATAAGTTTTCTAGAATCTCCCAGTTTCTTTCATCCCTGCACTCACAGCTTTTTGTGCATAGCTCCATTAAAACATTTATACATTATGTGGTAACTGCCTGAGAACAAGGATTTTGTTTCATGTTTCTTTATATATTCAGTTCTTAGTAAAGGATTAAGAACAAAATATGTCCTCAATAAAAATGCATTAAATGAATAAGTACATAACCACAACATCATGTTCAAACAGTAAATATCAAGATACTTAAATAAATCAAAGATCTTGATATTTACATGTAAAAAAATTAAATTATTAACCCTAAAGAAGTCTTGATAAATTTTTAGCTTCCAAGCTTACCTGCAGATCTCAGCTGTAGTATGTCAGATGGCACATTTAATAGGTGTGAAAAATGATCCCTGAGGTGTTTAAAAATACTGTCAGTTTTAAAAGGCATTATAATTTCCTGGCTCACAGGAAGAAGTACAACTTTTACTGTAGATTAAAAAAGAAAAGAAAAGAGTCATAGTCAAAAGCAAAGGTCAGCAACCTAGAGTCCTCAAGCAGATAGAAAGTTATGGAACAATTTTTAATCACATAGAAAGCAGTTGCTTCTGCCATGTTCCCCCACCACACCTCCATAATAACAGTGACTTTACATTTTCTATGAGGAGAAGTAACAAACATTCAATTGCAACTTTTGTTTTGAAAGTCAATTTAAAAATCTCAAAAATTAGCATCAGTGATGAACACCTGCTTCCTCAATACCAGCTCAAAGTTCACATCTTTCTTCCATTCCCTGGCACGAGAATCAGTGCACATTCAGATTACCTCCTTGCTCAGAATACCACAAGAAATGGAAGATAAAACTAAACTGCTTTGAGAAGTTCCAAATATCTGCTATATATTACTCAGATATAGACTTAAAAAACATCTCAGAAAACTAAGCATTTTTGTGTAGTATTGGAAAAAGACCCTGAGACCTAGAGAGTGTCCCAATGCTTTGATCACATATTGATATCACACATTGATATCACACATCACTGAGTCAGTGCTTATTTATGAAATTAAGAAAAACTAATACATTTTCAAAAAAAAATTTCTTTCACCTTGCAACTACAAAAGATATCTCATACTAAGCCCATTCTTCTTCCCACTGTTTATGTCTATAGTTGCCAAAATGCAAAACAGAAAATCACTGTTTTGTAAATATCTGAAATACACACAAATATCTGGAATAACTGCACAAACCTACTTTTCACAAAAATGGACATTATGTGGCTCACTTCTCACTTTATAAACAGAAAATAAAGACATTTAAAAAAATAAAAATTTTCATTATTAAGTGGTTATCTGTTTACAAATTATAAGAAGGAAATGCAGTATTTAAAAATTGTTATGGGGTAAACTTTTTTCTTTTACATCTACAGACTTTAAATTTTAAAGAAGAAGATGTAATAAGAAAGATGGAATAAAGAGTGCACACTGTAAGCCAAAAGAGTTTTGTATATTTCTAGATGTCTGATATGACAGTTTTCATAAGCTAATTGAGACATCAGTAATCCCAGGATGAAATTCAACTAGGCATTGTTGATAATAAGGTTCTTCAAGCCTGTTGAAACTAGTTTTCACAGTTCTCTGTCAGCAAAGAGAACATTTACACAGATGTTAAATTCTTAGGAGACTATTTTAATTGTTTTATGGATTCAAAGTTTGATGATAAATGTATTTTAAAATATTCTTAGCAGTGAATTCCTAAGTTTTGGGAAGGGAGGTGTGTTAAGGAATTTGTGAGCCTCAGGATCAAGACAACTTTTTTTTTTAAGTCACCATGTGTTTGTTATAAGCTGCAATAACAGGGAATTACAAAAATATCAAAAAATGGATCCCAAATTTACAGTGAATAATGAAATTGAAGAGTGACACCTTCAATTATGTGTAATTGGGCTGGATTAATTTCTTCTTCCTTTTCATTCTTAGCTTATGTGGACATACCATGCAAGGGTAAACTACCCCACTGGATTCAAAAGCTACACTTTACCAGCCATCCTAAGCTGCTGTTATTATTATTAAGTGATAGCTCATGTTCTCCACCCTATGGATGAAAACTCTCTCAAAACTTACGGACAAAGGGGAGAGCAGCAGTCAGTTAACCATGCAAGTAGAAAGGTTCTCTGTGTAACCACTTTCTTGCCGCTCCTCTCTGCTTCATTACCAACAATGTAGTAATAAGTCCTAGATGCCACCAACATTATATCTTTAAAATTAAACTATAATTAAAGACAATGATTTTTCTGAAGCTAAATATAAGGTAACACTACACAGAAATTTGGACATACTTAAAAACAACATGATGTGAGCACTGGATATGAAACAAGAAAATCTGGAGTCAAATTCCCATCCCACCTCTTGTTAGCTACGTACAATTAATTCCAAATTGGCATGCAAAAAAATTACAATTATCCCCAAGAACTTTTTTACTATTTTCCAAGATCTCTAATATTTTTAAAACCTACTTTAATTTGGGAAAAAAAGTTGATAAATATCCATTTAAAATTTAAAGATATTTGTTTAATTTAGGGAGAGTAGATAATGCAGAATAGAGAAGCTTCACACATAGTTAAGACATTCAAGTGGTATAGCTAGAGAAGTTTGGTGTTTAGGAAAAGGGAAAGTAACATCAAATATAAAACAAATCTTTAACCAAAAATAAGAAAAAGCAACCATTCTTCAAAATGAAAATAGGAAGTACCCTATCTTCCCTAGATAATACCTGTTGCTGAAGAATCTATCATTGATGTTTTTAGAGATTCCTTTACAGCCTTTATTTTATCCAGAAATGTCAGATAGTCATTTGAATACCGTTTGTCTGACTGTGTTACATTATCAAAATCAGTTAGATCATGCTTTTTATAATGTCTGGGAGAATCTGAAACTTCTTCGGGTGATATAACCTCTTCCATGAGTTGTTCTTCATCATCTGATTTCAGGCTCAAAGAGCTCTGGTCACTCTGCTCCTTAACACGTGTTTCATGGGCACCACCAGATGGCTCTAGTTCAGATTCATTGTCTTCAGTTTGATCTGACTCTGGAAGCTCTTCTGAGGTAACTGGAATATTGATAGTCTCATGAGCATCATCACTTTCTTCTGCTGCATCAAGAACATCTTGAGCATCAAAGTCTTCCTCCTGTTCAGACATTGTCCTGAACTGAGAAAAAGTAATAATTTATTATATATAAAAACTTCTATACCAAATATCAAATTAATTGATGGTATACAGTCGTTGTCGTTGGCAGCCGTCCATCTCGAGAGACGATGGTGTAGCTTCTTAAGAGTCTATCTGCACCGCCGAGAATGGTTGTGCAGTCCAACTCGGGAGTGACACGGTATCTGTCTCCTCCCGTGTTGAATCGACATCTTGCGATGACGCTGGAGTGTCCTCTCCAGCGAAGCTGAAGCTACAGAGCCTGGGCAGGGTGATATGGAGGGTCTGCTGTTGCCCATGCAGCAGACCCCCCCTCTCTTCACAGTTGAAGGGTCCAAGGGAAAGACGGAGTCAATACAGCTTGGCTTCAGGTGCGCCGCAGGAGTTGCCGGTGTTGACTACAACGTCAAACCGCCTTAGGGACTCCGGCTCCGGATTTTCTGTCGGGGTTTACTCCCTTAGCCTTTCCCCTGAAGAGGTATGCCGCAAGGCAGCGGAGGTTTTTTGGAGTCAGAGTTTTCCTTCTCTGATGTGCCCTGACTGGAAGATCGAACCAGCGACACTTAGCTCGCAGGCTGACGCTCAATCCACTGAGCCAAACCAGCCAGGGCTGGTATACAGTAATGTTCATAATATACTAAAATGCTGCTCATTGATTTTTTAGAAAACAATGATTATCTTAATAATTGCATCAGATAAAATGTCAGTGAATATTTAATAAAAATACCACAGAAATAAAAATATATACCAAAAGGAGAAACTCTAAGCGCAATTAATTTGAAATAAATCTTCTTTGAAGAATATATTGGAAAATATTTTGAAATATATTGTCATCTCTTCCTTATTCAATAATCAATGTTTGTGAAAAGACTTTTTGAATAGCTTTTTTCCTAAACACAAAACTAACAGGTATTTATGTTCTGGCATTACAATTGGTTAGATGCTCCAAGAAACCTGCCAGCTCACACAGCAACTATATCCTGGATAGTACGCATTCTTTGTGGCAGCTTTGCTTTCACAAGTTGTAGCAGAGGTGTCCAATGACCTCTACCCCCTCCCAAAATGAACATATCAACAAACAAGTATGGGTTGATCCTGGAGCTGACTAGGGCCTAAGCTACTGCAAGCAGGAGCTTTGGCTTGGAAAACAGTATGAGAGCACCCAGGAACTTGGGTCAGGGTGGAGAGCAGCCCAGAGCCAAGTTGCAGAGGCAAGAGCTGGTTCAGAGTAGTGAGCAGCCAGTCAGCAGTAAGCCTACCT
This sequence comes from Furipterus horrens, assembly GCF_987537825.1. Classification (NCBI taxonomy): domain Eukaryota; kingdom Metazoa; phylum Chordata; class Mammalia; order Chiroptera; family Furipteridae; genus Furipterus; species Furipterus horrens. Next base: position 73,836,589 of record NW_028327179.1, on the reverse strand, counting down.
ATAGAAGCTGACAGTCAGGAAGGAGGGGTAGAGGAGGTGACCTTGAGGCTAACTTCTATGGCAACCAGCAGAGGGAAGATTAAAATTTGGAACAGTAGTGAGATGGGAAGTCTGTGATTGGGGTTCCCAATTTAAACACAAATTCTCATGGAGAAAAAAATTTATCTCAGTCAGTGAAGTTGTCTTGCTGACTAGACTAGACGACAAATTTCAAAAAAAAAAAAAAATCAAATATCTGTAATTAAAAAAAATATATATATATATAATTTGTTGAATCCAGTGAATACAGAATTAGAGTTCAAGAGGGAAGTAGTAAACTGGAAGATAAATAGATTTTACACAGAGTGCTGCAAAGAGATAAGGATATCAAAAATATGAGAGTTTAAGAACCATGGGAAAATGAAAAAGAAAGTCTAGTATATTTTTCCGCTAAGCATATATCTTGCTGTGAGCTAAGAATGGGTTTGTATTGCTAAAACAAAAACACAACAAAGAACATGCAAAAAGACTGCATGTGGCCTGGGAAGTCCTCTGCAGAAAGTTTGCCAGGCTCTGATCTAACATATGTCAAATTGAAGTCCCAGAAAAAAAAACAACAACAGCAAACAGAAAGCTGGAAAAAAAAGGAAATACTTTTTAAAATAATGGATGAGAATTTTTCAAAATCATGAAATATATGGATCCACAGATCCAAGAAGCACAACATACATATATATCTAACAGGATAAAAAAGTAATTTATAGTCACATAAATTGTAATTAAATTACAGAATAACAAAGACAAAGAAAAGGCCCATAAAACAGTCATAATATACAGGACATATCATCTGTTGTTTTGAATCATATTAATTTTCTGACAATAAAAAAGAAAGAAAAGTAAAATCACTGCAGATTGCTCATCAGAAAAATAGGAGCCAAGGCAACAATGTACTAATTAAAATAAGATACCCATCAACCTAAAATTGTGTACTCAGCAAAGTTATCTCTCCAGAAAGAAAACAGATACATTTATAAATAAATTACCAGCAAGATATCCGCTCTAAAAATATTTCTATCTAACGGATACACTTGAAAAAGGAGGAAAATGGACCCAATGGAAGTACAAAGTTCAAGAAAAAAGGTGAGAAAATAAATAATAAACATATGGGTAAATGCAAACAAATATTGTCAACAAAATAATAGTAAAAACTTGAAATATTAGACAATAAAATATGGTATTGGGAAGAGAATGATAAGAATAAACTGTTCTTCAATCCTATACTGTTTAAAAATTGAGGGACATGATATTATTAATCCTAGATGTTGTTGAATTAAATATACATGGTTAAATTTCCAGCACTAGAAATAAAATAACTAAAATAAAGTTTTAAATTTTCAAAAAAAAGAGGAAATAACATAAAATAAGATAAAACTGAACAGAAACCACCCCCCCCCCTTTTTTTTTAATTAAACAAGCCTCTTTAGGATCTCACCCACTGGGAAAAAAAAAATCTTTCTTTTGGTTATTTTATCCAATAACAGAGCTTAATGACCTGATTAAAGAGAGAGTACCTAAACAAACTCTAACTCCTAGCAGCATATTCATCTGTCCATTTGGAGAGCCTGAGGTAAAGCTCCTGTTTCTATCTGGTGGGTCATCCATCCTCCGCCTAAAATGGTAAAGATGGCATCTTCTAAATCAGCAACAGCAACAAAATCAAGAACTGCCCTTCAAAAAAAAAAAACTAAAATAATAAAAAGACCGACCATAGACTGGGAGATACTTTTTTTTGCAAAACTCCTACCTGATAAAGGACTTGTACCCAAAATATACAGAGAACTCTCAAAATGCAATAAGAAAATGATAACAGTAAGAAACAAGAGTAAACACTTCAATAGATATATCACCAAAGAATATATATAGAGGCAAGTAAGCAGGGCCAGGACTAGGCTGAGGCAAGGATGGTGCCTGCACTGCTCTGCACTTGCACTTGAGCCTGAGAATAAATGTCTCCCAAAATTTTGGACCTAGTTGCCTCAATTACTTCATTCTAGTTCTTGCCTCAAGAATAAACACATGAAAAGATGCTCAATATCACTAGTCATTGGAGAAATGCAACTTCAGATCACAATGAAAATTCACTACACACCTATTACCATAGTTAATGTTTTCCTTTTTTGGCCAAACAATATCAAGGGCTAGTGAATATGAAGACAAGAGGCTTTCATAACTTGATGGTGAAAATGCCCATTGGGGACTTCCAACCAAGATGGAGGTGTAGACTGACACGCTGCGTCTCCCTCCACGATTAAGAAGGAATACAGCTACCTCAAAACTAGAAACAACCAGAAGTTCCAGAAAAATCAAACTGCATGGAAATCCAGCAAACAAAGATGTAAAGAAGAAATACTCATCCAGGCAGGTAGGAGGGGCGGAGCCGGGGTGGCGAGGACACAGTGTGGTGGCGGCAGCAGCAGGCCAGCAGAAAGCACAGTCACACATTTTAAAGTCAGGAGGGACACCTGGGGAGTGTTCCCAGCTCCTCATCAGACCTAGCTGCTCACGGTCCCAGCACCAAGGAAAATCAAGCCTCATTGCTTTTGACTGTGCAGACCAGTGGGGGTTGGGGTGGAGGCAGAAACTGTTGATCTCTCAGCAGAGTCCACTTGTTTCAAGGGCCCCCATGGTCCTAGAAGTCCACAGACCCACCCAATCTGGGAATGATGACCAGGGCAGCAGCTAGAGGGACGCCAGTCCAGTGCAGAAGTGGGAGAGGTGCCTGGAAAAGGGGCAAGTGCTGGGCAGGTGGCATTGTTCCCTCTCGGACCCCTCCCCAACATACAGTGCCACAACGTGGTGAAACAGGTCGCCCTGTACTTAGGAATCCCTAAGGCTCTGCCCCTTACAACGTAACACCAGCAACAGCTCTACCTGGGACTCGGAGGCAAACAAACACATAGCCTGTCAGAATGAGGAGACAGAGAAGTATGGCCCAAAAGGGGGAACAAATCAAGGTTCCAGTGGGAGAACTAAGTGACGAGGAGATAGCCAACCTCACAGATGTGTAATTACACAGAAAGTATAATTCTGCCCTGGTAAATTCTCCCTGTTGAACTGGGACCAGGACATGGACATACTGCTGTAGTCCTCGAGGGGGCTGCTGCTGGTGCTGTTGAACAGTTTCTGCGCCAGGAACATGAGATTCTCCTTGGTGAGGCCCCAGTTGCTCTGCATCTCGGCCTTGAATTTCATGTTGAGCACCTCACACAGCTTTAAATGCATTCTCATAGTAATTCAGCATGTTTTTTATATCATATTCCGTCGCTTCTGGGGCTTTCAGCTTAGATCATGCACAGCAGGAAGACACCCGGTGCGGCGGATGTCCCTGCCTGCCTCTTTTAGCGGGACTCCAAGCCACCTGTGCTCCCAGGGAGGGAGCCCCCTGCACAGAACCTGGAAGGGACGAGCTCAGGCATGTGGATATTGAGCGGAGGTCCCCCTGGGTCTCTGAGTCTTCTATCTGGGAGGGTGCAGGAGCGTTGGGCAGGCCGGCCAGGCTCTCCGCAGGAGCCTGGGAAGGGCAGTGCAGGAGCATTGGGCAGGCCGGCCAGGCTCTCCGCAGGAGCCTGGGAAGGGCGGTGGCAGCAGCGGCGGCGGCAGCAGCAGCAGCAGCAGCAGCAGCAGCAGCAGAAAGAAGAGCCAAATCCACACAGCGCAGGTGCAGAGGACAAACATGATGCAGTTGGCCCCTCCCTGAAAGACAACCTAACAGACGCAGAATTCAAAACACTGGTGATAAAGATGCTCACATGCTTGACAGATATGCTTGAGTATGGCAAACACATAAGAGAAGAAATGAAGGCTATGCTAAGTGAAATGAAGGAAAATCTACACAAAACCAATGGTGAAGAGAAGGAAACCGAGGTTCAAATTAATGATTTAGAACATAAGGAAGAAAAAAAGTCAACCAGTGAAGAATGAGGAAGCAAGAATTGAAAAAAATGAGGAAAACTTCCCAAATTTTGTGAAGGAGATGGACATACAGGTCTGGGAAGCACAGAGGGTCCCAGGCAAGCTGGACCCAGAGGGGACCACACCAGGATACATCATGACTGAGATGCCAAAGGTGAAAGATAAAGAGAGAGTCCTGGGGGCAGCAAGAGAGAGGCAGAGAGTTGCCTACAGGGGGGTGCCTATAGGACTATCAGCTGATTTCTCAGAGGACACTTAGCAAGCAGGAGGGGACTGGCAAGCAGTATTCAATGTGACGAAAGGCAACCTGCAACCAGGACCACCCTATTCAGCAAGGCTATCTTTTGGAATGGAAGGGCAGATAAAGTACTTCCCAGACAAGGTGAAGCTAAAGGAGCTCATCATCACCAAGCCATTATTATATGAAATGTCAAAGGGACTTACTTAAGAAAAAGATCAAAACTATGAACACTAAAATGACAACAAGCACACAACTATCAACTGAATTTAAAAAATAAAAAATAATTCCAACTAAGCAAACCAGAAGAGGAAAAGAATCATAGGGGTCATTTGGAGGGTTATCAGCTGGGAAGGGGGAGGGGGAGAAATGGAGATATGGTGCAGGGATTAAGAAGCATAATCGACTGGTACAAAATAGACATGGGGAAGTTAAGAATAATATACAAAAGGGTGAAGCCAAAGAACTTGTATGCACAACCCATGGACATGAACTAAGCGGGGTGGGATGCTGGAGGGAAGGGGGTTACTGGGCAGAGGGGAGCAAAGGGAAAAAAAATTAGAACTACTGTAACAATATCATTGGTACATTTGGGATAATTTTGTCAGTTTCTCATAAAATTAAACACATATTTATCATATGACTCAGCAATCTATGTCCTTTACACAAGTGGAACGAAAAGCTACATTCACACAAAAGTTGTACACAAAAGTTTATAAAGCCTTTATTCTTAATCACCAAAGACTGGAATCAATACAAATGTTCCTTAGCTGATGAATGGATACATATACTGTCATACATTCATATGTGGAATACTACTTACCAATAAAAATAAACTATTGATACTCACAACATTATGGATGAATCTCAAATTATGCTAAGCAAGAAGCCAATTCGAAAGGCTACATACTGTATGATTTACTTAAGTGAAAAAAGCAAAGCTCTTGGTTCACAACCCCAAGAGTTTCCCAGGTGAAATCCTAAACTACAAGAGACAGAAAAAAGAGGCAAAGTGCTCCAGTTGGTATGGTAGGTGGTGGGTTTTTTAAAAAATTGATTTTTTTTAAACTAGAGAAAGAGAAAAAGAAACTTTGATTTGTTGTGTCATTTATTTATGCATTCTTTGGTTGCTTCTTCCCCATATGCCTTGACGGGGGACGGAATCCACAACCTTGGTGTATGAAGATGATGCTCTAATCAATTTAGCTACAGGGCCAGGGCGGTAGGTGGCAATTTTAATAAGCAAGCGAACTTACATAGGAGGCTTGTCTTGGGCGCTGCAAAGAGTAGATCTCTGCAATCACCCACCACAACCTAAGAGTTGTATAGAGGCCTTAATCCAGCTGGATTAAGTCATGTACACTGACCAGATGGTCTCAGCAACACATTCCTCTCTAAAGGCTTCCTCCTTGAAGCAGCTCCTAGTACAGTAAGGGACGAGTGGGCAGAAACTTCAAGAATAGTGGACGGAGTAAGGAACCTCCCATTGCCCCATCCAGTTCAAGGGTCAACCCACAGTCACGCGCTCTTGATGACCTCCTACAAAAGCTCAGACCCGTATGTACTTTTACAGGTACAACTACACATTTGCATATGCAGAGAGTACCTCTAGAAGGTGAACTGGAGGACCCAACAGTTTGGGTGGGGGGGAATGGATGGAAGGCAGATTTTCACTGTTTATTCTTTTTATTGTTTAATTGTTTTATCATTTTTATGTATTATCTATTTGAAAGTAAATATTTTAATCTTAAAATTTGTTTAAAAGAGAAAAGCAGTATCTATTATGATTATATACAAAAAACGTCCCCTTTCACCTACAAGGCATGACGGATCTAGAATGTAAGTAGTCAGGAATCCAGTTTTGATTTATACCAAATAGACTTTGAGTTTTAAAGTTTTTTAAAAGGCACCGCAGAACCATGGCTGGGAAGGAGTGAGAGTGCCAGTGAGGACAGTCAGTAAGCGCTCTATTTACTAAAGACTGAAAATGGTCACCATGGATAGCTGAAGGTTACCTCTTGATTCTATATTATTGCTGTGAACAGCACTAGGGGGGGAGGAGCTGCCTAATCCCAAATCACAGACGTGGAGCCAGAAAAGGAACCCAAGAAAGAACAGTTGCTTTGCACGGTTTGGAAAGTAAGAGTGGAACATTCCTGACCGGCCAATCAGCCCCATGAGTCGGTCGCCCCAAGCGCCCAGCACAGAGTCCTCGGAGTCCAGCGTCTATAGAATCCCTGACTCAAAGGCCGTCTAAGGGCTGGGTCAGGGGAGGGCAGCCAGAACCTGTCTTCCTACCTAAAATAGTCAGCTACTCAGGTGGAGGTGGTTTCTGAGGCTCCTAGAGGCAGCGCCCGCCCTCGTCCGATTCTCTGTTGCTGGCAGTAACGTAGCAACGACCCTGGCACCACCTCCTCTCGCCTCTGCACAGCTCTCGCGGGAAGCGGAGGCTGGCACTGGAAAGGATGGCAGTGAAGGAAGGAGCGAAGCCAGCGGATGAGGGGGCAGAAGGGGCGGGACACCGAGAGCGGGGCAAGGGCTGGTTAGATCTGAAAGTGAATTGGGCTTGAACCACTCTTCCAGATCTCTTTTCGCACTTGTGAAAAAGCACAGTTCTCCGAACCAAACACTGAAAGCAATGTACGCTTATAGATATAAGAAATCGAGATTATAGAAAATATAAATATGAGATAAGAATGAAGACCTTGACAAAGGAGAACACAGTTGTACAACAGTAGGTGCCCACTTGCCTTTGTTAAATTTAGAACTTGGCTCTTAGTTCCCTGGCAACCAGAGAAAAGGGAGTCAGGAGCTATTACATAATTCCCCTTTTAAGTCAGGAGAAGCAAAGCTTTTGTTAATCATTAAATTGTAAAGGGTTTTTTTTTTATTTAATCACCATAAATCCTTTAAATGGAGAAAGTTTTTAAAGAATCGAGGGAAAGGATCATTTATATTCCTATTGCAAATGTAATAAATTTAATGCAGAGGCCTTATAATAATTGCTAGCATTTATTATTATTTGTTACCAAGCACTTTATATTTCTAATTTAATCCTTACAATGATTTCATTAAGAACTGTGACTAGCCCCATTTTACTAGTGAGAAAACTAAGGTTTAGAGAGGTTTAGCGAGGGAGCCAGGATTAATCCTAGCAAGTATGACTCCAGAGCCTCTACTTTAAACCACTAATCTATGCTACCATGTTTGACTTAACATGCTTCACTATTTTTAAAAGATATGATTAAGTAATAAAATTAAAACTTTTGTTATATATCGGACAGTTCATTCCTCCTTCATAATGTTCAATGTTTTCATTCCTTTATATCATTCTACTAAAATTGCATTCTCATCTCCCAATAACTTCCTAACGCACAATGTCATTTTTCAGTCTTCATTCTATTTTAAGATATATATTTATTACTTGTACAATATAAAATATGTATTATATTCTCAAATAAAGCTGGCTTTAAATAAAAGCAAATGCATTTAAACCACTACATGAATCCACATATTCATGAAGAGCAGGAATAAGGGGGAAGGAACATTCAGATAACCACTAAGGTTAGTCTTTTACTGGTGGTGTGCAGACAAGTGCTTCCAAATACTCTCCCACTCTCGCCTTCAAAATCATAGTATATCTTAATTTTACTAGTAATGAGAATTCCATTGGTTTTAAACACTCACCTTTCTGGCTCTCCTCTTTAAATGTATCATCCATTGCCCTCTATGTAAGAAAAAATTAGATTTAGGCGTAGAAGCAGGATATGGAAGGAAGAAAACCTGGTGGCAGAGAACATCAAGTACTTCACAGTGTTAAATGTGACTGGATACCCATTCTATGTTCATGTTTTATTTTACTGTAGAGATGATCTTATACAACCACATGAGTGCATGTTGGAAATGTTATTAGCACATCAAAATCACACATACACACACACACCGTAATTCTTTGTTTGTGTAAAATAAAAGTAAATGCAAGGTGAAAACAGCCGGTGGGAAAGACTCAATTCTGAAAGTGGAAAAATAATTTTACATCACTTTCCACTACTTTCCACAATAAACCTGTACATTTTGGGGGAATTTATTGCCCTCAATGACTTATCTTTATTTCTCATGAAACACCTACCTTTATTTATCTCAGCATTTATGATATTATACAGTAAACATTTTAAAATGTGCTTTATTTTTACAAAGGTGCCACCTAGTGGCTTTATGAAATCAAGCATTTCAAAGTATTACCCACCAGCATTTCAGGCTAAAATGTATTCTGATATAAATGAACTAGAAAAAAACATTAGAAGAATAATTTAGAAAACTAAGGACTTAGAGTTATGCTTTGAAAATCACTATATGGATTAAATTTGGATCATAACACCTCTGTGAGTTAGTTAAAAGACTGGAAATACAGATAGTATTACCATAGTCCTTTTTCTACACCTATAAGGGACAGATTTGTTTGAAATTCAGGACTTTTCTCATTTTTGAAGGATAATATGGGCATATACTGTATATTCTTTGACACCTTAAGTGGGCCTGGAGTAACAGAATCAGAGAAACAGAATCAAATACATTAATACTTCTGTGGAAAAATATATTCAATTCTGGCTGATGTGGCTCAGTGGATTGGGCGCTGGCCTGCAAACCAGAGGGTCGCTGGTCCGATTCTCTGTCAGGGCACATGCCTGCATTGTGGGCCAGGTCCCCAGGTGGGGACATGGGAGAGGCAACCACACATTGATGTTTCGCTCCCTCTCTTTGTCTTTCTCTTCTTCTCTCTCTAAAAATAAATAAAATCTTTTAAAAAAAGAAAAATGTATTTATATTCACATTAAAGTGGGATAAAGTCTACAAATAGCCTTATGTCAATTCTGGTCAGATTTTGTTTACAATGAATTATGAAAAAAAAAACTTATCAAACATTTTTTGAATTTGGAATTTGGAATTTAGATAGGGAACTTTGGACTTATTTTACCCTGGGAAAAATAATCAGCCTTTCCATTACAGAAAAAAAGAGAAATGCCTAAAAGGTTCACCTGAAAAAGAACACCCATATTTGTGATCATGAGAAATTCCCAAAAAGAATCTCTGAAATGCTTTTCATTTACCAAGTCATACACAGGAAAAGGCTAATCCACCATAAATTATATATAGGCACACTGCAAAAAATGAGCTGCTAATATAAACCTCAAGATCTCTTTGAACATTAATTATTAGCAATGTATGGCAAGATAAATTTATGAATTCTACAGCACATTCAAAAAATTTTAAGAGCCCTGGCTAGGTGGCTTAGTTGGTTGGAGTGTAATCCTCTGCACCAAAAAGGTTGTGGGTTCAATCTCCGGTATGGGAGGCAGCCAATCCATGTTTCTCTCTCTCTCCCTTCCACTTTCTCTGGAATCAATGAACATGCCTTTGAGTAAGGACTTAAATTTTTTTTTTTTTAACCAGGGTTTTGTTTCAGTTTTGTTTCATTGTGTGATGTGCCACGTTTCCTCTCCCTGTCTTGGGTCTATGGAAGCATGTCTTGAGATGGCACCATCCTTAGCTCAGATCCATTGTGTGAATCTTTTGAACACTGTCAATCCTCATTTGACATGTCATATGAATAACAAACAAACTTTTGATGTGTGAAAATATTTGTATTTAGGGGTAGCCTATGCAAATTAACTACTTTTCTCACTACTTTCTTTCACTAACTAAAGTTTTGGCTTATTACCTCTACATAAAATTTTTGAATAAATTTCTCGTTCCCATCAATAATTCAAATCTCATATCACATTCCCATTTTGATTTCATGTGAAGTCTGTTTAAAATAAACCTATTTATACTCTAAACCAAACTCCTATCTTCTCATTTACTTTTTTTTCTCGGAGTATTACTATTATTGTAGTATAGGCTGCAATCCCATTGAGTACTAAGTTTTAAAGGAAATTCTGCCCACAGATGCAAAATACTCATAGTATGTTCAGTGACTTGGTACTCTACCCCAGACCCCAGATACTCTTGCAGAGGAAGTCTCTTTAACTTGTTTCTTTTTATAACTATAAAGGCTGGGAAGAAAAAGCTAGTATTAGCCTATATGTGAAAATTTTCTCATACAGAACATTGACTTTTCTGTTTGAAAAAGAAAACACGAGGCCTGATAGAGATAACTGGGGAAAAGGCACAGGAGCACAAAAGTCCGCTCTACAGTTGGATAACATGTTAAGCAATGTCTCATAAAACATGAATTCTTGGCTTCTGAGAAGCATCAAACTGAACTTGAGATTTCTTGCAAGAAATATCATCTTGGCTGTCAGAAGGAACTATAGCTAGGAAGGCCTGTTTGAAAAGCCTGCTGAAGCATCAGGTGAAGAGACTTTTTTTAAAAAAGATTTTAGTTATTTTTTTAGGGAGGGAGAAACATCGATAGGTTGCTTCTGCATGCCCCCAACAGGGGCCTGGCTCAAAACCCAGGAATGTGCCCTGACTAGGAATTGAACTGTCAACCTTTCAGTTCACAGGCTGGCACTCAAACCACTAAGCCACACCAGCCAGGGCAAGAGACAACTCTTTTTATTGAATTTATTGGAGTGACATTGGTTAATAACATTATATGTTCCAAGTATACAATTCTGTAATATATCAGTTGTATACTGTTATGTGTGTTCACCACCCGAAGTCATCTCTTTCTGAACCATTGCTCCCTCTTTTACCCTCTTCTACCTCCCCGACCCCTCTCCTCTTGTAATTACCATATTGTTGGTGTCTGAGTTTGTTTAATCCCTTCAGCTTTTTCACCCAGCTCCCCAAACCCGCTCCCCTCCGAAAGCTGTTAAGTCTGTTTCCTATAGATACAGGAATCTCTTGTTTTGTTTTGTTTTTTATTTTGTTCATTAGATTCCACATATCAGTGTAATCATAAAGGCAATTTAGCAAGTCTTTCCATTGTAGTAAGTCCCAAAGTCACCTACTTAAAAATCTTGATCTCTATTTGACAGACTGGTTTCTTTCCTATTTATCTAGGATCCTAATCCTCATTATTGTTCCTGAAACTAAACTGCTTTGTACTATAACAACAACAAAAAAATCCTCCATTAGTTTCACCTAACTGCATTTTAGAATTAGAAAAGGAAATACAACGATCAAAACAAGCTCCTCTACCCTCCAATTCTGAGAGAAAGGTAGAGAAGGGGGAGAATAATGAAGAGTGAAGCCTGGTAGCGTGGCATATGATGGTTGCCACTAATATCATATTCTTCCTATTTAGATGAACTACTCCAGTTTCTCCTGGTGTTGAAAATATGGCAACTCTGGGCACTGATCCTTACTCCAAGTAGGTACCACCTATCCTCTTTGCCCAAGGCAGTCATGATTTATACCTGTTATCCTTATAACTTCATTTCACTCTAAAAAATCATTACAGGTTCAATGAAAAATCATACGGTCATCCAGATATAAGCCCTTTTCACTCCAAACGAAAGCATGCTTATGTATTTGAATAGTCTGCATTCAGTCCACAGACAGGAGAAAGGGAGCATGGGTTTTGCTGCCATTTTCTTGTTTACAAAGCTCAAATCGATTAACTTCTTATGAAATGTCTGGAGTATAGTAATTGAATAAAACATATGAGATGTCTAAGGAGAGTTGAAATGGGCCACTCTTAAAAATTACTCAAATTAGTCTAGACGCCCCTCAGCAACAATATTTTTAAATAGAAAAATCAATCTTTAACTGGTCAGGAAATCTTAATCTGGAAGTTACATAGGGAGCAACTGGAAAACACCTGAAAAACAATCAAGTGTGAGGCTGTATGGGCAGTTGGAATGGCAGTTATGAAATGTAAGAATAATGGACCACAAGGCAATGTCTTTTAGATACCTACCAATTATCAGCCTGTGATCCATGTAAAGATTTTTGCAAAAAAATAAAATCCAATTTACTACTTCTGTTCATATTTATTCTTTATATGTATTGTTCTTTCACAGAGAAACTCAAGAAAGCAGGATCTATGTTCTTCTGGTATAGCCCATATAGTACAGGTAAGAGTGACATCTCAAGCAGTCATAAGGAATAAATATAATGGTTAGGAGTGTAAGTTCTGGAGCAAGACTGTCTACGTTCAAAATGTAGCTCCATATCTTACTAGCTATGCGGCCATGGGAATGTTATTACACCATCTCTTTGCCTCAATTTTTCCTAGATCCCCATGTTGCACAATTGCAGGGGAGCACTACTCAATTCGTTTCCTCATCTGGAAAATGGAGATAATTTTCAGGGTTTCACTCTTACGAGTTGTCAGTAGATTTAATGAGTGAAATCAGTCAAGTATTGAGTACCTGACAAACATTAACAAATTAGTTATTATATTATTATTACTACAACTACTACTAAACTACAACTAGCATTTTAAATGCAAATCAATAAGGTCCCCTTTTATCAATAGCTACTAGAGCTCTACTGGTGAAATATGTAAGATGTTCAAGAACCATGGGAGAAGTGGGGCTGAAAATATGACGAAGGCACATAAAGCCACCTTTCTGTTTTTATGGTTAGTTAAAAAGTTATCTTGAAGGCATCAATGTAAATATGCTTTAGGATAAACCATATATTTTGATCTCAGTGAATATAATGTATTATATATTAAAGCAAATGTTTAGAATTGAAAAAAAGTTATAAATCACAAATCCTACTTTTACAGAGAAGTAAATAGGCCATTCTGAGAGGCTGACAACTTGCCCCCACTTACTGAGTTCACGATGGCACTAGAATCATGGGAATGAGAACCTCTGGACTTCTGACTCTCCCTCTAATGCTTTTCCCACTTCCCCCACAGAAGCTTTCTCTTTCCAGTCTGGCTGCTGAAATGTAGCTCAATCCACTTCACTTAGTATTTATTTAGCATTCAATTTACAGCTGTATAAGGGGAGAAATTTATTAGGAAAAAGAAAAATACAACTTTCTTTCTCATTCTAAAGATTCTGCTTTGCCACAGATAGCAAAACGCACATGCACGTGCACACACACACACACACACACACAAACCCCCAAATGTACTATCTTGAAGGTAAGAAATACCAAATTTTCCTAAGTTTTTAGAAATGATTTGGGCTAGAAAAAAAAGGCGAGGACACCTGAAAAGTAATTTTATTTTTGTTTAACCTTCAACTTGTCAGTCACTTCTTTCCTTGAATAGCTTTACCTCATTTGATACCAGGTACACTCATATTGGAAACTTAGTAAAAACTACTTAGTGATTCTACTTAGAAGTTATAACCATACAACTAAGATGTTTTGAATAAAAGCCTATCCATATGCCAGATAAACTTTAGGAACTCTTATTATCTCTTCTTTTACAGAAACTCTCTATCCTGATGTAGTGTGATTAAGGACCAGAAAGCTAACTTCCTTAAATGAGACAAAATTTTAAGTTTCCCAGCTACCACTGTAAATAAGAAATCTTTCTTTCAGATATAAAATCAATTTCCTCAACTGTACAATTAATTGTAATTTAATGGTTTTTACTCTTACTACTTCACTTCAAACAATGACCTATACATTTGTTTAAGCAATAAGTTTATGATTTCTTCATAATAAAAAAAAATTAAATGTGCTAGACACTACTAAAAATATTTTACCTATCAAATATATGGCCTGTGCATTGAAATTTTTCCAATTAATTTTCAAATCTTATAGAACCTGTTTTAAAAAATATCATATTTGAAATAATTTGAATGAATGCTTTCACAAAAACTAATGTTCCTATTACCATAATCATCAGTTTTAACAATTCTCCTAAATATGCTCTCCCATCATTTTTCTTGATTTTAGATTTCAATAATATGGAAATATTTTTTATATAACAGAACATTTAATTACATCAGTTTCCCTTCAACACACAACTCATTTGATGACAATTATATTGGCCATTTCCACTGGTTGGCAGGAGGCTCATCCACTAAAGGCTCCCATGGTTTCCATCGTACCATTTTTCTCGCCAGACTTAGTTCATTTTCAGCCTGTTAATAAAATTTTTTAAAAATCATTTGATTATACTGTTTAATATTTATCAGTTAATAACTAAAATATACCTATTAGAGCTACTATTTTTATACTAATACCCAATAAGCTGTTCTACCATCAAATGTTGAATATTAATTAAATTGCCTTAACTGTCACAGCTATGCAATTACCATGAGTAAGAGAGAACAGATTTTGATTTCTTTTATTTGGTTAAAATTTGCTGTTAGATTGTCCAAATGTTTAATTGGTGAGTTTTCAATCTTAATTGTCTATTTCACCATTACACTTCAAAGTCTTTCATGATCAAGTCTGTCTCCTCATTGATATCAATGGCTTTCAAACTTTATTTTTATCATGGCCCACAGTAAAAGAAAAGAAAAATGTTACTAAGGGATCCACAATATACAAATATAACTCAAACAAAAAAATATTACCTCTGCTATAGTAACTATGATACACTGTATTTTCTAATTTTTGTAAGTGCTAGTCACAAGCTACCTATCTGATTTCTTGACCCATAATCATTTGAACCAGTTTATAAAACAATGATCTACAGAATATAAAAGATTACAATAGCTTCAATTAGTGGAAAAAGGAATGTAAACTATCTCAAATTTTATACTGATTATGTTCCAATAATGTTTTAGATATATTGAGTTTTATAACACTTTATTAACCTTATATTGCTTATAAAAATGTACACACCTGCACAGCTGACTTAAAAATACTTAATGAACCCTGAGACTACAACTGTATAATGACTCATCAACTAAAGTCATGATCAAAGTGAAATCAGGTAGAAAAGAAAGAAGATTAAGAAGAGGATAGTAATAAAAAGTTTGCAGTAAGTTCCCATAACACTATTATCTAGTACCATAGTCAATATGCAAATGAATAGAAAGACCATGAAAATAGGCCTCTGAATGACTTAAACAGTCTACATGCATCAAAAGCTGTCTGAATGCCCTATCCTCTAATAACAGAGCCATCTAGCAATGCTTTTGAATATTATGTCTATTGGTGAAATACCTTCCTAATTTACAATAATTTCTTATATTTTCTTTTATTTGTCCTTTGAAACAAGGCAAGAAAACTTAAGAAAAAGTGACTATATTTTAGAAAACTACAAAAGAAAAGTAAAAATTAAATGAAACAGAACTAAATATTTATCAGACTTGTATAAAAAGAAGACACAGGGTACACAGAGGGAGGAATTTTTGACCAAATAAAAAATTTAAAAACCTCTACATATGGGAGAAAATATTCAATTGAAATCAAAAAGCAAAGAACAGACTAAAAAAAATTTAGGCAATATGGCATAATATTAAAATTAGTATCTCTTTTATTATTAAAAAATAAAGAACTATATAAGAAAAACATTAAAAACAAACTAATGGAATAAAAATATTAAGTTTATAAAACACAAAATATAAAACATTTTTAAAGTTTAACTTATAATTGGGGGAACAAATGAACAACTAAAGAAAAAAAAAAGGCCTCATTCTCCCCGATTTAATTAAAAATTATAGCTTTCTTACCAAAGCATTAAAACTTAAAAGTAGTATCTAAAGAGATAAAATTATTCAAAAAACAGTAATATTATGTTACTAATTTGAACTAAGGTAAGGCTAACAAGAACGTGCCCATTATATTCAAAGAATATCAAACTCCAAACTTCTAACAGAAGCCTCATAAATTCAAGTTATAATCAATAACATTTAACTGACACACATTAGAAATATTTTTTACATGTGATTAGACTTATATTTGGTGAGTTGATACAAGAAATTTAGTTTTCCTTTCTTTTTGGAATTTCAGTTTTGTGCCTATATACATTATGTCTCTGAACTTTTGAAGCCAAACATCTAAATATTCAACTTTTTCTTTACCTGACGAATCACCTCTTCTATTTGGCCACCCTGAAGTTGGTCTTCTAATTTTTTAACATCTGGTTCCTATAATTTAAGGGAAAAAACAAAACAAAACAGAAAATACTTAAACAAAGGATATCTGAATGTTTCAATATCCTATATTTTAAAAACTCATACACAAAAAAAAGCACTTGCTATAATAAATGTAATTAATTTTTCTCTCATCATCTCCTTACTAATTTTTACCAAATATTTGATGGAAACCCATTTCACCTATTTTATTGCTTTTCTATTTTAATATTAAAAAGTATTAAATATGGCCCTGACTGGTGTGGCCCAGTGGATTGGACATCATCCTGCAAACCAAAGGGTTGCCAGTTCAATTCTCGGTTGCAACACAAGCCTGGGTTGCAGGTTGGGTCCCTGTGGGGGTCATGAGAGAGGCAGGCAATTGGTTTCTCCCACACATCTGTTTTTGTCCCTTTCCCTCTCTCTAAAAATAAGTGATAAATGAATAAAATCTTTTTTTTAAGCATTAAACATGTACTGACATAATAATCAAGAAATATGATGCCTAATTCAGTCTTTCTAAAATAGATTTTAAAATACCACTTTATTTTCTTAGTATTGCTTATATTTCCTCTGACACAATTAGCATTAAAAGTAATAGCTACTTTATGACCCAGAATTCCACTAAGTATAAACCAAACAAAAATGCATATGTTAACCAACTGACATGTTCAAGAATGTCCCAAGAAGCACAAGTCATAGCTTCAAATTACAAACAATCCAAATTACCACATTTAATAGGATAAATGAACTACAGTCTTTAAATATAGTAAAATACTATAAAGCAATGAGAATGAACAAACTATAACTATAAACGATAGCACAGATGATTCTCTCAAACATAATGTTAAGTGAAAGAAACCACACACACAAGAGTTACATATCAATGATTCCATTCAAAACCAAAGCAAAATTAATATGTGGTGTCAGAGCTCAGAAGAGTTGTTATCTTTAGGAGGAAAGTAACTTAGAAGGAAACAAGAAGAATTTTGGTGTTCGGGAAATCTCCTCTCTTTTGATTTGGTGTTAACATGGGTGTGATTACCTTACGAAAATTCATCAAGCTCTATACTTTTGATTTCTGCACATTTCTTTGTATAATTATTCTTCAATGAAAAGTTATTTAAAAGAAAAAAGACATATATTTACTTATTTTCCAATACACGAGTTTTTGAAAGCCAAAAACCATGTCCTATACACACACATTAAAATCAATGTAAACAGGGTGGTTTTTTTGGCCCGTAAATGAAATAAAAAGAGAAAAAAAAATTCTTGCCCTGGCTGGTATGGCTCAGTGGACTGAGGGCCGGCCTATGAACCAAAAGGTTGCTGGTTTGATTCTGAGTCAAGGCATATGCCTGGGTTGCAGGCCAGGTCCCCAGGTGGAGGCGTAGGAGAGACGACCAATCAATCTATCTCTCACACATCAGTGTTTTTCTCTCCTGTTCTCCCTCTTCCCCTCTCTCTGAAAATAAATAAAATCTTTAAAAAAAACAAAAACAGATATTCTCTACAGGATTGGCATGCTTCTGCCTCAAAGCATCTGCTGATGGACCCAGTATATTGGCATGGCTTGCTCCTTCACTTCTATCCAAGTCTTGCCTTGTATATCATCCATCTCCTTAGGGAGGACTACCTGTGTTATGGTAAGCTGAATGCTCCATGCAATGTGCCTGAACTAATCCCTGGATCCTGTGAATGTTACCTTAGATAGCAAAGGGTTTGTAGGTGTGATTAAATTAAGAATCTTGAGATCAGGAGATTATTCTAGATTATCTGAGCGGGCTCTAATAAATTACAGGTGTCTTATAAGAAAGAGGCAGAGGTAAATTATACATAGAAGAGGAAAAGTAATGTGACCACATAGGCAAAGTTTGGAGTGATGCAGCCACAAGCCAAGGAATGCCAAAACCCACCAGAGCTAGAAGAGGCAAGAAACGAATTCTACCCTAGAGCCTCCAAAAGGAGTGCAACCCCACCAACACCTTGATTTGCGCCTCTGATCCTGATTTTAGATTTTTGGTTTCCAGAAATGTAAGAGAATAAAATTCTGTTATTTTAAGCCACCAAGTGTGTGGTCATTTGATACAGCAGCCATAGGAAAATACATATTATAACATCCCTCATTACCCTGGAGCACAACATTCTTTCTTTTTGAATTTTCCTTCACTACATTTATTATTTCCTGACATACTATGTAATATACTTCTTTATTCACTTACTTATTTTACTTATTTATTTATTTTTTTGCCTCCCATCATTAATGAGAAGAAGGCAGGGATTTTTGTGTTTGGGTCATTGCCATGTAAGCACTAGCTTTCATGCCTAGAACAGTATGTGGCAACAACAGGCACTCTTTTGTTTCTTGAATACATAAAGAATAACTGGAAAAGAGGAGGGAAAAAGCAGATGAACATATTTGAGAAAGACTATTTAATTCAGAATTAACTGGGTTATGAAGCCAAAAATCAAAAACAAAATAGGGAAGCTGGTCACCGTTATAAGAGATCCAGGAGGATGAAGGTTAAAAATGCAAGGAATGTTCAATAATATTTTCAACTCAAGAAAAGCCTGTGTTAGAAAAACAACTCAAAATTTGTTGTAATGAAGGTAAGTCAATAATGTGACTTTTATTTACCAATGCCATAATGCCATTAAGCTAAATAAGGTACCATGTACTGATTGCTCACTATGTGCTTGAAACTGTTTTAAACTTAACATAAATCACCTCATTCAATCCTAACAATAAATGTTCAAGGTAGGTATTAGGATACCCAAGTTATAGATGAGGACCGAGTAAGAACAGCCAAATTGATAAGGTAAGAGCATTCCAGGAAGAGGGGCAAAAAAACCCAAAAATAAAACTGTATGGAATTCACGTAACTGTCAGCAGTTTGGTATATTGCTGAGTATAAGGTACAAAATAGGAAATTATAAGATTAGGAAGATAACCTAGAGCCAGACCTTGGGGAGCCTTCCATCCATGCTAAGGACTTTATCATGTAAGCCAGTGGTTCCTAATCCTGGCTGTACATCAAAGTCATACAGATAAACATAGCTAGGTGAGTTTCACACAGCCAGCTCAGCATAAATCTATAAACTCAGTCTTTGAAAAACACTGTACAGGAAACCATGGTAAAGTTTTT
Organism: Furipterus horrens; assembly: GCF_987537825.1. Classification (NCBI taxonomy): domain Eukaryota; kingdom Metazoa; phylum Chordata; class Mammalia; order Chiroptera; family Furipteridae; genus Furipterus; species Furipterus horrens. The sequence goes on along the minus strand of NW_028327179.1, from coordinate 73,817,309 downwards.
AAGCTGAAAGGCATTATGATTTACATACTGAAAAAAAAAATCACTCTATTTGCAGTACGGGACATATAATGATATAGAATGGAACTATACACAGACCAATCAGTTAAAAGGCAATTGAAATAGCACAGCTCAGAGAAAAGAATTTTAGAACTATTAAGTGAAAGTAACAACAGTGAACTGTTCTTCAGTTGCCATTGCTATGTGAAAAGAGAGAAATAAGGCAAAAGTAAAGAAAAATATAAAAATACATTTTCTTTTCTTTTAAAATAGAAGCAAGTTAAATACATCTCAAAGTGATCTGAGAATTAAATGGACTTGATCTTATAGTCTTTCACAGCAGTATTTGATAGGGCTTTGCACACAGAAAGCACCCAGTAAACAGGAGTTTGATAAATGAAAGGGGAAAAGAATGAAAGGAAAGCATGGAAGAAGGAGAATATGCAAAAAATAAGCAACTGAATTTTTTCGTTAAATGTTTCATTGGATACCATATATCCAAGAAAACAAAATTAAGTCAGCTACTTACCGCTTTAACCATATCCAACTTCTCATTTGTAACCTGCTCTGTGTACTTTCTATATGCTGCATTTTTAGGGATTTCCTCAAGAACATCAAGAATTTTTGTGTACAATATTCTTAGCCTCTGAAAAGACAAATCATACAAATTTCCATTTTAAAATACTACCAAAGATTAAATGGAACATTTTAAAGCCTCAGTTTCAAAAAAACAAAAAACTCATAACTGTTTTTTGTTTTATAACGCATTTAAGTTTTGCTGTAATTTCTTAATGTCTATGTGTCTATGCCCTATCTCTTCTACAATTTAGGGAAAATAAACTTTTCCTTATTATTTCTATATTTATTTGAAATGTTTTAGTTTAACTGTATAAAATTGATAAGGCAGGCGCATGCGCATACACACACACACAAGTAAACAAATTAACCCTAAGGACCACTAAGAATAATTTTTCTTAAAAAGTACTCTGCATATTTAGACATTATTTTTACATTTGAATATAATATTCCATAATAGAGGGTATTTTACTACACTAATATGGAGCTTGTCACAAAGAACATATAATCTGAATTGTGTGTGTGGTTTATTTTTTTAGCCACATTTTGTCTTAATTTTAGTCAAGGGTATGACAACAGGAAGGCCTCTTAGGAGACTTGAGTTTTAAAATGGGGATATTAATATAGTATCTGTTTCATAGGGTATTGTATAACTTATAACAGTACCTGGCACTCATTAGGTTTCAATGAACATTAGCATTGTTATTCCACAGGGGAAGTAGTCACTTCAGTAGGTATCAGAGAAGGGGTCACAGAAAAGGCAGCATTACCGATAGACATAGAGGGATTGTAGGACTTGGACAACTAAAGACGTTGAAAAAGCAATTTTACACATAGACTACATATATAGAATTGAATGGCAGAAAACATAGGGAACATAAAGTAACTCAGTATGTAGTTCTATTTTCCTTGAACTGTGTTATCCAGTGCAGTAGCTACTAGACAAATATGGCAACTGAGCACTTGAAATGTGACTAGTCCAATCAGAGAAGTGGTAGAAGTGTAAATACACACTGGACTTTGATTACTTAGTATGAAAAACAAACTAAAATATCAACTTTTATATATTGAAATGGTAATATTCCAAGTATGTTAGATAAACCCTTTGAGTGTCATGAGTAATTCGAAATTTGGATCACCTTGAGAAAAAAATTATATCAATATATAACCTGAGGTACAAAAAAAGAGAACAAAACATAAAATATGAAATATTCCATTGTTATTTACATTTATAGCCATTGAAAAAAGTCGCTGGAAGCAATGCTAGCACTTTTGGGAAAATTTGTCAGCATCGCTTACAGCGACATTGGCACTCAAAGGGTAACTCAAAGGGTATATTATTAACTTTACCTTTTTCTTTATTGAAAAAGTGGCTCCTAGAAAATAGCAAACATGTCTTACATTTATGACTTGTCATATTTTTATCAGATAGCAGCACATGGATAGAATATCAGACATGTAAGGAAATGCTTAGAAGGTAAGCCTGGAGAAAAAGATTTTAAGTGGTTTGGCAGGCCAAATTAATGCATTTGGGTTTATTCTGTGGGCAATAAAAAAGATTAAGGGATATTTTATGATTAGAAAATTAATCTGGCAGTAATGAGTTAAAAGGATTAAATGGAGAAGCAGGCAGAAAGGCCAGTAACAAGGTTGCTACAATTCTCTAAACAAGAGCGAGGGCCTAAACTATGGTAATAACAGTAGGGAAAGGAAAAGAGATGAGACTGGATAGACTGGAGAAGTGTTAGAGGAAAAGGTCAACAGAACTCATGACTGGAGTGAACATAAAGATGTAAGAGTAAAAGATGTATCTACTATGATGTCCAAATTCCCAGCCTGGGGAGTAAAAAGATTGATAACTCTCAAGGAAAATGGGGACAGACTCCTAGATGGAGAGTAGGATGACAGCTAGTGGGGGAGCAAGGGTGGGGGGAGTAAGGGGTTCGGGGGGAAGTAAGTGGTTGGAGGGGTGGAGGGATTGAGCAAAGAGGAGTCATGGGCATGGACAACAGTGTGGTGACTGCTGCGGGGAGGGGGTATAAGGGGACTAAACAGTAATGGAAAAATACACAATAAAGATTAAATTTAAAAAAGAAAAATTAAGAGTCCACAGTGCATGAAACATTTAGAAATGAAAAACCATGAGTTCAGTTTTTGACAATAATGAATCTAAAGTCATTATGAACTCATAATGAGTACACGACAATAGCTCATCAAACTGAGCACATACCATGTGCCAGTCATAGTTCTAGAGTGGACAAAATAGTAAAAAATTGCTGGCTTCATGAAAACCTACATTCTAAACAGAGAAAGACAAAAAACAAGATAAAGTAGTAGAATACAGACTGTTGCTTGTGAGATGGAGGGCCATGGTAAGGACTTTTATTTACAGTGAAAGCCACAGGAGGGTTTTGAGGAAAGGAATGACATGACTTCACTTGCATTTTAGCAGGCTGATTCTACTGTGGTTGAAAAATGACAAAACTGAGGCAGTGACAAACAGGGAGAGGTCGTTAAGAAGCAAATACAATTATTTTTAGCAGTGGTAATAGCGGCTGAGAACAGGGTAGCAGCAGAGGAGATGGTGAGTAGTCAAAATAGGAATATATTTTGAAGGCAAAGCACAAAGGATTTACTGAAGTACCAAATGTGATGTGTGAAAGAAAAAAGAAATTAAAAATGATTTCAAGGTTTTTTACCTAAGTGATTGGAAGAATGGAACTGAGATGAGTAAGCCTAATAAAGGAGCAGGCTCTAAGGAGATCAAGAACCCAATTTTGGACATGTTAAGTTTGAGTTGCCCGCCTGACATGCAAGTGGAAGTGTCCACTAAGCAATTAAATACATAACACTCTCATAAAGGGGGAGGTCAGTGCTTGATATGGAAATCTAAGAGTTATTAGTGTACAGGATGGTACTTAAAACCACTAAACTAGGCCCACACATTAAGAGAGAGCAAATATTAAGTAGAGAAAGGGTCTCAAACGTAGGTCTTAGAACTCCAAAATTTAGAAGTGTGAATATGAGGAATAACCAGAAAGGGAGAAAGCAAAAAGAGCAGGGGTAAGAAACAGGAAGAGTCCTGAAGCACAGTAAAGAAAGTGCATGACAGAGAGGGGCCCCATGTGTCAAATGGGGTCACTAGGTCAAGTAAGAAGAGAAATGTGAGATGCCCATTGGATTTAGCAGTACCAAGATCATGATGACCTTGAAAAGAAAAGAGCACTATGGCCAAGCCTGACTAGAGTGTGTTCAAAGGGGAATAAGAGAACCTGGATAGTACGAACATCTTAACAATGTTAATTTTTCCTATCCATAAATGCTGTATATGCTTCCACTTATTTATATCTTCTTCAATTTCTTTCTTCACTGTCTTATAATTTTTCAAGTACAGGTCTTTTACCTCCTTGGTTAAATTTATGATGGTTGCCAGAGGGGTGGCGGGGGTGGGGGGGGGGGACTGGGTGAAAAAGGTGAAGGGATTGAGAAGTGCAGATTGGTAGGTACAGGATAGTCATAGGAAATACTACAGGTATGGTGCCAGGTGGATACTGGAAATATCAGGGGGAACATCTGTAAAGCATATGACTGTCTAACCACTGTGCTGCACAGTGGAAACTAATACAAAATAATATTGAATGTAAACTGCAACTGAAAAAAAAATTTTTAATTTTTTGAAATAAAATTAAAAAATTGTAAACTGTTGAGTAAGATAACTCGTTAGCTGTAAAGGAAAGGAAAGAAATAAACAGTGTGGTCACTGGAAGAAAGTAAAGATAAATTTTTTTGTTTTGGGTTTTTTTGTTTTTCTTTTAGATGGAAGCATGTCATACTGAAGGGAAAGACCTACTAGAAAGTTAAAGTGATGACAAAAGGGGCAAATGCTAGAGCGATACCCTCGGTTAAGCCTAAGTGTCTGGAATCTCGGGCACCTAGGGAAAAGAGGTGAGGCAGGGGGAAAGGTGAAAAATGAAGATATAAATTTAGGAGGACACTAACTAAAGTACGAGTGAAGCCACGAGAGAACTGCCACCAAAATGGTCAACAAGAAAAGTGTTTGAAGATAGAGGTCATGATTTAAAAAAAAAAAACAAAAACAGAAATCTGGCACCGGACCAACAAAGAGATACCGCTCTTGTCTCAGAAGCTCACGATGAGTGGAAATTCTGGGCTAGAAATGTCCGCACTCCGTTAACCTGTCGACAAACAAGGTCGCAGGGTTCTATTCTTCCCTGGGAACCCTGGAATGAAGAAAAAAAAAGCAGTACCTACCTCGTGCGGACTCTCACATACAGCCAACCCCACAAGGCCAGTAGTCTGTTCAAAAACAAAACACGATTTAAGCGGTTTGCAATTCGGCGCGTCCAACACGCTAAGAAAAAGCAAAACCCCAGGCTAAAACTGGCCTAAAACCAGCTACCAGTCTCTCAATGCTGCTAGTTCGGAGCTATTTTCTGTCCCTGAGGCAGAGCAGAACGAGCGCCTCAAGGCACCGCCAAGCCGCGCCAGTTCCGGCCGTCACCCGCGGGATGAGGGTCTATCAGGTTGACTCTACCCCAGAGTCCACATTCCGTCAGTGACCTCCATTAGCCTCACCTTCTTTAGCAAGCCCGCCATGACAGCGCCGAAGACTCGAGTACGCGCAGCCCTCTGGGAATCTCGTTCAGACCCGCTCAATCAACCACCGAGGCCAACATTCCGTCACCTTGGAAACAGATTGGCTCTTCCAGCTCAGGATCTCCACCAGGGCCCAGCCTTTGCCCCGCCCATTCCAAAAGGGAAAAGTGACGCACGCGCAGTGAGTGCACCAGCGTCTAATCCCGGCCTTGGTGTTTTGTGTTAGGTGTTAGGTTTCGGTTCCTTCCCTTCCACCGCTGATAGATTGCCCGAAGGTTGAGGGAGTACTCCAAGCTACCAAAATCTTAGAGTTGTTTTAGGAACCTGCACGCTTTTTAACCTTTGGCGACTTCCTTGACGTTCCTTACACAGTGTAGTCTGTAGTAAGGTGAGCTCTTAACTCCAAACATTCTTTCATACAGTATTCTCGATATATTGAACCATCAGTATGCAGTTGCGTTTCCCATCGCAACACCTTCCTTTTCCGTTTCACTCACTGAAGTACATCATCCATTTTCTCATTTACCCAGGTAAAGTGATATCAGACCACTCTTCCTCAACCACCTCTACAAACATTTATTGAGCACATGTTAATTAGTGGGACATAATTTATAAGATAGGATGTCACATCCTGGGACTCACAGAACATGCATTAATAGGTAATTTTAATTTTTCAAAAGAGGTTTCTACCAAGTGTAATGTTATCAGAAAAGAGGAAATGACTAACCAAAAATTGTGGGTGACTGGAGTTTAAGAAGTCATTCACTAAAAAAGTTAATGAGAGAAAACCACAAGAGAGAATACATGTACAAAGAAACATATATATATATATATATACATATATATATTCTGAATAGCAAAAGTCATAATTTAAATAGTAAAACAATCCACAAAGTGGGAGAAGATATTTGCAACCACATATAATCACCAAAAGATAAGTGGTGCCTAGAATATATAAGGAACTTCTATAAATAAGTAAGAAAAGAATAACCATAACAGGTCTCCCTGCTTCCATTCCTGCCGTCCTGTCTGGAATATCTTAAATGAATTAATATATGTCAAGTGCCTGGCTCAGCGCATGGAACAAAGCACCACATACATGATTGCTATTAATTTTTAATTTTGGTGTTATTATGCTCAACCTAGTAGCTGGAATAATTCTTTTAGAAAGTACTTGCTCAAAATTCTCCCATAATTTTTCACTTGAAGTGTAATAGAGAAAGTCTACACCTGCCTATAAGGTTCTGCACAAGGTTGCCCCCTCTGCACATCACCTCTCAGACCTAATCTCCTATTCCCCTTCCCCTGCTCAGGTAGCTGTTCCTCTAACCCTTTTGTGGAAAAACCCTTCCACCAGCTGGATACATGGCTGGCTCTCTCACTTCTTTCAAGTGTTTCTGCAAACACTGTCTTTTTTTTTTTTTAATTAATTTGTTTGTTTATTTATTTTTAGAGAAAGGGGAAAGGAGAAAGAGAGGAAGAGAAACATCACTGTGTGGTTGCCTCTCACTTACGCCCCCAACTGAGGACCTGACGTGCAACCTAGTCATGTGCCCTGACTGGGAATCGAACCAACGACACTTGTCTCGCAGGCCAACGCTCAATCCACTGAGCCACAGCAGCCAGAGCAAATACTGCCTTCTTAATGTGGCCTACCCTGGCCATAAGATTTCAAATTGCAAGTCACCACAAACGTGTTCCTTACCCTCTTCTCTGCTTCAGTTTTCTTCATAGCAATTATCACCTCCTAATATGCTAATTACCTCATATTGGGTTTTTTTGGTGTGTCATTCTTTCCAGAATATAAGCCACATGTGAATGGAAATTATGTCCTACCATATTTCAAGTGTCTAAAATAGTACTTGGTACATAACAGGCACCCAATATGTATGTTTTTAGTGAAAATGATAGGAAAAAAGGGCAAAAGAAATTAATAGGCAATTGACAAAAATGGAAACAGGATCACTCGCTAAGCATGAAAAGGACTCAACCTCCCTAATAATTAAGTGAATGGAAAATAATCATAATTTTACTGCCATCCTATGGACAAAAATTAAAAACTGACAATACCAAGTGTTAGCAAGGATGTGGAGCAAAAGGAACTCTCATGTACTGCTGGTGGGAGTGAATTGATATAATCACTTTGGGGAATAATTTTACAATAGTTAGCTGAAGATATATAAAACCTGTAACTGAGTGTTATGGGTTGAATTATGTTCTCCCCAAAATTCCTATGTTGAACTCCTAACCCCCATTACCTCAGAAAGTGAGCTTATATGGAAATAGGGTCATTGCAGATGTAATTCATTGAGTTGAGGTCATTAGAGTGGGCCTGTCCAATATGACTGGTGTCCTTATAAAAGGGAAAATTTGGACACAGAGACGTGCACACAGGGAGAATGCAATACAAAGATGAAGGCAGAGATCAAGATGATGCTTCTATAAGTCAAGGAACACCAAAGATTGCCACAGAACCACTAAAGATTAGGGGAAAGGCACAGAACAGATTCTCTCATCCCTTAGAAGAAATAAAGCCTGCTGACACCTTAATCTTGAACTTCTAGACTTCAATGGGTGAACTAATACTTTTATGTTATTTTAGCCATTCAGTTTGTGGTATTTTTGTTACAGCAACCCTATAAGCCAACACTAATAGATTAGTTTGAGCATATGCTCCTCCCTTTCATTTAGGATAGCTGTCCCTAGAAATATGAGCCGCAGGATATAATCTTTCCAGTTCAGATTACCTAAGAAATAGACTTTACTATAATTTCCATCATAATATAATTTCCAACTTCTATATTTAAATCATCCACAATGACAATTCTGAACAGAGGATTATATATATATATTAACAAGTGTGCATCTATTAATGTCATTTTAAAGATATACATGTGCATGGGTGTATATATAACGTACACAAATGTAAAGAAACTATGGAATTAGAACAAACCATCCGATACACCATTTGCTCCTACAAAGGTGGCATACTTATCCGGACACACTAGATTAGACACAGGAAACTACATTAAGATTGGGAGGAAATAACCTATTTTTAATTTTTTTTTCTTCTTTTAAAGATTTTACTTATTATTTTTAGAGAGAGAGGAAGGGAGGGAGAAAGAGAGGAGAAAAACATCAATGTGTGAGAGAAATATTAATTGATTGGCTCTCACTAGCCCCCAACTGGGAACCTGGCCCAAAACCCAGCCAAATGCCCTGACTGGGAATTGAAACTGCAACCTTTCACTTTGCTGAATGATGCCCAGCATACTAGGCCACACCAGTTAGGGCAATATCCTGTTTTTCAAACCGATAATGCTGAAATTGTCACTGGAATTTAGATGAATGGACATTTATGAGGTCACAGTCATTGCTCGCTGCCCACTCCCCTACCCGTCCCTCCACATTCTTAGAATTTTTGTCATTATGGGGGGTGTTCTAGAATGTAGAATCACGTGATTATAACATATGCATGTGCTTTCATTTGGTGGAACTTTGAGTTCAGGCTTTTGCTGTCCTATATTTGCTAAAGACACAACAGCTAACAGACCTAGCTGATCCTGGCTAAAGTACTGTAAAGCTAACCAGTTCTCTGTAGTGGGAAAATCTTTAGGTTTTCTGAGCCAATTCCTTTGCAAAGGTGCTATGAAGGGGGCTAGACAATGATATCCTATGGCTGATGACAGTAGAATTAGCTTCAAAGGGACATCAACCTTGACATCTATGGTATCAGAAGGGGATTTGGGAATGTCTTAATATAAGTAACAGGGACATCAAATGCATCATAATTTCATTTGGAAGAGAATTCCCAGAGGGATAAATGTTTGAATCATCAGAAAGGAGACAGATATTGGGAAATGCAATAAATACAGTTAGCAAGTAGCAAGCCAGTTGACTTAGAGCTAAAATCTGGATCTCATCTTTTATACAGTTTGCTCTGCAGGACTTCTAGCTTATCCAACTAAGAGGGGCTCCTTTCTCCAAAATTAAGTACCTGGAAGAGTTAAGATCTCTTATCTTGCTTTTTAATTGCATGAGGCTCTTACATTGCTTTTGTGAAAGGCTGGGTCTTACCAAAGTTAGGCAGTTAAAATGTTTCCCTGGAATGCACAACTCTGGAGCTATGGTGAGGGAGCCTTTAAGAGGGAGGCATGAGACCAAATGACTGAAAAGGAAGAAAGTATTACAATTTTCAGGGCATGAGGGTCCCACTTTTGAAAGTCTAGAGGGGACAAATACTGCCTTGGCCAGTTTTCCAATTAGTTTTCATGATCAGGAAGCTGAGGTGAAAATGATCTCTACTCAGGAACTATTCTTTTCTCTCTCAGATTTGGCAACAAAGAAAATCAGTTTGCTCAAGTTAGTTCTTAGAACAGACTGACATATTAAAAACTCTAATACTTTGTATATTATCCATCTGTTGTGCCTCCATTCGTATCAGGCATGTTCAAAACAATTTGGATTTTTTCCCTGTCTTCTCTCTCTGTGCTGTGAATACTTCTAAAATGTGTCCATAATCAAGTGAATATGTTTCTGATATGGTGGGTTTTAGAACCTCATTCTAAATTGAGCTGTAACTCAGTTTGTTTAAGGAGATGAAAACTGTTTTATGAGACTAAAATAAATAAGTACTTGTTTACACAAACGGTAATAATATACTAATAAAATGGTAAGAAACAATTATTTTAAAAATGAATACTTAAACAAAATTTAGAAATAAATAAAATTACATATGAGATAAAAGTTGAAAATGCTGAAAATATATCATAAATGTTTATATCAAATTAAGCAAAATAAAATAGCTAAGACAGAATGGGAGAGGGAGAGAATAGCTAAAGCAGAGAAAGGAGTTCAGAAATTGGAGATGAAGCATATACTCATTTAAAATAACTGCATAAATGGCAGAAAAACTAAAATAATCATACATTAAGCAAATGTATATTGATTGCTTTCTTTGCATCAGAAACTGCAATAGCTCCTAGGGTTCTGTCAGTAAACCAGATTGACAAGTCTCAGTCATTAAGGAGCTTTGTTCAAGTGGCTGGACACATAGTAAACAAGTAAACGAATTAATAAATAAAATTACTAAATGTTATTTTTTTCAAAAAAAGAATGAGCAATGTGCTATAGGATAGATGGGTACCTGGTTAAAAGTGCAGGAAAACAGTTCTGAGAAAGTGACCTTTATTCTGAGACATGAAGGAAGGATCCAGTCACATAAAAACCAGCTAAGGCAAAGGGAACAATGGGGGCAAAAGTCAGAGGTGGGAAAGTTCTGTGATTGGAGTGTGGCTGAGGTAGAAGGGCAAGCAAGAGGGTAGCAAGGACCAAGTTCAAAAGATCACGTGATGGGAATGATTTAAATATGGCATGATACGATCTGATCCGCACTTTTTAAATACTCCAGTTGGTATTAGGACAATGAATTGGAACAGGGAAGGAATAGAAGAAGTAAAGGGTTTGGAAACCACTGCAGTAATCTGGGCAAAAAAAGATAATTGTTTGAATTAAATTGTCAGCAGTGGAAGTGGGCTGATTCACCGTGTAATTTGAAAATAAAACCAACAAGATCTACAGCTAGATTTGAAGTGAGAGGAGAAGGAAAGGATAGAATGAAAGAGTGGCTCCTAGGTCTCTGGCTTTAGCAACAAGGCAGGTAAAAACTCATTTAGAAGAATTTAAAAATAGGAGTTTCAAAAGTTTAAAGTAAACAAATAAATATTAACCAAATTGTAGACTTGAGAAATAAAATAGCAAATCAAAAAAATGTGTTTAAAAATAGAAAAAAATACCAGAAGTCATGGAGCCCAATATTTCACATCTTCACACAAACTGAAACAAAGGTCTTCAGGCTAAAGCAGTCATCAGTATTCAACAGACATCCCACATGTGAACTTCCCAAAGATAGACTCTACTATGTTAATGCACATAGGAACCTAAGGTCTTTGGGTAACTTCAGGACTAAAAATATTGGACCAGACAGGGCCTTTTTCTTTTCTTTTTTAAAAAGATCTATTTATTTAGAGAGAGGAGAAGATAGGGAGAAGGAGAGGGACAGAAAACTGATGTGTGAGAGAAACATCAATCGGTTGCGTCTCCTCTGACTGGGGACCAAACCCACAACACAGGCATGTGCCTTAACCAAGAATCAAATCAGCTACCCTTCACTTTGCCAGATGACACCCAACCAACTGATTCAGGACAGCCAGGGCCGGGGCCTGTTTTGATAATTAAAAAACAAAAGACTGATAGGTTGTTTCAGCAGCTTTTCTCTCCTATGTCTGAATTTGCAAAGCCCATTTATACAGAAGATACCTCCAAAGAAAAGCAAACTGGGAAAAAGTCATGTTTTACTGGAAGCACTGGGTGAGATTTTAAGAGAAAAATAAAAGAGAGTAATGAAAGAATAAATTTAAAGAGTTGCTTATACTCAGGACTGACAAAAGAGGAAATGAACAACTATAGTAATGAATATAGAGAAAGAAAAATTGGCAAGAGCCTGAAAAAAAAATCTCATTAACACTGTAAAAGTTATTATAAACATATCACAGTGAAATTATTTTCTTGCTTTTCTTTGAATTTTATATATTTTTAAAATTGTTTTTCTATTACAGTTGTCCCACTTTTTCCTTCATTGCTCCCCCCAACCCAGCCCAACCCTTCTCCCACAGTCAATCCCCACCTCGTTGTTAATGTCCGAGGGTTATTTATACTAGTTCCTTTACTAAACCCTTCCCCTACTTACCCCTCTTCCTCTTCTCTCCCTCCCTGCCCCCAACCCTGGAAGCTGTTACTCTGTTTCTTGTTTATATGCCTCTGGTTCAATCTTGCTCAATTGTTTCTGTTGTTCACTAGTTTCCTGTATTAGGTGATATTATATGGCATTTTTCTTTCATTGCCTGGTTTATTTCACTTAGTATAATCCTCTCCAGTTCCGTCTATGCTGTTGTGAAAGGTAGGAGTTCCTTCTTTCTTTCTGCTGCATAGTATTCTGTTGTGTAAATATACAACAGTTTTTTGATCTACTCATTTACTGATGGGCACTTAGGCTGTTTCCAGCACTTGCCTATTGTAAATAGTGCTGCTATGAACAGAGGGGTGCATAAGTTCTTTTGAATTGGGGTTTTACGATTCTTAGGGTATAATCCTAGCAGTGGAATCACTGGTTCAAAAGGCAGTTCCATTTTTAGTTTTTTGAGGAAATTCCATACTCTTTTCCAAGATTGCTGTGGCTATTCAGGGTCTTTTTTGGTTTCATATAAATTTTTGAAGTATTTGTTCTAGGTCTGTGAAATATGTCATTGGTATTTTATTTATTTATTTTTAATAATTTATTTGTTGTTTTGTTTATTTATTTTTAGAGAGAGGGGAAAGGAGAAAGAGAGGGAGAGAAACATCACTGTGTGGTTGCCTCTCACTCGTGCCCCAGCTGGGAACCTGACGTGCAACCGAGTCATGTGCCCTGACTGGGAATCGAACCAGTGACACTTGGCTCACAGACCGACGCTCAATCCACTGAGCCACAGCAGCCAGGGCCTTATGTCATTGGTATTTTAATAGGGATTGCATTGAATCTGCAAATTGCTTTGGGTAGTATGGACATTTTAATGATGTTGATTCTTCTCATCCATGAACATGGTATTTGCTTCCATTTATTTGTATCTTCCTTAATTTCTTTCTGCAGTGTTATGTAGTTTTCCAAGTACAGGTCTTTCATCTCTTTGGTTAAGTTTATTCCTAGGTACCTTATTTTTCTTGTTACTAAGGTAAATGGGATTTTTTTTTTTTTTTTTTAGTTTCTATCTCTGATATTTTATTGTTGGTGTACAGAAATGCCTTTGATTTCTGTATATTGACTTTGTACCCTGCTATTTTACCAGATTTGCTTTTTATGTTGAGTAGTTTTTTTTAGTGGAATCTATAGGGTTTTCTATGTACAATGTCATGTCATCTGCATATAATGACAGTTTTACTTCCTCTTTTCCAATTTGGATGTCTTTTATTTCTTTTTCTTGTCTGATTGCTGTGGCTAGGACTTCCAACGCTATGTTGAATAGGAATGGCAAGAGTGGACATCCTTGTCTTGTTCCTGATCTCAGGGGAAATGCTTTCAGTTTTTGTCCATTGAGTATGATGTTGGCTTCAGGTTTCTAGTATATAGCCTTTATTATGTTGAGGTATACTCCCTCTATTTTGCCCTGGCTGGTTTAGCTCAGTGGATTGAGCGTCGGCCTGCGAGCTAAGTGTCGCTGGTTCGATCTTCCAGTCAGGGTACATCAGAGAAGGAAAACTCTGACTCCAAAAAACCTCCACTGCCTTGCGGCATACCTCTTCAGGGGAAAGGCTAAGGGAGTAAACCCCGACAGAAAATCCGGAGCCGCTAAGGCGGTTTGACGTTGTAGTCAACACCGGCAACTCCTGCGGCGCACCTGAAGCCAAGCTGTATCGACTCCGTCTTTCCCTTGGACCCTTCAGCTGCGAAGAGAGGGGGGGTCTGCTGCATGGGCAACAGCAGACCCTCCATATTACCCTGCCCAGGCTCTGTAGCTTCAGCGTCATCACAAGATGTCGATTCAACACGGGAGGAGACAGATACCGTGTCACTCCCGAGTCGGACTGCACAGCCATTCTCGGCGGTGCAGATAGACTCTTAAGAAGCTACACCATCGTCTCTCGAGACGGACGGCTGCCGACAACGACGACAACTCCCTCTATTCCCGTTTTGCTGAGTGTTTTCATCATAAATGAATGCTGTACTTTATCAAGAGCTTTTTCAGCATCTATGGATATGGTCATGTGGTTTTTGTCTTTCATTTTTTTAATGTGGTGTATTATATTTATTGATTTGCAAATATTAAACCATCCTTGCATCCCTGGGATGAATCTCACTTGATCATGGTGTATGATCTTTTTAATGTGTTGCTGGATCCTGTTTACCAATATTTTGTTGAGGATTTTAGCACCTATGTTCATCAGTGATATTGGCCGGTAGTTTTCTTTCTTTGTTATGTCTTGACCTCCTTTGGGAATTAGGGTAATACTGACTTCATAGAAAGAGTGGGAGTTTTCCCTCTTGTTGGATTTTTTGGAATAGTTTGAGAAGGATAGGCATTAGTTCTTCCCTAAATATTTTGTAAAATTTGCCTGTGAAGCCACCCAGTCCAGTGCTTTTGTGTGCTGGGAGTTTTTTTATTACTGTTTTGATTTCACTCTTTGTTATCAGTCTGTTCAGGCTTTCTACTTCTTCTTGATTCAGTTTTGGAAGATTATATGTTTCTATAAATGTGTCCATTTCTTCTAGGTTGTCAAGTTTCTTGCCATACAGTTCTTTGTAGTAATTTCTTACAATCCTTTGTATTTCTGTGATATCAATAGTGATTTCTCTTCTTTCATTTCTGATTTTGATTTTTGGGTTCTCTCTCTTTTTTTCTTGATGAGCCTGGCTAAAGGCTTGTCAATTTTGTTCATCTTTTCAAAGAACCATCTCCTACTTTTGTTGATCTTTCGAATTGTTTGTTTAGTTTCTATGTCATTTAATTCTGCTCTTATCTTGATGATTTCCTTCCTTCTTCTTGTCATAGGCTTCGTTTATTGTTGTTGTTCTAGTTCTTGTAGCTGTAGGGTTAGATTTTATATTCGAGATTCTTCTATCCTTTTCAGGTAAGCCTGTATTGCTATGAACTTTCCTCTCAGGACTGCTTTTACTGTGTCCCATAGGTTTTGGGCTGTTGTGTGCCCATTATCATTTGTTTCCAGAAACTTCTTGATTTCTTCCTTGATGTCATTGTTAAGCCATTCATTATTTAATAGCATGTTATTTGTTCTCTTGAGTTTGAATGTCTTTGATATATTTCCTTGAGGTTGATTTCTAGTTTCAAGGCATTGTGGTCTGAGAAGATGCTTGATAGAATGTCAATTTTCTTGAATTTGTTGAGGCTTGTTTTGTGTCCTACCATGAGGTCTATCTTTGAAAATGTCCCATATGCACTTGAAAATAATGTGTATTTTGCTTCTTTGGGGTTAAAAGTTATATATATATATATATATATATATATATATATATATATATATATATATATACTGCACAGCCATTCTTGGCGGTGCAGATAGACTCTTAAGAAGCTACACCATCGTCTCTCGAGACGGACGGCTGCCGACGACAATATATATAATCAGTTAAGTCCATTTGATCTAGTGTGTTGTTCAATGTCTCAATATCCTTGATGTTTCTTTGCTTCGAAGATTTGTCTATTGTTGATAATGGGGTGTTAAAGTCCCCTACAATGAGTGTGTTGCTGTTGATATCCTTCTTGTAGTCTTCCAATATTTTCCTTATATATTTGGGTGCTCCTATGTTTAGTGCATATATGTTTACCAGGGTTATATCTTCTTGATGGATTGTTCCCTTCAGTATTATGAAAAGCCCTTCTTTGTCTCTTTTTATGGTCTTACTTTGAAATCTGTTTTGTTTGATATAAGTATTGCTACCCAGATTTTTTTTTTCATGTCCATTTGCTTGGAATACTTTTTCTATCCCTTTGCTTTCAGTCTGTATAAATCTTTTGTTTTGAGGTGTGTCTCTTATAGACAGCATATATGTGGGTCATGTTTTCATATGCATTCTGCTACCCTATGTCTTTTGATTGGAGCATTTAATCCATTTACATTTAAGATTATTATTGATAGGTATTTATTCATTTTCCTTTGTACCTGTGTTCCTCTCCTTCTTTCTTTTTCTTCTTTTTCTTAAAGCATTCCCTTTAGCATCTCTTGCAATGCTGGTTTGGTGGAGATGTATTCTTTTAGCCTTCTTTTGTTTGGGAAACTCCTTATTTCACCTTCCATTTTGGAAGAGAGCTTTACTGGGTAGACTAGTCTTGGTTGTAGCCCTTTGTTTTTCATTGTTTGAAATATTTTTGCCATTCCCTTCTGGCTTGTAGTGTTTCTGTTGAGAAATCAGTTGATAACCTTATCGGAGCTCCCTTGTATGTTATTTCCTGTTTTTCTCTTGCTGCTTTTATGATTGTCTCTTTTACTTTGAATGTTGCCATTTTAATTATGATGTGCCTTGGAGTGGTCCTTTTTGCATTCATCTTCATTGGAACCCTCTGTGCTTCTTGGACTTGCATGTGTTTCTCTCATCAAGTTAGGAAAATTTTCTGTCATTACTTTTTCAATCAGGTTTTCTATCCCATGATCCTTTTCTTCACCTTCTTGTATCTCTATGATTTGAATATTTTTTCATTTCATGTTGTTCGGCAGTTCTTTTACACCCTCTTCATTCTTTTTCACTCTTTTTTCATTTTATTGTATTGCCTGGGAATTTTTTTCTACATTGTCCTCTAACTCGCTGATCCAATCCTCTAGTTCATTTAGCCTGCTTTTGATTGATTATACTGTGTTCTTCAGTTCATAAATTGTATTCTTCATTTCTTCCTGGTTCTTATTGATAGTTTTTATGTCCTTTTTTATGCTGGTGTAGTTCTCCGTAAGTTCCTTGTAGTTTCCCTGCAATTCTTTGTAGTTTCCCTGGAGTTCTTTGTAATTCCCCTGGAGTTTGTTGTAGTTTTCTTTGAGTTTGTCAAGTTCATTGAGCTTCCTTATAACCATTATTTTGAATTCCATGTCTGATAGTTGGCTTGTGTCTGTTCCATTTATCTCTCTTTCTAGGGATTCCTCTTTTCTGTTCATTGGGAGGTTGTTTCTCTGTCTCCCCATGTTGGATGCTTCTTGTTTGTTTTTGTTTCTTAGATTTGTCTGCTTTTATTTCCCACCTTTATGGTATGAGATTCTATATAGAAGACCTGGGGGATTCAGTGGTGCAGTCTCTTTGATCTCCTGAGCCTGATGCTCTTGGGATGTCCTTTATGCCATTTGTTTAAGCTGTCTGGTTGTATTTTAGTTACTCTTTGGTGGATCCTTCCTTCTGGTTAGTTTATGAGAGCCATTCTGCCCACCTTGTCTTGAGTTCCAGTACAACCTTTGAGAGCTGTCTTCTTTTTCTGGATATGCCCCTGGTCAAAATTTCATGGGTTTCAAATCTTTTCTGGCTGGCTGGCTCTGAGGAGATCTAGTTTGATTCTGAGAGTGCTATTTTTTCACTCGTGGGCCTGCCACCACTCTGCTATGAGCCGCACTTAGTTGAGTCCCTTTCCTTCTGGTCCTGTGGCACTCTCAGCCCTCCTCAAGCTTGTCTAGCAATGCTGTTCTGCTCATGGGCCAGCACACACATGTCAGTAGTCTCTGCCCAACCTCAAGTCCTGTCTCTGTTTTTCCAAAAAGTCTCTGTGTTGGCTCCAAGCTGCAGCACCAGCCTTTGTTCCTGTCTGTGCATCTGCATGTGCCTCTTGCCTCCCTGGGATCCCTACCGAGTCTGCAGTTCTGCCACAGCTTTCCCATATGGGCCCCTCTCCCCGGCTCAGTTGTGCTTTATTTTTTTGTTTGGTGGAGTCTTGGTGCAAGCACCCGGGACGCAGAGTTGTCAATCTAGGGTTGCCAGCCAAGGGAGTTCCCACCTAGATTCAGTTCATACAGTTTCTCACAGTCCGGGCTCTTCACTGTCTTCAACCAAACCCTCTTGCTGACTCTTTCCGGGACTTTGCTGGTTGGTGCGCCTATGGCAGGGGGAAGCTTCCAAGCAGATCCCAGCTAATGAGTTGTTCAGCAGCTGCCCCTTTTGGGTGTAGTCCAGCAGAGGCGCCAGGCTGGGAGACCCAGCGACTCTACTTGGAGAGTGCATGCTGAGTTTTCTGCCCTCTTTCACGCCACTCCCACACTCCCTGCCATGTTTGTGCTGTCTGAAATCCGCACTCAATCATTTCTCTCCGTGTTTGTACTCCAAGTCCTTCCGCGATGGGAGCAAGCAGACAACACTGCTACCTACTCCGCCACCATCTTTTCTCCTCTTATTTTATTTTTACCATGGCAACACAGAATTTT
The DNA here is from genome assembly GCF_987537825.1 of Furipterus horrens. Classification (NCBI taxonomy): domain Eukaryota; kingdom Metazoa; phylum Chordata; class Mammalia; order Chiroptera; family Furipteridae; genus Furipterus; species Furipterus horrens. The sequence goes on along the minus strand of NW_028327179.1, from coordinate 73,799,177 downwards.
CTTTCTTTATATTTAAAAATCCAGTTATGTTACTATGTCATATCTCTCTATTGACTTTAAGATCATTTCCCCCTAGGAAATAGTGTGTCCTGTAGCTATTTAGATTTAAATCTTCTTACATTTTAGAAATTTTTAAAAAATGTATGTCTTCCAATACTTGCTTCCATTTTTTAGCTTCCTTTTATTAGGGTCCCCCACTATGCATTTGTTGGAACTTATTTGATTGTTTTATTAACAGATAAAGATACATAGACATGTAGATATATACTCTTTACTATCTCTTTTAATGCTTCCTTTATTTTCATTCCATTTTGTTTGCTTGCTTTTCTCATTTTATCCCAGGGTTTTTTACTGTATCCTCTTCAACATCTATTCTTTCTTACTAAGTCTTTAAAATTTGATCATTCTTTCTGTGACATCTTTTTTTTATTACTCCCTTCTTTCCTGAAGTGTAAGAGCTTTATTTCATCTTCTCCTATTTTATTTTTATCTCTTCACTAAATGTTTGCATTTCTACTTTGTAGTGAATTTGTGTTGCTGTTTTACTTAATGTCAAAATATATTACCATAATTTTTATCTGCTCAACGGAAACATTTTCCAGGTTACTGTAATCCACCTGTTGAAAATGTTTGCTTTTCTTTTCTTACATTGTACTTTTATACTTATGCTATAAGGATCCAATGTTTATTAATCATTTATAAATAAGTTTAATTTTCCTGAGTCATGTCCAGAAGATAACAGAGTCTGCTTCCTGTAGCTATGACTCATCTATGAGTCAAATGTTACTCTTTGTGTAGCTTCCTTCCCCTGTTACCTTAAACCAAAACAGATCCAAGAGGGTTTGTGCACCACCTTGCTCTTTTTAGTTTTTCAGATTGCTGCAATAGAATGTAATAGCTTTAGCTATAGAACTCACTTTAAATATGTGTTCTTCATCTTTTGAAAATGTATGGGATGGGGCAAAAGTAAGTTGTAAGCACATGAAACACAGTTTATTCTGTAGTGTTATTTATTAATTATTGTATCATTGTCCATATGAACAGCTGTAAACCTACTTTTTCCCCACCCTGTATTAGCTGGTATTTAACAATCTGCTATCACCAGACCTTCTTACCACTCTGTACTGCTTTTTATGTCCTCCTGCAAATATTTCTAACTTTTATGCTTTTAGAAGCCCTTATAATTTTTGTAAGGAATCTACAGATTATATTAGTCTAGTTTTAATGAAAATGCAGTTTATGTTTTGTTTTATTTTGTTTGTTATTCTGTTACTGTAAGCAGCTGTTAGTTGACGCTTGGGCCTGGTTGGCCACTCTGGAGGTATGGGCCACTTGGGGGCTGTGTAGAGGATGCAGGTATGTCTGGATCTAGGAGTGCCCTGCATGCTCCAATGGGCTTCCTAAGATGTGCATGTGCCATGTCCAGTGTAGGGAGGTGGGTTGAGACCTGCAGCATCTCCAGGCTTCCTGATGGTGGGTTCTGCAGCCCCTCCCTCTACACTACTATAGATAGCCAGGGAGCACCAGGAGTCTCCCCCATTGATCAGGATGGTGCAGGGGGAGGTTCTTACACTGAGAGTGCCAAAAGCTAGAAAGATGAATGGACAGGACTGGAGTGTATAAAAACTTTGAAAGATAATTGGATAGGGGAAAGAAAAAAAAAAGCCCTCCCCTCTCTACTCCTATAAGAACCAATGACTCCAGCAGGAAGGAGGAGTGGTCTTTGAATTGCAAGTCCATCATTCTCACAGGTCACCACAACCAAATAAACTTTTATTTTCTTTTGCACCAGTACTTGCTTCACACCCTTGGCTTTTATGGTGGCAGGTAGCCACAACTGTGTTTCAGTTATAGTTTTTGGCAATGCAGATGGAACAGCTTGGACCTCAGTAAGTCCTGGGGTCCCAGCTGCCTGTGGCAGGCCAACCCTGGATCAGGACTATGGAGACTTCTGGGAGTTGCTGAGAGCTTTTCTCAGGGAATTTCCCTTCACTCCTTCTCAAGGCATCAGCCACCTGAAATGCTTGGCTGGTGAAAGGAAATGGATTTCTGGGGAGCAGAGGGACAGAAAGACTAGGTAAATTGAATGGGTATGCACACTGGGGGTCTTCTATCTCTGCCACTTGAGCTTTGTGCCACTGGGGTCCAGTTAGGACCATTTGCACTACTGGTTGGTAGGTTTTGTCTGCTGCTTGGGCTTTGTGCCACTTGAGCTTTGTGCCACTTGGGTTTTGGGTCCAGTCAAGTGTGCTTGTGGTATTGGTTTGCAGGAAATAAGATGCTAGGACTTGCTTATGAGTGCTCATTTAGACTAATGGAATTATAGATCCAATTTTTGTTCATATGTTCTCACTTTGTCTGGGGTCTTTCTATGATTATGGTTTTGGGTTTGTACCCTTGTGCCATCAGAGGTTGTTTTATTTTGGTTCCTGAAGAGATCTCACTGGGCCAGATTTTAGCAGATTGGTCCTACAGCTATGATCCAATGACCAAGAAGAGTTGGTTTTCTATTGTAACACTGCTTGGCCCCCTAAATGGTTCTCTAAATTACTATACCATCATATAGTTGGAATTATTTTGACAACAACCAGGGAAATTGAACACAATTTCTTTTTTTTTTTTTTCTCTCATTAAACTTTGTTTTAATGTGTCTCAAAAATTCTGTGACAGATTTTGGTCAAGTTGTTTCCATTAAAAAGTACTGATTTTAAAAACTAATAACTTAACTGCCACACACACAAAAAAAACCAAATGGTCCACAAAATTCTCCTTTCCTTCTGAAGGTTTTATGATGCATTGTAATCATTAACCAGTCCTTTATTATTAAACTTAAATGGCCAATTGAGACAAACAGTTCTGAGACCGTTCTTCCACCACTGATTAAGACTGGGGTGGCAGGTGTTGGGGATAATATTCATTTAGCTTTCTGAGCTTTCTGGGCAGACTTAGTAACTTTGCCAGCTCCAGCTGCCTTCTTGTCCACTGCTTTGATGACACCCACAGCAACTGTCTGTCTCATGTCACGAACAGCAAAGCGGCCCAGAGGAGGATAGTCAGAGAAGCTCTCAACACACATGGGCTTGCCAGGAACCATATCAACGATGGCAGCATCACCAGATTTCAAAAACTTTGGGCCATCTTCCAGCTTTTTCCCAGAACGACGATCAATCTTCTCCTTCAGCTCAGCATATTTGCAAGCAATATGAGCTGTATGACAATCCAGAACAGGAGCATATCCAGCACTGATTTGCCCTCGATGGTTCAGGATAATCACCTGAGCTGTGAAGCCAGCTGCTTCCATTGGTGGGTCATTTTTGCTGTCACCAGCCACATTGCCACGACGAACATCTTTGACAGACACGTTCTTGACATTGAAGCCCACATTGTCCCCAGGAAGAGCTTCACTCAAAGCTTCATGGTGCATTTCAACAGGCTTTACTTCAGTTGTAACATTGACTGCAGCAAAGGTGACCACCATGCCGGGTTTGAGAACACCAGTCTCCACTCGACCCACAGGGACAGTACCAATACCACCAATTTTATAGACATCCTGGAGGGGCAGATGCAGAGGCTTGTCAGTTGGACGAGTCGGTGGCAGGATGCAATCCAGAGCTTCAAGCAGTGTGGTTCCACTGGCATTGCCATCTTTACGGGTGACTTTCCATTCCTTGAACCAAGGCATGTTAGCACTTCGCTCCAGCATGTTGTCGCCATTCCAACCAGAAATTGGCATGAATGCTACTGTGTCAGGGTTGTAGCCAATTTTCTTAATGTAGGTGCTGACTTCTTTAACAATTTCCTCGTATCTCTTCTGGCTGTAGGGTGGCTCAGTGGAATTCATTTTGTTAACACCAACAATTAGCTGTTTCACACCCAGTGTGTAAGCCAGAAGGGCATGCTCACGGGTCTGCCCATTCTTGGAGATACCTGCTTCAAATTCACCAACACCAGCAGCAACAATCAGGACAGCACAGTCAGCCCGAGATGTGCCTGTAATCATGTTTTTGATAAAGTCTCTGTGTCCTGGGGCATCGATGATGGTCACATAATACTTGCTGGTCTCAAATTTCCACAGGGAGATATCAATGGTGATACCACGCTCACGTTCAGCTTTAAGTTTATCCAAGACCCAGGCATACTTGAAGGAGCCCTTGCCCATCTCAGCGGCCTCCTTCTCAAATTTTTCAATGGTTCTTTTGTCGATCCCACCACATTTGTAGATCAGATGGCCAGTAGTGGTAGACTTGCTGGAATCTACGTGTCCAAAGACCACGATGTTGATGTGAGTCTTTTCCTTTCCCATTTTGGCTTTGATTTAGTAGTGGTGGTTTTCATGACACCTGTGTTCTGGCGGCAAACCCATTGTGAAAAAGTGAACAAAATTTCTTATGTCCAGGCATTTATATCCTTACACAATAAGGATTCGGCAAAGAAAGGGAACAGATTAATGATGCAGAACAGAGAGGTGCCTTCAAAACCCCTCGCTGAGAGTAAAACACAGGAAGAAAAGGAAAATGAGGACATGTCTCCTTAATACCCTGAATTGGGGACACAGGGTTAGCAGCAAGAAGATTTCCTCCATCACCACCCCTATGGTTAGATACCCCTGAAATAGGGTCCAGGAGGGCAACAGCCCCAACCCTGTATGATGAAGGAATTATCTCTCCCTTGAAGACCTGGCAGGGCATCCAATTTGGCCAGGGAGCATCCTTATCCAGAGCAGGACAATTCCCTTTGAGACAATAGTCTATTGGTAGAATAAACCAGGAAAGCCAGCCTGCTGGCTACTTTTGTGCCCACACTCCATATTCCATTTCAGATTTACTGAATTGGAAGAATACCAACCCCTTATATACAAAAGATCCTCAGAAAATGGCAAGTCTTATCACCTCCATTTTTGCCACTCACCATCCAAACTGGGCAGATGCACAGGCTCTCCTTAGCATCCTGCTAACAGCAGATGAAAGGCAGCTAGTTATAGATAAGGCTAGTGAAGGGGCTCATCTCCTTCATCAAGAGAATCTCAATGGGATCCCCCCCCCAAAAAAATGAAAAAACAAGCTGGGACAATTTCCTTGGCAGAGCCCAACTGGGACCTGAATAGTGGGGACCTAGCCTTTCTAGAACATTACAAAATGTTCATATTAAAAGGGCTTAAGAAAGGGGTGCCTAAATAAAAAAACCTGAATATGATATAGGCCATTCAACAGAAACCAAATGAATATCCTTCTGAATTTTTAGAAAGAATCTATCAGGTCTACCAAAAACATATTGATGCTGACCCACAGATACCAGAAAATGTCTGGATGGTAAGTACAACTTTTATTGGGCAAAGTACTCCAGGTATCAGAAGGAAGCTTCAAAGATTAGGTGGAGTGTTGGGAATGAATCCCTCCCAGATAGTGGACACAGTCTTTAATGTGTACTATGCCTGGGAAACAAATTAAAGTAGTTCACTATTTTCTTTGAAAAGTGCAGGGAAATTGGAAAGAGAGACAGGTCCTGAATAGAAAAAGAGAAAGACCCCCGAGGCACCAATCAATGCAGCTATTGCAAAGAGAAAGGCCATTGCAGAAAGGACTGCCTGGAACTCAAAAAGAAATATCAAAAAGATAAAAACCCTCACTGAGAAATGTTAGAAAGAAATGATGAATCTGATGATGAATGAGGAAGCCCAAGGGCTCCCCTAGACACCTCCCAACAAATTACTATTTACACACAGGAACCCTGGGTACAATTGTCAGTGGGGAATAAGCTAATTGACTTCCTCATAGATATGGGAGCTACACACTTAGTACTAAATAGAAAACTAACCAAGAAAAGTGTTAGTTACTGAGTAACTGGAATTACAAAAGCATGCATTCTTCGACCTCTAGAATGCCACTTTGGGGATCAAAATCTGACACATAGTGTTCTCTACATGCCAGACCTCTCCATTTTATTGTTGGGTTGAGATTTGCTTTGTAAATTGCCTGCACAAACAACTTTTCCTCTGAGAGCAGCAATTATGTTTGAACCCCACTGGAACATGCTTTATAGCTCCAGGTGCTCCTGACTTGTCCAGGAGTACCCAGAGGTGACCTCTTCCCACCTGATATCTACAAACAGGTCAATCAAACTGTCTGGGCTGATGGAAGCTGAGTTAGGACAGTTAACATCCAACCCATAAGAATTTACTTTAAAAAAGGGGCGCAAACCTATGGAAGAAATAATATTCCCTTAAAAAGGAAGCTATAGAGGGAATTCAGTTAGTATTGCAGAACTTCTTAAAATCAGTATTAATTTGGCCATGCCAGTCTCTCTATAACACCCCCATTTTGCCCATCAAAAAGCTTCAAAGACCATCGTTTGCTTCAGAAATCTCCCAGAAAATAGGACAGGCACTACAGGATCAATGGAAACTACATCCATCTTGGAGACCCCCATCTATGGGGAAGACTGAGAAAATGAACAGCACAATAAAGACAATCCTGGTGAAAATATGCCAGGAAACACATTTGAAATGGGACCAGGCACTCCCTATAGCCTTGCTCTGGATTAGGGTAATGCCTGAAGGAAGCAGGCTGAAATTAAGCCCTTTAAAATGGTTTATGGGAGACCCTTGCATGTTTCTGTTTTAGGAATACCCTTTAACTTTAGAACATGAATTAAAAATCAAACAATATGTATGACATTTAGGGCAAACACTACCAACTTCATATGAGTTTGCTCATTGCAAGTCTGTCTATCCATCTGACTAGCCAGGAGTCTGAGTCTTACTAAAGACCTGGAAGACTTAAGGTCCTGAACATCAGTTAGCCAAGCAATGGACTGGTCCCTATGATGTCCTGCTGACAACACACTCTTCCCTAAAGCTCACAGGAATCAGACCTTCAATCCACCACACACAGATAAAGCAAGTGCCGCCTGAGGAGGAGGAGGAGGAGGACTCAGATCTTGTGCTGCCATTGGTCGTCGTCGTCGTCGTCGTCATCGTCAGCAGCCGTCCGAGAGACGATGGTGTAGCTGCCATTGGTACTGCAAGGGAAAGCTGTACCTGCACTCCTGAAAGAGATTTAAAATTCCCCTTTTGGAAAGGAACAGCGACTCCCAAAGTCTCACCTTGGAAGCCCATCTGCAACACAATCTCTTGAAACCTAAAGCAGTCTACCAACTTCAGTTGTTCAGCAGTGCCATCCTCTAGAGCAGTGGTTCTCAGCCTTCCTAATGCCGTGACCCTTTAATACAGTTCCTCATGTTGTGGTGACCCCCAGCCATAAAGTTATTTTCGTTGCTACTTCATAACTGTAATTTTGCTACTGTTATGAATTGTAATGTAAATATCTGATATGCAGGATGTGTTTTCATTGTTACAAATTGAACATAATTAAAACATAGTGATTAATCACAAAACAACAGGTAATTATATATGTGTTTTCTGATGGTCTTAGGCGACCCCTGTGAAAGGGTTGTTTGACCCCCAAAGGGGTCGTGACCCACAGGTTGAGAACTGCTGCTCTAGACACTGTGTCCACTGCCCTCTGAAGGCAGCAATCCTTCTCCCTCATGTAAAGGCTTTCCTCCATTCTTGACCCGCTTCTTCCTTTAGTACATGGCAATAATCTCTGGATCTGGGTATAAATAAGACTACGCTCCTTGACAGCAGGGAGAAACTACAGATGTGACCTCCACTCATTTACCCTTGTAAGATTACAAGGGTCCAGAGTTTTTAAGGGGCAAATATTACCACAGGCAACCATCAGTCGGAGTGCAGGCCTGACTGGCCACTTCGGAGGAGCAGGCCACGCAAGAGCCTCACAAAGGAGATGGGTGCACCAGGATCCAGGGTTGCCCCATGGATTGCAGCAACTCCCCCAGATTTGTAGTGGATTACAACCAGCTTCCCCAGATTTGTGGGCTTCATTTTCAGTGTTGGGAGCTCGGCTGAAGGCTGTGCATCTTCAGGCTGCCTGAAAATGGGTCCTACAGCACCCCCTTTTCACTACCATAGAAAGGGAGTGCTGGAGAGTCTCTCCAATTGTCCAAGATGGTGCAGGGGGGAGGTTCTTACACTGAACATGCCAAAACCTATGAAGATGAATGAACAGGACTCAAGCACCTCCAAAGCTAGAAAGATAAATAGATAAGGGCTAAGCACACTGAAAACTAGAAAAATGAATGAACAGGACCCGAGCATTTCAAAAGTTAGCATGATAATTTAATAGGAAAAAAAAAAAAAGCCCTCTCCTCTCTGTACCTACAAGAACTGCAGGCTTGAGCAGGAAGGGGGATTGGTCTTCAAGACAGGAATCCACCATTCCCAGGGCACAGCACCTGAATAAACTTCCTTCCTTTTGCACCAGCATCTGCCTCATGACTTAGTCTTTCATTGTGATAGGCAGCCAAACCTGTGTTTTGGTTGGAGATATTGCATAACTAGCTCATATTTAATTTGACAACTGAAATCGTTGTCTGTTTCATATTATTGACTGTTATGCCAGATCTTTATTTCATGTACTTATGTGATTGATATATTGAAGAATGCAAAATTTTACTATATCCTTGATAAATTTCATTGTTGGATTTTTAACATATTGACATTATGCATTTTGATAAAAACATTAGCTCTTGTATTCTGTTATTTGTGTAGATTTTTTTAATTATTATTTTGATACTGAGAAGAACTGTTACTCTTCTAGAACCAAGTACTATGTTTTACATTAAATATTTCTACAAATGGTTTTCTTTCCCTTTTCTTAAAAGCTATTAGAAAACTTAAGACCTAATTTTTGGTTCACCTCAGATAGGTGAACTCATCACAATGCTATGCACTTTAATTTTAGCTCTACGTTTTTATTCAGATGTATTAAAATTTATGCAGTTTAGTTCTTTTTTATCATCATATATCAACTTTAATTCTTCTATAGTACTCTCCTCAGGTTTTGAACACCCTAAAGTTTGATGCTTATAGCAATTGATTTAAAATGTTAATAAACTTGTTTGACTTCTTGAACAATACAGAGTTAAATCGACATTAACTCTTTTTTTTAAAAAGTATTTATTTATTTGTTTATTTGTTTATTTATTTATTTATTTCTAGACAGAGGGGAAAGGAGAAAGAGAGGGAGAGAAACATCACTGTGTGGTTGCCTCTCACTCACGCCCCCAACTGGGGACCTGACATGCAACCTAGTCACGTACCCTGACTGGGAATCGAACCAGCTACACGTGGCTCGCAGGCTGATCGACATTAACTCTTTATTAAGATTTTCTTTGGATATGGTTATTCAGTCTTAAGCCCATGAACTGTTCATTATTATTATTTTTTAAAATCTTATCCCCACGGTCTCTAGGAGAGTTTCTGTCAAGGCACTATAAAAATAATTATCTATACTTACTGGACTAGTGTTCCTTGTGAAGAAAAATACCATCATAGTACCTTGAACATAGAAATTACTTTTAAAATATTGAATGAATAAAAGGATATATAAATAATAAAGTAAGGTTCACATGATAAAAGTTATTCACAAACCTGCTCACAAACTATGTCCTTTTTTTTTTTTAATCTTTACCCAAGGACAATTTTTTCATCGCTTTTAGAGAGGAAGAAAGTTGGGGGAGAGAAGAGAGAGAAACATCAATAATTTGCCTCTTGTAGGTGCCCTTAGGGGAACTGAACCCACAACTTAGGCATGGGCCCTGAATGTGAATCGAACCCATGCCCTTTCACTCACAGGATGATACTCCAAGCAACTGAGCCACACTGGCCAGGCTACCTGTTTATGTTTTGCACCAGATGAATAAAACATGTCATCCCTTACCCATTTAAAGCCCCCTTCATTCTATCTTGCTCAGAGGTTACCAGCAGTATTTCTGTGATCAGAAATGCACACAGAAGTAGGAAGTAACTTGCCTTGACCTAAACCAGTGGTTCTCAGCCTTCCTAATGCCATGACCCTTTAATACAGTTCCTCATGTTGTGGTGACCCCCAACCATAAAATTGTTTTTGTTGCTACTTCATAACTGTAATTTTGCTACTGTTATGAATCATAATGTAAGTATCTGATATGCAGGATGTATTTTCATTGTTACAAATTGAATATAATTAAAACATAGTGGTTAATCACAAAAACAATATGTAATTATGTATGTGTTTTCTGATGGTCTTAGGCAACCCCTGTGAAAGGGTCGTTCGACACCCAAAGGGGTCGCGACCCACAGGTTGAGAACTGCTGACCTAAACGCTGTTTGAAATTCACATAAACTGTGAACATACCCATCTTTCCTCCTTCTACTTCTCTTTCTGGACTTTCAAATTTTTTTCTCTATATTTTTAGTACTTGCTTGTTTATTCATTTATTCATTCATTTATGGAAGCTCATTTAATTTGAGGCTGTAGCTTCCCTAACTCTATTATCTCTAGTCTTTATATTTATTCATATGGTAAGGACATTTGCCATCTTTTGTATATGCCTTTCTAATATCTGAGCCCAGGATCACATGTAAACCACAGTTATTTTATTTAATGAGTTACCCTTTCCTTCCCAGTGAAACTTATATGTGCATGGTTAGAATTTTATGCCCTATAGACTACCCCCTCCTCTTTTGTAGATATTCAGGCAACTGAATCATTGCCATCTGTAAACTTTATGAAGTCTTATATCTCTTATTTTCTCTCTGAAATATCCAGTTTTGTTTTCCTCTTTTTTTAACTTTAAAAAGTGTTTATTGATTTTAGAGAGAGGAATAGGGAGGGGGAGAGAGAGAGAGAGAGAGAGAGTATCAGTGTGAGAGAGAAACATCGATTGGTTGCATCCCATATATTCCCTGACCAGTGGTCGAATCCACAATGTAGGTATGTGCTCTGACCGGGAATCCAACCCACAACCTTTTGGTGTATAGGACAACGCTCCAACCAACTGAGCCAAACCAGCGAGAGCTTGTTTTTCTTAATTAATTTAAATCTATGATATAACTATATTCTTGGTATTTTATATGAAAAGGTAAAATAAAGTAACAGTATTAATAGTAAGTGTGAGTCATGTTTATTTTACCAATTACTGTTAAATACATCAAAATACATCAATTTTATAGTAACAACATGTTATCCCTGGACAGTTTCAAAGTTTAATTGGGAAAAAAAAAAAAAAAAAAAACCTTCTTGTTATTGAAGAATAAGGTTTTTAAATTTATTTTTAAATGAATATCTATTTTAAATTTCAATATTGTTGTATACTCACTGCAGAGGTTATAATAGCTACATTTGTTCTCTGAGTTCTTTTTTTATTACTGATTCACTCCTATGCAAAGTGAACTCTATAATATTTTCAGAAGTATCCTGAATGGTTTTTCTATTTTTTTCCCTTCTATTTAATCTCTATCTGGCTTTAGCCTGTGGACTTAATGGATAATCATAGCCGGAATGAAAGTTAAAAATTAACTCAGAACTAGTTTACAACCTGCCTGGTACAAAGGGATTTGTAATTCTGTGACTCACTGGCTCAGCTCCTGGGAGCTAATTATGGCAAATCACGCTAATTAAATTACTTGCTAGGCCTTTATTAAAAACAAATCTATTATGTTATAGAATGCTTTTTGAATTTGCCTTCAGATCCCAGCTTATCTTTCTGAGTTTTATGAAAGTCTGATTGAGGCATTTTGTTTAAGTGAGAACATTAA